>NC_088341.1:34530000-35223750 GCF_036884655.1 Musa acuminata AAA Group
CACTGCTGAAATTGTTCAGTGCCCTTGTTTGACTGATTTGCTTTATTTACACTTATGTTATATGTTGTGCTTATTGGGTAAGATGCATCATTTTTGCAGATTGAACTTTAATATTGAATGATAGAAATTAATCAGTAAAGCCTTTGATTATATGAGCAGGGCTGCCTAACATGACTGTTGTTCAAAGTCATGAGCCATGTGGCATGTGGAGAGAGGAGGTTTGGGCCACCTTCTCCACACACCACATCCACAACTTGTATCTTGTGGGAATTGATGAGTCATGTTATATACATTTTTCATGTTATTGTTTTTTATGTATTAATGTGAGGCCCTTCTCCAAGACTCATCATTTATTTTGATTAGCTTAGAAATTTTATTTCAGAAAAGGGAGGCCTAGTTCGTATCTCTTACCAATGTGCTATAGTGAAGGATAACATAAGTAGCTTTGTCATAAACAAATAAACTGTTTTGTGACTCTTGACACTCTGGTCATAAAGAATTAACCTTAATTGTGTAGCAAAGTGATCTGACAATAAAGGAACATTAGTACTCATGCAAACATCCCCATTAATAATGATTCCCTTCGGTACTTTCATTTCTAGTTATATCTTATGGGATATTTTAGAGGTCCTGATTTCTTTACACTTGATGTTTTACCTATTCAATTAATAGTGGCGTCTTTATGATTGTAACTACTGATTGGTTATTTATTTTCTAGATTTTATTTTGGTCATTAATTTCATTTTCTCTTATTTTTACATCATCTATTCCTTTCGGGTAATGTGTCTGCCTCACAATCTTAAAAAGCCAAGTGATGAATGTTTGATTAATGTTAAAAACATAATTATAAATTATAATAGCTTCCAGCTGCGCACAATATTTGATGGGTTAATTTGTGGTAAAGATGTCAAGTACTACATCATAAATTCTACAAATTGTCTGGTCCCTTTCTTCTTTTTTTTTTGTTATTCTCACAGCTAAGCTGGATTAATTTTTCAAATTATAGACCAGGAACTGGATTTCTTGAACAAGTCTGATTACTGCAATTTGGCTTATTATGTTGGCAGTTTAGTGTCACATCCATGTATCATTTGCTATTCCTTATTACCTTTGAAAACATGGATGTTCTATTTTATTTTTTGTATGCTCTACTCTATTCATACTAATAAATTGATATTGTCTACTTAATTCCAGGTTCATGCTATATTAAAGGACCTGGTCCATAAGGCTATCAATGAGACACACGTAGGTTCTACTTGCTCAGCTTGCAGTTTACTTTATGATTTTTATCTGGACAACTTTTTTTTTCTTCAACATGGTGGCTTGTGTTTTTCTTTCTCATCATTCTTTTTCATAGAAATAAAAATCTGCTCCATTTGCTCAATAGCATTTGAATTTGGCTTTCCTATTGAAAAAGATTATATTCAACATTATTGATAACTCACAATAACAGAGTGTATGTTATCCTAGATGATAGAGTAAAATTACTTCATGCTTCCATTATCTTGCTCCTGGTGTAAGGTATAATATTGATTTTTGTGTGTGTATGCGTGTTGATTTTTTTTACAACATCTGCCATTAAACAAAAAAGGGAAGACCTGCAGCTTTGCATATATTAGTCGAAGGTTCATAATAGAATGACTATTATATCATACTTCATGTCATGTGCATATATATGTGGTGGGGACGTGATTATGGTTTCTTTTAGCTACATTAGGATTGTCATGACCAGTACAACAATTTGGATAGAATTCTTACTATGATCCTTTCGAGGTAGTAATATACTCAAAATAAGTTCTCACATGACTCGATTGCATTGTGTACAAGTTATCTAATATTTCTTTTAGATTTTATTTCAGTAAATCAGAAAATGATTATAGTTATCTTCAGGAACTAAAGCAATACCCTACTTTGAGAGTTGAGGTTGGGAATGCTGCTGTTGAATCTTTGGAGCGTATGAGGGAAGAAAGCAAGAAAGCGACCCTAAAGCTGGTAGATATGGAATGCAGTTATCTGACTGTCGATTTCTTTCGGAAGCTTCCCCAGGATGTAGAGAAAGGCGGAAATCCAACGCATTCTTTATTTGATAGATATAATGACTCTTACCTTAGACGTGTAGGTGAGTTCTTATTTTTTTGGTGAACATTTTATAAGAACTGGTATTTTTCATTATCTTGTCATCGTTAGTAGTGGTAATATTTGGACTTGAATAGTATTATATACCTTTTTGTTGAGTTTCCAGAATTTATTTCCTGTGGAGTCACAACTTGGTTACTGATTAGCCGAAGGCTTATCTGATTTCCGATACTTTAGTCAGTTTGTAGTTTGAACCGTTATAAGAAATTGCATATGATGCTTCTTCTAAAACTATGATCCGTTTTTTCCTCGTAGATTTATTTTTTGACTTGAAAATGCAAAGATGAACTTTACAAAAAAATATGCAGCATTTTCTTATCCTATTGTTTTGATAGGAACTACTGTCTTGGCTTATGTCAATATGGTATGTGCAAGCTTGCGGAACTCCATACCCAAATCCATTGTTTACTGTCAAGTACGTGAGGCCAAGCGCTCCTTGCTCGATCATTTCTTTACTGATTTGGGAAAAAGAGAGGTAAGAGTTTGCAGACTCTTTAATCTACTTGTGGTTTCTTGTCTTATTTCAACCTATCTGTTGTATATTCTTGTGACTTTAAAGCTGACCAAGACCTGATTGTTTCCTCGAAGAGGCAATGACGTTTTCCTCTGAGTTCTTTATTAAATTATGCCCCCTCTTTATAGCATTATGTATCTACTCTAATTTTTAATGGTTAGGTGGTTACTTGAGACAAATCTTTTATCAATTCTTTTACTGTCTCAAAATTATGTCGTTTGTCAATTGCAGCTTTAAGTTTGGTATTGATTCTTTGAAAACATTGTCTCATGATAGTTTTTTTGTTTCTACTAAGCTCGAGAGTTTATGGAGGGTCTTCTACGACAAAAAAGTTTATGGAAACCACCTGAAGTGGGATTTCAGAAGGGAGCTAGTTTATATAGTTTCTTCTTGTGTTAGTATCATTTTTCCTTTTATCATATAATTCTTTGTGTGGTTCTAAATCTCGTATGCCGGATCCATACTGGTCTCTGGCTGGACCAGTATAGGTGCAGTTTATTTCAGTGTATCGACACAGTAGACTGGTACATGCCATGGTAAGAAGGGGAAAGGAAGAGGAGGAGAAGCGATGGTAGGCAGGTTATGGAACGTGTTTTGTTATCTTAAGGAGCTAGAGAGAGAGAGAGAGAGAGATTTTTAATAAAACCCCGATTGGGACCGAACCGTCCAAAATGGACTCATCAATGGTCTTCTCTATTTACTGCCCAGTTCATACCAATCTGGGCAGTTTTTTAAACCATGATTCTTTGTTTATACTTGATGGTGATCAAGTCTTTCCATCAAGGAAATGCATAGTTTGATCTTTAGGGTGTGTGATTGATTTCGTTGCAAAAGACCCCTCTCTCCTTATATTTCTTGAAATTTGTTTGCAGGGGAAGCAGCTGGGAAAGTTGTTGGACGAAGACCCAGCAATAATGGAACGTAGAACTGCCCTTGCGAAGAGGTTGGAGCTGTATAGAAGTGCTCAAGCTGAGATTGATTCGGTAGCATGGGCCAACAAGTAGAGACTAGAGAGTAGAATTCCAACTCTCTTTCCTTTTCCTTCTCTTTCTTGTTTTCTTCCTCGCTCTCCTGAGTCTAGGAGATGCCTATTTTGATTCATTTGCTTATGACTTGATGTCCTTGAATCAGTAATTATGATTTATCAAATTTTGCACCTTGAGCAATATATTACTGCATTATATATATATATATATATATATATATATATATATATATATTAGCTGTATACATCTAGTAAATTTATGATTTAGGATAATTCTGGGTTGGTTTGACGTTTGTGCTGTGAAGTCATGGTGTCATCAAGCTCGTATGTTCCACGGATGATGACATAGGTAAACATTCTTGTCCCATCACTTGTCTGTAGTATATCTTGAATGACTTTTCACAATTGTGTTTGCAGGAGAATCAAGACTCAATTATATATTGATATGTTTCTCGATGATATTCTGCACGAAAGATTGAGTTATATGCCTCAATATTTTTATTTTTGAACTTCATCTTTAATTTTTCACCTCAGTGCATGTTACAAATTTCAATCTGAATGATAGAATTATATTATTCTTTTTACATAATAAATGATCTTCACTTCACTATACCAGGATAATTTATTTGTAGCTTTTTGTTTGTTGTTACTTAATCAAAAGGCCAGATGTACTTTTTGTTTTGTGTGTGAGAAAATAAATTATGTTTCATTTTGAATATAAAAGGAAATTTCCTTTTGAAAACATGTTTTATCATCTTTTATCATATTGTAACCACTCTTCAATCTTTTGTTTTTGGCTTCTTTGTCATTGCTCAGTGTCCAGACGAAGATGGTTGAAAATTTGGAAATGAAGCCCAAGTAATCAGAAATGAGAATATAATGCAATTTTACAGAGTTCCTTCAGAAAAATTGAGGACCTAAAATTCATGGACTTTCACTGCAATCTTATGACAAATTTAGAACCTCTGCAAAGCAATCCTAGCTCTGAAGAAGACAGACTTTAACCTGCAGCTACAGAGATATTAACAGTTTATCAGTCTTCTTTTGCTACTGTATTTGTTCTCTGAATTCAAAGTACAGTGAACTGTTTGGCAGACCAGGAAAATTTATGGCCCTCAATTATGGAGTTCAATGCCTGCCCCTCAATTGGTACCTTTGAGAGACTAGGTCTTTTAAGACCTAGAACTGATCATTACATTTTTTTACAGGCCTGGAGACTATGAAGACTGAACCAGGATACTTGACCAATAGATGAAACCAGTGATCCCTTGAAGCTCAATCATACATTAGTTGTTTTGTTCAAGAAAAGGTTAGTTGTTTCTGACAATAGATGCAGACAGTAGCATGTAGCAGATGCTTCAATCAAGAGACTTGCAGTGCCATTAGTGTGCCTTCAACTCATTGGTGGAGAAATTTACAGTGAATGCTTCCTGCTTTCCTGATCATTACTTGAAGCTCAATCATACATTAGTCACTTTGTCCAACAGAGCCAGACAAGAAAAAGTTAGATACCTCAATCAACATCTTTACAGTGCCATAGTGTACCTTTTAGCTAACTCTTCTCGATATCTTCAACTAATTTGTGGAGAAATTTACACTGGATACTCTTGGTTTCCTTTTTGGTTAATCTGATGATACCAATCAGTCCTTGAAGCTTATCTGAAAAGAGTTGCAGACAGAACCATAGAGTGCTTCTGGTTTCTGTCTGTTTGACTAGATGTAACCAATCATCTATTGAAGCTCAATCATACATTTAACAGTTTCTTCTGGCTACAGCTTTTCCTGGGATCCTAGATCACAGTCTTACTTGCTGCATTAGTATCATAACTATTATACATTCTTAAGGAGCCTCAAGATCACTTTACACTCTCAAACTGATGAATGGAGAGATGTAAGAAACAGCTGCAACCTAAAACTCAGAACTCTGAATCCAGAAGTCTGATGCAGCATTCACTCATGGTTGTTTCTGGGATGAGCTCTGCAGCCTCATCCACTTGACTCTGCTTCAAATCTTCTTGCACGACCTCAAGAGTTTGGCTGTGGTTTTGAGGAAGGTTTTTGGTCTGTCAGAAGACCACGAGGCCCAGGCCAAGGATTTATTGGAGTTTCTGGTCCATGGTGTCAGGGACCCCACCACGAGGGTTGCACGTGGTGAGTTCCTTTGGAATGAAAAGCCGCTCGTAGAGAAGCCCACGATACGGCTACTGATTTGCGGTTGTAGCCCCGAGTTCGAACCGGCCGTGCCCGTGACGCTGTCGAAGCTTTTCGTGGGCCCACGGCCTGGGGGCCATCTGGGTAAGGTCTTTTCGAACGCAGAACCGCCCGGAGAGAAGCCCATCCCACGGAACACCCGACTCTTAAAGCGGGAAGCAGTACCTACACGACGTCGTCGGCGGTGGTCTCGGAATCGAAGCAAAAGCTGTCGTCCGTGCCGGGAGACATGATGATGCCGAAACCTGCTCGTGATCCGTGCATTGGCGATCCCATCGCCCAGCCATTCGCTTCCGGGATAAGCACATCTCGATCGAATCACGGGCCCAGCTTTTGTTACAACTCAGTGGCTGACAGGGGCCCACCACCAGGTACACGGTACGGACGGCAGCGGTTGGATATGCGAGTAGATTTTGATGTGAAATGTGAATCGAGTGAGCCATTCCTAGTCACATGTACCATCGCCTTCCGAGAACCGTCCGATGGCGATGATGAACTAACGGAAAGGTCGTGAAAAGGGGCCCCACCTCGTGGCATCTATTATGGGGGAGGTTCTCGTAGCCCGCGGGCTGGGCCACGAACGCGGGAAAATTGTCAGGGGCCCGCCGCCTCCTCCCGCTTGCGTGCGTGTCCTGTGGGGACCACCTTCCGTGGGCCCCGATAGCCAGGCGTTCTCGAGATATGAGTCGCCCCTGACGGCCTTTCGGGCCGACTCAGCTCTGGCTAACGGCGGCCACTTGATCTGATAGGATTCCGAATCACCGAGAGGACGTTAACCGTGAGACTTTCCTCGGCTGACACACTCTGTCTGCGGAGGGCTTGTGGATCACCCGTAAAATTATCCCCGAACGAAGGACCACCAAAGATGACGCCACCCGTGGAATTTCCTAGGGGTGGTTCACCCGCTAACGAGCACGGGACGGAAAGGTAGATTGGTAATATAAAGAAGATTGCAGTGGTGATGATGTCATGAAGCCGTTCCATGATAAGAGTGGCGATTTGAAGAGTTCTTGGGAGGATTTGAGAGGGATTTTTTGGTCGCTTCTTCCGATCGCGAGCTCCCGTGTTTTTGGTATCTCCCTTTTTCTCCCCATTTCTTCTTCTTGGATTTGAGAGATTAGGTTTGGTGTTTTCACATTTGGAGTCTTCTTGAGTTGCAGGCGTGTGGCAGACAAGCGACCTCGGGCTGGAGGCTTTAAAGTTCGCGCCCTTTTCAGCTCTCCGCCTGGATTTCGCTGCTCACTTTTGCTTGGGTGTTGCGTGTTTGTTTTTCTTCTCTCTCCTTTTTGGTCTGAAGATAAAAGAAGAATAAATGTAGTGAGACCATGTTTTGTTTGTGGAGTTTGAGGCTCCTGAGGCACAAAGGCAGTTTTCTGGGAAATTCTTGTGAGCTCACAGATATTTCGAAGAATTTGTTTCTCGTTTCTCGGTTTGGAGCAATGATCCGTTGTTTCTTGGGTTTTCTGTAGGATTTCTTCTCCGTTTGGGTGAAGAAGCGATATGAATGCTTCGAACTCGTCGCAACTGAGTGACTGAGGTGCAGTGACGCCCGACTGTGGGTTTCGAAGAAGCTTATCGGCGGTTGTTGAGATGATGTTTGAGGGCTCGAGGACTGGAGCTTGTCACCGTACAAGGCAACAGCACCTACTTCTCGACATCGATTTCCACGCAAATGAAGCGTGCTCATCCTTTCCAACAGTGTTTTAGTATATGCTTCTATTATATGTCTTCTCCTTTCTCCTAGAAAAGTTCCCATCTGCGAACTAGAGGTCACAGCAGAGCAGGGCCGGAGCCTAAAAGATCCAAAAACAGGGGTTAAAATACAGCTGACATCAAGGAAGAGCAGAGAACTGGATTAAAGAGAAGAGGTGAAGAAGAAAGGGGAAAAGTTGTCTTTTTTCGATCTGGTTGGAGTGGTTGCATTTCATTTCATCTGGGCAGGTCAGAAGCGCCTTTCCTTCTTTGTTTGTTTGTTTGTGATTTCTTTAAACGCTACTAACAGGAATAGTTGTGCGTTCAGATGCTTGATATCCACATTACCCCAGCCGTCTCGTTGTAATAGTGTGTATGGGAACCACTTGCCTGCCTTATTGTCCTGCTTCTGTCTTCTTCTTCTTCTGTTGGCCTTCAAACAAGTAGGCCTAGTTGTTTTAGCTGGGTATGGAAGCCATGGCTTGGTTGTGAAGGTCTCTTGGTCAGTTCTTGGCGCAGAGATGAGCACCAGCCAGCAGCCAAAGCAGGGGAAGACTGATAAGGGCCTCGATGCACCTAAGAACATTGTGGTCGCCGTTAAGTCTTCAAAAGAAATCCCAAAGACAGCACTTGTGTGGGCTTTAAAGCATGTCGTTCAGCCTGGTGACTGTATCACACTTATCGTTGTGGTTTCACCTCACAATTCAGGTGCATTCTTCTTTAGGTTTGTGCTGCTTTGTTGTTGTTTTTTGTCCTTATCGACTCTTGAATGCATTATGATTGAAGGCAGTTGCTCCTGTGTTATGTGAAATGCTAATGGATTTGCCATTGACGTGTCTAGCATCTTTGTAGTTCACTTGATATCTGGCCTTTGCGTAAGATTGGCTTATCAACCATGCCATTGGCATGTTACTTGCATGATTCATGGTTCTCAAGATGAAACTTTACTTTTTGAACCAGTTTCTGTTCGGTAAGTTGCTTGAAAGGGAACTTTCTTTACCTGATGTCCTAATAGGATGAGCAGATCAACAGTTAAGTATAGAGGAACGTGATCTTTGTTGTCCAAAAGATTATGTCATGCTTCTAGTTCTGGTGACCTTGGTGCTACTTCGTTTCATGTCTAATAGAGTTAAAAAAGATTGGTATTGAACATATTCCTCTAGTGGAATTTCCATTGCTAAGGCTCTGAGCAGACCCCTATCTTGCTGACACTTCTGTGTGTTTGACTATGCAATATCCTCTCATTGATTTAAATGCAGTGTTTTATCTCCTACAGCTGATGACTTCACTGTGTATGAACTTGGTTCATTTTTCATCCTTCAGGTAGAAAACTTTGGGGCTTTCCAAGATTTTCAGGGGATTGTGCCAGTGGCCAGGGAAAGCCACTGTCTGGTGGTACATTGGAACAGAAATGTGACATCACTGATTCATATTCTCAGATGATGCTTCAACTTCATGATGTTTATGATTCGAATAAGGTTAATTGCTAAATCTGCTCTACTATTCATTTCTCACACCACTTTTGTAACTGTCAGTTGTCTTTTTCCCTATAGATAAACATCAAGATAAAGATTGTCTCTGGATCACCTTGTGGTGCAGTGGCTGCTGAATCCAAGCGAATCCAAGCAAACTGGGTTGTATTGGACAAGTAATGCTTGACTTGTAACAGTGTTTAGTATGATTGGTTGATAAATGCTGCTTTTCTTTGCTGATTACTAGTTACTAAATTGATTATCATAGTTTCTAAGATGTCATTATATGTCAAATCTACTTTCTGTATTGGTTGTCGCTTCCTGATCTCGTTTTCTCATTATGCATAGGCAACTAAAGCATGAAGAGAAGCGCTGCTTAGAAGTCCTACAGTGCAACATCGTGTCTATGAAGCGTTCCCAAGCAAAAGTTCTCCGCTTGAATCTTGTGGGATCTCCCAAGGAAGAGCCTCAGATGCCCCGTGAAATGCCATCTAAGTTAGATGTGCTGACTGGGAAGACTGCCAGCAATTCAGAAGACACTCAGAATCCAGTTAAAGGTCCAGCTGTGACACCCACTAGCAGCCCTGAAGTAGGGACACCATTTACTGCTACAGAAGCCGGAATGTCCTCAGGTTCAAGCTCTGATCCAGGAACTTCTCCCTTTATTGTCTCCGAGAAAATCAGTTGTCTTAAGAAAGAGGAACAGATAGACACAAAAGAAATGCCAAATTTGGATGTAACAAGCTCCGAGTCCGACAGTGAGACTGAGAGCCCTTCAAGGACAGACATGCAGCCATGGATGGACGAGATTCTTGGTGTTAGTCAAACATCTTCAAGAGAACTTGAGGAAGTGGCACAAAGGCTCAACAAAAGAACACACATATCCACTGTTAAAACATTGTTGCAGCGACTCCCCAAACATGATAAGGAATCTGAAATTGGCTATTTGAGCGACAAATCAGATATGAACTTAAGTGGAAATGTCAGAGATGCCATATTACTATCTAGAAATGTACCACCTGGACCACCTCCCCTATGCTCAATATGTCAGCAGAAGGCCCCTGTTTTTGGGAAGCCTCCTAGGTGGTTCAGTTACTCTGAGCTGGAACTTGCTACTGATGGTTTTTCCCAAACAAATTTCCTGGCTGAGGGTGGTTTTGGATCCGTGCACAGAGGTGTCTTGCCTGATGGTCAGGCAATTGCTGTCAAGCAACACAAAACAGCTAGTTCCCAGGGAGATCAAGAATTCTGCTCAGAGGTGGAAGTCCTAAGTTGTGCACAACATCGCAATGTCGTGATGCTAATTGGATTCTGTATTGAGGACAGTCGAAGATTGCTAGTTTATGAATATATTTGCAATGGCTCATTGGATTCTCATCTTTATGGTAACTTTTTCAGTTCTTACCATAACCCTCAACTGTGTCACTATTGACTCTATGATTAATGAGGCAGATAAATAAAGCCTTAGGTGGTAAAACATTTAGACTTTATAATACATCAATATAATTGCCTTTGAGAAAGACCAGGACTTGTTTGATTCAAGCTGGTCATATCAGTGGCTGATGTTTGTTCAAACAAAATTTGTTGAACATTTTTTAAGGTCTTTCAAATGCATTTTTTTATGAGCCAGGAATGCTGATATCACACTCCATGTTTCATAGTCTAATTATGTCACCAGTAAGTTCATGGAACATTTTCATGCGTTCACTTATCTGAACTGTATTTAAAACCTCTGGCTTTGTGTGGACAAAGGTCTATCTGAATAAAGGAAGTGTGCTTTTCAGTGCAGAAGAACATTTATGTAGAAAACTGGTAAAGTTTTGCTACTTGATAGCTGTTAATTAGACAGAGCATTTATTACTCTATTGTTTTTGGTTCTGATGCTTTCAGGTCGTCACAGAGAACCACTGGAATGGTCTGCCAGGCAAAAAGTTGCTGTGGGAGCTGCTCGTGGATTGAGATACCTTCATGAAGAGTGCAGAGTCGGTTGCATAGTCCACCGGGACATGAGGCCAAATAACATCCTTATCACACATGATTTTGAACCATTGGTAACTACATTTTCACAACCTCCTACCCAACCCTTCTTCCTTTCCACCACACACACAGATGCATGGACACACACGCACATATACAAAAAAGTAAGGTTCACCGTACTACGGCATACCGCCTGATATGGGCGGTACATATCGGTCCGATAGGGGATCGGTATGGGTGATACATGTCGGTTTATTGGTACGTCCCACCATGCCATATGTTGGTATGTTGATATGGTTCGGTACGTACCATACCGATAGCTGGTTGGTATGCCGGTATGGACCGGTAAGACGAACCATGCAAAAAAGAACAATATCCTACTCTATACTCAGAAATCCAGCTGCAATATCAGGTTACCATGAAAGAGTTCAACTAGAACCCATCATATCTATGCACACTATAATTTCCTATAATATGTCATATATGAGGTATTAACTGATGATTGCTTTTTTTCTGCTTCAGCTGATTTGAAGGAATTTGGTGGTTTTTAGGGTCATAACCATTTGTGATCATTCCCATTGTAATCAGATCTTGATACCAATAAAAGACAAACCTGAATGTGTTATTGAAATCCATTGCACTCCAATCAAAAATCAAAGAAAGCATTTTCTTATACCCTGATAAATGTTTCTTGACCAGTTAACTGATTTTATGCTTCAAGTTCAAAGTATCAACTGAAAATTTAATTTTGCAAATCAAATGGTGAATATTGTTATGCAGTTACATATACAACATAAAGTTCCTTGGAGATCTTCAATACTTTGTCAATGTTGTGGCTTCCATTGAGATCACTAATAGATCAAGTGGCATTACATTTAATACAAATTTTCACATGATTTTTCTGTCATCTGGCGTGTTTCACTTAAAGGTCGGAGATTTTGGCTTAGCCAGATGGCAGCCTAATGGGGATCTTGGCGTGGAAACCAGAGTGCTTGGCACCTTTGGGTAAGATTGTTGTTATATATCTTCTTCCTTCTGCCAACACACATGAGAATTTGAATCCTCTTAATTGATGAAGGTATTTAGCTCCAGAATATGCCCAGAGTGGGCAAATTACAGAGAAAGCTGATGTATATTCCTTTGGAGTAGTGCTGATGGAGCTTGTGACGGGTCGTAAAGCTATTGATATCAACCGACCAAGGGGACAACAGTGTCTGATTGAATGGGTTAGTAGCTGTGTCTGTGCTGTACCTGTTTGGAGGTTGATATTGAATCATGATATTGCTGTAAACATCATTTTGTATCCAGGATAGCATTTTTACCTGATATTTTAATTTTTAGCCCAACAATGTCCTCTCTTTATGTAAATGTCTCTCTAGTTCCAGTCTAAGTTGTGCTGCTGCTTCTTTCTCTGAGCAGGCTCGTCCATTACTAGCAGAGTATGCAATCGATGAGCTCATAGATCCCTGTTTGGCTAACCGATATCGTGAACATGAGGTCCGCTCCATGTTGCATGCAGCATCACTGTGCATTAGGCATGATCCTCATGCCAGGCCCCGTATGTCACAGGTATGTGACTAATGCATTCACAACTAGAAATATGTCTAGAAATCATGTGAACATTTTTCTGATCCTTTGATGATCATTGAACCATGTCTGTCAAAAGGTTCTTTGGATGTTGGAAGGCGACATGGCTATGGAATCAAGTTATATTTCATCGCCTGGATATGGTAACGGGAATAGGAGTGGTCGGATGTGGTTGGATCGTCAGTGGCATAGACAGCACAATGTTCCATTCATGCAAGAGACCTCAAGAGTTTCAGGTGGGAAGCACTCTTATGAAGATTTAAGGTCAGCCTGGGAGAGAGGGAGGGCTGGTATCATGCGTAGATTTTGATATGCCGAGGCTCAGTATGTTCTCCTCTAGATTCTTTTTCATTTTCCTGTCTATCTTCTCTTTTCAGTGCCCTCATTGCAATATGCATGCGTGTTCTACTGATGTATAGCAGAAGACATTACTTTGGTTGATCAGTTAAATCTGTAGTATGAGCAATTGTCTTTTCTTGGTTGATTTAAAGGGGCAAATTTCTCATGATATGCCATTTCCATGCCAGCAACCTGATATGAAAAATGTGAAATACTTATAACTCTGGTGTTATAGTGCAAACTATTATCATACGTTTTCTTGTAGATGTGATTTACTAACTGTAACATCCCTGAACAGATTCTTCTATGAGAAAGAGAAGTTCACACTGAAAATGTAGTCTTTTGTTCTGGTACTTTTTCTAGTCTTTCAAGCATCAGACATTTAACTACCAAATCATCATGGTTGCATGGATGCAACTAATAAGTTTATATTAGCATGTCATAGTTGCAGAGGGAACATGATGCTACTTACTGTAAGACTGCAGCAGCCAGGTAATTAGATTGTCTGGTGTCTCCTAGATCTGGGGGTAAGCTTCAGATATCAAATAATGCAACTAGTTGAAATTCATTAAGGACAATAAAAGACAACTGATAAGAATTCTGGTAGATGTTACTGACATCCATGAATCAACTTTGGATTACCAATCATTGTTGCAGGGAGATGACATGATAACACCTGTAGAAGTATAGATAACCAGATTATTGTCGCAGAACATGATGCAGCAGGAAGGTGCTCACTGCATTAAACACATCAACCAATTGTTATCCAGTGGATGAATGACTCTCAGATATCTATCTAGTAATGGAACTCTGGGAATGGTACCAAAAGGAGTATGTCCTTACACTGGATTGGCAATAAGTATCAATAATTGCTCTACATTATTGTCATGGATGGACAATAAAAGCTCAGCAAGAGAAAAGAAGTGTAGGACAACTCTCGTGCCAATCTGAGACTCATTTTTTTTGCAGAAAAAGCTAAATGTAGCTTGTCTTCCCACCCATGGGTGGTCCTTGAGTCCTGATTTTTATTCTCAATGAGTTAATGTCATCAATATTGCTCCATGTGAGCAACCTGCAAGTTGCATGTACACAATCATTCATCTTAAAATGCCATAGCTAAAAACCAGAATCTATTTCATAAAGCAGCATGACCTTCTGATTCTCTTGCTCAGTGATAGACAGTTTATGCCTGGTGTCGTAATAAATGCTGATGGCAGTATCTTGCAAGCTTGTGCAACTGTTTTGACCATTTTATGCATCTCACTTCTTCCTTCTCAAAAGATGTTCTACTTCTTGTCTTCTACCAAGCTAATTCATATGGGGCAAGAATCAAGCATTGTCAATAGTTGGTAAACTGAAACTGTGGAGAATAGGAAACTCAGATTGGACATGGTTGTATCTCTTTTTGTCCACTACTGTTGTCAGGGACCATTGTTCATAATTTAGGCCTTGGAGACAAAACCACTCATTGCAAGGAAACATAAGTTCATTATTGTCTAAACTGTTTTTGGACCAGATAAGCAAAATGCCAAAAGAAGTACAGGGACATAATATGACAAGACAAGAACTGAGTCTGGACCTCTTTTGGTCCACCTGTGGACCCACAATAAGTCACTAGTAAGGCTTTTTATTTCTCACTCCTACTCCTGTATTGTAATCTCCTACATCTCTCCTATCCTTATTAAGCAACAATTGACCATTAACTTGGTGTTTCTACAGGTCTCACCTAAGCAAAATGTAGCAAGGAATTGGAGCACAAGTCAGGTATGATCAGATTGGAGGTAACTATATTATTGCAATATGAGGGAATTCAGCTCTCAAAACTTAAAGATTTTTCAGCAAATCAAATAACAAGCATCAACAGTCAATCAAACAGTTTTCAAGAAAATACCAGACAGGAGAATTGATTTAATTGCAGAAAAAGAAAAGGAATAAATCCTTGAAACTTGTTCAGCTAACAACAAAGTGGTCAATGACAGATACATCAGAATAGTTCTGCTCATTGTAACTTGCACAGTTTGCAAGGAAAAGTGATGATCTCCTTAATATCAGTAATAATTTTATTTTGAATTATTTATTATACAATAAATTTCCCAATCCGATGCTGTGGTGTAGTGGTTATCACGTTAGTCTTACACACTAAAGGTCCCCAGTTCGATCCTGGGCAGCATCACATTTTTTTGTAATTAACACAAAATGAGTTGACTCTCTCTTCAGTTCCAGGGTTGACTTTTTCCTTTTCTTTATTTTTTTCCTTGCACATGTTTCTTTTCTCTTTTTTGTTTTGATTTGGATTTGTTTGTAATCTTACTTCTTCCTTTTATTATTTTTGGACTTTCCTTTTTTTCCTTTCTACACAATCTTAGTTTTACAAAAGAATAGACTGTCTTTCTTCATCTGCAGAGTTGACTTTATCATGGTAATTTTGCCTGCATAGGTTTCTTTTTCTTTTCTTTTGTAATTTGAATTTTCATTCTAAAATTGTGGTTTTTGTGGTTATTGTTTCTTTTTAATGTTTTAACTTACGAGAGTTGACTTTACAGCCGCTGCTTCTTTTACTTTCCTTAATAAAACTGTGATGTATTCATTTTGCTTCCTACTTTTGACTTTTTGCAATCTTCTTTCTTCTGTTCATTTTGCTTGGACTTCCTATTTTCCCTTTTCTACACATGCTTAATTTTATAATATTTGTTCTTTTGTTTCTGACTTTTGAGAGTTGACTTATCTCTTTTTGTCTGCATAGGTTTTTTATTACCTTAAGAGTTGACTAACAAACCACTTGTATGTTTGATGGCCTTGGAACAAGAGAGAGAGAGAGAGGGTGGCAAATGGGCTTAATCTTACATAAGGAAAGCCTGTTGGACCCATTTTAAGGCCCATTGCTAAATGGTGGCTTAATCTTCTCCTCCACATAGATGACTATAAATTTGCTTGATATAGGACCATAAATCATATTTATCTGATTCAAGGATGACTGATATGAGCTCAACTTTTTTGAATCGATCGATCATCGACACGATTTATCGAGTCGAGAATTCTTCACAAGAATATAATAAAATTTGACTAAATATGATTTAACTCTAGAGAAGAAAAAAAATACAATTTGATTCAGACACTTTAAAAGTACGAATTGTTCTTAGACTCACTGCTCACAAGGCTGGCCCGTCTCATAAAAGGTCAATGAGGGTGGACAGTTCATGAATCAAAGGAGGAAGACTTCAGATGAAAAGTCAGATCTTTTAGGGTTTTGCACCATGAGATGATGACTTCTGCCACCATGAGATTACAGCGTTCCCACCAGCCACAATTGTAGACCACAATAGAGCTTCGTTTCATCCAAATTTCCAAGAATGAACCACGACATCATAAATAAGGATACTATGACATATGTTTAGTCATGGTTGATGGCACTAAAAAGTCAACCAAAAGGTTTCATAGGATGTATTGATAGCAAAGTCCAAACTAGATTACGGTAGCTAATTAAAATACTAACTAAAAATATTACCTAAAGCAAATAAATCTTTGATAACCATAAGTATTTTAATTTTATTGATTTCTTTATTTCGTACCTTCAGATAAGCAAACAATATAGTTGACTCATAAACACGACGAGAGTTAGTAAGTTTTAATTTCTTGGGCAAGGAGTTGTTCGGATAACTTTGAATGATAATTTGAGACATAATTTTTTTTATTAAGTAATAAATATTTTTATAAAAAATAAATCTTTTGTAATGATATATAATTGCAATAAGAGTTTATATAGGTAAATCTTTTTCTACTCAAAATTAATTAGATAGGTAAATCTAATTAAGTATGGATTTATATATACAAAGAAAGATTATAAAATATGATAATTATATATTTTTTAATCAATAATAAATATAAAAATATTCACTAAATTATTTCATAATATAGGAGATCATGTTGAGTTCATGATCTTCATTATTGATATAATCACGATAATATATTATCATATTTTTATGATTTAAAATCATAATAATATAATATCAAAATATTAAGAGGATCATGATAATTTTATTATAATTTATCTTTAATAATATTTTCCTTAATAAATGTGCTTCATTTACCACCATACAAGTGTGAGTAAGTTCAAATTCTTTAGTTTAGTTCTTTATTGGATGAAAACTTCGACCTTCTCATTTCGTTTGACTATTATTGTGTAAACAACACAATAATAGTGTGTTTAAATAAGCCATAATTTTCTTATCTGAACTCGTTCTATGATCAATTTAAGAAACGCTCAAAAACTCAGTTTAAATCGATCAAAAATCTGACCCTCTAACTTTCCGATCTTTTCCGAGTTTGACTTTGGTGCTGTGGCATGAGAAGTCAAAGGACGGCGAATATGTGAAGTCTTCGTTGCAGCCGTCCGGCTGTCGGTTTTCATCTGATATCACACGAATCGGACGGCGCAGAATCTCCCGCAAGCAAGAGAGAGCCATGTCTGCGACATCTCCTCTTTATATACACTGCACTCACAGAGGGAATGCAGTGCCTTCTTGACCGAGCCTTGCCTCCCCTTCACGATTGCTCCGCAGGGAAGTGGGGGAGGACAGGGGAGATGGGGAGAGCTCCGTGCTGCGACAAGGCGAAGGTGAAGAGAGGCCCGTGGTCGCCGGAGGAAGACGCCGCCCTCAAGAGCTACATCCAATGCCATGGCTCCGTTGGCAACTGGATCGCTTTGCCCCACAAAGCAGGTCATTGGTCTTTGCTCCTCCTCCTCCTCCTCCTCCTCCTTCTTCTTCTTCTTCTTCTTCTTCTTCTTCTTCTTCTTGACAGAGATCTCTCTGCTGTTTCACTGCAGGCCTCAAGCGTTGCGGGAAGAGCTGCCGGTTAAGGTGGCTCAATTACCTCCGGCCAGACATCAAGCATGGAGGCTTCACGGAGGAAGAGGATAGCATCATTTGCACTCTCTATCATAGACTTGGAAGCAGGTTTTGCAGCTTTCTTCAACCACATACAAGCTTAATTGATTTGTTAGTTGAGATTTCCTTCATGGTTCGAATCAGGTGGTCTGTCATTGCTTCCCATCTTCCTGGAAGAACCGACAACGATGTGAAGAACTACTGGAACACCAAGCTCAAGAAGAAGCTGATGGCAAGGCGCCCATGTCTTCCCACCACCACTACCTCTGACTCCAAAAGTCCACCATTGATTGGGATGCCTCTTCATCCCAATGACGGGCTCTCCCAGCAATCCAAGAAGCTGTACTCTGATGAAGAAGTCTCGGCATCTTCATCATCCATCACTGCTCAACACAGCAGCAGCTTCTTGAACTGGTCTACCGGTGGAGCTGAATCGAGTGACTTGTTCCTTTCTGAGCTCGGGTTCGGAGACGCCGGTGACTTCCTCAGCAGCTATGGCTATCAGGAGAGGTTGGGGGAGGAGATCCCTTCCTATTTCTCCGACCCATCACAGGGGATGTATCAAAGCCTCACATACTCATTGCAAAGCCATGCAATACATGAAGTTTAACATAGACTTGTCAGTGTAAATGTTCATTGGACTTGATATCCAATTGTTGCTGTGTAAACTCTTGTTAGAATAGCTATGAGACTTGGTCTAATCTTTCGGTGTCAGCAAGGCATGCTTCTTCTTTTGCTCGCCTGATCTATTGCTCAGAGGCCATGAAAACTGCATGGGTGATGGAATGACAGTTTCAAAGCTGAGGTAGAGAGAGTGAATGTGGCAAGTAATCCTTCTGAGAAAGGCTGACCATTTACTTGCTATCTTATCTTTATGTAGGCATTCCATATCAGATCAGCAACCAAGATCCATACCAGTAGCATTGTTTAGGAAGTTGCTTGTTTTCTTTACAGAGTGGCTTTTGCCTAAGTCCATTTGTCTTTCCAGGAAGTAGTCATATTAATCTAGATAGCCGATCTAAGTTGTTTTGCCAGAAAAATGTTGTATTCATGTGCAAGAATAGAATCCACATCTGCTGCTGGTTGGAGTGTTGCTTGATGTCATGAGACTTGTTTCTATTCTTGAGCCAGTGTTGCTCAGGCATCTTGCTCAAACAAATTTGTGTTCAGAAGTTACAGCTAGTCGATGGCTGTTCTTCTTTCCCTTCTTCTGGAAGACCATCTTTGTAGAAGTGCTGCACTTTGATTCATCTAATAGATTTCAGCTAAAGCATAGTGGCAGATAAGAGACAAGACTACCTTCTTGATTTAGGTTGTCAATCTACCGAAAGAGACAACACAAATTGCTTCTGTTGCTTCTACTCATGCCAAACAACTTCATGGGTTCAATGAGAGAACCTCTGTTTGTCATGGATTTAGGATTGTCATACAGCAATATAATGCAAAGTTCGATTTCGATCTCATAAAAACCGTAAAAATGTCGGCAAGTAGGACAAAGTTCTCTGTTTCATCTAAAGTTTGAGTGATCCTTTAGATTAATCAAAGGGTAAGTAAACATTTTTTATGGAAGAGGGTAAGAAAACATCATCAAGGACCAAAATGATCTTGAACCTCTTACCCAACTTTGTTGTTTATACTCCTTAATCCAGCCTAGATTCAGGGGATTCCTAATAGAAGTGTTATTTTTTTGGGTATATATTGGTACTAATATCTGTCTTACCGCATCAGTTTCTTCTGATATCCATTTGACAGATTGAACACTTCAAATCTACTACACTTTGTTTTTTCCTCATGGCAATAGTAGCAGTAGTTATCCTTGCCTTCTCAAAGAAACATTGAACCAAGTCAACTTAGCTTTTTCAAATGAAAGAAGGTACCAAGAACTGCTAATTGATCCATGCGTTCAATATACTGATTACAGCATGGCTGATTCCTAATGAGAGAAAAGAAAATTTATTTGAGTGTCCACTTGTATGTTGAAAGTCGATGAGGATGAGATTCATCAGCTCACAAGCTTCCTTTCAAAATGTAACATCCATTTCATGTGATCTAATCCATCCAGAAGCAGTTCCAAGTCAATGCAATGATCATTGTTAAGGGGGTTTGTGTACATCAATTAGTATCTTTCCTTAGAAAAGCTGCTACTTGCAATTATTGGGAGTAAGATTGACTAATGAGAAGTGTTTTAAATAATAACAGTTAGTGCCTCTTATCAGAAAAGACTATTATTTATGATGCTTTGTCTCCTCTAGGAGTAATCTAACCAAGTTGTTCTTTCTTCCATTGTAAGGTGCTATCATTGTCTTTTTCATCCATCTTTTTAATTGGAAGACCATGTTTGTTCTAAGGGGAAGTCAATGGCCTTGACTTGCTTATCACCCATGACTGGAGAAACATGAGGTTTGAATCAGTGACTTGAGAAACAAGAAATCTCCCAATCTAGATTTGTATGCCATCTTATTCCTAGTTGCATACTGTGGTTTGATTTAAAGCTGGACTTCAGCAAGCAAGTCATCAGAGATTTATTGTTATAAGGTGTTCATTTCAACCAATTAAAATGTCAAAATGTTTAATGTAGAGGTTATGTTTTTCTTTTGTCAAAAACAGGTTAATTATCTACAGCAGCAGCAACAACAACAAAAGGAAAACCAAAAGATGAAACAGCTCTTTGTTTTCCCCACCAAGAAGAAAGAATCAACAACTGGATATTCTATCGTCTGGATTAAGTTTCACACTAGAAAAGAAACAGAAGAGATTTCTTGATTTCTTTTTGTCCAGCAACAAATTCTACCAAGAAAAAGAAGGGGACTGGACTTGACTTTGTAATGCAGAAGAATCATGAACTATGCAAAATGGTATGATTTATTGATTCAGATTGACCACAGAGAGCATATGCAGAACAACTAGAACAGTCCCTCTTAATCAAAGTGTCATTGGTTAAGATTCTGCTAATAATATCTAACAAAGTAAAAGCTTTAATCAACTATGGATCTGAGCATAGCATCCATTTGAGGGGGTACACATGTTATCTGAGCAGACACAACTGGAAAAGAGGTCAGGAGATGAAACTCATTTTGCAGATGGACCAAAGGTTCTGGCCACACTCTTTCAATTCCGAATGCACTGGTCTGGCTTGTATTCTGCAGGCTTTCGCTTTTGTGGACAGTGATCTCCAGTTACTATGCTCTCTTTTAGCTGGTTCACCACTTCAGCCACTGTCAGCCTCTGGCTGCCAGAGAATGTTGTGCATCTGAGTGCCAGATCAACTACCTTACACACACAGTTGGTTTCATGGTTTCCTTGCAGCATTTCATCGATGAATTCATCGATGTTCACCCTATCGAGCCTTTGGGACAGCCATTGAATTAGGTGAACTCTTCCTGAAGCTGCAACTATTGGAGGTTGGCCAGTGATCAGCTCCAGGTGAACCACTCCAAACTATACACATCAAATTTAACATTGACCTGTAAGGTAGTGTGATACCTGAAAACACAAGCAGAATCATAATTGTCTCAGAAGAAAAACGAGCAAGTCATGTCCATCAAAGCTCAGAAATCATGGAAATATTCTGATCTTGGAGCCAGAAAATAAGACCCATCAACATTTACAAAAAAAAAAAAAGATCACTACAGGATCAAGATAAATGATGAATCATTGATGGAGAACATCTTATGCTATGTCCAGTGTCAACGATTTTTTGTTGCTCAAATTAGGCTTGAAGTGTGTTGCAGGTATTTCATCTATCATTTTAGGCTTTATGAATCAGAAATTAATTGTAGATTTAGAAATCATGGTGGCAAAAAGGACATACTGTGGATCAACATATCCAAGCATGCCAAACACTCATTGTGAAGACATGAGTGCCATATTGGTTGAGGAAAGTCTTGGAGAGTCCAAAATCTGCTCTTTTGGCCTCTAAATGTTCACCCAAGAGAATGTTGCTGCTCTTCACATCTCTGTGAATTATTGTTGGCTTGCATCCCCTGTGCAGATAGTCCAATCGTGCAATGTGTTAAGGAGAAGTTGTTTGATGAAGATAAATAAAAATTTCGTCACCCAACATGAAGTAAGAACGTAAGCAGATTCTTTTAAAACCTTGTGCAGCTTCATATGCAATGTGCAGCCTCTCTGTCCATGTTAACCCTCTGTGGAGACCAGCTTTGCCTAGAAGAAGATGACATAGCAATTAGAAGGATCGAAGACATTGCCGAAAGATCAAACTGAAAAGCTAATCATTTTATGTATCATTACTTTCTATGATCAACAATACCTTGATCATCAAGCACAATTCCTGTTAGTCATGAAATATCAAATCCATTAGAAGAGTTGATGGACCTCATATCTACTAGATATTCTATTCATAATGATGAGAAGGTTGTAATATGAAACCTTTTAGATGTTCTTGAAGGCTTCCTCGAGGCATGAACTCGTATACAAGCACAAGGTAGTTACCGTCATTGCAGTATCTGATTAAAGAAACCAGATTCCTCTGTTAACTCTTGTTAAGTTCTGTGCCTGCAACACACAACTACAGAATGTTGTCAAGCTTGAAGACAAGAATCTAGCAGTAGTATCTCCTCTCTCCATGACAAAACTCATGTTGAAGATGAAGCTTGGATTCTGTATTTAGGAGAATGAGGCAATTGTAGTGAGAGTGAAACATATCAATCACATCTTGTTAAGCCCTACGAGACTCCACAATACTATGATCAAAAGCAACTTCAACCTTGAAATCCACAGGCCCAAGAAGAACTGAGTTATTACCTCAGCCAGGAATTCCATGGCTCCTTGTGGGGATGACTGCAACCACAGCTTGACCACGACTTGAGTACCATTTTCTAGTTCACCATAGTAGTCAATTCCAAACCCTCCCCTGTCGATGATTCGTACAAATGTGTCTGTGATTTTTGCTAACTGTGCATATGTGAACTGGCAACCATCAATTTGCATCTGATGGTCTCTGTGTTCTTCAGACCTTGGTGTGGCTGAAAAGCTTGCAAACTAAATGAAGTTGACTGAAGAATGAACAAGCCATTGGTGTCACTTGACTGCTACCAGCTAGGATTTCTAATAGGGCCAACACTATGTAGGTTTAAAAAATAATAATAGAATGTTGAATTGCTGAACTAATTAGCAATATTATGGGTGACCAATGTAGTTCTTGCTTTAAAAAAGAAATTTGAAAGAAATTTTCATTACATTAAATGATATATATAACACTCACATGTGAACTCAAACTTAAGGTCCGTCACTTGTGTAACAATGTACTAATCAATTAGATGTCTCAACAAAGACGTGACCTAGTTCTTGTTATGAAAGAATGAATGATGAAATTTTCGTAGAAGAGGCAAAAAGAAACTTTCTTACTTTCTTGATTAATCCCATACAAATTATGAACACATCCCCATCTATTTACAGGACTAGAGATAACTTCTAAAATTCCTACTTAATGTCAAATATGACTCGTACTAGTTTCAACATGACCCTACACTCACTAAGATAATCCTACACTTATCAAGATAACTTTATATCTTTAAGACCATACACTTGACATTATAATTTTCTAGATGCATTATTTCCACATAATAAATATTAAGTGATCAGGCAAGACCATGCAGAAGCTAGATAAAATTAAGTTTATTTTTCAACAGTTCAGATAACAGAGTCTCCTCAGAATGTACCATATGATTGCTGAACATCAAACTCTTTTCTTTTCTTGAAACAATGGGCTATTCAGTTGTACTGATCAAAGTGACCATATTAAGTCAGTGTTGCAGGCTTTCTTAAAGCTAATCAAGCAAACCATTGTGGTGCAAATCAAAGTTTAATTTTTCTTCTACAATATGAGATTGATATGAAACAATATGATGCAAACCACAATCTTACATCATTGTGAATCCGTTGGCCATCTCCTGATGGAACCAGTAATAAGCTAGGATTAGGGAACTCACCAAAAGCATCAGTTGTCGTTTGAGCCCGAAGGGTGGAAATGCCGAAGCCCAGAAGACACAAGCACCAAGAAAACATCTTCGTCGAGGTATACAAAGATTTCATAACCTAGAAATGGAGGTATCACATTCTGTAACAGTTTCTCTCGTTAGCATCGATCAAGAGAACCCAACTTAACAACTTCTAATCATGATAACATCTAAAATATTAATTCATTTGAGTTAAAGAAGCATAAAAATGTATAAAGCACCAAAAATATTTCTTAATTGTTTAGCATCATAACAAATTCTTTTGAAGGTAAAGATTAATTACAAGGAGATACATGCAAGTCATCGAAGACATCCAATATGCTATATATTATTGAGTTCTTTTCATTTATACGATTGGGTGTTTAAAAAAAGACCTGATTTTGCCGGATTCCGCTCCGAGGCCGCGCCTCCTCGTCCCGCCGTCATCTCCGCTGTCGCGCCTGCCGAACTAACACCTCCCTTCACCCTCTACAACCACCGCGTCTCCGATTGCGTCAAGCAGAGGAGAAAGAAAGGAGCAGAGGAAGAAGAAGAGTAGCAGAAGCAAGCAGGGGAAGAGCAGAGGAAGAAGAAGAGCGCCAGGGCAAGAGAGAAAAGAATAGTAAACAATTATTATTATTATTATTATTATTATTATTATTATTATTATATATCCTAAAACATATTTATTTATTTTGGATATTTTTCAATCGGTATCCCCATTCTATTTTTTTTCCAAATAGTATCCCTAATTTAAAAATTACTCAAAAAACTCATTAAATTTTTTTCTGTTTATAATATTTTTTAGCTTATTATAGTATTTTAGCCATCATTATAAAATCTATTTTAAAACACTATAAATGATCTAGAAATACCAATAACCTCAATCAAATTAATTATGAATCTAAAAATATAATATTATAATAATCTATAAGCAATGACAACCAAAGATAATATATGATATCACTTATATTTTTTAATAATATTTATAATATTTTCCATACATCAATAAAACACTATAAATATTATTGGAAAACACTGTAAATAAGTCATATAAAAATACTCTAATAATTATAACTAATAAAAAATAAACAAATTTTTTGACAAATTTTTTATGAGTATTTTTAGATATCTTTTTAAATTAAATATATTATTTAAAAAAATAAAAGAGGAGATATTTTTAGAAAATACTTTTAGAAAATATTTTTAGTAATAGTATTGTTAGTGGAGTTGGCTGAATGGGAGAAGGGAAAGAGGTTTGCTGTCTGGCTTTAATATGAATTATTTATTAAAATATATGCAATATTTTTTATTTGATGAATTAAAAAAATCCTTATTTAAATTATTTTAACAATAAAATATCCATCTTTTTTATTTTCTTTCACTTATTCGTCAAAAATACTCATTATTAGACTCTCATCCTTTGCAAAACACTATTAATTTTGTACAAAGACTAAGAAATAATACTTCAAATATGATACAAACTAATGTTTCAAATATTTTTATGTTAGCTAAAATATAATACAGTACAAATTAATTCATCATCCTGTAAAATACTTGAATTCTTATTTATACCCCTATGAAAATATTGTAAGTTTCTTAAATTCCCCATATATACTACTAAAATAAAAAAAACGTAACTGATCGAGTCGGCCAGGCAAAAATACAGGGGTGATGTTACCATTTTTGGGTCCCACGTAAAGCTGACACGACATAGACACCATAACCAATGAAAGATTTCAGGGGTGAACCAGTCTGCCTGCGCAGCTGCCCGTCACGTGGACACAGTACCGCACAATAGGGAGCCGTCTGATTCCCTGATGAAGGCACCACAGCGACGTTGTAATAGCCTCCCCTACCTTCCATGGATAGATATATATAGAGATCAAATCTCCGACTCTCTTTTATAGCTGCGATCGCCGTTGCTTTCTTCTTCCTCATCTGCATCTGCGACGGTAACGTCGAACTCCTCCTCCTCCCTTCATTGCGAAACCCTAAATAAGTATTCTTCGTCTTTTCTCTTGATCCGTCAATCGGATTCTAAGTCTCTTCCGTTTCCTTCCGATCCCAGATCGCGGATCGAAATCTCCGCGTTGGAACGCCCCGGCCATGGATTTCATGAAGGTTCTGGATCAAACGGTTCGCGAGATGTGAGTTCTTGCGTTGTATCTTCTTCACTGATGTTTTCCGTCGGAAGATCTTTGATTAGGGATCTCTTCTTCTTTTTCCCTTATAATTTTCTTGGTTGGTGATCTTCCAGAAAGAGAGAGGTGAATCTGAAGGTGCTCAAGGTGCCGGAGATCGAACAGAAGGTTGGGGTTCCGCTTCCGAATTTCGTTTGACGACTAGTATTGCCCTTTTTCTCTCGAGATCTTGTTCAGATCTCAGGTTTTTGGTCTTTGATGTTCTGTTTTCTTTTTGAGTTTCTCTCGGATCATTTCGATCTTCGATTAAGATAAGCCTAGGTTGGTTGTGAGATTCTAAAATCTTTGTGCTTAATTGTTCGATTGCTAATTTAGGAAGGAGTCAAATTTAATCATGGTAAATGTATGTCTCAATTTTCATCTATGTTGTCCTAATAACTCAAATCTGCTGTTTCCTTGTCTTGCTTTCACAATTATTCAATATATAGGTTCTTGATGCCACCAATGATGAAGCCTGGGGTCCTCATGGAACTGCCTTATCAGAGATTGCTCAGGCAACAAAAAAATTGTAAATTTAATCTGCTCATTTTTGTGCATTTGATGCTGAATTTGTAATTGAGGTTTGTTCTACACTGATGTATATATGACTCTTAGAATACCCATCTGTGCAGCACTGAGTGCCAATTGATTATGAATGTGCTTTGGACAAGATTGACGGATACAGGACCAAACTGGCGCCATGTATATAAGGTGGTGCTTCACTTAAAGTTACAACTCTCGCTTTATATGTTGTTCACAAATTACAGATTTATTACATTAAAATTCTCCTTTATGTAAATTTCAGGCATTGACTGTTATTGAGTACTTGGTCGCAAATGGTTCAGAACGTGCAGTTGATGACATTATTGAGCATACTTTCCAAATTTCAGTACATCTTTAACTTTGTTGAGAAACACTTTGTATTTTACTTAGTCAATGTTCAGATTTATTCTCAGTCTTGTGCTTCTTCCTTATCTTTTTTTATATTTTATAAAGGCAAATTCAGGATTTGAATATGTTGAGCCTAATGGGAAGGATGTTGGGATCAATGTAAGGAAGAAGGTTGAGACCATTTTAGCTCTTTTGAATGACAGGGAGAAAATAAAAGCAGTAAGAGACAAAGCATCTGCCAATAGAGATAAGTAAGGCCCAACTCATCAAAGTATTTCCACTTGAAATGCTGATTTCACACTGTGGTTTAAGAAACCTATATTCTCGCAATTAAAATCTGCTGCATTCAGGTACATTGGTCTGTCGTCCACCGGAATAACATTAAAATCAAGTTCAGCCTCATATGGCAGTGGCGGCTTCCAGAATAGTAATCGTTATGGAAGTGGTTCAAGGGAAGGTGACTCCTTCAGAGATAGTTATAAAGGAGAACAATATGGAAAAGAAAGTAAATGGAAGCATGAAAAACAAGATGGCCAAAAGTCACAAATTGTTGCTGAAGAAAATGAAGGGATCAGATCAAAGAAGCAGGTTTCACATCATTCCAGGTACACAAAAGTAGCTATTTGTTTTGACTCTGTTTCTTGTTTAGTTATTTTATTGGTTCAATTGTGGTCTTATTTATGTCTTATTAAAAAATTAGTTCTTTTGTTTGTGGTCCATGTAAAAAATTTGAGAACTGACACATGCACAGCAACACAAAAACAGAAAAATCTGGATTTTTTTTTCTTAGGTTTGGCAGCAAGCATAAATCATAGTCCAAGGTCATGATTTATGGCTCATCTGTTGTATTTGGAAGTATCCAAGCATTACCCATGAAGAGACCTATTTCCAGAAATAACTTGCCATATTACGTTTATGCATTGTGGGCCTGCATACATTTTCAGACTCAACACTATATATTTCATTTTCATCCCATTAGTCCAATGTATATTGCATCATACGTTGGATTTTATCATGTAGATATCGTAACACTCTGATTAGTCCCGCATTGGAAGTGAGTAAGACAAAGATTGACTTATTAGGTTTGATGAGTGTACTACTATCAACTTCAGCTTATGCGTTTTGACCAGTGGTTTAGGTCAAACGAAGTTGATGAGCCAGTTAACCCATCGGACCCAAGTCGTGATATTTGGTATCAAAGCCGACCTTGTATTTGGGCATAGTGAGGGGGTTCGAATAGGAAAGGACTACTTGTGGATGAAGTCAGAGGACTCGTCACGATATGGAGCCATCAGTGGGCTACGCCTTATGTGCACCATGCTAGGATTTGATTTAAACTATGCTAGGCCTTGACAAGAACGTCAAGCTCTTGAGTGAGGGGAAATTGTAACACCCCGATTAGTCTCACATCGAAAGTAGATAAGACTAAGATTGGTTTATAAGGGTCTGATAAGTGTACTACTATCAACTTCAACTTAAATATTTTGATCAGTGGTGTAGGACAAATGAAGTTGATAGGCCAGTTAGCCTATTAGACTCGGGTTGTGACATTTGGTATCAAAACTAACTGAGTAATTAGGTATGATGAGGAAGCTCAAGTAGGAAAGGGCTATGCCTCGCAGATGGAGTTAGAGGACTTATCATATCGTGGAGCCACCACTGGGTTATGCCTCGCATGCACTATGCTAGGATTTGATCCGTGCTATGCTAGGCCTTGATGAGGATGTTAAGTCGTTGAGGGGGGGAAATTATAATACTTTGATTAGTTTTGCATCGAAAGTGGATAATACTAAGATTGACTTACAAGGATGTGATGAGTGTACTACTATCAACTTCAGCTTAAGAATTTTGAACAGTTGGTTAGGTCAAACGAGGTTGATGGGTCGGTTAACCCATCAAACCCAAGTCATGATAGATACTCTTATGTAGGAACTAGATGTCATTGGCTTCAATGTTAAAAGAAGTTATGCTTTACTGTAACTAAAATATTTTCATCTTCCTGAAGGACAATAACAGCAATCTTGCTTCTGTGCTTAGGATGTTAAATTTATGGGTTTGCCAAACCTCCAAGTGTATATGACATGGAAAATCTGGCTCAGGTTTGTTCTATGAGGCCCTTAGCACAAGCACATTGAGCGTAGACTAGGTTCGAGCTTGCATTGCTTTAAGTTTGGCTATGAGCTCCACATTCTGATACTTTCCTTGATCCAATGCAAAAATTTTAGCTATGCTTGGGCTTGGCTTGGGTCTAGAAGCATGAAGCTGGAACCCCGAGCCTTTTCACACTGCAATTATGCAATACATGCATAAGGAATCAATGCTTCAATTTGTTAACTGTTTTATATTTGGGCATAATGTTTAAGCTTTGTTACACGAATACAGAGCTAAAATAAAAAAAAATCATAATTTAAATTCAAAGTGATTTGACTATACATGTAATATAGGCTGTTGAGATAAATGCTTGACGGACCAAACATCTCAAGTTTCAGCAATTATCTATATCAAGTTATTAGTTAGCTTAGTGTGACTATGCACTACATAAGATAAGTTAGCTGCAATGCTCTTACATATAATTCTTTAATTGCTACTTGTTTTTCTTGTCTTACAGGAATACATTGAACAAGTCGCGTGATGTTCCATCTTCTAAAAGCCCTAATGCCCAACCAAATAGTGAGGAGGATGATTTTGATGACTTCGATCCACGTGGATCTTCTTTATCTGGTAAGTTATCATGTTACTATGCAGTGATTGCAAAAGGCGCTCGGGCGCTCGCCTAGGCGCTCGGGCGAGGCGAGGCGAGGCCCGAGCGCCTCGCTAATGTCCCAGGCGGCGCGCTTCAATCAGGCGCCGCCTGGGCGCTCGCCCGAGCCCAGGCGCTGGGCGCTTCGGGCGAGCGCCTGGGTAAACCGAACCAGAATTTTAGGTCTGGTTCGGTCCTGGTTCGGTTGTTAGTTGGTTCAATCGAACCAACTAAACCGATATAACCCCAACCCTAACCAAACACTAACCTGCTGCCGCTGCCGATCCCGATCCCGATCTCGTCGCTCGCTGCCGCTGCTCCCGCTGCCGCTGCTCGCGCCTCCCGCGAGCCCTCTCGCTGCTCGCGCCTCCTGCGAGCCCTCCTGCTACTCGCGCCTCCCGCGAGCCCTCTCGCTGCTCGCGTCTCCTGCGAGCCCTCCCGCGAGCCTTCCCGCTGCTCGCGCCTCCCTCGAGCCCTCCTGCTGCTCACGCCTCCCGCTGCTCGCGCCTCCCGCGAGCCCTCTCACCTCCTGCGAGCCCTCCCGCGAGCCTTCCCGCTGCTCGCGCCTTCCGCTCCCTTTCCCTTTCCGGCTGCCGCTGCCGCCGCTCGCCGCTGCTGCTGCCGCCGCTCGCCGCTGCTCGCCGCTGCTACTGCCGCTGCCGCCGCTGCTGCTGCCGTCGCTCGCCGTCGCTGCTGCCGCCGGTCGCCGCTGCTTCCTCGATTCTCCATCAGTAGGTTTATACTGTTAATGTGATTATATTTATTAATTATATTATATATTTTTATATTTTTATTTAAAATTTTAAATAATTATATTTATTAATTATATTTTATATTTTTATATTTTAGCGTCTCGCTTCGCTCGGGCGAGCGCCTGGGCGAGCGCCTAGCGCCTCGGGCGTTTTTGGACCTTGGCGCCTTTTGGCGCCTAGCGCTTTTTAAATCACTGTTACTATGTACTGGCAAATAAGCAGTGTATTTGCATGACGAAATAGAAAGATCTTTCTACTGCTTCTATTAATAGTTTTCAAATTGAGGAACTTATCATCTAACAATGCCACTTGCCAAAATGTACCATCCTAAATCTTATCTAACCAATTTAGTGCACAACCATGGGCCTATGATGTTGTCAAGTTGACTTAGCATAGATGTGTGGAGAGGTATAGTAGGTTTGAAAGCTTCAACAATGATGAACACAAAATAGAGGGTTTGCTGAAGCTGATATTTAAGGTCTGAGGATATAGTGATAATATATCGGAGAACTAAAAAAGTGGCTATGAATATGATGGTTTTAGTTTTAGTTTAGAAAGCTGATGAACAAAGATGAGAATACATTATTACTGCAAGGAAAACATTGTTTTAATGTTTTGTCAATACTAGACAAGAGAGAGGGAGAAGAATATATTCTACACTCATCAATCGACTATGAAGAGAAAGAAAAACTTTATTCATGTATAGATTAACCCAAGAGGGTCCATAAACAATTATTTGTGGGCGACCAATGCAATCTGTGACCTTCTTGTACAGACCAATAAACTTAAAACAAAACCAATATGAACACAGCTTGGTTTATATCGAACTAATCAACTTTGCCTAACATGATCTGAACTGCATCAAATAAACATGAATCTAAATAAAACAATGAATATAAACTAAACATCACTCTTGATCAGCTATAGAGAAAAGCCTCCATCTTTACGTAGAACCTCACCTACTGCATCAATCAAACCATAAGCTCTGGCATCCATTGACAATGGTGAGAAAGTATATAATATATATGCTTCTCATTTGATAGCTCAGAACAGTGTTCCCTACGCATGTGCTTCACTTGCCTAAGCACTTGGATGAGGCAAGGTGAACCCAAGGTGCCTGTACTACATAGAGGCAAATCACTTCAACCAAGTTTTTCACTTTTTTGAGCTTAGGTATTAAGTGAGATTTGACTCAGGCACATGCTTGGCTGGAGTTTGCTACTTGAAGGCTTCAATCAACTTTACGTATTTAATTCATATATGGATTCTTTTTCCAAGCTCCACAGTGTTCCTTCTTGTACAGAGAATGGGGTATGATGGGCCTACTGTGAACAAGTAAGACTATGGATGGCCCATCGGAGATTTGTGATGATTCATATATGATGGATGAATTAGATTTTTTTTTTCTTTGTTCCTTTTTGCTTCTCTCTCTCTCTGGGTGTGTGCCAGATTTTTGGTTGTTGTTGCTTGGCTAGCTAGCAAATGTAGCAGCTGTTGTTGATCGTGATGCCTACTTGCTAGGTGATGGCTGCAGCACTATAACAACTAAAACAGTTGTTGCTATGCTTACTTGGTCGACAACTCAAAAGAACCTATTCCTTAAGTGAACAAAGGCTGTAGCAATAGTTATTTCTTGAGTTATGTTCATTAGTTTACACTTTGAAGTTCCATCAATCTATCTTTCTTCAATTGTATTAATTGTGCCTTGCTTCACTTGGTCGAGCACTTATTTTGTGTCTTTCCTTGGGCACTCATGAGACCTGGCACCTTGAATATGCTTGGTTAACTTTGACTCAGACCAATATTGGAATTTCATAATGTGCACAATATTGGACATGTATATGGTGACATCCCCTTGAATACACGCTACTTTTCACACAGGACCTTAATCCTTAAAGTTGTTGAAGTTGCATTTGATACTAGCAAGTCAGAAATGATTACAGAAATGTGTATAAGATTTTCCCATTTGTACATGGTGGAAGTTTTTAGAGGATAAATAACCAAAAAACATAATTAAAAGATAATAAACAGAAGTGTTCCTTGTACAGTTGTACCTAATGCATTTTCAAAGTAAATAATTGGTTTCTTGCTGTTTAGTTTTGCTCAGAAATGAATCTTTGGCTTGATGACATCAGAAAGAACTAGTTCGGAAAAAATAAAGCTTTGTTTTTCACCTATTGCTGTAAACAAAGCTTGAACATGTCTTCCAGTTTCCAAACTTTGTACTAGATTCATATCTTAATCTAAGATATTTGATTTGTCGAGTTTGTCATGTAATCTGTTGAAAGGTTGTTAAAGTAATTGATGATATACAGTAAAACTTGGCTGACAGTTTTGACCAATCTGTAGATAAATTTAGGAAGGTAGTTCTTGGAGCAAGATGTTCTTATTTTCTCTTTGCAGACATGTAGATGTCTTGCTTGATGATGCAAATATTTTGACAATATTTTGTTGCTTCTGAACATTAGAAATTTTGGGCAAATGTGCTATGAGCTTCTTATAAGGATCAATCCTCTTGATTTTACAGGATCTTCTAATGCAGGCACTAACCAAGTGGATTTATTTGGACAAAGCTTAGTGGGTGACCTCATGGATGCAGCACCATCTTTTTCACCACAAGCTACAGTAGATAATAATTCTGTTAATTCTGAAGTTGATCTCTTTGCTGATGCAACCTTTCAATCAGCCTCACATGCAGACGCAATATCAGATTCTCACACTCAGGTTGTTTTTCTTCATTTTGGCTGTTTAATATGGAATCATTCAATTAGTAAAATTTTCTCATTTTCTTTATCAGCATCATATGGTGATTTAATTTTCAGAAAGTTATTCTATTGATGTAATATTAGTATATAAACTGATGCAATAGCAATAAATTGTCTGCAATCAATCATGTGTTGCCACATTGTGTGTAAATTGTATGTGTGATATCACTAGCCCTGCGTGGCTTGATAGTAGTACTGAAAAATATTATATAGGATTTTTGCATGATCTGAGTAATCTTAGTCAAGAACTGCATTTCAACCAGCACTGTAGTCTTGTGCCATGGTCCTATGCCTGCACAGCCTTTTTTTTACTATTATGAAGCTAATTTTGAGCTGCTTCAGCTGGTATGGATGCATGTTGAGCCATACCGAACCAGCAACAATTAAAACATGCCACTGATATTCAAAACCTTGATCCAAGTGCCACTATATATATATTTTTTTTGGAAGGGGGGGGAGGAGGGTGAGAAATTTGTGATGATGAATTATATCTTTTTTTTCAAATTCTCAGGAAACTTTTCATATCTGTCTTTAATTCTATATTCTAGGAAAATGTATGAGTTTTACAATCAGCAAGCATCTTTGTTGCTGCTTTTCATGTATATGACCTTTCAAAATAAATTTTTTAACAATCCTCACATTGGCGTGCAGGGAAACTTTGATCCTTTTGCTAGTCAGCCTGCCTTTCCTGCTGCAATTTCTTCAAACGTTGACCTTTTTGATGTACCCAACACAGGCTTGCCTTCAGAAACCAAGGCTTCTAATACTGTCAATAATGAAAGTTTTGATCCCTTTGCTGCAATTCCAATTAACAGCTTTGATGGATCTGACCCCTTTGGGACATTTGCTTATGCCAAACCAGTAACTACAGAACCTGCACAGAATTATACAAACACCACCAAGAACAACCTAGATGAGGACTCTGCATTTGGTGATTTCACTTCTCACACTGAACAAACACTTCCAGAACCTTCACAGCATTCTTCTAAAGGCAGCCTCAACAACCTGAAGACTCCTCTGACAGTATCAGCACCTGCTGCTCGGAAAGACAACTTTCAGGTCAAATCTGGGGTCTGGGCTGACTGCTTAAGTCGTGGACTGATTGATCTGAACATATCTGCTCGTGAGTTTCTCTACATTCAGTTGCTATCTTAGTCTAGCTCAATGCTTGTGATTCTTTGCATGAAGATTGCAGCAACTTCATACATGAGAGACATGCATACTTTATATTTCCTTTATTATCAAATATACCAACATGAAGATTGCAACTTAATATATGAGAGGACATGCATACTATATTTTTTTCTTTATTATCAAATAACAAGTATACCAACCATTTTTGTTTCTCTTTAACTTTTGTTTTGTTTAGTAAGTAAAGCCTATCTCAACTGATAAATAATCCATTGGGTTACCGGTCCAAGTTAAGATATTAGCATTCTGCTGAAAAAATATGTACTTCGAAATATCTATTGCCTTCCTTTTGAGCAGTCAATCTAGCCAGATGCATAGAGAAACTTATGTCTATTGCCTTTATCTATTTCTTTTTTGATCTTGAGTAATATTCATGTTTGTATTTGTACACAGACATGGTTTGATGTGCTTCGTTAATTCATGTCACTGATTCTTTTTCATCAGACATGCAAGTTATCCTGTTCTTTTACTCTTTCTCCATATGCATGAATATGGCATAAATTCATAAATATTCATAAGGCAGAATATACAGCTTATGTACATAATCAATTTCAGTGGGGATTTATACATCAGTCCAGCTTATGTGCCAGATCTGAATGTGCTTATGTACATGGAGATTAGGTTCATAAGATTGGGATAACTTTTGGATCAGTCCTAGAATTTTGAATGGATTTTTGGCCAGCTTGGTCGGATGACCCAAATCCAAACATGGAATTTAGTTCTTTTGGGATGCCCAGATATGATTTGTAATAATTGGGATCCTCTAAGACTGACCTCATTGGCCAGTATATGTGTGGACTGCAGGGATTGACCATAAGTTGGCCTAGGATCAACAGTTGATCCCTGCCTTCTTTTCCTTGTATCCCATATGCCTTTGCTTGATTTGAGACATTTGGTTGTTGCAAGTTCATGTAGTTGAAATATTAGCAATATTATGTTTGCTTCGTGCGGGTTTTTTTAACTTTTTTTCTGGGTGTTTCATGTCTGTCTGCAGCCAAGAAAGTAAACTTAGCAGACATTGGGATTGTGGGAGGGCTTGATGATGCACCCATCGAGAAAGAAAAAACCACACCAGCAACAGCAGCATATATGGGAAGAGCAATGGGAGCCGGATCAGGTCTTGGTAGATCTGGACCAACAGGTGGGGGTGGGAGCCCTGCAACCTTTGGCCAACAACAGGTTTGGAAGTTTTAAGTGATCTATTTCATATTAGTATGTTTTTTTTTTTTTTTTCCTCGCCAATGTTGTCGGTCGGAAATGCTGCCCAGTGAGAAACAAGTTTGTTCCACATTGCCTTTCATTCGTTTGATATCCTTGTGTTATGAGATGTAAGTCCTTGAGGAATATTATTGATGATTATTCTTCAAATGCCAAACTCACAATTTATTGACGGTGATGTGAACTTAAATGCTAGTTGACCGTGATGTGAACTTCCATATTTATTGGTCCAAATGTCTTAATGAAATTTGTGCTGGATCTAATGATAGTAGGACATTGATGATAACGCATAAAAAAAAATGTAGATTTCTTGAATTCTCTGCAGTGATAAATATGGTTCATGTTGGAATGGTAATGGAAATAAATGATAGAAAATGTCCGTTAGAGTAGATGTATTGCCCATTTTACATTATTTTCTGTGTCAACAAGTCTGTTGAATTTTCTTGGACGAGTAAGTGCAAACTGTCACCCTGGGGCAGCTGTGCCACCTAACTGCTATTTTGGGGTAGGTATGCTACCTCATGTGTCAACTCAACCGCGATCCGAGTATAAAGTCTTTTTTATTCTCTCTTTTGGTTCTGACATATCATTCCGGACATCTTGAGTTAAGCATCAAAGAATGTCTTGGAGCGACTGTCACTTCCTCGATCATCCATATTTTCGGACATCGGATGATGTCTCAGAGCTGAGTTAAGCATCAAAGAATGTCTTGGAGCGACTGTCACTTCCTCGATCATCCATATTTTCGGACATCGGATGATGTCTCAGAGCCACTTCCTTGTTCATTCATATCTTCATTAATAAAATTATTCATGATGAATCCTCATCGACTTGTTTCCTTCTTGAGTCCAAATATGATCGATATGATAGACTCACTCCCCCAACTTCATATCGAGCATCAACAACTATAGTATCATAGAATTGTCGGAGCGGTTATCACTTCTTTAATCATCCATATCTTCAAACCTCTTAAGTTAGCCACTTTTTTTTACCATCCATATCTTCATGGATCATCTATATCTTCATTAGTAAAGTCAAATCCTCAACTACTCAGGATAGATTGATATATTATTAGTAAACTCAGAATCAAGTGTTTTGTGCAAAAGATATTATTTAATGTTATAATTATTGTGATAATCTAACACAACTATTGCAATAATTCAACTACTTAAATATCAGCATGATTGTAAAACTTTGTAATCGAACAATTAAACTCGTTGTCCGAATGCTTACATTATTTAAAGTAACAATCACACTGACCACGATCCAAACGCTTATTTGATACCCCAAGACAAAAACATCACTTAGTAACGCCGTCACACTCTATTGTTACACCTCAAACTGCTTATAGTTTGTCATGCAGTTAAGCAAAGCCCCATTCTAAGTAGAACCATTTTCCATGCTTTTTTCCTCATCCGCTGTCTGCTTCGGTATCTCCTCCATCATTTTTGCTTCCTCGACGTCTTTAGAGCTCAAAAAGCTCGGTTGATTGGTTGAAGACAGCAGCCTTGCCCACATTCTGTCGGTTATGACAACCGTGTTTCTTGTTTCTGTCACCCTCTGCAATCATAGAGAGATTTGTTGAGAAGATAAAGCCAGTATCGGTCACTTATGGAGAAAAATCTCCTCTAAGAAAATTCTTGTTATCAGAAACCAGCAAATAGAAGAATCCAAGCATGCAACAATTTACATATCAGTCTTACATGAATGAAAAAGTACCCAATGTAGCTCGAAATGATAATCAAACTAAAAGGATCATATATGAACATGCAAATGCAGTGCAAGTTGCACTGATAATTGAGGTGAAGTCTCTCCATAGGCTTCTGCCAATAATGATGGTCCAATGAATAAATGTAAAAATTACACAGCTTTATCTAAAATGGGCTACTCATCATATCAGATAACAATACAATAGACCTGACAATCTTTCACAGGCATAATATATTTTGTAAATACAGTGACCAGACTTTAAAGGCATCTTCTAGTCTCCTCTATGTAAATATTTTATCGTCTTTACTATTATTGGGAGATTCTTCATTTGGAAAAAGTTTGAAGCTAAAATTTGGTGTTCTTTTCTGTTAGAAACTCACATTATCCTTTGGTGGAATTAGTACACACATTACAATGCGTCAAACAAGTTGCCTTGGCCCAAGAAGTGTCAACTATATAACACAAATATAGGCAAAAATAAGAGAAGGAAAGCAAGGATTGACAAAAGGAACTACAAGAACGATTTACACAGTAGCTACTTTGAGAGCTTCAAAGATTCAGCAATTCTGGAATTTACTTCCTGGAGGCTAACATGCTGTGCATATATGCCTTGCCATTCAGCATATGATTTAAGTGTAAATTTGGGTTTTCAAGTTAAGGATGCCAACAATCTCTGCTTTATAACACATCAAAATAAACTATTTGCAGACAGGAAAATTGCTAAGTAGAATTTGACATTAAGATGAAAATTCAAGTCCCTGGTGCAGTGGGTTAGGCCCTACAGGAGCTGGATTAAAATTAATAACGACGACGCTTTTAACGATGATTCGCAGGCTGCTAGGGTGGGATTCCTGTTTTGATCTAATGATGGGCGATATCTGCTAGTTGGATGCAAGAAGATTGAAGGTTTCAGTGGCCGGCACGGCACAGTGAACTTATGGTTGTGTGCCATACTGTAAAGACTGCAATCAGTGAAGGATTCTTTGTTTGTGGAAACTGAAACTGATGCTCTTCAAATTATACATGTCCGTAATCAAGAGGGCAAACCACCATGGAGGTTTACTAACCTAACTAGAATTTTTTTTTAATCTTTCGAACAAGCTTCAGGTTTGGAAAGTGATTCATGTTCATAGAGAGGCTAATCGGTGTGCTGACTGATTAGCCAATCATGCCAAAAGTAATCAGATAGAGGTTTTGTGGAAGGACAACTGGCCCTCTCTCTATCTTTCTTTCTTAATATATTATTTTCTTTTGGGAAAAAAAGGATGAAAATTCAAGCCATCATTAGAATTTGAGTTGGAAGCCTGATTGCAGCTAGTAAGCTTTTGATCACATGGTTGTAAGTATACTTACATCAAATGGTATGTATGTGTGTCTTCCATTTACCAGCCCCACTGTGAAACCTGTATATCCAGCCATTGCCCCATGCACCGCACACTGTGCCAGAAGCGTGCAGTAAACATTGTCGGATGCGTTGCTTGGAATTGCCCGAATCATGTATGTTGGATCTGCATTCCAAAGAATAAACCTCTTACATCTGGTTAATCACAGTTAGATGTGTGATTATGCCAAGACAGCTCACGTACCTATATATTTAAGATTTATGACCATCTTTTGTCTGCTTGTGAAATAATTCTACATGAGAAAAACAATTAGTACAGTGGACTGCTAAAAATTTTGTTCTTCAATGCAGATGTATCATACTGTTTGCTATGAGAAAACAGGAATCTAAATAAGTTACTTCTAGGTTATTTTGGTCAGCTGATTAACTTCAGTGTAACTCAAATTTAAAGATGAAATGTGTGTCATGCAATATTTAAGATTGTTACTTTCCAACATTGAAGGAGAGACACCCCAAATTGTAAGCTGCAGTACCAACCGTTTGCAACTTATCAGACGGATAGTATTATCCAGATTGAATTAGTAATACAATGAAAGGATATTAATCTGAATATGCAAACTCACTTTTATCCTCTGAGATAACCATAGCCCAACATCAAGGAGTAACTTGTTTCCAGAAGCATCTTCATGATTCATTGACCTCATACTTTCAGCAATTAGATCTTGCCCTGCCCCCTCAGCAACAACAATAACCATGTGTCCATTTTCTTTTAGCTGCTTCTCCATGTATTCAAAAAGACCACCTTTTCCTTCCAGATAAAATGGTGATTCTGGAATTAAGCAGCAGTCCTAATTGAAAACAAAATGAAACAAATAGAAAACAACATGTCATTTCTTCAACCAGCTGATCCAAGGGTCAAGTTAATCCTGGAGGTTATGACACTTACCACATCTCGGCTTGCAAGAGTAGCATACATTGCAAGGAACCCTGCACCAGTAAATCTTCTTAACCCATTAAATATGACATCACATGATAATGTGTGAATTTAATCTACATAATCAAGTCTGTCGAGCATTGATAGCTCATGTTAACTGAAACAAGCATTTAGAATCACAAAAAAATTATTATGATCTCTATATTATAAAAAAACCTTAGATAGCATGTGGGTACTGAAGTTTGAAGCTCATGTAGCTTCTGTTGGTGATACTTAATTCAAACAGATTTTTGGCATGCACATATCAAGGAACAACATGAAGCATGGGGCTATATTGTCATCAGCATGCTGATGGTAAATGTCTAATTTTCCTATATATTAATTTGAAGAAAGAAACTATCTTGTTATATACATGTCAACTGTATCACACAATTTTACCAATTTAAAAATGATTTATCACTTTCAGATTTGATCATTTTACCAAGAAAGGAGTTTTACCACTATAGCGGCCCATTAGTTTTACAACGCCTATGCCATTTTCAACACTCCCAGCCTCAACATGTGCAGCATTAATTGCACGCTGAGCCTCTTCAACAGCAGTATCAAAACCAAAGGACTTGTCAATAACCTGAATTACAATAACAACTAAGTGTGATGATGAAGTGGTTGCAAGAATTTTCAGGCTCCTAAGATGACAAGGAAGTTTGTTGAATTACATATGTAGAAAATAGTAAGAACAAGTAGTACCGCAATGTCATTGTCTATTGTCTTAGGAATCCCAGCGACAGAAACTTTGAGACGACGCCTTCGAATTTCCTGTAGGGAATGATCAATAAGAATCTATTGAACAGATCATATTTCTAAAATTTTAGAAAAAGGTCATCACTATTTTCTAAGATACAGTTGAAGGAGAAATCAAAATAGAGAATAATTTTGTCTCTCTGTATAAATAGCAGTTTCAAGTTGATATTTTACTTCTCCAAGCAGTAGAAAGGAAGAAGTAGGTTTTGGAGGAAGAGTGGAAAGTCAGAATTGTCAACATGAGTGATTATCATCAACAAAAACAAGAGAGATTATTAGCACTTCATGTTAGATTTTAATGGATGAAGCTATGTCCATAAATCTCCACAATAAAAAATGAATAAAATGAATATCATCATGTGATGTCACAAATATTAGCAGAATCTGACATTCAGTTAGTATGGAGCAATATATTTCAGAGACTGTAATCAAGAGAACTTCTGGCTTCCTGACGTTTTTACCTCAAATATAGCAGCTGCTCCCTTTTGTGTCCCATCACCTCCAATGATATAAACCTGGCGAGCACATGATTCCTCATAAATTAATGCGAAAAACTGACATTCTCTTACCTTGAGGCAAATAAACAAACTTCACAATATAGTACAGCCTAAAATTGAACCTGATTAATCCCACGATCCTGAATGTTGTCCACTATCTTTAAAGTATCATGGCCTCCTCGTGATGTACCAAGGACTGTGCCACCACGTTTATGAATATCATTCACGCTCTTTGGTGTTAATTGTATGGTGTTGCGAGCATAGAATCCCCTGTATCCACCCTATAATGCCACTGAACTTGTAAGTCAAAAACACTACATAATGATGTAAATGCAGCATCATTAGAAAGCATATAACAAAGTTAGTAAATGAAGCACCATGCAAAAGAGCCAAGGAAGAAGGAGCTGTATGCAGTTCAGCAATTAGTCCTCACCTCAATACCAATTATTTTGTTGACACCATACATGTGTGTCAAGCCACATACAATTTCCCGAATTACAGTGTTAAGCCCTGGGCAAAGACCTCCACATGTTACAATGCAAGCATGGACATCATCTGACTCAAAGTACACCTAAATAATACCAAGGTTACCTGTCAGTGAAATATTGCTCATTCAAACTCACGATTAGTATACTAGGAAACATATGCAGTTGACGTACCCTTTGGCGAGGCCCAGCACGCCGAAAATGGAGGCCCCTTGGGCTATCTCTCTGGACAACAATCTATGGACCACAGAAAAACAATTTGTTACCATATATAACACAAACATATTCTAAACCATTGTAAAATCAATTGCATCTTTCCATTTTGATGTGTAAAACAGAGTTCCAAACTGTGCTAGTCCTTGCATTTAACTTAACTATGGGGAGCATGAACAACTCACCTTCTCAGGAACAGTATCATCGTGATCAACAAAGTATTGCCTGGTGATAATATCAGCAAGTACATGAAGAATGGTATATCATTAAGACCTGCTAAACACATGAGAGATACTGAAAGATGGGATGAGTGACTGAGGGAACATACTTGACAACTGAATAAGCCGGATTATCTTGGAGTGGATTAAGGTATGCCTGCAACAAAAATATTATCACATCATCACAGCACTTAAAAGTTATGTTTCCAAGAGAGTAATTCAAAAATAATGAGTATCCGCTTCTGTCTTGACTTAATAGGCATATATATAAAATGACTACAGTGGATGAAAGCACATAAGAAGAACAGAAAACCAAAGGTGTGCATTACTTGATTAATAGTCCTCCTAGAATCCAGAAGAGCAATTAATAGACATAAGGAATATAGAGCAAGTTTCTATATTTAGCTGATTTCTGCTTCATGCTCGAACAGCCTATCAGAAAAACATAAAACTGAAAATTTTAGCCGGTAAGATTCGGAGAATCAATTAATGAATATGAATAAGTTGTTGGACAAAGGCATCAAACTTCCTCTTTTTTATCCAGAAGAGGCACTACCTAGTTATCTAAGATCCCAATTTTCATTCCTTTTTTCCTCTCTCCTCACTTATCTTGATTATTCTTACGTCAAGCAGAGCTAACTAGAAAACAAATTCTGAATTATGGTATATCACTGGCAATTCTAATTAGAACTTGATACACTGGCCTGACACTATGATCTCAACTAGATCGTTCCAGTTATATGGTGTATCCAGAGGCAACATCAAACACTAACACGAAGCCATAACATGCTCGCTTAACCTGTAAAGATCAGGTATTCCTGTCTGGTCTTTTACTGTTGTCACTGAAGATGGCATCCAAAACCTGAAAAGGGTCGGGGTTCTTCTTTCACCCAAAGCCCAAAACAGCTCATAGCAAGAACTTGGAGGTCAAAGAGGGGTGAACTCACGGGGAGGTCGGGGAGGTAGTCGGTCAGATGGGGCACGTCCTCGAGGACGTACCCGAATTCCCCCTTGACGATCTTGACCGCGGATCGCGCCTCGCTGCCCATGACGGGAGGGGAGGACAGGGCGGGGGATCTCGGGGAGGGATCAGGGGCAGCGGAGGAGAGGGACGGGGTGCGGACGCGGGGGAGCGAGTTGCGGAACTCGAAGTCGAGGATCCGGCGCCCCGTGGGCGACTGGGGCTCCTGGGGGTCACACGCCTCGGAGTGCATCGCGGCTGCTTGACGAAATGCCGGACGCAACGGGCGGCACAGTTGGGGTTGAGGACGAAGCCATCTTCAACTATATGTATATATAGACAAATAGATCGATAAATTAAAGTCGCGGCGTGCTCTCGATGTCGTCACGAGAGAGAGAGGGAGGGATAGGGATTTGTTTAGCTTTATATTTCGGAGGTCTCGTGACGTTCGAAGAAGGGAGAGCGAGAGACGACGGAGAGGAAGAAGAAGAAAGCGGAGAGGGCGGAGAACGACGAAAGCAGATCGACCTATTTAAATAATGGTGAGAGTGACTACTTATTTACGACATTGCCACTATGACGTCAGTTACGGTCCCCGCGGATTGGTTCGAGTGCCGCAGAATCATTTCCAACGTATGAGAAAACGCCACGTCATCACAGGAAGGATATATATTTATGAGCTAATTAAAACATTATATTAAAATTTTTATAATTATAAAAATAAAATATTTAACTTTATTTATCCGTTAATTTTATGAATTAAACCATGAAAATAATAAGTAAAAAAATAATTTTAATATTTCAATTAATAATGAGGAACGACGATACCATTAAGGGTCACAGATGACTGTTGTGGATGAGGAGATCAATGAAACCACGAAAATAATAAGTAAAAAAATAATTTTAATATTTCAGTTAATAGTGATGGACGACGATACCACTAAGGGCAACGGATGACTGTTGTGGATGAGGAGAGCGATAACAAGAGCGATTCTTATCTCTTATTATCATTTTTTCACTGTCAACTATAATATTGAAATTACTTCTTTGTTTATTATTTTCATATTTTCGTCACTAAAATCAATGAAACTATAATAAATGGAGCTATATGTTTTACCTTTATAACTATAGATATTCCAATATAACTTTTTAAAAAGTGTAAGGATTGTGATATTAATGTCTAACTATAGAATATAATCTATAATTAGTCCACATTTATCACTCTCAATCGAGAGAAAAACATACCGATCTAATAGAGCACCTAAATCTAATTTAATCTAATTAGATGGACAAAATAATATCTTTAATTGAAATTAAATCTTTTTCTACTTCATTATCTTATTTTAAAATGAAAATTATTTAGGATTCAGATGCCATTATAACTTGTAATCACACTTGAAAAATAGCAATCAAACATGATGTATGACTTCATCTCTCTTGCATTCATATTTATTGGATAGCAAAACGGGGATCCAATAATTGTTATATTAGACTATATTTCAGTTCAGAACACAATTCTAAGATCCATGTAGCACTATGAAGGAACTAAAATATAATTACTATAATTAAATAAAGAAGATTAACTTCTTAATTGATAGCCTTGGAACTTAATCATTCAAGTGAATCAACGTGCGAAGAAAAATTAGTTGAATTGGAGGTTGATTGAAGTCATAAACGAGAATCTCGCTTGCAATATTAAAATAAAAATATTGGCAACTGGTTTAAGATGATTCTTCTTTCTTGTAAAATTAAAAATATGCTTAGTACCTTTTAGTAATTTAAATAGAAATTAGAGCCGTGGAAGATATGGATAGCAAACTCTCAATCAAATTGTTGCATGTAATAAGTGATAAGGAGAAGTGATCTTAGAGCATTATTCAAAAGAACATGATCTTAAGTTACTAATGATAGTAATAAAAAGGTCAAACCTTGGAAATACTTCTATTCAGTTTAATGATGTTGCAAAGTTTGCTTTTAAGTGATGTGCAGTATTACGAGACTCAATAACCAATCAATTCAATGGGCGATGGATTATTGTATGTTAGTCAACCTAATTATGCATTAGATCAATCAACATCCAAGAAGATAACAAATGATACCTCTAATTGTAAGATATGTCATGTAATACTTAACATGGAAATGGAGTTTTGACATGTATAACTATAACACTCCAACCAAATAAAACATTTCATGAAGCAATCACCAAGGTTAGTACTGCATTTCCAAATCAATCATTCCAAGATAGCAAATGTAAGCTTCATCTTCTTGTGCACCGTCAATCAAGTTTAAGCCAAATCACATATTTGTTCCAATATAAAACTCCATTTAATTATGTTTTGTCCCCCACATAGCTTTCTTTTGCCCATAGTAACCAAGTTGCTTGTTTGTATAATGAGTGCATTCAAATGGTGGACAAGGAGATCCGTCTTCACATCCCAAGATGTTATGTGTGAGAGATTCTTATACAATTTAGATTTTGCACAATAATGAGATCCTTCGCATTTAATTTCCTATCAAATTAAATATACTATTTCAAATACTGATAACTCCAAGATCAGTATTTATTTGGAATATAATTTTTTTTATGATACAGGAAAGAATATATCAGACTGATTTTTGATATATCAAAATTATTATCATTATTATTATTATTTTCCAAGACAAGTTGTTCCCTGTCATACGCATGCAAGCACGAGAAGGAATGAAAGAAAAGTGGCATGACCTGCATCAGCCTTTTCAAGTTTATAATCTAAAATAATGGCTTTCATGAGGTCTTTAGAGGGACAAATATATTATTAACAAAGGAAACAACCATTATTGCTTCTTTTTATTTGTATCAGGACTTGACCTGATGGATGAGTATGGAATCACATGACCCAGAAACGTTATGATGCCAAACTAGTCAATGCCATAATTCTATATTATACCGAATATTACATCACAGAAACAATAATGTGAATCACTACTCTTTCAGAAATGGATGGATAATGAATGATGCAATCACGCATGGTTTAATTTTAAAACAATATTTGCTTTTTATTGTTGTAAAGATGATTTGGACAACAAGCAATAGTTTCACCATTTTTAATAAATTATTAGACCAGTAAATCTATCATATGAACAGATTATATGACACATGAAGGGTACTTATTACACCCTTAATAATGAATCTTTAGAGGCATTCTCAAGGTTTCTTTTCTACATTCTAATGTGGAAGATTATTATGTGCAACAAATATAATGTTCATGTCAAAATCCCAAGTACAAGAAGGAACTGAAATAATACTTGCATTTTGCATAATGGAAATTAGTCAGATACAGAATGTCACAGATGAATACAAAATGTATATTTATATAAATGAGAAGGGATGGACTTCAAAACATTTGGATCAAATCTCATGTGCTAGAAGTTTCCAACTATGGAATACCAATTAATCTTATATTGGTTGTAAGTGATATTTTGGTCTTAGCTAGATTAGTAAATGAGCTAAATTTTAGCTGTCAATAAAAGTGAAAATAAGCCCACCAATTGACCAATTTTGGATGAATGAAAAAAAAAAAAATCTTTAGATGGGGAGCTGATTTTTACAGATTACTGTCTTCAAACAATATTTTTAATTTATTGTTGATGGTTGAAAAAAAAAAAAAACACTTACATTTTGCTCAAATAGTATTACAGCCTCCTTCCCAGTTGGTCACAATTAATTCAGTCCCCTATAAGAAAAGGAGAGGAAAAAGAAGTTAATCAAAGATAATTAATGTTTTCCCATCTTTAGGACTTACCAAGGGATCATACCTTAAAGTGCCATGGAAACACTTTGAGCACAAGGAATCCTGCAACAGTAGGAGATGATACCAGTAGGAACATCATAAATTGTAGTGATGATGCAGTAGATCACACTCTAGGAATGGATCTTATTGGGTGACAACACCTCCAGAACCTGTCCATTAGTGAAGCCTTTCTAGTTCTATAATGGTGCCATAACAACTGATCTGGAAAACAATCAATGCATGTTAAATATAAGAGACCTAACACATAAGTTTATGCCCCTACCCACATTGTTCTTACTGTTGAACTTCATTAATTAGATATATTAGGTAGAAAGAAAATTTATGTTCTTAAGGGGATGAAACAAACCATTTGTTTTTGTCTAGTTGCCTTGCAGGCTCGTAGATAGTGTCATGAGAATAGTAGACTAAAATACAATGGGAACAACCTAGTTGTGATATAAAAAACAGTAGTGACATCGAAAATGCAGACAAGTTTCAAATCTGTGGATGCCAATAAGCATCTGAACAAGTTATCCATTAGATGCGTCAAATTATCTATAGTATGTCTCCTTCGAGAAATCCAACGATAGGCTATCACAACGAGAAAGATAAAACCGAAGAGAAAACCTGAGAACTTTGTCCTGTGAAAGAACAGTGCTATCATCTTTTTTGTCTTGCCTTGCAACTTGCTACTTGATTATATGCCTTTCCTGTCAAGAAGGCCAATATGAAATCAAAGTCAACCATGAGGAACATCAGCCTCATCAAACAAGGAAACATTTCAAAAAAAAGAATAACTAAGATTCAATTTTAGCTGCATGACCAAATGAAATGAAGCCATGAGGTTGAAAATTTAGTATAAGAAATTAAGGAGTGATGACTGCAATGGCTCCTCAAATATGGATCCACAGTGAATCTTCTTACAAAAAACATACTTAACAATTACTTCATTTTGGCTTGGAACATGCATGACTATAAGAAATACCAAGTAATTAGAAACTGGCATAGCAAAACTAGAATAAACTGATTTACTTCAACAATTTTTTTACTTTTACAGTTAATTACACCATACCATCTCCCCAAGATGATACTGTAAATGGTGAAAGCATTATCTCTTGGAAAGGGAACAAAATTTTCTTAAACATACTTAATGCTCAATGGAGGTCCTGCGAGATCGAGAAGAAGGAAGATGATCTATAATTCCAGGTAAAAATTGCAAAATTTGAATTGCATGAACAATTATAGTGAAGGGTAAGTGGGATGGATGTATCCAAATTCAGTTTGTAAGACATGCTATATTATTCAGATGAAGACAAAATACTCAGACATAGATGCTATATCAAAAATCTTACAAATGAGATGGAGACAGCTAAAGGAATCCTACTAAGTCGAACTTTGACAAAGATATACAACAACCTACACAAGTCCATCCCATTAAAAACCTGCCGTTGAGGTTTAAATGTAATACACAGCAGAATTTTTGAGAAAAATTCTGTTTCGGACCAATCAAGTATATCATCTTCCAACTTTGTCATTTCAGATATAATTGCTATGCTGGTTCAAAGACTACACAGTGTGCAGCAAGTTTCTGGATTGTCTGCTTTGAGAGGAATGACAACTTATCATAATAGTACATGAATGGTTCTACTTCACTTGCCTTGTTCATTTACTGTCTTATGCTCTTTTTATTCTGCAAAAAATCCAAAAGGATACTAATAGCACTTGTAGTAAAAAACCTATTGGTTCAAGTAAAAAACCTATGCTCTTTTTAAACCTCAACGGCAGGTTCTCAAAAATCCTCACCACTTGAACCTTGGTTCAAGTGGTTGCAACTGTGATCGTTGTCAAATGTGGTGTCTCATATATTGGGAGCCAGCCAATGCCTATTGGTATTTGGATTCTTGGAATATTGCAATAGGCTGGTTTGTTTGGGAGTCATCACCTGGTTTGATAATCTTATTCTAGACATTGCATATTCATCGTACTTTTGAGTAATATATCATGATGATTTAAATATTTAGACAATCTAATTGAGTTTGCTTTTCATTATGCTTACTGATATCAGGTTAACAAATTGTCCTTCAGAATATATAAGCACAACACAACTTTTTTTTTCTAAATTGTTTATGAAATGTACCAAAAGAAAAGGCTGAAAATGTTACCTTAGGGCAGGAGAAAAACAATAAATATTATTTGGGTCTTATTCAGGAGATTACTTGAAGAAGAATAAAGTGAATTTGCCTTTACTCAAGCATATTGAATCTAGATCAATTAGTTGTAGAGGGCTTGCCTGTTTCCGTAGATGTTGATTACATTGATAGCATGAATACACTTGCTTTCCTGTTCTGTACAGACTAGACTTATCTTTGCAATTACTAATTTGCATTCATGGATTTAAATTTTTCCTCAATTTTGAATGACTTAGAAACATGCATATTAGTTTTTTCCAAGGTCCATCTATATTGTGTTGACAAAGCTCAAAAGAAAACCAACAGAGGCTATGCATGGAGGAAGGTAATGAAATTTATTGGTTTTTTGTCTGTTTACTCTTCTTAGACCTTTCACAATCATTACTGAAACTTTAAATTACAAGCACTGCAGTTGCTGAAGCACTGTCCGTCAGCTTCCTCTACCTTTGTTTCACCTTCACTAGCTGAAGACATTTTCTCACTATTTGTTGTCAGAACAAAAGCCATAACTTTAATTTTGGTAATTATGCAAGACCATGATGTTCCTAAGCCTCTTCTATGGTATGACATATTGTTCCTACCTTCTTCTTTGGTTTACAGATGCCTTTCTACTCTATTTTACATAGACTATTATACATCTGCTAAAGAGCCCTTTTAGTTGGCAATATAAGATACTTGGACAACCATTACAACCGATTTTGTGCTGGTCTATGAACCAATTCCCTGTTTGGATTGACTTTAATCCTTGAATCTTTGTTCTTTGTTGCAGCAGCCGAAGAAGGAACCAGATGATCTTGAGGGCATAGCGGATGCAGCGCCGGACACCTTGCTGAAGGTGAAGGCGAACAAGAAGGAGAAGAAGCGAAAGCACAAGGATAAGGACTCTTCTGGTTGCATCTCTGGCTTACCTACACGCACCTTTTGTGTGATGCGAGCTTCGTTTACATGTCATAATCTTGTTTGGGATTTGGTGTATGAGATGCTGTGGAGGGGTTCAGTGTGTTCAAGAGTTCCGAGTTTTTGTCCTCTATTCTAGAAAGAAATGCTTTGGAGGTTACTTCTGCTGAGATGAAGAAGGACGTGGAAAAGGAGATTGAGGTGATTTTGGTCTAGTTTTGTTATTTTTTGTTGAATGATTCTTTTTTGTTTTCATTCCTTAAATTTTTTGTTTCCTGCTTCAGAAAGCTTCTATTCTGCGTAAGAAGTATGGAATTCACATTTCGGGACATGGTGTTCCTCCCCCGCTTGAGAGTTTTGCAGAGCTAAGCTCAAGGTGAGATCCCATATATGGAGAATCCTTGTTTAGAGATCAACTTGCAGCACACTGTTGCTTGGCTTTTGGCACAAATATTTTGATGGTACATGCTGAACGTTCTCATGCTGGCCTATGTAGTGGCATCAGTGCATAGCATATTCTGTATGCACTCATGCCCCTGAGCAGCCCAGCCAGTATGAACATGTTACTGGCTGAATTCAAATCCTTAGTTTATATTATCTCAATATCATAATACATGTCCAGACCTTGAGCTGATCGCATGTGGCAAGCTCTGTGGTGTCCTATATTTGTGCAATGCAGGCAGCAGTGACATTTCCTGTTTGTTCTTTGATTAAGGAGGTTCACAACCATTATCTTTTTGTCCTGCCTTTATTTAAGCTTTTTAGGATTAAAGACATGATGATCATAGACTATCATGACCATCAGTTACTGCATAAAATATTTGCTACCATTGAACCAATATACTGAACAATGTCTTCAGATGTTTAATACTCACATCCTTACTGTAGAATTTTTATCTTATTAGCTTGAAACAAAAGAAAGAGACATAATGGTTCTTAGTTTTACCTTTAATAGTTCTGTCAAAAAAAGCAAAGAAAACAGACAATGTCGTTTCATCTGCTGCTAATCATTATTGCTAGTTGACGATAGAGATTGATTCTTCATTTTGGTAACCTCCAGAGTTGAGGCTGAATGACAATGTCATCGTGTTAGATGGTTGATCAAACAAAATCAATAATGTTTTTTCTTTGTTTTTGCATCATCAGTATTTTGACATTTTATTTTCTTCCAGAGTTTATTGCACAGGGTTCCATAATTGATGTGTTTATCCAAGATGTTTCTGTACCTATAGAAGTAATATTGTAAGGAATAATAAATAAGAACAATATAATATCTATAACAAGGACTTGCTATATCATATTGTCATTTTTCATTGTTTTGGGGATTATCTGGCCTCTTCTCTGTCTTTGGTATCTTGTGCTCTTGTAAATTCCTTACATATGGGTACCTATAGCACTGAAATGTACTACTTCATAGTAATAATTATGTGACTATATGTTGTCAAATAGAACAAATCACATTTCCAGTATGTTTCTTTTTTAGTTCATCCTTTTATACAGTTGCAGTTTCCTTGCCGAATTTCTAAGTTCTTGAATTTTTTATTTTGTGTGCAGGTATAACTGCAAACCATATATTTTGCGTAACTTTTCTGAACTTGGTTTTCGAGAGCCTACACCTATTCAGAGGCAGGCTATTCCAGTACTCCTTTCTGTATGCCTTAAATTTTGCTTCTCTGTCTTTCCTTCCCCCATTCTCTCTCTATGTCTATCTTTTATTGAACTTTAGAAAATTTACTCTTTTACTGCTGAACTAATTTCTCTATGCTGTTACAATATTATCATTATCTGAATAGTTCAGGACTAACATATCATGGTTTTACATATTTCAGAAGAGGGACTGCTTTGCATGTGCAGCAACTGGTTCTGGCAAGACATTGGCGTTTTTATGTCCAATGCTCATGAAGATTAAGGTATCATTATTATACATGGACAACCATCTTGTCAGTCTTTTACTTTGCATTAGTTTAAGTTTTTCTTACTGTTATTAGCCAGGGTTAAAGAATAGTGTACAAGCTGTTGTTCTCTGCCCAACTAGAGAATTACGGGGAGGAAATTTTACATCCAGTTAATGACTAAGGAGCTCTACAGATTTGGTGATTTTGAAAAATTGCCGTGATATAATCATATCCACTCCTCTCCGGTTGGACTTTGCTATTTGCAAAAGGAAGCTTGACTTGAGTCGGTATGAACTAAAAAAACTTTGTATGTCCTGTTTATAGTAAATTCATTCCGCACTTTTTTATGCTATGAACTAGCAAATATCAAAAATTGGAACATAAAAGATATGCATAGATCTCTAGGTTTGTTGTGTTTCAAATCACATAAATCGGAGTCTGCTCTTCTTCTGGGCCTATTAAAATTGATTATGAAGCTCAGATCACAACCAGATTTTGTTGGTGAGAAATATTAATGTAATTATATGTTTTTTGTCATCATGCCAACACTCACCTCTTTGAAGATGAGGATATTCTTATCTGTTTATTCTTAATGGCTTCCCATTTGTCTGTATATCAATTATTCTTTCTCTGTTTTATTTGCTTACATGATGTAGGCCTACCGCCATGCCAGTGACCTTTATGGTGTTCTGTTAGCATGCATCAACCATGCTCATGCCACCATGTGGTAGCATGCACCAGTATATATGCCATGGATGCACTTATATGCATAGGAAGCAGAATTATGCTTCTCTGTTTCATGCTAGAATTGAGCTGATGTGGTACAAAATTAGCTGGTAGTCATAGCAAATAGTGTTTTACTTTATGCTTGGTTAAAAGAAAATGTATTGGGAGGTTAGAGTAGTTGAATAGGACTGTTGTGAGAATACAATAGCATGTATAAATGTATTAAGATCTCTATTGAATGTTGTTATGATCAGCCAACTCTGTTTACTAGAAAACTTGGACAGGTGCAGGATGTTAGATCGTGGGATTGGAGCAGGAAAATGGTGTTTTTTCAGAATAGCAATCACAACTGATTTATTATCTCTATACAAAATACAGGAATTTAGACCATTTCTTTTTTAATCACAATATGCAAATTCGAGTTTATGAAGTCCTTATCTTACAGGGATTAGAGAAGGCACATGAAAGCAAGGTTCGTAATTTCATATCATGGAGTATCGAGCTTAGCTCGATACGATACGAGTATATCGAGCGATACGTTCTAGCGTATCACTCGGTGTATATATATATATATATACATATATATAATAAAAATATATAAAAAAAGGGCGACGTCGCCTCGTTTCTTATACTCGCATGGGGAGAAGAAACGTTGCCTCATTTCGTCGCCAGGTTTCTTCTCCCCGCGAAAATAGGGTGACGTCATCAAGGCGACGTCGCCTCGTTTCTTCTGCTCGGTTTCTTCTCCCTGCGCGGATGAGAAGTCGCCGACGACGCCGATGCCTTGTCGCCTCAAACGAGAAGGCGACATCTCATCTGCAGCATCCGACGAAAGAGGATTATCACGGACTTAGCTGGACTTGCCTAAGTCGTGAGGCACCCTTACGGCAAAGACGCGAACTTAGCTTATTTTGCCTAAATCGTGAGGCACCCTTGCGACAAAGACGCGAACTTAGCTTGTATTGCCTAAGTCGCGCTTTGCCCTTGCAATTTGCATCCGTAAAGATCAGCCCACTTGCAACCTCTCGTAGGTCCCGAAGGACCTGTAAAAGAGAAAGTCTATTAGTTCGAAGAACGAGCGACAGACAAGTCCCGACGTCTCATGAAAAGGGAAAGCTTTACAAGAAATTCAGCGAGCACCTTGCGTGCACAAGAGAAAAGAGGGAGAGGAGGAAAACAAGGACTTTAGAGGGTTGAACGAATAGCTGCAAGTCCACAAACAATTGCTCACTAGGTGTCGAGTGCGACAACAAGTTCCCGTCAAGATAACGTGCGAACTTGCGAAAGATTGTTCAACGCCCGACACTATACCAAAGCTCCATCCCCCATGGTGCCACCCAGGTGGTTCCAAGGTCCTGAGATGACTGACATTTCACGTGCGGCAACGGGCTACAGAAAACAGCCCATGACACACGAAAATGGAGTTGTTTTGAGCTGTTTTGGGGTTGTTTTGCCCGATTCGGTGAGTGGTCACACTGTAGCGTTGCAACTTATTCGAACTAACATTTTTACATGCAAACAGACTTAAAACCAAGCTAAAACATGATGCCAAGCAGCTGTACATATAGACGAGAGCGACGAACAGTTCGTTGAACAGAGTTATTGCGGGTGCGCGACGATCGTTCGTGACATTCTCCCCCACTCGTTGGACAGTTCGTTGAACAGTTCGTTGAACAGAGTTATTGCGGGTACATATATATATATGTATATATATATATATATATGTATATACATATACATATATATATGTATATACATATATACATATACATATATACATATATATACATATATACATATATATACATATATATACATATATATATATATATATATACATATATGTAATAAAAAAAAAAAAAAAAAAAAAGGGCAACGTCGCCTCGTTTCTTTTACTCGCATGGGGAGAAGAAACGTCGCCTCATTTCGTTGCCAGGTTTCTTCTCCTCGCGAAAATAGGGTGACATCATCAAGGCGACGTCGCCTCGTTTCTTCTGCTCGGTTTCTTCTCCCTGCGCGGATGAGAAGTCGCCGACGACGCCGATGCCTTGTCGCCTCAAACGAGAAGGCGATATCTCATCTACAGCATCCAACGAAAGAGGATTATCACGGACTTAGCTGGACTTGCCTAAGTCGTAAGGCACCCTTACGGCAAAGACGCGAACTTAGCTTATTTTGCCTAAATCGCGAGGCACTCTTGCGACAAAGACGCAAACTTAGCTTGTATTGCCTAAGTCGCGCTTTGCCCTTGCAATTTGCATCCGTAAAGATCAGCCCACTTGCAACCTCTCGTAGGTCCCGAAGGACTTGTAAAAGAGAAAGTTGATTAGTTCGAAGAACAAGCGACAGACAAGTCCCGACGTCTCGTGAAAAGGGAAAGCTTTACAAGAAATTCAGCGAGCACCTTGCGTGCACAAGAGAAAAGAGGGAGAGGAGGAAAACAAGGACTTTAGAGGGTTGAACGAATAGCTGCAAGTCCACAAACAATTGCTCACCGGGTGCCGAGTGCGACAACAAGTTCCCGTCAAGACAACGTGCGAACTTGCGAAAGATTGTTCAACGCCCGACACTATACCGAAGCTCCATCCCCCATGGTGCCACCCAGGTGGTTCCAAGGTCCTGAGATGATTGACATTTCACGTGCGGCAATGGGCTACAGAAAACAGCCCATGACACGCGAAAATGGAGTTGTTTTGAGCTGTTTTGGGGTTGTTTTGCTCTATTCGGTGAGTGGTCATACTGTAGCGCTGCAACTTGTTCGAACTAACATTTTTACAAGCAAACGGACTTAAAACCAAGCTAAAACATGATGCTAAGCAGCTGTACATATAGACGAGAGCGACGAACAGTTCGTTGAACGGAGTTATTGTGGATGCGCGACGATCGTTCGTGACATTCTCCCCCACTCAAACTGTCGACGTCCTCGTCGATGCTTGTTAATAGTTGATGATTGCTTCTTCATGTCATAGGGCATCTTCAGTCTCCCAACTGGCTTTAGTTCGAGGAAGCTTTCACCACTTTACTAAGTACTTAGTATGCTTAGCTCCAATGGGTAGCTTTATCTTGCGATTCGCTAAAATGGTTTCAACTCACTTCTCGTAGGAGGTTGTGGTGGGGGGTAGCCATGTTGGAACACTTTGGGAAGCATCTTGCGGATCCGAGTGATAGGCTTTCAAGTTGTTGGCGTAAAGAACATTATGAATTTTGAACCACGTCGGTAGCTGCAACTTGTAGGAGACATTGCCCACCCTACTGATAATTGGGAAGGGCCCTTCATACTTACGCACCAATCCTTTATTTACTTTATTCCTAAATAATTGGAGTGATGCTGGTTGGAGCTTGACCAACACCAAATCGCCGATCTTGAACTCTTGTGGTCGCTGATAAGACCCTAAAGGTCTTATCGTCGCTCTAATACCAAATGATAAGACCCTAAAGTCTTATCGTAAAAAAGAAAAGAGAAAGGGATGATCACTTCGAGGGGATCGGCCTCCTAGAGTTTGTCAAAAGACAGAATAGTATTTTTCATAGATAACTGAAAAGAAGTAGTTACATCCCTATTTATAGAGTTCCACCCAGAGTCCATCAGGACTTGAACTCTAATAATAAATAAATATTAAATAAACCTCTACTTGACTCTAACTGAACCAAATCGACTCAATAAACAACTGGACTAAACAGACTTAATAAATATTATTCAAAAGCCCAGAAAAAGGGTCCTAATAGTTCCTCCCTCTTCAAATCAGCCTTGTCCTCAAGGCTAAGCAGCATCAATCTCGGGGAGCTTCTCTTTCAGCACTAGCCATAGACTATCTGCAACGCATCACAACCCGTTGATCAAGTAAGTATGGTCTTCACTTTTTGATAGTGTAAGCAACGGGTCGGTCTTTTAGTGTAGTAATCATTGCATGAAACTTCTGGCCCTGTATAATCAATTTTATCTTTGAACCTTTGCTATCACAAGTGAAAATCCATCCATCAACGATTTTTACTTCGAATCTGTCATAGTCTTCAATGTGGTAGGCCAATCGGTCAATAGTCTCACTGTCCATAAAATTGTTAGTGCTACCAGTATCAATCAAAACTATAACAGGCTGATGTTCCAGAGTTTCGCCAACTTCCATAGTTTGCGGGTTAGAGTAGTCGGCTAATGCATGCATTGTATATATGGTAGGTCCAACTTCCATAGTTTGCGGGTTAGAGTAGTCGGCTAATGCATGCATTGCATGTATGGTAGGTCCAACATCTTCATTAGAATTTATACCTTCATGATCGGAGTCCACATTCTTAGCTTTCAGTTCCTCTCCAATTGGTTCAATCATCAGAAGTTGCCCTTGGTTCAACTCTCCAATTGGTTAGTGTTGCGGCTGGGAGGCGGGCGGCGGTGATGGAGCGGCTGGGAAGCAACAGCGGCGGTGGGAAAGAAGTTGCCTTGCAGTGGCGGTTGAGAAGGGGAGCGGGGCTACGGCAGGATGAGACGCTGGCAGCGTCGTCTCCTAGCAGCGGTGGTGACTCGAGTGGGAGGCGACGGCCACGGTGGACTCTGGCCGGAAGCGGGGCAGGGTCGGTCGCTGGCCGGAGAGCAGCGACGACCAGCGGTGTGCTGGCCGCAAGCAAGGGAAGCAGGGTTGCGTGGCTGCGGCTTCTTTTCTTCTCTCTCTTCTTTCTTTCTTTCTTTCTTTCTTTCTTTCTATTTTTTTTTTTTCCTAAGATGAAGATAACTGCAGCAAGGGGGCAGCAGCGATGGTGGCGGCTGTTAGCTGGGCAGCAGCGACGGCGGTGGAGAAGGGGCAACGTGTTAGAACCCTTGCAGATTCTAAACTTGGGGTTGATCTCTTTAGGGGATCGGCCTCCTTGGAACTCTATAGGGGTTCCTCCCTCCAAGTTGCTGCTCAAAGGCTGCAGAAAAGATTCATCTATTGCTTGAGAAAAGAGGAGGAATACATGGCTATTTATAGGGCTTCTAAACCCTAACTCCTAATAGGACTCCTACTTAAGACTCTTACTTCTAACCAACTCCTAATAGGACTCCTACTCAAGACTCCTATTCCCTTACAACTCCTAATTCTTCTCTAAGAAAAAACCTTTTACATGAATGTCCCTCTCTATTAGGACTCTCCTAGCTAGAGTCCTAACATTTCTACATGAATGTCCCTCTCAATTAGGACTCTCCAAGCTAGAGTCCTAACAGACCCGCCCTCTTCAAATCAGCCTTGTCCTCGAGGCTGATGATTCATGAATTCTGGGAATTTGATCTTCAAGTCGTCATAGTTCTCCCAAGTGGCATCTTCTTTTGGTAGGTTCGCCCACTGTATTAGCACTTCATTAGTGGGTCGTCGTCGTCGAGTCACGATCCGTCGATTAATAATGGCACTTGGCTGGGTCTGGAGTTCTCTTTGGGTAGTCATATTTGGTGGGTGGCTTTGGGCTGTCTCCAAGCACCTGTTTAAAACTTTCGGTTGGCTGTTGGTTTGTGGGTGATATGTCGTACTCCTTTTCAATTTAGTACCCTGCATATAGAATAACTTTGTCCAAAATCTGCTATTGAAGATGCAAGTAGAATTTGTCACAAGCACAATGCGTCCCTTATAGTGTAATTCTTTTGAGTCCCAATTGTAATGAGCCATGGGGCTTGGTGCTTCCTCTAATTTTTTTATAATCTTACTAGTATCTGAATCTTCTTGCCATTCCATCTTAATATCCTCAAGGAAGTCGCTGGTCGGAAGTGAAACGGTCGAAACTTCAACTTGCTCGGGTAGCTGCGAAAGCGCATCTGCAAGAACATTCTCTTTCCCCTTTTTGTAAGTTATTTCAAAATCAAATCCAAGAAGTTTTGTTACCCATTTTTGCTGCTCGGGGGAAGATATCTTCTGTTCCAAGAGATATTTTAGGCTTTTATGGTCGGTCTTGATTTGAAAGTATCGCCTGATCAAGTACAATCTCCACCTCGTTGCTGCGCGCACAATGGCGAGCATCTCCTTATCATATGTTGACATATTTTGATCGGAGGGAGATAATGTCTTGCTAGTGTATGCGAGTGGTCGACCATCTTGCATGAGAATGGCTCCAATTCTGACTCCAGATGTGTCGGCCTCAATAATGAAGGGTCGGTTGAAATCTGGTAGTGTTAGCACCGGCGTCGTCGTCATGGCTGCCTTAAGTTTGTCGAAGGCAGCGGAGGCTCTGTCCAACCATTGGAAGACATTTTTTTCTAGTAAGGAAGTAAGTGGTGCACTGATCTTTCCATAGTTTTTCACGAACTTGCGGTAGTAGCCTGTTAAACCCAGAAAGCCATGTAGCAATTTTATGTTTCTCGAGGTCGGCCAGTTTTGCATTGCTCCAATTTTGAAGGGGTCCACTGCCACACCTTCCTCTGATATGATATGCCCAAGATATTCTACCTTTTGTTGAAGAAAGCAAAAATTTGTGGTTGTTGTGTGTTCAAAAGGTGGTTTTCCGTATGTCTTCTTTGCATGCTCGTATTTGATGATACCCGGATCAAAGGTCCAGCTTTGTAAAGATTTGTGCTCCCTTTCATCTAGCAATTCATCTACTATTGGAATAAAGTATTTGTCCTTGATGATTATGCCATTGAGAGCTCGGTAATCAACACATATTCGCCTTGTTCCGTCCTTCTTGCATACAAGTAGCACCGGCGAAGAGTAGAGGTTGGAACTTGGCCGAATAACTCCTGTTTCGAGCATCTCTTTTATAATCCTTTCTATTTCATCCTTCTGGAGATGTGGATACTGATATGGCTGAGCATTTGCTGAAGATTTGCCTGGAAGAATTATTATACAATGATCATGCCGACAGGTAAGAGGTAGGTTGCGCGGTTCGTCAAATATATTTGAAAATTCAGCAAGCAAAGGAAGTAGATTTGGATCTTCAAATTCTGTTAGCTCTCCCTTAGTTTGCTGCTCAAGTTGTACAAAAAAGCCGCTGCATGCTTTATGCAAAACATTCTCCATTTGTTGTGTGCAAATCGTTGTTATGTCGCCCCCACGTTTCCCGTGCAATGTCACCTGTTTCTCCTTACTGTAAAATTTCATAATTAGTTTCATAAAATTCCAGGAAATATCACCTAATGTCATCAACCATTTAATTCTGAGCATGGCCTCATGATTGTTAAGAGGGAGAAGGAAGAAATCTGTAATTATCTCTTGGTCCTGCAGCAATAGTTTCTCCTGTAAGCGCCTATGATCACAATTCAAAATCCGTCTGTCGGCGACCTTAACATCAAACCTGCAGCGATTCTCGATAGGTAATGATATCCGAACAGCAAGCTTACTATTTAGGAAGTTAGTAGTACTGCCCGTGTCGATGAGAACAGTGATTGGTTGTTGTTTGAGAAGGCCTCCAATTTTCATCGTTTGCGGGTTTGAGTAGCTAGCTAGTGTATGTACCGTAACTTCGGTCGGTTGTGGCTCTTCTTCTGCATCTTCTTCTTCATATTCAAAGCTCTCTTTTGGATGTTCAATGACCTCTTCTTCTATCGGTTCAATCATAAGAAGTCCTCCTTTACTGCAGCGATGCTCACGGCTCCACGGCTCGTCACAATGCCAACATAACCCCTTCGCATATCGCTCCCGAAGCTCTTCTCCTGTTAACCTCTTTGGTGCAGGGACTTGGTCAACAGTAGGGGGGGCTGAGGGCTTCAATATTACTGGTTGAGGAGTGACCCTAGTCCTCCGAGCTTCATGGTTCAATTGCTCCTCTTGATGTCGTGCGAAAGAGATGGCTGCCATAAGCGTATACGGTTGTCGCGCTTTAACTTCTCCTCGGATCTCCGGCTTCAAGCCCTCAATGAAGGTCCTCAATAGCTATTTTTGAGACCAATCATGATTTTGATTAGATAACCTTTCAAACCTGGTTTGGTACTCCTGAATGGTGGAGGTTTGTCGGATCTTTGCTAGTTGTTCGTCAATATTCTCGTAATTGGTTGGTCTGAAGCGAATCAGCAGTTCTTCTTTGAATTGTCGCCATGAAAGGACTCCATAAGTATGTTCAAACCAGTCAAACCATTGAATAGCATCCCCTTCAAGATGTATAGCTGCAATTTTCACCATAGATACATCCGCGGTTTTGTGGTACCGAAAATATCGCTCCGCGTGCGAAATCCAACCAATCGGGTCTCCTTCTTCCCATCTAGGGAAGTCCACTCTCATGCATGGATAGTTGGGGTTGGTCATAGAGCTTCCCCTCTCTTGGAAGTCATCTCTTCGGGCTTGGTGTGATTGGGCAAAGCTCTCTCCTTGATATGATTTCTTCGGGCTTAGTGGTCGGCCCAATCTGAGTTCGGTAAAGAGCGTCCGAATCTTATCCTCCATTCGCGCCTCCAAGGCTTCGAATTTAGCATCGATTGCCTCCTTAGATGCCATAGTATATGGCCCCAAATCAATGATGTTAAGATCTCTCTTTTGCTGTTGGGTTAAAGGCATGTATAGGTTGAGAGAAGTTGATGGTCGAAAGTGTTGGTGGATTGGTGGATGTAGGCTACGGTTTAGGCTTGTTTTGTGGCTGTTTTGGGTGCAGTTTAAGGGTGTGGTTTGGTAGAGTTTTAGGGCTCTGGATGAAAGTTTTGGATCTGTGGTAGATGGGAGCAAAGGTTTGACAGAAATCCGTGGAAGTTGCAGCAAGTATGTGCTGTCTTGTAAGAGTAGAATTGTCGTCGAAGAAACAACGGTTTCTCGACGTAATTTCCACCAAAAACTTAAGAGAATTGAGGAGGGAATTGATAGCAAAATCACAGTTTATATGACAGCAAGGATATCTAATTTAATCAAGAAAATTTCGGCAGTATAACAGCAAAGAAATTGGTGCAAGTTGCAATTGCAGAATTATCGTCGAAAAATTTCAGCGGGTTACGATGAAAATTTGCAGCAACATAAAATCGTTTTTAGAGATGAATTTCTTAATAGATCAATCTTAGATGGAAGCCAAGATGATATATGAAGTCTATAAGAAATTTCATTCAAAAAAGATCGCAAATAGATGGGTTAAGGCAACGATATGCAGCTGAAATTTTCTGCAGCATAGATTTTCAAGTGCAGCAGATTGGACATAAAAGATCAGTAGTTTATATTGAGAATTTTTCGATGAAACCAAAGGGAAATCTACTGTTAGGAAGTGTCATAGATGTCATAAAAATTTCGTAGAAATTTGGAAAGAAAAAGCATAGTAGCAAGATCAAACAGATGGTGCTATGCGGCTTGAATTCTGCAATTCAAGTGCAGCAGATTGGACATAAAAGATCAGTAGTTTATATTGAGAATTTTTTGATGAAACCAAAGGGAAATCCACTATTAGGAAGTGTCAAAGATGTCATAAAAATTTCGTAGAAATTTGGATAGAAAAAGCACAGTAGCAAGATCAAACAGATGGTGCTATGCGGTTGGAATTCTGCAATGTATCTTTCGTCGTAGAGATGAAAACTTTGTGACGAAAAGTTTATGCAGCAATATAAGAACGATTTTGTTTTTTTTTTATTTTTGAATAAGGATAACTAAATTGCAGCAGCAGTAAGGTAGGAAACCAGAACCTGTTGCAATTCACGGGGAGATCAAAGGATGATCCGCGGTGATGGAGATGATGGCGGAATTCAGTGACGATCTTTTAAGCAATTGTGGGAATTGCTTTGGATGGTTGTAGAGGGTTGATGGATGGCTGTGGAAGGGCAGCGAGACGCCAAGAACGCTGCTCTGATACCAGGTGTTAGAACCCTTGCAGATTCTAAACTTGGGGTTGATCTCTTTAGGGGATCGGCCTCCTTGGAACTCTATAGGGGTTCCTCCCTCCAAGTTGCTGCTCAAAGGCTGCAGAAAAGATTCATCTATTGCTTGAGAAAAGAGGAGGAATACATGGCTATTTATAGGGCTTCTAAACCCTAACTCCTAATAGGACTCCTACTTAAGACTCTTACTTCTAACCAACTCCTAATAGGACTCCTACTCAAGACTCCTATTCCCTTACAACTCCTAATTCTTCTCTAAGAAAAAACCTTTTACATGAATGTCCCTCTCTATTAGGACTCTCCTAGCTAGAGTCCTAACATTTCTACATGAATGTCCCTCTCAATTAGGACTCTCCAAGCTAGAGTCCTAACACAACGATGGTCGGTGACCAAGACGCAGAGGTTCCTTCTCTGTTGAGAAGGATCGGCGTTCGTGGCTGCTGGCTTCACCCTTCCTCACACAAATTTTTTTATGGCAGCACTACAGCGAGAACGGCAAGGGTCGTCGCTCTGATACCAATTGGTAAGACCCTAAAGGTCTTATCGTCACTCTGATACCAAATGATAAGACCCTAAAGCCTTATCGTAAAAAAGAAAAGAGAAAGGGATGATCACTTCGAGGGGATCGACCTCCTTAATCGCTTCGAGGGAATCGGCCCTCCTTGATCGCTTCGAGGGGATCGGCCTCCTAAAGTTTGTCAAAAGACAGAATAGTATTTTTCATAGATAATTGAAAAGAAGCAGTTACATCCCTATTTATAGAGTTCCACCCAGAGTCCATCAGGACTTGAACTCTAATAATAAATAAATATTAAATAAACCTCTACTTGACTCTAACTAAACCAAACCGACTCAATAAACAACTGGACTAAACAGACTCAATAAATATTATTCAAAAGCCCAGAAAAAGGGTCCTAACAGTCGCCTTCCTAAGTCTACCCACTTCTTCAATCTTTTTGTCGCCTTCTCCAAGTAAGCCAGCGCAATATCTGTATTTCGGTGCCACTCTCTTGCAAAGTGGTAGGTTGACGGACTATTCTTAGTATACCCAATTACCATGGTATAAGGAGTTGACGGTTGTTTCCCTGTAATGATCTCGAAGGGGCTCTTGTTGGACGCAGAGCTCCACGGCAAGTTGTAGGAGAATTGGGCAATGTCCAACAACTTCATCCGATCTCGTTGGTTGACACTCACGTAGTACCAAAGATATTGCTCTAAGAGTGAGTTTATCCTTTCAGTCTAGTCATCCGTCTGGGGGTGGAGGCTTGTGAAGAAGTATAACTTCGACCCCAACAATTTGAATAGCTCGGTCCAGAATCGTCCCAGGAACCGAGCGTCTCGATCACTGATGATATTGTGCGGGACTCTCCAATACTTCACCATATCCTTCATCATCAGCTTGGTCGCCTCCTCTGCTAAACAGTGTAGGGGAACAGCAATGAAAGTTGCATACTTAGAAAATCGATCGACCACCATGAGTATCGATCCGAGTCTCCCTACTACAGGCAAGCTTGATATGAAGTCCAAAGAAATGCTCTCCCATGACCTTTCTGGTATGGGCAATGGTTCTAAAAGTCCCATCGGCTTCTGTTGCTCCACCTTATCTTATTGGCAAGTGAGGCACGTTCGAACATAATCCTCCACATCAGTCTCCATCTTCGGCCAATAGAAGGCCCTCTCCACGAGAGCCAAGGTTCTATGAATGCTTGGCTGTCCAGCCCAAAGGGAATCGTGACACTCTTAAGAGTTCATGTCTTAGATTGTCCACTCGAGGAACATATACCCTATTCCCTTTGGTGCAAACGAGTCCCTCCTGGACCCAAAACCATCGTGCCTTGCCTTCTTTAATGAGCTATATCAGGGCTTCTGCTTGGGGATCACTGTATAGTCCATCCCTAATCCTGGAAAGGAAGTTGGAGTGCAACTGACTTGCTTGGCCTCTGCCCTCCAATTGTATGGCATTCACACGCTCCACTTTTCGACTCAATGCATCGGCCACGACATTCGCCTTTCCGGGCTTATACTCCATTGCCATATCAAACTCAGCCAGGAAGTCCTACCATCGTGCCTGCTTTGGGGAGAGTTTCTTCTGAGTTTAGAAATAGCTCAAAGCGATGTTGTCCGTCCTTAGTACAAATCGCGATCCAAGAAGATAGTGTCGCTAAACTCGTAGATAGTGGATCACCACTGTCATCTCCTTCTCGTGCACCGGGTACCGTTGCTCGATTTCATTGAGTTTGCGGCTCTCGTAGGCCACCGAATGACCCTCCTGCATGAGTACTCCCCCAATAGCGAAGTCTGAAGCATCTATATGGACTTCAAAGGGCTCCCCATAGTCTGGCAATTTAAGCACTAGTCTTCCAACACAGCAGCCTTCAGATCTTGGAATGCAATTTCACATTTATCAGACCACTTTCAAGGCTGCTCCTTTAGCAACTCCGTCAGTGGAGTTGCATGCTTCGAATACCCTGCTGTGAAGCGTCGATAGTAGTTAACGAAGCCAAGGACGGATCTCAACTTTGGCACCTTCTTTGGAATTCGCCATTCCACAATCGCTTGCACCTTCGATTTGTCCATCCAAATAGAGCCATAACTGATTCGATGCCCCAAGAATAAGATCTTTGTTTGAGCAAAGTAGCATTTCTCCCTTTTCACAAACAAAGTGTTCTCCCTGAGAACCTCGAAGATTGTCCGAAGTTGCTTGACTTGCTCCTCGAATGTTTGACTATAGATGACGATATCGTCTAAGTAGACGACCACGAACTTATCCAAATACTCCTTGAATAGCTGGTTCATGAAAGTCCAGAACGTGGTCGGAGCGTTGGTTAAGCCGAAAGGCATCACCAAGAACTCAGACGCTCCATACCTAGTCACGCAGGTAGTCTTCGCTTCATCGCCTTCAACAATGCGCACCTACCAATACCCTGACCGAAGGTCGAGTTTTAATAAATACTTGGCTTTGCCCAACTGGTCGGACAAGTCTGTTATGAGCGGGATGGGATACTTGTTCTTTACCGTCACTTTGTTGAGGGCTCGGTAATCGACGCATAGTCGGAGGCTCCCATCTTGTTTCTTCTAGAAGAGAACTACGGATGAGACCATCGCTTAGCAGTTCACCTAACTACTTTCTAAGTTCTGCCAACTCTGGCGGGGGCATACGGTAGGGTGGTCTCGCTAGAGGCTTCACTCCCGACTCTAACTCGATGTTGTGATCCATGCCTCTGTGTGGCGGAAGAGTCTTCGGCAACTCGGGTGGCATAACGTCGTGAACTCTTTCAGGACGTTCGCCACCACAGCAGGTTTATGAATGGCCTTCTCGTCGAGTGGCTCCAGCTTCATAGCAGCCACGAATGTTAATTCACCTTTTCGCACCCCTTTCTTTAGTTGTAATGCAAATATATGTTGGGGTTCCCTGGCTCCTCTCCGCGAGACAGGAACCACATAGGGGTCGTTATCTCCTGTCACACAAAGGGAGTTAAGGAATGGCATTGGCACCAACTTCGTCGCGTGCATAAATTCCATTCCAAGAATCACTTGGAAGTCATCCAGTAGCACCGCCATCATGTTTGTGCTCCCGCTCCATGTTCCGATCTTGATGGGAACTCCCTTTGCCAACCCGGAGATTTGCTTGGCCTCCGAGTTCACCGCCTTCATTCGACTTGGACTCTTCTCCAAGATCAGCCCAAGTCGCTTTGCTTCTCGATCGACGATAAAGTTGTGGGTAGTGCTTGTGTCCACCATTGCATGAGTTGTTTGGCCATTGAGCTTGATGTCTACGTATATAAGCTCACCACTTCCTGCTTTTTGTACCCTTGTCTTCATGTTCTCCCCCACTTGGCCCTGTATGGCGTTCAACAAACGCATTGCTCCCATCCGGCTCTTTGCGACTCCTCATTATCGCTACTGGATTCAAAACTACTCGAACTAAGAGCGACAGCCTTGCCCTTGTTCAATTTGGGGGGGTGGATAGAAGCTGTTAAATCATTGAGTGCCTGTTTTTGTGGGCACTCCCTTACCATGTACGACCCTCCGCACAAGAAGCATCCGCTAGGTTTTGGGGCTTTGCCTTTCAGACTTGGCCCTTTGTAGGAACTCTTCTTCCTTTATTCGCCCCCGAGCTCCTTCCCTCGAGAATATTTTGGAGGGCGATTGCTTGAAGATTGTTTCCTTTTTCCCGGGTCTTCAGAGAAAACAAAGTCGGTGAGCCTTTCTACGGCAGCAATTGCCCCGATCACATCGACGACATTCCTTCGATGTAGTTCTTGTTGAGCCCATAGCTTCAAACCATCGAGGAAGCTGAACAGCTTATCCTTCTCGGACATGTCCTATATGTCCAGCATTAGTGCAGAAAATTACTTCACGTAGTCTCAAATGGAAGTACTCTGGCGGAGCTATCTCAACTTCCTTCTTGCGACGAACTCTGTGTTCTCCGGTAGGAACTAAGTTCTCAACTCCCGCTTCAAGTCCTCTCATGTGTCAACTTGACACCGACCCTATTGGATCTCCTCCCAATGGATTCGCCCCCAAAGTTTTGCATCTCCGTTCAAATACATTGTTGCTATAGAAACTTTGATTTCTTTAGAATCAGGCCTCGTAGCTCGAAAGTATTGTTCCATGTCGAACAGGAAATTCTCGAGCTCTTTAGCATCACTGGCCCCTCCATAACCATGAGGCTCGGGTGCCCTCAAGTTTTGTGGCGGCGCAACGTGGTCACCCTTTAAGTGAGTTCCACCATAACTTCCGGTGTTGCACGAAGTCTTTGGTGCATCTGACAATCGGTCGAATAGGGCCTTAACCTTGTCGATCCTGGACTCCACTTCTTCTTACGAGCTTTCTACCCCAATAAGCCTTCGTTGGCTATGGTAGAGTTCCTCCAAGCTCGCTTCAAAAACATCGAAGCGGGTTTCCGCCATTGTGAGTCTCTCCTTATGACTCTTTTTCCCGGTTGGCGTTCCAGATTGCGCCTCCTCCGCTCGCAGAGAACAGCCAACTTCTCACTCATCATGTTCGCTGTCGCGCTCCTCCTGAGTGCCTCCAACAGCATGAGAGCGAGTGTGCACTTGCAGCCCACTTGTGGCTGCTTGGGGCAAGGGTCCGGCTTGCCCCGTCTTGCTTGATTCGCCATGATGCTTTGCCATGGCAAAGTTGCGAAGTTTCTTCGCTGCTTGCTTAAAGTGGTTGCCCGCTTTGATACTACAATGTCACGGACTTAGCTGGAATTGCCTAAGTCGTGAGGCACCCTTACGGCAAAGACGCGAACTTAGCTTGCGTTGCCTAAGTCACGCTCCGCCCTTGCGATTTACATCCGCAAAGATCAGCCTACTTGCAACCTCTCGCAGGTCTTGAAGGATCTGTAAAAGAGAAAGTTGATTAGTTCAAAGAATGAGCAACGGACAAGTCCCGATGTCTCGCAAAAAGGGGAAGCTTTACAAGCAATTCAACGAACACCTTGCGTCCACAAGAGAAAAGAGGGGGAGGAGGAAAACAAAGACTTTAGAGGGTTGACAAATAGCTGCAAGTCCACAAACAGCTGCTCATCGAGTGCCGGGCGCGACAACAAGTTCCCGTCAAGGTAACGTGCGAACTTGTGAAATATTGTTCAACGCTCGACACTATACCGAAGCCCCATCCCCCATGGTGCCACCCGGGTGGTTTTAGGGTGTTGAGACGACTGACGTTTCGCATGCGGCGGTAAGCTGCAGAAAACAACTTGTGGCACGCAAAAACAGAGCTGTTTTGGGGCTATTTGGCTCGATTCGGTAAGCTGTCGCACTGTAGTGCTGCAACTTGTTCGAACTTACATTTTTACAAGCAAAAGGACTTAAAACCAGGCCAAAACATGCTGCTAAGCAGTTGTACATGTAGACGAGGGCGACGAACGGTTCATTGAACGAAGTTGTTGTGGGTGCGCGACGACCGTTCATGATAGGACGATGACAGATCGAGATCGTCGAGGGAGAGCGGTATCGGATTTCCAAGTTCTCCCTTTTCTTCTCCCTCTTCTTCCTTCTCCCTCAACTAATACCACCCGGTAGCGGGCGGCGACGGTCGAAATCGACCATCACCGATCGATTTCGTATGGTAATAGGGCGGAAATAGCCCTAATCGATGGTACCACCCGATAGCGGACGGTCCGTGTATCAATCTGCTGGTGGATCGGTACGTACTGCCCGTACCGAGCGATATCATTCGAAATTAAACTCCTTGCATTGAAGTATTATAGATTTTATTAACACATAAATATGTTGTCATATTGACTTTGTATCCATAGCATTCAGCATTTTTTATGTAAGAAGTGGTGTATAAAGTGCAATAACTTTTATTAATGGTCATGCATATCTCATTTAGTATTTGCTCTGTGCAGGGTTAAATATCTTGTCTTGGATGAAGCTGATAAGCTTTTTGAGCTAGGTTTTGTAGAACAAATTGATTCTGTGGTCAAAGCCTGTTAAAAAACTACTGTAGTGCTACACTGTTCAGTGTGAGTTTTCCTGTTGAAAAACTTGCAAGTACAGTTATGGTTGATGCAGTTCGAATCATCATTGGTTGAAAGTATGCATGTAGAATCGTATTTACACTATGAACTTCCCAGTTTCTTATTCAGATGATACATCTCTAACAGAACAACTTTTGACAGAAATTCTGCCTCCGAGATGATTAAGCAAAAGCCTGTTTTTGCCGGTAGTGAAAAAGGGAATTTTGCTTGCTATTCGTCAAAGCTTTTCAGAGGTACAACTGATATCTTTATATTTCTAGCACATTAAATTCACATGATTAATCAAATATGCCTGTCTGTCAAGCAGAACAGGCATGATATCTTATTCCTTTTTAATGATGGATATCCTTTCTATATTATGAATATAAACATGTCAGTGTAGTGCACTAATACAATTGAAATTGTTTAAACGGTAGTTCGAGGCTCCCTAATAATATTGTTATTAGTAGCAATTTAGATTTATTTAACAATTTTTAAAACATTGAGCACTCTCTTTTTCTCAAACAGTAATAATCAAACATCCTGCAGAGAGAGGGAGAGGGTCAATGGTAGAGGTAAGGTTTGGGACTAGCATATCAGGTCATGCAAACTCATGTTGGGAATGCATCCTAATACAGAAGGCAATGCCTATTCAGAACTTTGGATTAGGATTGGATGTCATCATCTTGATGAGAATAAACAGATGAATAAAGTTAAGTCTTACCAATAAGCAAATATGAATTCATGATTGGATGAGATGTTTATGAACCTTAAAACAATAGTACCATGCCCAAAATTCAACTTTTCCATCTTCTGCCTAGTTTCTACTGTTAATGATCTTTATGCAGATGCACACTCAGGCTTCATTCCTTGTGATCGTCTTTCCATATTCTAAAGCTTTTCTTTTCCTAATCTTATGCTTTTCTAAAATTTGTCTATCCAGATTCTAAAGCTCTTCTTTTCCCAATCTTATGCCTTGTGATCTTCTGCCTAGTTTCTCCTATTGTTCTAAGCTGTAACATTCTTCATCGAAGAGGATAAGCCTTTTCTGAGGAACATAGTCAATTTGATGGCAGCATCTGGCTGTGAGGTTCCTTCCTGGATTCTAGCTTTGCCTAGTAAAACAAAGCACCGACCACAGAGAGACTCGATATCAACCATTCCCGTTGACAGTGCCTAGTAAAAGAAATGCTGTAGTATGTTCTAAAGCATCAGGTTCATTTCTCCCATCCTTCCCGAGGTTGGATTTCAATCTATTCACTGATAAAAATGTTTATATGTCCTTCATAACTTCATAGATTATTAAGATCATGTTTTGAGTTAATATGATTATCTTCATAATCATACAGCTTAACCAGATCAAGTCCAAGAAAAAAAATCACAAATTTCAATTAGGAAAAATAAAATAAAATATTCTCTTGTAAAAGTGAATATTGAAGACCAATAATAGGGAAAAGAGAAAGGAGTTCCATAAAGATTAACCAGATTGACGGATGACAAAATTAGTGCAAGTTTGTGGTCCTAGGTTGCCCTGATCTTAGTTAAGGATCTCTTCAAAATTGACATCATTTTATAAGCTGCCATTTAATTAACAGCTGCAGCAGAGGAAAAAAATTGTAGAGATCAAGAGAATAGTAAAGACATTGAGCCAAGAAGTGTAACAGAAGGAAGAAAAGCAATGATTTAAATAGGCGCTCGAGCGTCTCATGTGTAGACCAGGCGGTGTGCTTCAATGAGGCACCGCTTAGGCGCTTACTCAAACCCAGGCTTCGTGCGAGCACCTAGTTTAATAACCCTTTTTCTTACCCTTAAAAGCCACTCTTCACACTCACATGACCTCGAGCCAATCCTAGCGTTGCTTCTGCCTCCATCGTCGATGCTTTCTATTGTTGCCTCAATCATAGACGCAACGAATCGAGACTTCCTCTCTATTGTCAACGGAGGAGTCCAACAACCTAGCAAGAGCTCGTAGCTTCCTTTAGTAACAAACCTTATCTTTCACCATGCTATTGTGTGCATCAGCGTTTAGCATTATTATAAAATAAGCAAGAACATATGTAGTATCCAGTGTAATGTTGGGCTTGTATTTGAAATCTGATCTGTTAGTTCGTGTCTTGCACAATTTAAGTATATCTGTAATATTTTCTAACAAACTAACATAACTCCCTTCGGTATATGAATCAAAGATCCTCAACGGATCTCTAATGGGAATCGGGATCTAATCAGCGTCTTAACGTAATCTTGAGAGACTCGACCAAGCATACCATATCCTTAGGTCACCGGTGACATCTCTATGTCGTAGGCAAGATAGCGAATCGCAATATAGGTGAGTCTCGAGGGACTCGACCAACTCAACCTACGTTAGGAATCGATTCCTACCTATAATGATGGAAGGTCACGTGGGTCAATCTAATTGTCTTACGTTTACCGACTTAATATTATCGAAAGAGGAGATTTTAATTTTGTCTCCTATGGCGTGTCATACACATACATATTTAATATATATCTACGTTGCATGCAAATATATATATATATATATATAGTAGGTGTGTCAGCAATCACACCAGATGATCATGGACAACATCCTAATATGATCAAGCCTGAGCCAATGGGCCTAATCACTCATATCAAGATCTATGTGTGCAGCGGCATATCTCTATGTCCTATGATCATCCATCTCGTTCTCGTCGGTTGCATAGGCATCTCCATGCCTTGTGATCGTCCGTCTCGGTCTCGTGGGTTTCGCTATCGCCTCTACACTCCTGTCGTGTCTTCTCATATGATTACAACTTAATCATAGGCACGTAGGCCCAACAATAAATGATAAAAAAATTGGAGGCTCGCAAGCTCCAATAATAATAATAATCACATCACATGTATACACACATCATATGGTTAATGATCATCCGTCTACATCATACATCACGTACACATCATTATCATGTAGGACTACTAGATAATAATAATAATAATAATAATAATAATAATAATTATTATTATTATTATTATTATTATTATTATTATTTTATTATTTAATTAATTACTTTTCTACCTTTTGGGGTACCTTACAATAGGGTGCCCCACGCGACCAGGTTTGGGCGACTAGGGTTCCCTAGCCCCCAAGGTTACCTCTACAGCCAAGAAACACTAGCTATAGGGTGTACTTGCACGGCTAGGGTTTGCTTGCCCATGCGGCCAAGAGTCCTGGCCACTAGGGCAACCCTTGCGGCCAAGAAACCTTGGCCACCAGGGGTGCCCCTTGTAGCTAGGCAAGGGTTGCCATGTAGCAGGTTGAGAGCAGTCTTGTTGCTCTCATTCTTGCTGCTTTTAGCCAAGCTTAGAGCAGCAAGAAGGGCTCTCAGCCAAGGCTGCAAGCAGCCTTTTGCCAATCTAAGGGGTAGCAACAGTTGTTGCCCTTTCTTCCTCTTTTGTGCTAACACATCGAAAGCCCTTTGTAAAACACCTCATAACATAGAAAAAAAGTTGCACTATAGATATGTAATCTATGACAAAAAGATGGCAGCAATCACGCAAAATATACAATACCCACACACATAACATATACACAATAAACAACACATGCACAATACACATATACACACAACACATACTGCAAACAACACATACATACACATACAACTCATAACAACACACACTTCACGCATATAACATACACAATGTATACAAACACAACTCATAATAACACACATTACACACAACACACACACATACACACAACTCTTAACATACATAATACACATGCACACATACACACACAACTCATAACACTTACAATACACACACACATAACATACACAATACACACAACACACAATACACACACACACATAACAAACACAATACACACACACAGATAACATACACAACACACACAATACACATACACACAACTCATAACAACTCACATACACAATAAACAACACACAAAGACACCATACAATACACATACACACACATAACATACACGACACACAAACACACAACTCATAAACAATACACACTACACAAACACACACATAACATATACAACACAACTCATAACAACACCTCATAACTCACAAACAACACACTACACACGCACACATAACATAACACAAAAAAAAAAAAAATATACACTACATACACACAACACCCACAACACATACACACAATACACACACATAACATACACAACTTATAACAACACACATAACACAAACAATGCACAACACACAAAGACACACACAATACACATACAAAACACACACACACACATAACATACACAACATACACACACAACTAATAACAATATACACATAACATACGTATCACATACACTCATAATACACACACATACACACACAAACAACATACACTATACACACACATACATACACACACACTACACACACATACATAGCATACACAATACACACACAACTCATAAAAATACATACTACACACAACACACACACACACATAACATACACATAACTCCTAACAAACATTACACATATACACAACATATACACACAACAAACATATAGCACATACACACACATCAAACATAACAAACACACATCATGTAATGTTAATATATGTCCGTGTTTTTCAGTTTTGTTCATGCTTTGCACAACATGTAAACAGCTGACAGTAGGCTTAGCGACCCTTTTTTTTTTGTTTTGATGGTTGTCTTAGAATTGCAAACAATGATTGTGTCAAGTGGGCACTTATGAGAATTTCGATCTGTAGTGGATCATTGGATCTTTTGTTGTCGGACCGTTCAAAACATATGAAATTTGTTTGTAATTTGCATTGGCTATGAAGTGTTTGCTGAAATGATTATTTGTGGATCCCGAGTAAAATATTTTCTCTAACCTGATTTTTCTTTTGTAGGTCCTAAGGGATCATCGGAGGTTTCGGGATGGTTGACCTTTACGGATGAACATATATAAGTGTCGCATGACTTAGGTAAAACTAGTCAAGTGCATGATAATGGGATATTAAGAAATTAGGAGTTAGATCATCTTTATTTCGTCTAATAACCAATCCATTACCTGGGTTTTCATAGGCGAGTTACATCTTCGCTTACTGCCCTTCTGTGGAAAATTAGAATTCTATTGTTTTTTTATACATGTATCTCCTATGCTTATAATCTAAGTAGTGCAAAGTTAAAAAGTTCACTTTGTTAGGATCTTTTGCCAGCCAGCCATCCAATTCAGCTGTGTGAATTAGATGCAAAAGTTCTTGGTAGATCCATGGGTGGTAACATAAATTGATGAGATTTCTGTAACATATTCATTGACTATTTATCGAAGAGAGTAGAATTTTGCTGCGATGTATTGTTTATGTTCTCACCTCTTGTTCTGGAATCAATTTTAACTTCATTCGAGGTAATGCTTCTATGTAGTTCTGATCTACTTGAATCTTTTGCTGTTCCCGGAGTCTGGATACCTGATCGGGTCTCTTACAAAAAGCTTAGCTTGTGTTTTTGTTGACAGTTATATGGAATTATTTTGTTCAAATACCGGATACATGCTAATTCATTCGTCGGCAAGATATGCTGAGAGCTACAGGATGTGATCCACACATAGTAGGAATTACTAGGAGATAGATTATGCACAAGGCTTTGTCAGGCATCTACATATACAGCACATACATATACACATTATGCACAAGGCTTTGTCAGGCATCTACATATACAGCACATACATATACACACAATTCATAACAACACACACATACACATACAACCCATAACAACACAACACACACATATAACATATACAATACACACACATACACATACAACCCATAACAACATACATTACACATACATAACATACACAATAAACAATACACAACACACAAAGACACACACACAATACACATACACACAACACACACAACATACATAACACACATAAACAACAGACACATAACATACACAACATACATAACACACATAAACAACAGACACATAACACACACACAAACAACAGACACATAATATACACAACACACTACACACTACACACATACATAACATGCACAACGCACACACACAACTCATAACAACCGATACTACACACACACAAGTAACATACAAAGCACACATACACACAACTCATAACAACAAATACTACACAAACACACATAACATACACACACATATACACACAACTCATAACAACACATACTACACAAACACATATAACATACACACACATATACACACAACTCATAACACATACATATATACACACAACACATAACATATAAAACACACACATACATACACACACAACTCATAACACACACACACATAATATACACAATACACACACAACATACACAAACACACCTCATAGGACACATACACAAACACAACAGATATTAACTGATACGATGCAGAACATTAATTCCAGGAAAAATATGGAAGTTAAAGCCTAAACAAATATTACTGATCGAAAATAAAAATGTCTATTGCTTCATAGCATGTACTCTAAACATTATATATTTTGTATCCATGTGCATATATGTCAAAAAAAGAAAGACAAAGAAAATACAACCGAGAATACCTATAGAATAAAGAAGCAAACAAAACTAATTTTCGACTTAGTACAATTGGAATGCCAGCATTCTTAGGCAACCCAATGCTTGAGGGGGTCACAAATCCTTAACCCTTAAATTAGAGAAGTTGTGTTAGTGACTCCGAACCTAGGTCACCATTGTACAAGAGCTCATCCTCAAATACCAGCATTCTCATGTTGTATATTCTTTAAGTCATGCTAATCGGTAACACATATTTATAACTTTAGGACAGACTATCAAATGTTTATTTAATACAAATGTCAAACTAAGGTATAGAAAATATAATATTTAAGATGTAACATTGTTTTAGTCATGCTAATCAGTGATTAAGTAGGACTATTAAGTATTTATTTAATACAAATGTCAAATTATGACATTCAAATTAAAATATTTATGATACTAATTAAAACTACCAATAATAAAACAAATCCAAACATTTGAAGCTAAAATACATATGAAAAATTGACCATGTACTTGGGAATGTGTAAGTTTTACTTGGTCCCATATCTACCTTATATCAGATCATAACAGATAAGAGCTAAATATTGTCATTCAGACAAATTAACATGCATATGGACTTTACACAGTCAATCTATAAGAACAGAAACAAGTTATGAAGAACACACAAAGTGTTATTCTCGTAGATTAAATTTTAACAAAACAGAAGCAATGTAAACTATTTATTAAGAAAATATAATCTATCAGCTAAGCTATTGACTGCATGGTAGCATGATAGTTTTTAATGTTTAAAATTAAATGGCAGACATTAACCAACAGACAGCACACCCTCTGAGTGATGTTGTCAGTAGAACAAGTGATCAAATCACATACATATGTATATATAATTGCAAACATACATCAAGTCACGTTCTACAAGTAATTTCATATAGTTGCATTATTCACAATTGTTCATGTAATGAGATCATTCAAAAGGTGATCAGATCCTTAGTAGACTCAAAATCTTTTTACTAAAAGGGACTACACTCATAAAGAGATTCTAACCAATTGTTTAGTAAGTTTGCATTGTATTTGATGAGACTGTATCACAAGGTTAGATGACAATGTTCTATTTGTTACAATATCAAAATTTAGTAATTAATAGATATATAATGTTATACAGATCTTCAATTGAAATAATTAAGAAAATCTAGGGAAAGTCCTATACATGATAGGATACGTTACCCACCACCCAATTATCAGGAAATACCAAAGATAAATTTTCTCAATAAAACTAATACAGTTTGTAGCTGGAGGAGGAAAATATCATTAACTCAAGTGGTTCACCTTAACAGCATCAACATTCATGTCCGCAGCACAATGAAGGTATGTGACTTTTGCTACGGATGTGACAAAAGCATCTCTCTGTGTCTGCATATGCATCACTGAGGTGACATGCACTGCATATCGGAAGCCCTGCAAACACTGTGCTGTGGCAGACTTGTCATCACTTTGGTCAAGCATCACACAGAAAGCAGCCATCATGGGGGCCCAGCAAACCTCAATCATAAATCTCAGGATTGCCGTATCCGTTGCAGCATAGAACATAGACCTAAGTCACCAATAAAAATAAAAATCCAAAATGAACATGGAAAAGATATAACGTCATCCACTTTTTCTACTAGATGATAACATGATGAGTTGATTTAGGCAAGAGAAGCAAAATTTAAAAATCGGGTAAACAGATACGTCAGAATGTGATGCTGCATGAGAATCATGACCGTGGCCACATATACTATGACATATACTAGAATGAGAAGCTAGAATAGAAACCTGAACTATCTCGAACTATTCAAAATAATCATCCATTTTGGGATTGAAACATTATATTTGTTTATCATGAAAGACCATTGTCATATGAAGTTTCAGACATAATTATACCCGTTGAAAGCATTATCCATCCTATAAATGAGAATTTTCTATTATATTTTTTGCTCAAAAATTTTCTTTGTACGAAACAAAAATCGAGAGGTTTGGGAGAACAATTTTGAGTGTGCATGATTTTAACATACAACTTTTCATCATTTTATTTTTATTTATTTACTCTCTCTCTTAAAGAAGTTGATAACTCAATGTGTTACAAACAAACGAGGTATCCAACACGTTGTGTTTTATCTCTTTGTTTCTCTCTTCCACTCTATGTATATATATCATTCATTGTCATTACATCTTACTAGTGAATCCTCTTTTTCTCATGTAGTGATGATTCATAGAAATATTAGATGGATTCATGTAAAGGATATTGTGTCTAGGAGGAGATAGCTCTTTGGATCTTTTTCAATCCTATCTGACAAATTTTGGAGTTATTATTATTTTTTTAGTATCTCATATTTTTTAAAAGAAAATCGATATGTTGATTATCATTTTATCTCTTAATAGAAGTTTAATTTTTTTTTAAATAATCCTTAAAATACTAAAGAAGAATGGCTAACTTAGTTTGGTCATCAATGCATATTTTAGCAAATCATGACTTCTCAAATACTTTGATATTCCGTCTTGTTAATGATTTGATTCCTCCGTCTCCTATCACGAGTTGGATCGTAAAGTAACGATTTTAATTTGTGTCTCTCGTCTATTAATGTCTTTCAAAAGATCATTTGATAATTATATCTAAGTTGATAAAACGGTACTCACTTTTAGTCATTACTTATCTCAATCATAACCGCCGTTATTTTAAATGGTATCATTATTTGCCATCATTTATATCATTTGTCATCATTGACGTCCTCCGTTATTATCAATTGAAATTTTAAAATTATCTCATTATCTATTATATCTATTTTTAATCAATAAAATTAATAATGCTAAGATAAAGAAAATTAGATATTTAATTTGTTGCATAATTTTTTTAATTTACAATAATATAATTTTTTTAAAAAAATAATTTTATTTTTAGGATAAACAAAATTATTTTAACGATAAATTTTATTTTTTAAGGATAAAATTATATTTTATTTTTAGTATAAAATTTTTATTTTTCGGATATAATTTTAATTTAGGATAAACAAAATTTTTTTTTATTTTCTAAGGATAAAATTTATTTTTTTAAGGATAAAATCATATTTTATTTTTAGGATAAATTTTTTAATTTTATTTTTAGGATAAGTAAAATTTTATTTTTTTAATTTTATTATAATTTTTTAGATTAATATAAATTTATTATAATATAAATTTTCAAATTAATAATATTTGGATACACATACCACACACAACTCATAACATCGCACTATACACACATAATATATACACAACACGCATACACAACTCATAAATAACAACACACACTATACACAACACACAAACACATAACACACAAAACACACACTAACATACACACAACACACAACTCATAACAACACACACTAACATACACACAACACACAACTCACACTACACACACAACATACACAACACACATTACACACACACTAAACACACACTAAGACACAATACACATATATGCACATATAACACACACAACTCAACAACACACTACACACACAACTCAACACACACTATACATACACAACATACACATACACACGTATAATATACACAATACACATACAACACATTACACATACAACTCATAACACACACAAACAACATACACTACACACACATAACACACACAGCACACAAATAACATACACACAAATAACAATACACACATAACATACACAACACACACATAATACATACTACACATAAACACAAACACACAACTCATAACACACACACACATACACAACACACACTACATACAACTACACACAACATACACAATACACACTACACACACACACAATACACATACACATATAACACACACAACACATACACAAAACATATACAATAAACACACATACACAACACATATACAACACACAAAACTCAACAACACACACTACACACACATAACATACACAATATACAACTCATAACACACGCTATACACACACAACTAATAAACAACACACACAACTCATAACACACGCTATACACACACAACTCATAACATACAAAACACACTTAACTCACACTACACACAACTAACACACACTACATAATATACACAATACACATATAACACACACTACACACAAACATAAACGCACACCTCATAACACACACACACAACACATAATACACACACACAACACACATAACATATACAACACAATACACATACAACACACTACACACACACAACACACATAACATATACAACACAATACACACACAACACACATAATATACACAACACGCTCAACACAATACTCTTAACAACACACATTACACACAATACACACCCAACTCATAACAACACACACATACACAACTCACAAACACACACAACATACACAACACACATTACACACACACTAAACGCACAAACATAACAACACACACTAAGACACAATACACATACACACACAACATAACACACACACTACACACAACTCAACACACACTATACATACACAACACACACTAGACACACATACACACGTATAATATACACAATACACATACAACACATTACACACACAACTCATAACACACACAAACAACATACACGCAAATAACAATACACACACATAACATACACAGCACACAAACAACATACACGCAAATAACAATACACACATAACATACACAACACACACATAATACATACTACACATAAACACAAACACACAACTCATAACACACACACACACATACACAACACAAACTACATACAACTACACACAACACACACTACACACACACACAATACACATACACATATAACTAACACACACAACACATACACAAAACATATACAATACACACACATACACAACACATATACAACACACAAAACTCAACAACACACACTACATACACAACATACAACTCATAACACACGCTATACACACACAACTCATAACACACACACTACACACACAAACTACACATAACACACACAACACACAAACAACACACACTACTACATACACATAACACACACTGCACACAAACAACAAACACACAAATAACATACACAACATACAATTAATAACACAACACACACTATACACACACAACTCATAACATACAAAACACACACAACTCACACTACACACACAAATAACACACACTACATAATATACATAATACACATATAACACACACTACACACAAACATAAACGCATAACTCATAACACACACACACATACACACAATACACACACACAACACACATAACATATACAACACAATACACACACAACACACTACACACACACAACACACATAACATATACAACACAATACACACACAACACACATAATATACACAACACGCTCAACACAATACTCTTAACAACACACATTACACACAATACACACACAACTCATAACAACACACACAACACACATTACACACAATACACACACAACACACACATACACAACTCACAAACACACACAACATACACAACACACATTACACACACACTAAACGCACAAACATAACAACACAAACTAAGACACAATACACATACACACACAACATAACACACACACAATACACATGCACATATAACACACAACTCATAACAACACACTACACACACAACTCAACACACACTATACCAAGGTTTGTCGTACCGGACTGTACCGCCCGGTACGGGCGGTACATACCGGTCCGACAGGCTAGCGGTACGCGGACCGCCCTGTACCGGTCCGCCCGTACCGAGCACTGTAGCAGTGCACTGTAGCACTGTTACAGTGCTCGGTACACCTGAGTGTACCGCTCGGTACACCTGGGTGTACCGAGCGGTATACCGTACCGTACCGGTACCGAGCCCGGGTCGAAACGCCGGTACGGTACGGTACGACGAACCTTGCACTATACATACACAACACACACTAGACACACATACACACGTATAATATACACAATACACATACAACACATTACACACACAACTCATAACACACACAAACAACATACACTACACACACATAACACACACAGCACACAAACAACATACACACAAATAACAATACACACATAATATACACAACACACACATAATACATACTACACATAAACACAAACACACAACTCATAACACACACACAACACATAACATATACAACACGCACACGCACACATAACACACACACAACTCTTAACAACATACATACACAACTCATAACACAACACACACAAACACACATAACATACACGAAACAACACTACACACACATATTACACTCATAACTCATAACAACACACACTACGCACAACACTCAAAACACATACAACATACACAAACAACTCATAACAACAAACACTACACACACAACATATATAACACTCACACAACGCATAACATACTACACACAACACACACAACTCATAAGACACATACAACTCATAACAACACACAACACAAAAAACACACACAACGCACAGTACATACACACAGCGTACACAACACACATAACTCATAACACACACTACACACAACACACACAACATTAACACACACACACAACACATACACAAAACATATACAATACACACACATACAACACACAAAACTCAACAACACAAACTACACACACATAACACACACAACATACAACTAACTAATAGCAACACACACAACTCATACATAACACACGCTATACACACAACTCATAACATACAAAACACACACAACTCACACTACACACACAAACTACACACTACACACATAACACACACTACACACACATAACACACACTGCACACAAACAACAAACACACACATAACATACACAACATACAATTAATAACACAACACACACTATACACACACAACTCATAACATACAAAACACACACAACTCACACAACACACACTATATAATATACACAATACACATATAACACACACTACACACAAACATAAACGCACAACTCATAACACACACACACATACACACAATACACACATAACATATACAACACAATACACACACAACACACTACACATATACAACACAATACACACACAACACGCTCACACTCTTAACAATACACATTACACACAATACACACACAACTCATAATAACACACATTACACACATATCTCATAACAACACACACTACACACATTACACACAATATACACACAACTCATAACAACACACACAACACACACAACACACACATACACAACTCACAAACACGCACAACATACACACAATACACAACTAATATACATAACACACACATACACTCGAAACTCATTACAATACACACTACACACACAACACACACTACACACACGCAACTCATAACAAACACATACTAAACGTATAAACATAACAACACACACTAAGACACAATGCATATATACACATATAACATAACACACACACAACATAACACACACACATGCACATATAACACACACACTACACAGACAGAAAATACACAACACACACTAGACACACATACACATGCATATACAATACATAATATACACAATACACACACAACACACACATAACACACAAAGCACACAAACAACATACACACAAATAATACACAAAGCACGCAAACAACACACACATAACATACACACATAACACACACTACAAATAAACACAAACACACAAATCATAACACACAAAACACACACATACACACACAACACACATAACATATACATAACTACTCATAACAAATAACACACTAAACACACAACACACACGCATAACTCATAACAACACACATTATACATAACACAACACACATTACACACAACACACACATACACACAACTCATAACAACACACACAACACATACAACACATTCACACAACATAAACAACACACACAACTCATAACACACACACACACATATACACAGCACACACGCATACACACATATATACACATAACTCATAACACACACATATACAAATAACTCATAATAACAAACGCTATACACACACAATATGCATAACACACACATACAATACATACACAAACAATACATACTACACACACATAATATCTGCAACACATACACATAACATACACAACACATGCACATATACACACATACATACATATACAACTCATAACACACTACACACACACAAAAACACACTATACACACACAACTCATAACATAATACACATAACTCATAACACACACACAAAACAAACACAACATACACACACAATACACAAACACACATAATATATACATAACACACACATACACTCGAAACTCATTACAATACACACTACATACAACACACACACAATATACACAACACACACATATATACACAACTCATAACAATATACACACATATAACATATACAATACACACACACATACACACAACTCATAACAAACATACAAACAACACACACATAACATACACAAACAACAAACAATACACAAAGACACACACATAACATACACAACACACACTACACATAACGCACAAACACATATACACACAACTCATAATAACACATACACCGAACATACACAACACATATACACACAACTCAAAACACACACACACATATACACACAACTCATAACATACATACAAACATACACACACACAACTCAACATACACAGCACACACACATATCATACACAAAACACACACATACACACACATAAATAATATACACTATACAAACACACATAACATACACAACACAAACACATAATATATACAACACACACATAACTCATAACTACACACATTACACACACAACACATACAACATACACAACACACACAACTCATAATAACACACTACACACACACATAACATATACAACTCATAACATATACAACACACACACATACACATATAACTCATAACATACATACATACACACACAAACAATGCACACTATACACACAACTCATAACACAATACGCACACACATACACACACATTATATATGCAATAATGCAGCCTTATATTAAATGCTACAATCTATGGCAGGTCAGTATACAATGGTGATTTTGTAAATTAACATTAAATATTTGGTATTTGCTGTTTTTGGATCCTTGTCCAGGGTGTCATTCACAAGTTTTACTGGATCACAAGATTAAAGTTTTTCAAGCATGGATTGAAATGGATCTGATGATATCCATGTTACATTATATTTTCACCTCTAAATCTTAGCCTGGTTTAGTTAGACAGCTTAAATATGATAAAGCAAATGTTCCTACCTATATCCTATTATACCAAGGTGAAGTATCAAGAAATTAGCCAAATAGAGAAAGAAGACTAAGTTACATTAGCAACAAAACAATTTAACTAGGAACAGAAATGAATTTGATTTAAGTGTTATGAGAAAATATTGAACTACATGCAGTCTGATAAAAATGCAGAATAAAGTGAATATCATTGTTTTTATACATTAGTAAGACTTTGATAGATTTTTATGAATGGTCATATGGAGGTCTAGAATGTATACATACAAGTCATACAATTTGTCATATTCCATATCCATGTGAGTCATTTCTTCTTGTTTATATATTATATTTACACCTTGGCACAATGGTCCTATCAAATTGTACTAGGATATACCATATGGTGGTCCATATTTGTATATATCTTTTGCTTCCAAAGTGTTCTGTTTTGTGTTTTGCTATTTCGAAATTATCTCTGTACTCATGTACATGTGTATAATGCCTTTCATATATATCTGTTATTCTGTTCAACAAAATGACATTGTAAATATATACTTGCATTACAATAGTTGGATGGCCGGACTATGAGTGGAGACATTGGTAGAGGTGCAACAAAAGAGGCGGTAGACTTTGCCGTTCATTTGGCTGCTGCAAGTAACAAGCCTCATGGTAGATATGCAGGATAACACATATGGATTAGGTAAATAGTAATCGACATAAACCTTTCTGAAGCAGGATCAATAATTCTACCAAATTTGGCTTCGTAAGGGTTTTATCAGCTGGCTGGTGGAACTAATGCTTTCACCATCAAGAGCTTCAAGAAACAAGGGCTCTTCCAGACAATGACCATTGATGGTACGCTCCTTTGAACTACACACACACAACACACATAACATATATAACACAATACACACACAACACACTACACACACGTATACATACACAACATACACAACACAATACACACACAGCACATCCCATTCCTATGTCAAAAGATATCTCTTTCGGCTTCCTAGCTCCTGCAGGTCAAAGATGTGACATTGAACTCTCAGACCACAGAATAGTAACAAATACAAAAACGAGGAATTTAATGAAAAAACTTGATTGAAGAAGATGCAAAGTTAAAAATTTAGATTAAAACCCAAATCTTGTGCTGAAAAATTGGCATACACCAGCAATGGAGGAACCTGGTAGTCAAGAACTACCAGCAATGTAGGAGCTAAGACATTCACTCGATGTGGATGACTCACCTTCTTTACCTAATTCTTTTCTCTGATGTAGCCTTTAATTCCCATGCCTGCAGAAGAATTCCTCCATATTTGAATTAAGAAAAAAAAAAGACCAAAAACATAATATAATTGACTATATCTGTGAAGCAAAAAGACCTCGGTCACTAAATATACATGGAAATAAAACTTATGGATGCCCTATGAAACGCAAGAGAGAAATGGTGGAAGAAACATCAAGCATCTCTATCCAAACCCCAGTTTTCCTTTTTATCCAGTAAATATTCTCTATTGTGACTCTCTTCTTTGCTCTCCTTTGGAGTTTGAGAGACTATCATGATGACGAAGTTTCGGGGAAGAGACTCGTGGGCATGCTTCATAAAAAGGTGAGTTCTTAAAGAGTTTTGAGACTCCTTCCTTTTTGTTCTAGCATGAACCAAACGTCGAACACTTAGCCTACAACTACACTTAAGAACTCAAAGAGGACTCGACATCCCACACGTACCTGCGAACGCATCCAACGAGCGGACGCCAGCCCCTCCATTGATCCCCTCCGTCATCTTCGAATCAGGAGAGGCCACCTTTTCTCTTCTATTCTCCTCCCCCTCCTCTGTCCTTTCTTTCCCCTTCCTCTTCTTTCGGCGACACCTCGAGAAGAACACCGTACCACCCATTCCGAGCCCCGTCTGTTCGCCACCGCCGTCGGTGGACCGCTTCTGGAACGGAAGAGCCATCTGGGGAGGAACTTCCACCGGAAAATAGCCCAAGAAGAAAGAGCAGAAAGGTCTCGCGTTTGCGGAGCAAAACCGCCCATTTCGCCGTCCTGTACGTGAGGACGGTGAAGGAAATCCAGGATCCACGTCTTCCCCGCCTCCGCTGCCACCAGCTCTCGTGGAACGTCACCGGGCGCGAGGCTTCGGCTTCGGATTTCCCGCTCCAGCCTCGGGGACTCCACCATGGTCTCGAGTCGGCAGGGCACTCCAAAGGCGGAGAAGCCTTCATCGGAGTACTTATACGTGACAGCGGGCAATGGAGTAGAGCAGAGCATGACAATAAGGAGAGAGAAATGAACGATGGAAGGATGGCGCGCACCGTAAAAACGATCCTGACCGTCCATTAATAGGTCTGCGCTCTGATGATGAAATTTGATGATTTTGAAATAGTATTAGGACACATACACATAACACACAAACAATACACAAATACACACAACACACAACAAACATACAATAAACAATACACATAAAAATAACACAAATACAAACAATACACATATACACAATACATAACACACACTACACACACAATACACATACACACAAGACACAATATACTACACACACAACACATACAAAAATAATACAACAATAAAAACAACACATACACAATACAAAATACACACAACACACACTACATACACACACAACACACACACAATATAAATACACACAACACATACTACACACACTACATACACACAACACATACTACACACACTACATACACACACAACACACACACAATATAAATACACACAACACATACTACACACACTACATACACACAACACATACTACACACACTACATACACACACAACACACACACAATATAAATACACACAACACATACTACACACACTACATACACACAACACAATATAAATACACACAACACAATACACACAACAAAACACTACACACACACAACACAATACACATACACACAACAGACATATAATATACACAAAATAAACAACACACGCAAAAATAACACAAACAATACACACAATACATATATACAAACAACACATAACACACATTACACATCCACAATACACATACACAATAAACAACACACACGAAGATAACACAAACAACACATACAATACATATATATACATATAACACATAATACATAATACACACAACACTACAACACACTACACAAACAAAAACAATACAACATAAACAACACACAACACATACTACACACACAAAAACAATACAACATAAACAACACACATACAATACACATACACACAACACATACTACACACACACTACTACATACACAAATAATATACACAACACAAATACAAACACATACATACACAACTTATAACAATACACACATACATAACATACACAACACACACACATAACATGCAAAACACACACAATATATATACACACAACACACACACACATAATAAACAACACAAACAATACACATAACACATAACACACACTACACATACATAATATACGTACACACAACACACAACATACACACACAATAAACAACACACACGAAAATAACATAAATAACACACACAATACATATGCACACATAACACATAACATACACTGCATACACACAATACACATACATACTACACACTACAAACTACACACACAACACACACAAAAACAATACAATAACATAAACAACACAAACACAATACACATACATACAACACATTCTACACACACACATAACATACATAATACAAACACATACACACACAACTTGTAATAACACACACACATAATATACACAACACACACATATACACATAACTCATAACACACACTACATAAACACAAAACATATACAACACACATACACACATAACTTGTAACAACACACACACATAGCATGCACAACACAAACATATACACACAACTCATAACAACATACTATACACAACACACACACACAACATACATACACATATAATATATACAATACATACGCAACTTATAACAACACACAAACACACACACACACACACACACAAACACACATATCATAACAACACACTATACACAACACACATACAACTCATACACATATAACATACACAATACACACACATACACATACAACTCATAAAAATACACACACACGTATAACATATACAACACATATACATATAACTCATAAATGCACAACACACACACACGACTGATAACACAAACACACATGCACACATAACTCATTACATGCACACGTACACACAACTCATAATATATATACAGATGACACAAACATAACACAAACAACTCATAACAAAAAATACTACACACACATAATATACACAATACATACGTATAAGCACACAACACATAACAATACACATACACACAATATACACAATATACACAACAAACACACATACACAACAAACATGCACACATACTCAAACAACTCATAAAATACATACAAACAACACACATTACACACACACATATAACATACACAATACACAAAACTCATAACACATACACAAAAAACACACATACACACATAACATACACAAAAACCAATACACATAAAAATAACACACAACACAAAAGATACACACACACACAACTCATAACAACACATACTACACACAACACACACACATACACACAGAACTTAAAATAATACACACTATACACATAACATACACAATAAAACAAAACACAACACAACACAAAAAAAGCACAACACTTAAAAAGACACAACATACACACACAAAACACAACACACACATAATATACACAATATACACACACTACACACACAACATATGACATACACAACAAACATACACACACAACTCTTAACATACACAACACACACACACACAACATACACACACATATACATACACATCTGATAACACAAGTACATATACACACAATTGATAAAAACACATACTACATACAACACACACATAACATACACAATACACGTATACATACACGACTCATAACAATGCACACTACATACACACATAACATACACCACACACACACATGCATACACACACACATATCACACAAAACAAATACGCACATACAAAAGATAAACATACACACACGTAAATGGTACAAATCTACACACACAACTTACAAAACAAACAGAACACACATATCACATGACAAACACACACAATACACTCACTTAGAATAAACACACATATACATAACACACACACACAACATAGAAAACACACACAAGCGCAACATACAAAATAAACAAAACGCACACACCACACAGCACACACACACAATACAGAAGACGAAACAAACACAATACAACACACACATATACAACACATAACACAAAACACACACACACAACACAACACACATAATACAATACACATAACATACACACAACACATAATACAAACACATATGACACACAACTCATAACACACATAGACAATACAAACACACACTTCACACACACAACACATGATATACAACATACATAAACACACACATACACACATAACACACAAAAACATACACACACATAAATACAAAACACACACCACACACACACAACACATACACACACACCCATCACGTCTCAAAAATTCATTCTGAAAATTATAATTTGCAAGTTCCTCTCGCTCCAAAAACTTCATAGCCAACTACCGTAATTAATCCATTACAAAGATTGCAACTAAAATATTGTGGTAATGAATCCATCACCAAAAGGCCGTAATGAAGCCTACTGAAACAAAAAAATTCAACAAGGACCTAAACTGTAGCAGTCATGAGGAAGTTTATTCAAGTGGAAACTGAACTTGACACAAGTAGTGGTTAGTAGCTCGGAAAAAAGTATGAAACATCTCAGAAGGATAACTTGGATAATAAAGCTTTAACAAGAATCTGCCCATAGCTAAATCTGAAACTCCACTCTCCATGGATTTACTAATTAAATATAAAGAAGTAATTTGAAAATCTACAAACAGTATTTGTGCTTGGCCAGACATTGAGAATAAGGACCTTCTAGTGCACCGTAGCTAAATCTCAAACTGCACATGGATTTACTGATGAAATTACAAGTAACGAGTAATTTGGAAGTCGGACTATTATAATCTACAAATGGTACTTGTGCTTGGCCAGAGGTATTGAAACTAAGGACCACTCAACGACTAGGAGATTCTATTGCACTAGTAAATCTAAAAACCTCATCTTACCCACAAATAATTACTTGAATCTGTATCTCGACCTTAGTCTACAATTTTTTATTTCATTAATGTTTGAACATTTTACCTCTTGTTTCAAGACAAATGACATTTCCCATTATAAATGATCAGAAATCTTAATAGTGCAATGCTGCAATGAAACTTGTGAAAAAAAAAAAACAAAAAGGGTAATCACTGAGCAGTTGACTAACGCAATCAATCAAAGTTGGGTAATCACATTTTTGTCTGTGTTGACTAACACAATAAGAAAAAAAGATGGGTAATCACATTTTTTATCATCTGATTAAAGTTGATTCACCTTTACAGATTCTATGGCCTTTCTAAAGATGAATTTGGGCCACAAATTCATTTCAGGGAGTACTCATTCCTGCAGACTCCTTCAATGCCCAAACATGTAAAGATATTGTTGTATCAATAGGCAATACTTGGCATCTCGTGCAGTTTTTCAGCAGTTCATACATATCTTTCAATTCATATAACTTTTTTTTATTATGGATTCAAGTAAAGGAATCTTTACTTAAATCTTCAACTTTGTGATGCACATTCCAAAGGATGCAATATATCCAATGAAACAACTAGCCATTGTTTCATCCAATTTCCCAGAAAAAGCACTGAGCAGATGGTACATTCATCTAATGATTAAATTTTGATTTTGTAATGGTGTAAGATAATAATAATGGTGGTTGGATGAGATTGTCTGTTCATTTGGTGAGAGCACATTTTCTAACGGTATCAACTAAGCAAAGTTAAGTTACAAAGCAGACAACTCAGTATTGTAGTCTTGGAACCTTAAATCTTATCTTTCTATTGTTGTCCATGTTCTGTGTGTTCTTCTAAGGCCTCTTGATAAAGAAAGCAGAGCAATGAACCGACTTCTTCATACAAGCTCTAGAAACGTGTGTTTGTGTTTTAATGGACTTTGTTGTTTTTTTGTCTTATAGTTTGTTAATCAGACATAGTCATGACACATGAATCTGATTATTTTTTATTTTTTTCCATTAGATAAGTAGATGCTTGAAGCTTTTACTGATGTACTCTAGAAGAGTTCAAGAGCTTTACTAAATAGTTTACCAATTTGTCTTATAGTACATGCAAGTATTCTCCCAGTATAAAGATATCAAAATCTTGCACTTTTCATGTATGGCGAATGCCTTCATGGGTTAAGTGATGAGTTAAGCATTATCATACTTTCTTTTTTTTTGTGGCTATAAATTCTTTTTCTATATCACAATTTTATTCTAGATGATAACATGATGAGTTAATTTGGTCAAGGAAAGCAAAATTTAAAAATCGTGTAAAGAGATACGTCCGAATGTGATGCTGCCTGAGAATCATGACCGTGGCCACATATACTATGACATATACTAGAATGGGAAGCTTGAATAGAAACCCGAACCATCTCGAACTGTTCAAGATAATCATCCATTTTGGGAATGAAACATTATATTTGTTTATCATGAAAGACCATTGTCAAATGAAGTTTCAGACATAATTATACCCGTTGAAAGCATTATCCATCCTATAAATGAGAATTTTCTATTATATTTTTTGCTCAAAAATTCTCTTTGTACGGAACAAAAATCGAGAGGTTTGGGAGAACAATTTTGAGTGTGCATGATTTTAACAGACAACTTTTCTTCATTTTATTTTTATTTATTTATTATCTCTTTTAAAGAAGTTGATAACTCAATGTGTTATAAATAAACGAGGTATCCAACACGTTGTGGTTTATCTCTCTCTGTTTCTCTCTCTCTTCCACACTATGTATATATATCATTCATTATCATTACATCTTACTAGTGAATCCTCTTTTTCTAATGTAGTGATGATTCATAGAAATATTAGATGGATTCATTTAAAGGATATTGTGTATAGGAGGAGATAGCTCTTTGGATCTTTTTCAATCCTATCCGACAAATTTTGGAGTTATTATTTTTTTTTTAGTATCTCATATTTTTTAAAAGAAAATCGATATGTTGATTATCATTTTATCTCTTAATAGAAGTTTAACTTTTTTTAAAATAATCCTTAAAATACTAAAGAAGAATGGCTAACTTATTTTGGTCATCGATACATGTTTTAGCAAATCATGACTTCTCAAATGCTCTGATATTCGGTCCTGTTAATGATTTGATTCCTCCATCTCCTATCACGAGTTGGATCGTAAAGTAACGATTTTAATTTGTGTCTCTCATCTATTAATGTCTTTCAAAAGATCATTTGATAATTATATCTAAGTTGATAAAACAGTACTCAGTTTTAGTCATTACTTATCTCATTCATAACGGTCGTTATTTTAAATGGTATCATTTATATCATTTGCCATCATTTATATCATTTCTCATCATCGACGTCCTCCGTTATAATGAATTGAAATTTTAAAATTATCTCATTATCTATTATATCTATTTTTTCATCAATAAAATTAATAATGTTAAGATAAACAAATTTAGATATTTAATTTGTTGCATATTTTTTTAATTTATAATAATATATTTTTTTAAAAAATAATTTTATTTTTAGGATAAAAAAAATTTATTTTAAGGACAAATTTTATTTTTTAAGGATAAAATTATATTTTACTTTTAGTATAAAATTTTTATTTTTCGGATATAATTTTATTTTAGGATAAACAAAATTATTTTTTTATTTTTTAAGGATAAAATTTATTTTTTAAGGATAAAATCATATATTATTTTTAGGATAAATTTTTTAATTTTATTTTTCGGATAAGTAAAATTTTATTTTTATTTTTAATTTTATTATAGTTTTTTATAATAATATAAATTTATTATAATATAAATTTTAAAATTAATAATGTTTGGATACACATACCACATACAACTCATAACATCGCACTATACACACATAATATATATAGACACACACATACACAACTCATAAATAACACACACTATATACACAACACACAAACACACACAACATACACACAACACACAAACACACACAACTCATAAACAACACACTACACACACAACTCATAAACAACACACACACAACATACATAACACGCACTACACACACACAACATACACGACACACATTACACACACACTAAACGCACAAACATAACAACACACACTAAGACACAATACATATACACACACAATACACATGTACATATAACACACACAACTCAACAACACACTACACACACTATACATACACAACATACGCAACACACACTAGACACATACACACGTATAATATACACAATACACATACAACACATTACACATACAACTCATAACACACACAAACAACATACAGTACACACACATAACACACACTGCACACAAACAACGTACACACAAATAACAATACACACTTAACATACACAACACACACATAATACATACTACACATAAACACCAACACACAACTCATAACACACACACACATACACAACACACACTACATATAACTAACTACACACAACATACATAACACACACTACACACACACAATACACATACACATATAACACACACAACACATACACAAAACATATACAATACACACACATACACAACACATATACAACACACAAAACTCAACAACACATACTACACACACATAACATACACAACATACAACTAACTAATAAACAACACACACAACTCATAACACACGCTATACACACACAACTCATAACATACAAAACACACACAACTCACACTACACACACAAACTACACACATAACACACTACACACAAACAACACACACATAACACACACTGCACACCAACAACAAACACACACATAACATACACAACATACAATTAATAACACAACACACACTATACACACACAACTCACACTACACACACTACATAATATACACAATACACATATAACACATACAACACAATACACACACATAAACGCACAGCTCATAACACACACACACAATACACACACACAACACACATAACATATACAACACAATACACACAACACACATAATATACACAACACGCTCACACACAACACACATAATATACACAACACGCTCAACACAATACTCTTAACAACACACATTACACACAATACACACACAACTCATAACAACACACACAACACACATTACTCACAATACACACATAACTCATAACAACACACACAACACACACGTACACAACTCACAAACACACACAACACACATTACACACACACTAAACGTACAAACATAAACAACACACACTAAGACACAATACACATGCACATATAACACACAACTCATAACAACACACTACACACACAACTTAACACACACTATACATACACCACACACACTAGACACACATACACACGTATAATATACACAATACACATACAACACAATACACACACAACTCATAACACACACAAACAACATACACTACACACACATAACACACACAGCACACAAACAACATACACACAAATAACAATACGCACATAACATACACAACACACACATAATACATACTACACATAAACATAAACACACAACTCATAACACACACACATACACACACTACACACAACACACACACATACACACAGAACTTAAAACAATACACACTATACACATAATATACACAATAAAACAAAACACAACACAAACAACACAAAACACAAAAAAAGCACAACACTTGAAAAGACATAACATACACACACAAAACACAACACACACATAACATACACAATATACACACACTACACACACAACATATGACATACACAACAAACATACACACACAACTCTTAACATATACAACACACACACACACAACATACACACACATATACATACACATCTGATAACACACGTACATATACACACAATTGATAAAAACACATACTACACACAACACACACATAACATACACAATACACGTATACATACACGACTCATAACAATGCACACTACATACACACATAACATACACAACACACACACATGCATACACATACACATATCACACAAAACAAATACGCACATACAAAAAATAAATATACATACACGTAAATGGTACAAATCTACACACACAACTTACAAAACAAACAAACACACATATCATATGACAAACACACACAATACACTCACTTAGAATAAACACACATATACATAACACACACACACAAGCACAACATACAAAATAAACAAAATGCACACACCACACAGCACACACACACAATATAGAAGACGAAACAAACACAATACAACACACACATACACAACACATAAAACAAAACACACACACACAACACAACACACATAATACAATACACACAACATACACACAACACATAATACAAACACATATGACACACAACTCATAACACACATAGACAATACAAACACACACTTCACACACACAACACATGATATACAACATACATAAACACACACATACACACATAACACACAAAAACATACACACACATAAATACAAAACACACACCACACACACACAACACATAAACACATACACACACACCCATCACATACAAAATAGAACACACACCCACACTATACATAACACACACTACACACAACTCATAACAACACACACTAAACATACAAACATAACAACAAACACACAATACACATACACATATAACACACACAACACATACACATAACATAAACAATGCCCACACAAACACACACAACTAATAACAACACACACTACACACACACAACATACACAACACATAACTAATAATAACACACACTATACACACACAACTTTTAACATACGCATATATACACACAACTCATAACATACAAAACACACACATAATATACACAACACACACACAACACAACATACATAACTCATAACATACACTACACACACGGCACACAAACAACACACTACACACACGTAATATACACAACACACACTGCACACAAACATAAACATACAACTCAAACAAAACACAAAACGTCTCATAAATTCATTCTGAAAATTATAATTTGCAAGTTCCTCTCGCTCCAAAAACTTCATAGCCAACTACCGTAATTAATCCATTACAAAGATTGCAACTAAAATATTGTGGTAATGAATCCATCACCAAAAGGCCATAACGAAACCTACTGAAACAAAAAAATTCAACAAGGACCTAAACTGTAGCAGTCATGAGGAAATTTATTCAAGTGGAAACTGAACTTGACACAAGTAGTGGTTAGTAGCTCGGAAAAAAGTATGAAACATCTCAGAAGGATAACTTGGATAATAAAGCTTTAACAAGAATCTGCCCATAGCTAAATCTGAAACTCCACTCTCCATGGATTTACTAATTAAATGTAAAGAAGTAATTTGAAAGTCTACAAACAGTATTTGTGCTTGGCCAGACATTGAGAATAAGGACCTTCTAGTGCACCGTAGCTAAATCTCAAACTGTACATGGATTTACTGATGAAATTACAAGTAACGAGTAATTTGGAAGTCGGACTATTATAATCTACAAATGGTACTTGTGCTTGGCCAGAGGTATTGAAACTAAGGACCACTCAACGACTAGGAGATTCTATTGCACTAGTAAATCTAAAAACCTCATCTTACCCACAAATAATTACTTGAATCTGTATCTCGACCTTAGTCTACAATTTTTTATTTCATTAATGTTTGAACATTTTACCTCTTGTTTCAAGACAAATGACATTTCCCATTATAAATGATCAGAAATCTTAATAGTGCAATGCTGCAATGAAACTTGTGGAAAAAAAAAAAAGGGTAATCACTGAGCAGTTGACTAACGCAATCAATCAAAGTTGGGTAATCACATTTTTGTCTGTGTTGACTAACACAATAAGAAAAAAAGATGAGTAATCACATTTTTTATCATCTGATTAAAGTTGATTCACCTTTGCAGATTCTATGGCCTTTCTAAAGATGAATTTGGGCCACAAATTCATTTCAGGGAGTACTCATTCCTGCAGACTCCTTCAGTGCCCAAACATGTAAAGATATTGTTGTACCAATAGGCAATACTTGGCATCTCGTGCAGGTTTTCAGCAGCTCATACATATCTTTCAATTCATATAATTTTTTTTTATTATGGATTCAAGTGAAGGAATCTTTACTTAATCTTCAACTTTGTGATGCACATTCCAAAGGATGCAATATATCCAATGAAACAACTAGCCGTTGTTTCATCCAATTTCCCAGAAAAAGCACTGAGCAGATGGTACATTCATCTAATGGTTAAATTTTGATTTTGTAAAGGTGTAAGATAATAATAATGGTGGTAGGATGAGATTGTATGTTCATTTGGTGAGAGCACATTTTCTAACGGTATCAACTAAGCAAAGTTAAGTTACAAAGCAGACAACTCAGTATTGTAGTCTTGGAACCTTAAATCTTATCTTTCTATTGTTGTCCATGTTCTGTGTGTTCTTCTAAGGCCTCTTGATAAAGAAAGCAGAGCAATGAACCGACTTCTTCATACAAGCTCTAGAAACGTGTGTTTGTGTTTTAATGGACTTTGTTATTTTTTTGTCTTATAGTTTGTTAATCAGACATAGTCATGACACATGAATCTGATTATTTTTTATTTTTTTCTATTAGATAAGTAGATGCTTGAAGCTTTTACTGATGTACTCTAGAAGAGTTCAAGAGCGTTACTAAATAGTTTGCCAATTTGTCTTACAGTACATGCAAGTATTCTCCCAGTATAAAGATATCAAAATCTTGCACTTTTCATGCATGGCGAATGCCTTTATGGGTTCAGTGATGAGGTAAGCATTATCATACTTTCTTTTTTTTTTGTGGCTATAAATTCTTTTTCTATATCACAATTTTATTCTAGATGATAACATGATGAGTTGATTTAGGCAAGGGAAGCAAAATTTAAAAATCGTGTAAAGAGATACGTTGGAATGTGATGCTGCATGAGAATCATGACCGTGGCCACATATACTATGACATATACTAGAATGAGAAACTAGAATAGAAACCCGAACCATCTCGAACTGTTCAAGATAATCATCCATTTTGGAAATGAAACATTATATTTGTTTATCATGAAAGACCATTGTCATATGAAGTTTCAGACATAATTATACCCATTGAAAGCATTATCCATCGTATAAATGAGAATTTTCTATTATATTTTTTGCTCAAAAATTCTCTTTGTACGGAACAAAAATCGAGAGGTTTGGGAGAACAATTTTGAGTGTGCATGATTTTAACAGACAACTTTTCTTCATTTTATTTTTATTTATTTATTATCTCTTTTAAAGAAGTTGATAACTCAATGTGTTATAAATAAACGAGGTATCCAACACGTTGTATTTTATCTCTCTCTGTTTCTCTCTCTCTTCCACTCGATGTATATATATCATTCATTGTCATTGCATCTTACTAGTGAATCCTCTTTTTCACATGTAGTGATGATTCATAGAAATATTAGATGGATTCATGTAAAGGATATTGTGTCTAGGAGGAGATAGCTCTTTGGATCTTTTTCAATCCTATCTGACAAATTTTGGAGTTATTACTATTTTTTTGGTATCTCATATTTTTTAAAAGAAAATCGATATGTTGATTATCATTTTATCTCTTAATAGAAGTTTAATTTTTTTAAAAATAATCCTTAAAATACTAAAGAAGAATGGCTAACTTAGTTTGGTCATCGATGCATGTTTTACCAAATCATGACTTCTCAAATGCTCTGATATTCGGTCTTGTTAATGATTTGATTCCTCCATCTCCTATCACGAGTTGGATCGTAAAATAACGATTTTAATTTGTGTCTCTCGTCTATTAATGTCTTTCAAAAGATCATTTGATAATTATATCTAAGTTGATAAAATAGTACTCAGTTTTAGTCATTACTTATCTCATTCATAACGGTCGTTATTTTAAATGGTATCATTTATATCATTTGCCATCATTTATATCATTTCTCATCATCGACGTCCTCCATTATAATGAATTGAAATTTTAAAATTATCTCATTGTCTATTATATCTATTTTTTCATCAATAAAATTAATAATGTTAAGATAAACATATTTAGATATTTAATTTGTTACATAATTTTTTTAATTTATAATAATATAATTTTTTTAAAAAATAATTTTATTTTTAGGATAAACAAAATTATTTTAAGGACAAATTTTATTTTTTAAGGATAAAATTATATTTTATTTTTAGTATAAAATTTTTATTTTTCGGATATAATTTTATTTTAGGATAATCAAAATTATTTTTTTATTTTTTAAGGATAAAATTTATTTTTTAAGGATAAAATCATATTTTATTTTTAGGATAAATTTTTTAATTTTATTTTTCGGATAAGTAAAATTTTATTTTTATTTTTAATTTTATTATAGTTTTTTATAATAATATAAATTTATTATAATATAAATTTTAAAATTAATAATGTTTGGATACACATACCACATACAACTCATAACATCGCACTATACACACATAATACACAACTCATAAATAACACACACTATATACACAACACACAAACACACACAACATACACACAACACACAAAACACACACAACTCATAAACAACACACTACACACACAACACACACATACACAACTCATAAATAACACACACTATATACACAACACACAAACACACACAACATACACACACAACACAAACACACACAACTCATAAACAACACACTACACACACAACACACACATACACAACTCATAAATAACACACACTATATACACAACACACAAACACACACAACATACACACAACACACAAACACACACAACTCATAAACAACACACTACACACACAACGTACACAACACGCACTACACACACACAACATACACAACACACATTACACACACACACTAAACGCACAAACATAACAACACACACTAAGACACAATACACATACACACACAACTCAACAACACACTACACACACATACACACGTATACATACACAACATACACAACACACACAACACACATATAACACACACAACTCAACAACACACTACACACACTATACATACACAACATACACAACACACACTAGACACACATACACACGTATAATATACACAATACACATACAACACATTACACATACAACTCATAACACACACAAACAACATACAGTACACACATATAACACACACAGCACACAAACAACGTACACACAAATAACAATACACACTTAACATACACAACACACACATAATACATACTACACATAAATACAAACACACAACTCATAACACACACACACATACACAACACACACTACATATAACTAACTACACACAACATACATAACACACACTACACACACACACAATACACATACACATATAACACACACAACACATACACAAAACATATACAATACACACACATATACAACACACAAAACTCAACAACACGTACTACACACACATAACATACACAACATACAACTAACTAATAAACAACACACACAACTCATAACACACGCTATACACACACAACTCATAACACACAAAACACACACAACTCACACTACACACACAAACTACACACATAACACACACTACACACAAACAACACACACATAACACACACTACACACAAACAACACACACATAACACACACTGCACACCAACAACAAACACACACATAACATACACAACATACAATTAATAACACAACACACACTATACACACACAACTCACACTACACACACAAATTACACACACTACATAATATACACAATACACATATAACACACACTACTCACAAACATAAACGCACAACTCATAACACACACACACATACACACAATACACACACACAACTCACATAACATATACAACACAATACACACACACAACACACATAACATATACAACACAATACACACACAACACACATAATATATACACAACACGCTCACACACAACACACATAATATACACAACGCGCTCAACACAATACTCTTAACAACACACATTACACACAATACACACACAACTCATAACAACACACACTACACACATTACACACAATACACACAACTCATAACAACACACACATACACAACTCACAAACACACATTATACACACACTAAACGCACAAACATAACAACACACACTAAGACACAATACACATACACACACAATACACATGCACATATAACACACAACTCATAACAACACACTACACACACAACTCAACACACAATACACACACAACACACATAATATATACAACACAATACACACACAACACACATAATATACACAACACGCTCAACACAATACTCTTAACAACACACATTACACACAATACACACACAAACTCATAACAACACACACTACACACATTGCACACAATACACACATAACTCATAACAACACACACAACACACACATACACAACTCACAAACACACACAACATACACAACACAACACACACACTAAACGTACAAACATAACAACACATACTAAGACACAATACACATACACACAACACACACTACACACAACATTACACATACACACAATACACATACAACATAACACTACACACACAACACAATACACATACACAAAACACACACACAATAAACAACACATGAAAATAATACAAACAATACACATAATACACATATACAAACAACACAACACACACTATACACACACAATACACACAACAACCACACACAATAAACAACACACACAAAAATAACACAAACAACACACACAATACACATTATATATACACAACATATTACACATAATACATATACACACTACACACTACACACTATACACGCTACACACAAAAATAATATAACAACACACACTCAATATACATACACACATACTTCATACATACATAACATACACAACACAAACACATACACATACAACTGGTAACAACACACACACATAACATACACAACATACACACAATACATATACACATAACACACACACATAATAAACAACACACACGAAAATAACATAAATAATACACACAATAGTATACACACAACACAACAAACACACTACAAATACACAATACACAAACACACAATACACACACACAATAAACAATATACACGAAAATAACACAAATATAACACACACAACACATAACATACACTACACATACACAATACACACATGCTACACGCACTACACACTACACACACAACTCACACTAAAACAATACAACAACATAAACAACACAAACATAATATACATACACACAACACATACTACATATACAAATAACATACACACCACACACTACATATACACATAACATACACAATACAAACACATACACACACATCTTTTAACAACACACAAATACACACAACTCATAACACATACTACATAAACACATAACATACACAACACACACACATACACACGAAACTTGTAACAACACACACATAATATACACAATACACACATATACAAATAACTCATAACAACACACACTATACACAACGCACATATCTTAACAACACACACACATAACACATACACATACAACTCATAACAACACACACGCATAGCATACACAACACACACATATACACACAACTCATCACAACATACACATCATAACAACACACACAACACACATATACATATAACATACACAATACACAGACAACTCGTAACAACACACACATGCTTAACATACACAACTCATACACATATACACATGACTCATAACACAAACACACATACACACACAACTTATAACACGCACAAATACACACAACTCGTAATATACAAACAGACGACACAAACATAACACACACAACTCATAAGATCTAAGCTAAATTTCATTGTATATACAAAATAATTTCTCCATTTCAACAAATGCTAGTTATTAAAACAACATTCCCAATAAGGAAAATAGATATATTGAGAAGAAGAATACCTGTATTTGCCCTCGTTCTGAGATCATTACTGAATCCTCCCTGTCCAACTCAAGCTGCAGCTACTCTAATTCGAACTCTAACTCTGCTTCCAGTTGAACCATATTTCGTTTCTCGGTGCTAATCACATAATTCAAATATCCATTAGATTCCATGGTAGACTTAGCCTTTTCCATATAAAAACTTGCCCCTTGATTCTGGTTGCATTTACTGACATTCCCACGACAATCTGATAATGATGATGTGATATCATGATTTGATCTTAAGATGCCAAAACCATCGCCTTTCTTTAGGATTTCATCTTTAATTTCTTTGAGCAGCATTTCCATTGGAATTCATTGCACCTTCATTTTGTTCAATTCAGTCGCCCACTTGAACAGGATGAAAGCCATACCCACTCCCATTCCTATGTCAAAAGATATCTCTTTCGGCTTCCTAGCTCCTGCAGATCAAAGATGTGACATTGAACTCCCGGACCACAGAATAATAACAAATACAAAAGCAAGGAATTTAATGCAAAAACTTGATTGAAGAAGATGCAAAGTTAAAATTTTAGATTAAAACCCAAATCTTGTGCTGAAAAATTGGCATACACCAGCAATGGAGGAACCTGGTAGTCAAGAACTACCAGCAATGGAAGAGCTAAGACATTCACTCGATGTGGATGATTCACCTTCTTTACCTAATTCTTTTCTCTAATGTAGCCTTTAATTCCCATGCCTGCAGAAGGATTCCTCCATATTTGAATTAAGAAAAAGAAAAGACCAAAAACATAATATAATTAACTACATCTGTGAAGCAAAAAGACCTCGGCCAATAAATATACATGGAAATAAAACTTATGGATACCCTATGAAACGTAGGAGAGAAATGGTGGAAGAAACATCAAGCATCTCAATCCAAACCCCAGTTTTCCTTTTTATCCGGTAAATATTCTCTATTGTGACTCTCTTCTTTGCTCTCCTTTGGAGTTTGAGAGACTATTATGATGACAAAGTTTCGGGGAAGAGACTCGTTGGCATGCTTCATAAAAAGGTGAGTTCTTAGACAGTTTTGAGACTCCTTCCTTTTTGTTCTAGCATGAACCAAACGACGAATAGTTAGCCTACAACTACACTTAATAACTCAAGAGGAATCGACCTCCCACACGTACCTGAGGCCGCATCCGACGAGCGGATGCCAACCCCTCCATTGATCCCCTCCGTCATCTTAGAATCAGGAGAGGCCACCTTTTCTCTTCTATTCTCCTCTCCCTCCTCTGTCCTTTCTTTCCCCTTCCTCTTCTTTCGACGATACCTCGAGAAGAACACCGGACCACCCGATCCGAGCCCCGTCTGTCCGCTACCGTCGTCGGCGGACCGCTTCTGGAACGGGAAGAGCCATCTGGGGAGGAACTTCCGTCGGAAAATAGCCCAAGAGGAAAGAGCAGAAACGTCTCGCGTTTGCGGAGCAAAACTGCCCATTTCGCCGTCCTGTACGTGAGGACGGTGAAGGAAATCCAGGATCCGCGTCTTCCCCGCCTCCGCTGCCACTAGCTCTCGCGGAACGTCAGAGGGCGCAAGGCTTCGGCTTCGGATTTCCCGCTCCTGCCTCGGGGACTCCACCGTGGTCTCGAGTCGGCAGGGCGCTCCAAAGGCGGGGAAGCCTTCATCGGAGTACTTATACGTGACAGCGGCCAGTGGAGTAGAGCAGAGCAGAACAATACGGAGAGAGAAAGGAACGACAGAAGGAATGGCGCTCACCGTAACAACGATCCTGACCGTCCATTGTTGGGTCTGCGTTCTGATGGAATTGGATGATTTTGAAATAGTATTACGACACACATACCCATAACATACTCACACATACTTAATAAACAAAACACATAAAAATAAAACAAACAATACACACAACACACACATAACACAAACAAACAATAAACAACACAAACGAAAAGAACACAAACAATACACATAATACACATATACAAACAACATATAATACACACTATACACCCAATACATATATACACACAACACATAATACACATATACACACAACACATAACACACACTACACACATACAATACACATACACACAACACACAAAAACAATACAACATAAACAACACACACAATACATACACAACACAAACATACATAACATACACAACACACACACAATACACATACATACACACACGAAAATAACACAAACAATACACAAACAACACATAACACACACTATACATACATAATACACATACACAACACATAATATACAACACACATGAAAATAACACAAACAACACACAATACACATATACACACAACACAATACACACAAAAACAATACAATAACATAAACAACACAAACATAATACACATACAAACAACACACACTACACACACACTACAAATACACATACACACTACACATACACAACACATGCTACACACGCACTATATACATACATAATACACATACACATACAACATAACACTACACACACACAACACAATACACATACACACAACACAGACAAATAACACACACAATAAACAACACATATGAAAATAACACAAACAATACACACAATACACATACAAATAACACATAACACACACACTACACATACACAATAAACATACACATAACACACACAAAAATAACACAAACAACACACACAATAATACACATATACATATGCACAACATAGTACACACAACACACAAAAATTATATAACAATATAAACAATACACACAATACACACAACACATACTATACACGCACTACATAGAAACATAACATACATAACACAAACACATATACACACAACTTGAAACAACACACACACATAACAGACACAACACACACGCAATACATATATATACATAACACACACACAATAAACAACACACACGAAAAGAACACAAACAATACACACAACACTACACACAACACATAACACACAATACAAATACACAATACACAACACACACAAACATAATAAACATCACGTACGAAAATAACACAAATATAACACGCACAATACACACACACACAACACATAACATTACACTACACACACACAATACATGCACTACACACTACACAAACAACGAACACAAAAATAACATAAACAACACAAACTCAATACACATACACACATAACATACACAACACACACTACATACAAATATAACATACACAACACAAACACATACACACATCTTTTAACAACACATACACACATTTACACACAACTCATAACACACACTACATAAACACATAACATACACAACACACACAACTTGTAACAACATACATATATATACACACAACTCATAACAACACATACTATACACAACTCACACATCTTCACAACACACTATATAAAACACACACACACATAACACATATACATATATAACATACACAATACGCACACATACAACTTATAACAACACACACGCATAGCATACACAACACACATATTACAAACAACTCATAACAACACACAATACACACAGCACACACATTGTAACAACACACACAACACACATATACATATAACATATACAATACACACACAACTCATAACAATACACACACACACGCATAATATACACAACTCATACACATACACACACGACTCATAATACAAACACACATACACACACAACTCATAACATGCATACATACACACAACTCGTAATATACATACAGATGACACAAACACAACACACACACATACACACAACTCATAACAACAAACACTACACACACATAATATATACAATACATACACATAAGCACACAACTCATAATAATACACGTACACAATATACACAACACACGCACATACACAACATACATGCACACATACACACACAACTCATAACACACACACAAACAACACACATTACACACACACACATCTAACATACACAACACACATTACACACACACATATAACATACACAATACACAACACACACACACACACACATAACACATACACAATACACAAACACACACATAACATACACAAAAACCAACACACACAAAAACAACACAACGCACAAAGATCCATATACATTACATACTTACACACAACTCATAATAACACACTATACACAATACATACATACACACATAACTCAAAACAATACACACTATACACATTACATACACAATAAAACAAAACACAGCATAAATAACACACAACACTTAAAAGACACAACATACACACACAACATACAACACACACACATATAACATACACAACACACAAACACACACAACTCTTAATATACACAACACACACACACACATAATATACACAACACATGCCCACATATACACACATTTCTGATAACACACATATATACACACAACTCATAAAACACATACTACACACAATACGCATATAACAAACACAACACACATATACACACATGACTCATAACAACGTACACTACACACGCATAACATATACAGTACACAAACATATCACATAAAACAAACACGACATATAAAAAATAAACATACAACACACGTAACAGGTACACATACGCACACACATAATGCAAAACAAACACAACGCACATATCGCACAACAAACATACACAATACACTCATGTAGTACAAACACATATATGCATAACATACACAAAACATAGACAACACACACAAGCACAATATACAAAACAAACAAAATGCACACACCACACAGCACACACACAATATAGAACACAAAACAAACACAACACAACACCCACATACATAAAACATAACACAAAACACACACACAACACAACACACACACACAATGCATAACACAAACACACAACATATAACATAACACACAAACAATACAAACACACACACAACACACACAACACATGATACACAACATACATAAACACACACATACACACATAACATACAAAAACACATACACACACATAAATACAAAACACACTCCACACACACATAACACATAAATACACACATACACATCACACACAAAATACAACGCACACACATACAACACACACCCACACACACAACACACACATATGTATACATAACATATAACACACATACACAACAAACACAGACAAATGCACATCCCTATTATTTTTCATCATTTGAGAGATTCGTCAGAAAAAATAGGGATCAACAAAACTCAATCGATCCCACACCAGAGTCAGAATCATTTATGAGTTAAGATCATTTGCCAGTTGAGACAGAATGACGGATCAAAGTTTGACTACTCATCAATAACAGCGGAGTGTAATTGGGAGCTAAGTGGCACATTGCATCTTCTTCAAATGTTATCTTTTTCGATTTTTGCTTTTCTTAGAATAATTGTTTTTTTGTTTTTCTACTTGAAACGAAGATGTTTGATGATAAAGACCGTGCCACTTCCAACAATGAATAACTTAAGCTTTGTTTTCACTGTCAAGAAAAGATTAAAAACATAGACAGTACTCGAAGAAAAATCGATCGTAACATAAGCCAGTTATCGATCAGCTTCATTTACTTTGTTTTTGCTATAGGTATGACTACCTTTGATCATTCTTGTGTAATTTAGTTGAATGTGTGTGTGAGAGAGAGAGAGTGAGAGTGAGATTGAGAGATAGAAAATATGATCAAATGTACTTGTTATTTCTCTCCAGATCTGAGATCATTCTTGTGTAATTTAGTTGAATGTGTGTGTGTGTGTGTGTGTGTGTGAGAGAGAGAGAGAGAGAGAGAGAGAGAAAATATGATCAAATGTACTCGTTATTTCTCTCCAGATCAGATGTATATGTAGGGACTTTGGTATTGCTTGTATCCACAGAGGAGGGAAGGATATTGAACACATAATCTCAACTTGTGAGATCTCGCAGGAAGACAAGGTACTAAGCGAATTAAACTTCTAGATGCTTTTTTTGTCTCAGAGTAAACATATAATGTAAATTTCTCTGAATGTTTTCAGAGTGATTTCTTCTTAGTAGATGAAATTGTACCAAACCAGATTAGCTCAACAAAAGTGTGGTAACGATTAAGTGTTGCGATCTTTGTATTTTTCTCTACACTAAGACTAAATTCTTATATGAAACTCGTTGAATTCTTCGCTTAACTGGCAGTGATATGGACAGAGTTGATTACGACTGTGGTTTTTATGGAGGTTATTTCTCTTTGCAGCTTAAAGAAAAGTCACTGTAAGTGAAAGGTGCAAGTGTCTAAGGAAATGGCAAAAATATTACGATGATCTACAATGAAATATTTTATGTTGTCGATGTTCTGTTGTTGTAAAGGTTGGCTTCTCGGTCCTTTGTATTTAATAAAAGAGATAGTGAAACCTAAAGATGGATATACTTTCACGAAAGTGAACTTGTAATCACAAAGTAGACATCACTTTTGAAGTTGTAGTTATCATTCATGGAAATCGTCTCCCTCTTGGTAGTGTCATTAGTGAAAAGCAGAAAGAGGTGGGTGTTTTGGGGGTGGGGGTAGTGCGATGGTTAAGTTATGAAAAGAAATAGGAATTGTAATTTAGGTTGGAACCATATGGTATTGTTGGTATTTACTGATCTGATCGTAGCTCCACTAATGGACCACCTACATATTGGGCGATTCAAGCCTGGTACAAGAGTACAAAGTAACTGCAAGTGCATGAGCTTAGAGGACATGGAGGTGTCAGCTTGCTTTATGTATGTGTTCTTTTAGGTACAACATATACAACAACTTGTTGGATCTTCTGCTTTCAGTAACTTTGAAAGCATCCGATATTTGAAGGAAAAAATTTATTGGATTTAATGTTGTAATAGCTGACAATTGCCAACGGATTTTCACATATTACCTTAAACTCCTATGGACACTAGAAAACAGAGATGCTGTCTGGTCCTGGGTAGGTGGAATGAATATCAAAAGTTTTTGAACCTCCAAAACCTTCTCCATCTCGACAATATGCTCAGTGGAAGTGGATTGAGGAACAACAGAAGGATGAATCTAAAGTTTCTCGAACAACAGAAGGATGAATCTAAAGTTTCTACCAGTGATAACTTAATCTCCTCTGGTTTTGCAGCACCTTGCTGATTCTCCTTCCAAACAAATCGAGATATTGGACCCAAATCAATCAGCATCTTCTTCAACTAAAATCGAATGCTTACAATCTGATATAGTTGGTGAGTCTGTAAAAGTTTTATAGTTGTAGTTTCTTACTCTTTGAGTAACCACTTTAAACATGGAAACAATGAAATTAATATATTCCTTAGCCAATTAATTTTTACTGATATATGCAAGTCTGTAAATTTACATTCCATTGTATGTGAAAACTCACTATCTTCACATCTTTGTGGTGTCATCTCTAGCCTTAGATTAAATTGAGAGCTTCTATCTTGCCAAAGTTACTTGCAAGAATTACTGTCTCTTTTTTTAAGATCTTTTCTTTCAACTAAGCGTTTATGGTTTTCTAATTATTTGGAATGAACATGCACTAGTAAAGCATGAACACATTGATAACCCAAAGGAGGTGGGAACACAACTTTCTGGTTAATGCCAATTCAACCCCAATTCAATCTGCACTCTAAAGAAGCTAATGTGAGTAAACTATGCCACGTTTGTTGAAGCACCAGCGCATGGAATTCTGTTTAATATAGGTAACAAATATTTTCCTGTTCATGTTTTTCTTTCAAGCATTAATAGCATAATCATAATGTACCATATATTTGTTGATTTTTTATTAATAGCATACTGTACCATATAACTGTTGATTTTTTTTCTAGTTCACATGTCAACGATGGTCCTTTTCATTATTTAATTTGGTTGGATCATACTTGGTGATAGTTTGAAAAATTAATCCTTTGTTAGAATATTTATGATTACTGCCTTCAGCTTCTGTAATTGGGTTGAGATTGTCAAGATTTTCTTTGTAGATTGCAATAGAAGTGATGATATTCTTGTGTTTGCTTTAGTTGAAAGGGTTATAAGATTGGAGTATAACTATCTTCCTTAAATGAGCCTGGGTGTAATATGCCATCCCACATGCTAAAGAAGAGTTAGAATATATTTAGTTAGCATTGTCTTCCTTGTATATTGGCATTCTTGACATAGGAAGCTAATCGTTTTGCTTTGAGCAACATGCATATACGACACTTATCGTTGAATGACCAATATCAATTATTATTCTTATTGCAACTCAATCACTAGTTAGGATAAAGAATGCCTCTTATGGTATTGCACAAAGGTGTTACAAAGCTGGTTTTACTTAAGTCGTGTGATACCCTTGTGTGTTTGTCTACAAAGGGTCAGCTTTCCTAAAATCACTTATGATCCCTTACGGATAAAAGATGGGTTAGAGAAAATGTTTAACTTGAGATCCACAAGCAATCATTTTAATAAACACATAACAGACAATGTAAGTTACAAACATAGACTTCGAAGCTCTGAACGGTTGTGTGACAAAAGGTCCAAGGTGGTTCACCATGGTCCAAAGTCCCTATAAGTGCCCACATGACACTACTACTGAATAAGGTAGCGAACCAGCCTTAGACACTACCCCAAAGGCCCATCTAGTCATGTGCCACCCGGGTAGCTCCTAGGTATTGTATTGGCAATACTTGGCATCTCGTGCAGTTTTTCAGCAGCTCATACATATCTTTCAATTCATATAACTTTTTTTTATTATGGATTCAAGTGAAGGAATCTTTACTTAATCTTCAACTTTGTGATGCACATTCCAAAGGATGCAATATATCCAATGAAACAACTAGCCGTTGTTTCATCCAATTTCCCAGAAAAAGCACTGAGCAGATGGTACATTCATCTAATGGTTAAATTTTGATTTTGTAATGGTGTAAGATAATAATAATGGTGGTAGGATGAGATTGTCTGTTCATTTGGTGAGAGCACATTTTCTAACGGTATCAACTGAGCAAAGTTAAGTTACAAAGCAGACAACTCAGTATTGTAGTCTTGGAACCTTAAATCTTATCTTTCTATTGTTGTCCATGTTCTGTGTGTTCTTCTAAGGCCTCTTGATAAAGAAAGCAGAGCAATGAACCGACTTCTTCATACAAGCTCTAGAAACGTGTGTTTGTGTTTTAATGGACTTTGTTATTTTTTTGTCTTATAGTTTGTTAATCAGACATAGTCATGACACATGAATCTGATTATTTTTTATTTTTTTCCATTAGATAAGTAGATGCTTGAAGCTTTTACTGATGTACTCTAGAAGAGTTCAAGAGCTTTACTAAATAGTTTGCCAATTTATCTTACAGTACATGCAAGTATTCTCCCGGTATAAAGATATCAAAATCTTGCACTTTCATGTATGGCGAATGCCTTCATGGGTTCAGTGATGAAGTAAACATTATCATACTTTCTTTTTTTTTGTGGCTATAAATTCTTTTTCTATATCACAATTTTATTCTAGATGATAACATGATGAGTTGATTTAGGCAAGGGAAGCAAAATTTAAAAATCGTGTAAAGAGATACGTCGGAATGTGATGCTGCATGAGAATCATGACCGTGGCCACATATACTATGACATATAATAGAATGAGAAGCTAGAATAGAAATCCGAACCATCTCGAACTGTTCAAGATAATCATCCATTTTGGGAATGAAACATTATATTTGTTTATCATGAAAGACCAATGTCATATGAAGTTTCAGACATAATTATACCCGTTGAAAGCATTATCCATCCTATAAATGAGAATTTTTTATTATATTTTTTGCTCAAAAATTCTCTTTGTACGGAACAAAAATCGAGAGGTTTGGGAGAACAATTTTGAGTGTGCATGATTTTAACAGACAACTTTTCTTCATTTTATTTTTATTTATTTATTATCTCTTTTAAAGAAGTTGATAACTCAATGTGTTATAAATAAACGAGGTATCCAACACGTTGTGTTTTATCTCTCTCTGTTTCTCTCTCTCTTCCACTCTATGTATATATATCATTCATTGTCATTGCATCTTACTAGTGAATCCTCTTTTTCTCATATAGTGATGATTCATAGAAATATTAGATGGATTCATGTAAAGGATATTGTGTCTAGGAGGAGATAGCTCTTTGGATCTTTTTCAATCTGACAAATTTTGGAGTTATTATTATTTTTTTTAGTATCTCATATTTTTTAAAAGAAAATCGATATGTTGATTATCATTTTATCCCTTAATAGAAGTTTAATTTTTTTTTAAATAATCCTTAAAATACTAGAGAAGAATGGCTAACTTAGTTTGGTCATCGATGCAAGTTTTAGCAAATCATGACTTCTCAAATGCTTTGATATTCGGTCTTGTTAATGATTTGATTCCTCCATCTCCTATCACGAGTTGGATCGTAAAATAACGATTTTAATTTGTGTCTCTCGTCTATTAATGTCTTTCAAAAGATCATTTGATAATTATATCTAAGTTGATAAAACAGTACTCAGTTTTAGTCATTACTTATCTCATTCATAACGGTCATTATTTTAAATGGTATCATTTATATCATTTGCCATCATTTATATCATTTCTCATCATCGACATCCTCCGTTATAATCAATTGAAATTTGAAAATTATCTCATTGTCTATTATATCTATTTTTTCATCAATAAAATTAATAATGTTAAGATAAACAAATTTAGATATTTAATTTGTTGCATAATTTTTTTAATTTATAATAATATAATTTTTTTAAAAAATAATTTTATTTTTAGGATAAACAAAATTATTTAAAGGACAAATATTATTTTTTAAGGATAAAATTATAGTTTACTTTTAGTATAAAATTTTTATTTTTCGGATATAATTTTATTTTAGGATATACAAAATTATTTTTTTATTTTTTAAGGATAAAATTTATTTTTTAAGGGTAAAATCATATTCTATTTTTAGGATAAATTTTTTAATTTTAGTTTTCGGATAAGTAAAATTTTATTTTTATTTTTAATTTTATTATAATTTTTTATAATAATATAAATTTTAAAATTAATAATGTTTGGATACACATACCACATACAACTCATAACATCGCACTATACACACATAATATATATACACAACATACACATACACTACTCATAAATAACACACACTATATACACAACATACACACAACACACAAACACACAACTCATAAACAACACACTACACACAAAACATACACAACACGCACTACACACACACAACACACATTACACACACACACTAAACGCACAAACATAACACACTAAGACACAATACACATACACACACAACATAACACACACACAATACACATACACATATAACACACACAACTCAACAACACACTACACACACAACTCAACACACACTATACATACACAACATACACAACACACACTAGACACACATACACACGTATAATATACACAATACACATACAACACATTACACATACAACTCATAACACACACAAACAACATACAGTACACACACAGCACACAAACAACATACACACAAATAACAATACACACATAACATACACAACACACACATAATACATACTACACATAAACACAAACACACAACTCATAACACACACACACTACATATAACTAACTACACACAACATACATAACACACACTACACACACACACAATACACTTACACATATAACACACACAACACATACACAAAACATATACAATACACACACATACACAACACATATACAACACACATACACAACACATATACAACATACACAACATACAACTAACTAATAAACAACACACACAACTCATAACATACAAAAACACACACAACTCACACTACACACAAAAACTACACACATAACATACACTACACACAAACAACACACACTGCACACCAACAACAAACACACACATAACATACACAACATACAATTAATAACACAACACACACTATACACGCACAACTCACACTACACACACAAATAACACACACTACATAATATACACAATACACATATAACACACACTACTCACAAACATAAACGCACAACTCATAACACACACACACATACACACAATACACACACACAACACACATAACATATACAACACAATACACACACACAACACACATAACATATACAACACAATACACACACAATACACATAATATACACAACACGCTCACACACAACACACATAATATACACAACACGCTCAACACAATACTCTTAACAATACACATTACACACAATACACACACAACTCATAACAACACACACTATACACATTACACACAATACACACAACTCATAACAACACACATACACAACTCACAAACACACACAACATACACAACACACATTATACACACACTAAATGCACAAATATAACAACAACACACACTAAGACACAATACACATACACACACAATACACATGCACATATAACACACAACTCATAACAACACACTACACACACAACTCAACACACTACACACACACAACACACATAATATATACAACACAATACACACACAACACACATAATATACACAACACGCTCACACACAACACACATAATATACACAACACGCTCAACACAATACTCTTAACAACACACAATACACACACAAACTCATAACAACACACACTACACACATTACACACAATACACACATAACTCATAACAGCACACACATACACAACTCACAAACACACACAACATACACAACACACATTACACACACTAAACGTACAAACATAACAACACACACTAAGACACAATACACACAATATACATACACACAACACACACTACACATACACACACAACACAAAACATTACACATACACACAATACACATACAACATAACACTACACACACAACACAATACACATACACAATAAACAACACATGAAAATAATACAAACAATACACATAATACACATATACAAACAACACAACACACACTATACACACACAATACACACAACAACCACACACAATAAACAACACACACAAAAATAACACAAACAACACACACAATACACATTATATATACACAACATATTACACATAATACATATACACACTATACACTACACACTATACACGCTACATACAAAAATAATATAATAACACAAACAACACACACTCAATATACATACACACAACATATACTACGCACATACTTCATACATACATAACATACACAACATAAACACATACACATACAACTGGTAACAACACACACACATAACATACACAACATACACACAATACATATACACATATAACACACACATAATAAACAACACACACGAAAATAACATAAATAATACACACAATAGTATACACACAACACAACAAACACACTACAAATACACAATACACAAACACACAATACACACACACAATAAACAATATACACGAAAATAACACAAATATAACACACACAATACACATATACACACACAACACATAACATACACTACACATACACAATACACACATGCTACACGCACTACACACTACACACACAACTCACACTAAAACAATACAACAACATAAACAACACAAACATAATATACATACACACAACACATACTACATATACAAATAACATACACACCACACACTACATATACACATAACATACACAACACAAACACATACACACACATCTTTTAACAACACACAAATACACACAACTCATAACACATATTACATAAACACATAACATACATAACACACGCACATACACACGAAACTTGTAACAACACACACATAATATACACAATACACACATATACAAATAACTCATAACAACACACACTATACACAACGCACATATCTTAACAACACACACACATAACACATACACATATAACTCATAACAACACACACGCATAGCATACACAACACACACATATACACACAACTCATCACAACATACACATCATAACAACACACACAACACACATATACATATAACATACACAATACACAGACAACTCGTAACAACACACACACGCTTAACATACACAACTCATACACATATACACATGACTCATAACACAAACACACATACACACACAACTTATAACACGCACAAATACACACAACTCGTAATATACAAACAGACGACACAAACATAACACACACAACACATACACACAACTCATAAGATCTAAGCTAAATTTCATTGTATATACAAAATAATTTCTCCATTTCAACAAATGCTAGTTATTAAAACAACATTCCCAATAAGGAAAATAGATATATTGAGAAGAAGAATACCTGTATTTGTCCTCGTTCTGAGATCATTACTGAATCCTCCCTGTCCAACTCAAGCTGCAGCTACTCTAATTCGAACTGCCAATCGAAAGCGGAAGTGATGCGAACCTACTTGGAAGTGACAACTAAGTGAAAGAAGAGTCAATGGGCAAATTTTGTAGAGGAATGACCCAAAACTTCATAAGTTTGCGAGATGATGCCTGTTAAAGCTCCAACAAGCATCCACTCAATTCAAGCAGCATGAGACATTTGAGAGACTGGCGCATAGTAAGGATTATCTTTTCCTTCATCTGGAGGATCCGCAGGAATCAACAAGGATCAACACAACTTAGCCAACCCCACACCAGAGTCAGAGTCATTGTTGAGTTGAAGCAGCATGGCGAATCAAATGTTTGACTACTCAAAATCAGCAGCGGAGAGCAGCTGGGAGTCAAGAGGCACATTGCAGCTGGAGCAGAAGATTAAAGACTCAGCAAAGGCGAGGAGTTGCAGTGTTCACAAAGGCTTCGACGAGGACGTCGAAGGAATAAGTGGGAGAGAATGTCACGGACAAAATTCGAAACAGGATATTTGACGTAATGCTTATGTATGTCCGTGTCTTTTGGTATGTTCATGCTTTGTACAGCATGTAGAGGGATAGCCGAAGGCTTAATAGTCTCATTTTAGTTGGGTTGGTGGCCGCTTTCGGCTTGTAAATAAAGGTTATTTCATGTGGACACTTGTGATAGATTTTTGGTCTGTAATGGACCATTTTGACCCTTTATTGTGCAATTATTCGAAGCTTGTAAAGTCTATTTGTAATTTGCATTGTTTATGAAGTGTTTCCTGGAATGTTTGCTTGTGGATCCCGAATGAGGCGTTTTCTCTAATCCATTCTCTCTTTTGTGGGTCCTAAGTGATCGTGAGAGGCTTCGGGGAGGTCGACCTTTGCATTATTTATTATCTTCTTATTGATGTGTTTTGTGATGGGGGGAGGGGGGGGGGGATATTCCTAACTTGAAAGAAATCAGCCGCTCTGGTTACGCAGTGCCAGACGATTGTTGGAAATTTAATTGAGATATAAATGGAAAATTGAATCAACATGTCGTTCCTGCCGTCCCTTGTGGGATGATGCCATTCCTATAGTTCGAGTGAAGATCTTAAGTCAATTATATATAATCTTGTATCATGTCATTGATTCCAACCATCAGTGAATGTTTGGAATCGTAATGTGATATTATTTTTGCTAATTCAAATTGAAGAGTAATATTAAATCGAACTATTTTTTATGTTGGATACATAGTATATTATTTTTTTCATAATTAGCAGCTTTGTATTAATTGCCATTATCATTAATATTGGTACATCACTATTATTAAAATCGATATTATCGATAATATAATTACACTTAGAAGGATATAGGGTTAAGTGGAGTGAAAATTAGATTTCTATGAGATAGGAATCAAAACTATTAACCTCACATGAGGTTTGTGAATAAATAATTATTTAATAATAAGCAAAGAATATAAATCTTTCTGTTGGGAAAGGACGAGGATCTTAAAACCATTTAATATTCACATTTATATAAAATCCTAACGCAGAAAAGGAAGCCCAAAAGAAATGTGGTTTAGAATTCTCTGAACATATAACAATATTTTAACATTAGTTTTTTTTTCTGAAGAAACTGAGAATTTATCTTTCACGAGGTACAACTTGCAGGGCAATAGAACTTTTGAGACACTACATATCAATCCAGAACACGGTGGCCATTTATAATATTCAACAAGAATTATGTCACACCGTATGGAGGATGGAACAATAGAATGATATTTTAAATCAAGTCTATACATCATAAATTCATTATTGCAGGGCCTACTAATGACTGAAAGATGTCAAATAGCACATGCTGCACTTCGCTGGAGCTATGTTCACAACGAATAAGGTTAACTAACAACGGAAAAATGCAAGGCAAGTTCCTTTTAAATGAATCCCTCTCCAAGCTACTTAAGACTTGCAAGGACAACACAGCCAGCGATGCCCTAGCTGCCAATTCCTCTCTCTTCGCTGAACCTAAAGGAAGTATCCAGTGTAATGCTGGGCTTGTATTTGAAATCTGATCTGTTAGTTCGTGTCCTGCACAATTTAAGTATATCTGCAATATTTTCTGACAAACTGACACAACTTCTGATTCTATTCTCAACTCATGTGACACAAATTCATCTTCAGTAAGTAAAGTTTGCAAGAATTTCAGGAGATTCTGATAGGATTCATTCTCGAAATGAACAATTGGTGGATCAGAAATCTCCAATAAGGAGCATGCCTTCTGCATCTTCAGCTGTACAGCACTTTCATTACTCACTTCACTTGAATGTGATGCAATGGACGAAAGTATTTCCAATAGAATGGTAACATGAGCTGCAGAAAAGTATTTCCGATGCACCTCATACAGCTTCTTGACAACCTATTAGCAGGAAAACGAAAGGCCACTGTCTTTAGACTACTGAATGACAGCTTGATGCAAACTTGTACGTAAAGATATAACAGCACGAGTGTTCATCGACTTAGAAGGGGGAAGAAACAAAAACAAAGTTTTGTCAATTCGCATTACTTACGAATATAAACACATTCTTGTTCACAGAATCAACTTTGTCATTGCATGTACTTATCTGAATCATGGATTGCTAGATGTTTTGGGATTACTGATTTCTTAAAGCTTCCACCAAGACCAAAGATGGATCACTTAAATGGAGGGTTGGCATCATTAAATTTGTATCCATGCATCAAAAGAAAGTTTCAAAAGTTATAAAGCTGAATCTTGATAGAGTGGCCTGTTTTACATCAACAGATGTCAAAAAATCTCAACTCAGGTAGTAATCTAAATACTTCCCCAACCCAATCCAAGTTTTCATTACAAGACAAAGAAGAGTATCATTACCGGAGCAAGTGATCCGAATCTAAACCATCAAGTTAGCTTCACCCATGTAATTTATATTAATTCATTGAGCATTGGGTTTCATGGCTGCTTGACAAACTGCATTGTTCAATAAGGTTAGAACATTAACCAAAAGATCTTGACCAGCCAAATAACTACACCATCATCCCAACCCATACAATATTGAAACTTTAATGAAACTGGGGATCAAGCGATTGAAAGTCATTGTCTCCCTATCTGTATCTTGTTCTCACCATGCCTAACCTATCTGACCTTGATTCTAGTCTAACAATCGAATGTTATTATCCTACTCAATGTTTAATAGACTATCCATCCTGTTTGGTACAGGTTGGTATTTATTGGTCTGACAACTGGTCGAGATGCAACTTGGATGATTTTGCATGTTTTGTTTCAGTCTGAGTTGTACCCTCTGATAAACTCACAGTATCAGGCTTACCAAGTGGTAAGCAGATCAGAATCAGATGGTAAGCTTGTCCAGTTCAGTCTGGTATGAGATATACCATCTAGTAAGCTTGGTACAAACCAGTATCAGGATTTTTTTTAAAACAATGTGTGACAATTTTATCTCTTTCTCACCATCACCTCACAGCTATCCCTCTTTCTATCTTTCTCCCCTCTTGACTCCTTCCCAGCATGTCATCACTGCCTCCTACCTACCACATTGCAAACACTGCCTTCTCATCTTATCAGTACGTATAGCTACCTTCTCCTCTCTTTTCTCTCAGTAATTTCTCCCCTGCTCCCCAGTCAGGCATGGAGACATATCATCACACAATACGCCCAACCTTGCTAGCATTATGAAACCTCGACTCTTTTTATTTTCCAGATTAATGGAACTTGAAGGATAGAATCCAGGCTCTCAAAATTCAAGCTCATCTTTGTGAGGGATTAAACCATTACTTGGTCTGACTTAAAGAAAGTGAAAATGTTTGGTAACAAGTGACTCTGAGAAAGTATAAGGGAAGTGAGCAAAGGAGATATACCAAGAGAAACATGTCCGTCTAATCTAAAAAAAGCTCATAATAATTTTACTAATCATCTCAACAAATATGCAAACAAGACTCATTATTCACTCTTATTCATGATGTTTGTTAATACGGCTTATGGTAACTTCAAAAGGAAGAAATATCTATCAAAATAAATTATAATCTAACAGCAAACAAATTACCAAAAAACTATATTCTCAGCCTAATTATAATAGACTAAATACCTTGAGGTCAAGAAATTAAAAAAAAATAAAAATAAAAAACCCACATAAAAGTCTACCTAATAAGACTATTACCTGCTCGTCCGAGATACAATGAGTCTGAACATATATTTTATAACTCAAAATTAGATACAATGCAATTTTTATAACTCAAAATTAGGATGAAAAATCATCCCCAAAAAAAACATAATAAAAGTGAACCTGATCTTATCTTAATAACTTGTCCTTAAATTCAACAACACTCGATCCAGCCTTGCAAGACCCAAACATGAGTTGCCTAAGACCAGTAATTCTGCATCGATTCGCCTACTCTAGATGGATCTTGTCCTCGATAACTGTAGGATCTTTAATAATACAATGACAGGCCGTCATTGTTGCATGATCTCACAGAAATTGATGCCTGCATCCCCAATTTACAATTTGATAGGCATTTGTGACTTGATTAAAAACCAATCTTCATAGGTGCTTTATCCATCATCAAAGTTTGCAATGTTGCTTTGACTTGTGACAAAGATGCCTCTAACAGTATCACTGCATCTTAATAGCCTCAATCTTGATGACATGCAGTTGTCTCCAACTTAGGCTCATCTTGCTTTTGCTTCACTATTACAATCTCGTCATTCTTAGCCGTCAACTTTTCATGTTGGAATTTGTACTACTCTCAGATGTTAGCATCATCTATATGACCATAACTGAGTGCAAAGGAGACAGGTAACTCGGTCAATGTTTGCATCATCTCGAGTATAGCTCTCATTTCCAGCAACATATGATTCTTCAGTAAGGAAAGAAAGGTCAAGCAAAGGAATCTTCATGAAAATCACAGGTCTAGTAGGAAAAATCAGTTAAGGATGGGATCCACCATGATGGTAGAACATATTGGCTATCTAAAGCTTTGGAACTATTTTAATAGTGAGTACTTGAAGAGAAATAGAGGAAGAGACATCCATGGTCATCTAATTAAATCTTAATCTAAAGCCAAACTGATTTCAGAAAGATCAGAATTTTGTCCCTACTATAAAAGGTTTATCACCTTCACAACTATGGCCTTGGAAGTAAAATAACATCACAAAAAATTTCTACAAAATAGACTAACATTAGCAAGTCTATGCTCCAGAATGAATCTGAGATTTAGGACAGAGATTTAGGACAAAATTCCACCCAAAAAGACTAGAAAATAGAAAAACTTGATCTTGACTCAATATCTTTCAACCATAAACTCAATCGAGAACTAATATGGCCCAACAAGACACAAATAGGAATCAACTTGTCTTGCATAAAATGGTGCTCAGGAAATAGTGCAGCATCAGTAGGATGACTCGGTCCTTGAGGCTTCCAGAATGAAACTCATGACAACATGTGCCACTGAGTTATGGTACAAGCAAGGAAACTAATGTTAAGTAGGGGTGTTCTGATACCTAAAAACAATGAAACTAACCATTTAACCCAGCTGGATCGGTTCAGTTCAAGTTTGGGTTCTAGAATATTTTTAGTATTAGTTCAGCTAATTTGCCTATTTTTACAATCATTTCATTGAATCTAAAGAAGAAAAATTCTTCCACATTTGCTGGTCTTTATCAATAGCATGCTGCAATTTGTTTATCTCAAACAAAGTTAGACAAGTGATTAGGGTATCAGTGAGTCAAAATGAATCAATAATTATACTTGATAAGAGGGTTATGAAAAATGTTCTATTAGCCCAAATGATTGTGAGAGTCTATTACAGAAGCAAAATAACCTCCGGATGTACAATTAAAGTTGATCTTCACAAATCTTATGATTCAATTAAATGGGATTTTATCAAAAAGATGTCAAACTTGCTTGGCTTTCCTAAACACTAGCTCATTATGAAATGTTTAACAAATACACTCTATATTCTCGACTTGGAATTTGGTTGGACATTTTGACAGGAGAATAGGTTTGATGCAAGGTGACCCAGTGTCACCTTATCTGTTTCTATTGGCTATGAAGTGTTTGACTCGAAGAAGAACGAGGAAAGTTAAAAAGGAAACAATTTTTTTAATGTCCTAAGTGTAGGAAATTGAACTCGAGTCATCTTTGCTTTGCAGATGACTTGTGTTTTGCCATGAGAATTTGACTGTTTTAGGAAAATGTTAAAAAGACAACATTACTTTCCAGCTGTATCTAGTTTAAGTGTTAAGCCAGAAAAGGTTTATATTAGAGGAACAAAACCTTCTGTGAAGCAAGATATCCTATAGTTTCTGGATTTCAGGATAGCAAGTCCTGCCAATTAAATCTCCTGAAATTACTCTAACTTCAACAATTATGGATTATAATGATTTTAGAATACTAGTTAAAAAATCAGTGCCAAGGCCAGAAGCTACACATCTAAAATACTTTCTTATGCAGGAAGAGTCCAACTTATAAATTCAATGCTCTTTTCTGCAGTTAAATTGGAGCATTATTTTTTAAATTCTAAATAGAAATAAAAGAAATAGAAGTAGTCATGAGGAAGTTTATCCGAGAAGGAACTGAACTTGACACAGGTAATGGTTAGTAGCCCGGAAACAAGTATGAAGCATCTCAGAAGGGTAACTTGGATGATAAAGCTTTAACAAGAATCTGCCCATAGCTAAATCTCAAACTCCACTCTCCATGGATTTACTAATTAAATGTAAAGAAGTAATCTGAAAGTCAGACTGCTACAATCTACAAACAGTATTTGCGCTTGGCCAGACATTGAGAATAAAGACCTTCTAGTGCACCATAGCTAAATCTCAAACTCTACATAGATTTACTGATGAAATTAGAAGTAACAAGTAATTTGGAAGTTGGACTGTTACAATCTACAAATGGTACTTGTGCTTGGCCAGAGGTATTGAAACTAAGGACCACCACATGTCAACTCAACAGCTAGGAGATTCTATTGCACTACTAAATCTAAAAACCTCATCTTACCATAAATAATTAGTTGAATCTGTATCTCGACCTTAGTCTACAATTTTTTATTCCATTGATGTTTGAACATTTTACCTCTTGTTCCAAGACAAATGCAATTTCCCATTATAAATGATCAGAAATCTTAATAGTGCAATACTGAAATGAAACTTGTGAAAAAAAAGATGGGTAATCACTGAGCAGTTGACTAATGCAATCAATCAAAGTTTCTTCAACTTTTATTTTATTAAACCAATCAATTTTCTGTAGAAATATTGGTTAACTAAAAATTTTAAACAGAATAAACAATCACGGGTGAAGTAGACAAAATCCAACTGTCTAGATTTCAGTAAACCAATCACAGGGACTAGCTAAAGTGATGTATAGCAAATATTTTTTCCAACGGTACAATATGCTTAATCATATGTGAAGATCCCTTCTTAATTTAATACTTCTAACAAGATATGAAAAGTTAACTTTCCAACAAGGATTTTAATTTTGAATGATACTGCCTACACCGGGCGGTACCATCGATTGAGGCTGTTTCCGCCCATTACCGCCCGAAATCGGTCGGTAACGATCGATTTCGATCGTCGCTGCCTGCTACCGGGCAGTATTAGCCGAGGGAGAAGGAAGAGGAGGGAGAAGAAAAGGGAAAACCTGCAGATTCGGCACTGCTCTCCCTCGACGATCCCAATCCGTCACCGCCCTCCCTCCTCGGACGCCGTAGATGAGATGTCGCTTCCTCGTCTGAGACGACGAGGCCTCGACGTCGTCAGCGACTTCTTCTCATCCGCGCGGGGAGATGTCGTCGAGGCTTCGCGGGGAGAAGAAAACACGGTTTCATCTCCCTTTTTTAATTTTTTAACTATTATTATTATTATTATTATTATTATTATTATTATTATTATTATATATATATATATATATATATATATATATATATATATACCGAGCGATATGTCAGAGTGTACCGCTCGATACACTCATACCGTACCGAGTTGAAATTGCGGTATGTCATATCAGAGTGCATGGTACACTCAATACTCCGGTACAGTACGAAATTGCGAACTTTGCTTTTCAAAAGGTTAAGTTCAAATTACAAGCCAGCACAAAGGAAAATACAAGAGAGCTTGTGAAATTATATTTATATTTATATATTTATAAATATGTAGCAAATGATTAAGACTTTCAAGGAAAACCGATGTGGTAGGCCTCGAAGCAGTTATATACAGATTTTAGGTTATAATTACTGAATAGCCCAGCCAAATAGTAGGAAAACATAAGCCCAATATGCAATACTTTAGTCAATATCAAATGAACAATGCTAACAACATAGATGTAACTAATTTGGGACCCAAAAAGTCATGCTTAAACTATATGCCAAAAGAATGTTAGAGCATTGAATGGTTAAAGACTTCATGTGCTTTAACTTCGAAAAAAATTAACCAGTATACCCTGTCAGTACTCAATACATCAAGAAAAACCTCCAATGTAAAGGAACACCTGAGAACAATATTGCTATTATGAGAGAAAGGTTACCTGTACAATTTGGAGCTGAACACTTATGTGGTTCTTCATTCTGACGATTGCATATGATGCTGTTTCCATATTAGCCTCCTCTTCATCATCGTTAATAAATTCATGATCAGAATATTGTTCACCATCAGAATAAGGCTGATTTCTATCAGGAACCTCAACATTTTGCATGATCTTGATGATGTTTGAAAAAACAGGTAGCATTGAAGCAGCTGATTCTTTCAAGGGAACTAAAATATCCTTCCATTCTGCTTCTGATAGCTTGCTTCCTAGACTGGCAGCCAAATGGAGTAAAGCAGCCATCCCTGTGTTAGCATACTGCTTATAGGGACTGCTTAAAAAACTTGTGATAATAGCTACAACATTTGCAAGCTGTGAACGCACTACATCGAAAAACTTGACAAATAAGTCAACCAAGCATTTTGCTGCTAATGTATCGGTTTCAGATTTCCATGAATCATCTTCCATATATTGAGAGTTATGCACTGGTGAAACCTGGCCAACAAGCATATGCCGTGGATTGTTAAAAATGGGGGAAATTGCAGATTTAAAGATATTGATCCAGAGATGGGATGAAAATAGGTGACCATGGTCCTTGAGAATGTCAAAGAATACTTCTAAAGCACCTTTTCTGATAGTTGGTCTAGGATCAGATGTCAACTTAGATAAACCTGAAAATACATATGTATAACTTCTTAGAATAAATTCCAAAATTCCAGCAATAGAGAACTAGCAAGCATGAAAATAATAAATCCCAAAAACTATACCATCAAGTAAAGGTAGCCAAAAGAAAGCATGATCATCTTTTTCAGTCAAATTATTTCCATCTAAAGCATCTCCATTTCCTAAATGACCATCAGAGTTCTTGTCGTAGCAAACCAATCCACCTTCTGCAAGTTTAACAGCACAGAAACGAAGAAACGCAATAGCATTGAGGCTTGCATCACTATTGAATCTGCTGTTTGTAAAAGCTATCAGGCACTTAACACAGTCCGTGAACGTTGTGGTTTCTGTCTCAGTTATATAAGGAAAATAATCCCTAACTATTTTCTCCATTGTCCCAAAAGCCAACAAAACAATACTTTTGCGTTCATCAGCAGCAGCAATTGTAAAAACCTATTAACATGCAACCAAGTTTAATCTTCAGTATAGATAGAAAGTTACAAAATTCTAATTCAATATTTCACCACAAAGGCCATTCTCATTTAAGGTAATCCCTGAAAGCAAGACAGGTATAAGCACATAGAATATAAGAAGTATAAGAAAAACGAAACATACCGTAAAAACACTTTTCCATCCAGATTTCACATGATTAACACGACCCAAAACCATCTGTGAAACACATCGAACAATTAGTTCACGAATTTCGGAAGATACACTCTTCTGCATAACAACCACAAAAGGTCTCAAAAATTCATTCTGAAAATTATAATTAGCAAGCTCCTCTCGCTCCAAAAACTTCATAGCCAACTGCCGTAATGAATCCATGACAAAGATTGCAACTGAAAGATTTTCTGACAATCCTACTGAAACAAAAAATTCAGCAAGGACATTCCAGATGCGAGACCAAACCAATCGAATGCGATTCATATTATAATGCCTGCATGGATAAAATATGTATCAATGAGATCGAAGTGGGTAGCTTGTACACTTGTTTGAAGAAAACAATATGCATCTGCAGACATAAATAAATCACTAAAAACACACTTACGCAATTTCAACTATTTTTGTGAGGCTGAAAACTCGAGGATCTGTTGGAGATTGTAATTCTGTCATAGAAACCTTACAAAGGGCCCTCACAAAAGCTACAATTGCATCACCATTCAATCTTTGGCTATGAGCAAATATGTGGTTTAGCTCAAAGCTACCAATCTGATCCAACAGATTTAAGTTGGAAATAAAGCTACTAATCTGATCAGGGGTAACCAAAGCAGAAGCTTTAATTCCCACAGATGCACTATCATAAGAACCACCTCGAACAACAGCCATTACCGCTGGATTTTGTAAAGCATTTCCTTTCCTCTTCATGGATGTAACGGCAAGTGTTTTCTGTGATCTTTCTTCTGATTCAGTGAGGGGTGCTGTAAAGAATGAAGCATCAGGAGGTGCACCCTCTCCAAGCAGGTGTAAATGCTCAAACCGTGAAAGACATGTAAATATATGCTCCCATGATTCTTGCAGATAATTACCATCTTCAATGGCAATGGATACAATAGCCTGTTAACAGATAAATTAGTCTGGTATATAATGGTCACAAAGAAATTGTTAATGATTCTCAAAAGAGATATTAACTGATATGACGCAGAATATTAATTCCAAAAAAAAAGTGGAAGTTAAAGCCTAACAGATATTGCTATTCAAAAATAAAAACTGTATGCTTTTGTCTATTGATTCATAGCATGTACTTCAAACATAATACATTTTGTATCCTTGTGCATATATGTCATAAAAAGGAAGACAAAGTAAATACAACCAAACCAAGAATACCAATAGAATAAAGAAGCAGACAAAACCAAATTTTGACTTAGTACAATTGGAATGCCAGCATTCTTAGGCAACCCAATGCTTGAGGCGCCCGCCTATTCGGGATCTAGAGAGGGTCACAAATCCTTAACCCTTAAAGTAGAGAAGTTGTTTTAGTGACTCGAACCTACGTCACCAAGGACCAACCTTACCATTGTACAAGGGTTCATCCTCAAATACCAGCATTCTCATACTGTATATTCTTGAAGTCATGCTAATCAGTAACACATATTTATAGACTATCAAATGTTTATTTAATACAAATGTCAAACTAAGGTATAGAAAATATAATATTTAAGATGTAACATTGTTTGAGTCATGCTAATCAGTGGTTCAGTAGGACTATTAAGTGTTTATTTAATACAAATGTCAAATTAAGGGATACAAATTAAAATATTTATGATACTAATTAAAATTACCAATAATAAAACAAATCCAAACATTTCAAGCTAAAATACATATGAAAAATTGACCATGTACTTGGGAATGTGCAAGTTTTACTTGGTCCCATATCTGCCTTATATTAGATCATAACAGATAAGAGCTAAATATTGTCATTCAGACAAATTAACATACATATGGACTTGACCCATTCAATCTATAAGAACAGAAACAAGTTCTGAAGAACACTAAAAGTATTATTCTCCTAGATTAAATTTCAACAGAACAGAAGCAATGTAAACTATTTATTAAAAAAATGTAATCTATCAGCTAAGCTATTGTGCTCTTGACTGTGTGGTCGCATGACAGTTTTTAATGTTCAAAATTAAATGGCAGACATTAACTAACAGACAGCACACCCTCTGAGTGATGTTGTCAGTACTCAGTAGAACAAGTGATCAACTCACATACATATGTATATATAGTTACAAACATACATCAAGTCACGTTCTACAAGTAATTTCATATGGTTGCATTATTCACAATTGTTCATGTAATGAGATCATTCAAAAGGTGATCAGATCCTTAATAGACTCAAAATCTTTTTACTAAAAGGACTACAACCATAAAGAGAGTCTAAGCAACTGTTTAATAAGTTTGCACTGTATTTTATGAGACTGTATCACAAGGTTAGATGGGCCATAAACAATGTTCTATTTGTTACAATATCAAAAATTAGTAATTAATAGATATATAATGTTATACAGATTTTCAATTGAAATAGTTAAGAAAATCTAGGGAAAGTCCTACATATGCTAGGATACGTTACCCACCACCCAATTATCAGGAAAAACGTAAGACAAATTTCCTCAATAAAACTAATACATTTTGTAACTGGAGGAAAATATCCATTAACTCAAGTGGTTCACCTTAACAGCATCAACATTCTTCTGCTTCATGTCTGCAGCACAATGAAGGTATGTGAATTTTGCTACTGATGTGACAAAAGCATCTCTCTGTGTCTGCATATGCATCACTGAGGTGACATGCACTGCATATCGGAAGCCCTGCAAACACTGTGCTGTGGCAGACTTGTCATCACTTTGGTCAAGCGTCACACTGAAAGCAGCCATCATGGGGGCCCAGCAAACCTCAATCATAAATCTCAGGATTGCTGTATCCGTTACAGCATAGAACATAGACCTAAGTCACCAATAAAAATAAATCCAAAATGGACATGGAAAAGATATAACATCATGCACTTTTTAGTACTAGACTTACTCTGATTTTCCACTCTTTGCTTTAAACTGTTCTTGGATGTGCCTAATGAGCAAATCATTTGCACCTAATGCTTTTTCTTCTGCTTGCTTCCAATTTACCAAGTTGAAAATACTATCCAATCCCAAAAGCTTATTGATGCTGCTCGTTTGCTTACTCTGTGGAGCTGATGAATCAACACTAATTTTTATTTCACTTTTCACAATTTGATCATATAAAGAACTCAAATAATCTTCAGGTAAATCCTTCCCATCATCTATTCCTCGATTATTCCGTATAAACTCAGCTTTTGACATCTACAAAGAAAATAAGGTTTGACATTTTAGTACAGAGGCAGTTAAAGATTACCAAAGAAAATCATCAATAACAAACCTTATCTTTCACCATGTTATTGTGTGCATCAGTGTTTAGCATTATCACAGAATAAGCAAGAACATATGCAGTATCTGCACTGGTAAAAGAACTCGGGTTGCATTTACAGTAACGTTCTGCAAACTTTTCCATTATGCGGTCAATTTTTTGTGCTTCTCCAGGCAATCTGAAGCCTCTTAGGAAGAACCTTATGGCTTCACCAAAGTTCATACCCTCAAAATCAATTGAATCAACATATGCATGCATAACTTTCAAAGGAAACTCCTCCCTTTCACCCAAGTAGTCTCCAATCATAGCTGCATTCAGCCCAGAAGTGATTTTCAAAAAGGAAGCCACTTCTTCTGGCGAAGCACCTATTTTCTTGGTTTTGATTAGAAAATCAATACCCTTTGAAGGTTTCCTGTTAAACAGTGAAACACCTTTCTGCAAAGATAAGATGTGGATATAAATAGAAACCATAGTTTTCCGATCAAAGAAACAAAGGGGAAAAAAGGAATGCATTAAATGTATCCTAGCATGAAAATGAGTATAGAAACATTATCACCTGAAACTCCAACTTATAGGCCCGCCGTTGTTCTAGTGTGGCAGCATCAGATAGCTCAGAATTTGCATCAGAATGCAATTCATACTCGACAATGGTTCCTTCTTCACCATTCAACGCAGTGAGGTTCTCTGCAGAATGCTCCTTTTCAAGACTTTGAGGAGCAAAAACACCAATTTTCAGCTGCTGATCCATCCATGCTCCCATTGATTTAATGATACCAGCCAGGCACTTCACTGACTCAACACGCAATGTGCTATCCTGAGCTGGGGACAATGATGTCACTGATCCAGGAGGAACACCTAAACCTGTCTTTAGAAGGCCATTGACAACCCTGTTGAAATTAAAGAAAACTCTTAGAAAAAACATGGCACTGCCATACAATCACTCAGAAGTTATATTCTAATGTTGTGTTCAGCTAAAGTAACAGTGTCAGGATCAACTTGTAAAAGAAGGTAATAAAAATTAACTACTCATGAATGAGATGTATGATTTACCTTTCAAATATGTTTGGTGCATTCACATCGCAATCATAATTCACGAAAATGTCAACCATAATTTGCGGGTCTTGACAGATCGTTTCCAATAAGTTGAGAACTGTCATTTTCTGCAAAAAACTAGGTTGAAGCACATTTTCGAGTATACGCAAGACAAGCATGGGAAAGAAAATTCCAACTTCCTCTTTCAACATTGATCTAAACCTTGACAATAAGCCCATGAAAATAGAACAAAGTAGCTGAAAAATACTCATCACTGATAATGCACTATTCTTCAACAGTGATAAGCAAAGATATTGCTTGATAGCTCCAAGAAACCTGCATAAAACAGGTAGTAGAATATTTAAACAGTGATCTTGTGAAGGGAAACAATCCTCAATTGGAGAAAAAGAACTATCGTTGTGCAAAGAGATGCTTACTAATAACACATTTTCTTCATATTTATCTAGGAATACACAGAAGTATGTTGAAATATGTCTCATTTATCCATTGTTCTTTATAAGGAAAATAGTTACACATCACTCAGCAAGGGCAAAAGACATGAAAAACTACAGCTGCATGTGAGAACATCCTGTCACCTTTACCACATGTAACTATAAGAAATTCAAGCAGCTTCTCAATAATGATTTATTATAACAGGTATGATCATTTATATCATTCATAATTTACAAGTAATGTTGATCATAGTCATGCTTAATGGAGAACAAAATCCATCTTCAGCATATACATAAGTGGATTTATCAATCTCAATCGTAAATGAGTCACAGGTCTAAATCCATGGAAACGATAGGTCTGGGACATAGCTACAAATTCTACCAATAGAGATTATCCACAAAGGTCTTATCATGTTAATATACATTACCAATTACCAGTATCAACCAATTAAGTATTACCAAAATCTGATAAATGTATAAATAAATATATTGAGAACCATGGCAAAGCCAATGAGCTTAAGTTTGTACAAGTTAACTCATCAAAAAACAGTTAGATCCTTTTCAAATGCTCAATATTGTTGTTTTTCTTTTACTATTTGATGATCGGTTCCTTACACTTTTGGTTATGACAAAAACCTTTCTGACTATCCAGTTCCTACTGCTTGGCACATGAGAAAACATTTCCATCAATTTCTTGCTACTTAAATCCAACCACAGGGTTTTACCACTTGGGCAACAGATAATTTATATTCTCCGGATCACTTGATGTACAATTAAAAAACCTATATTTTTTTAGTTCTGATGTTTGATATAGATTAGCAATTTAGCACAATATATGATAAATTCTTTCCATGACTGGTAGAAAGGAAGATAGATTAGGTAGTTGATATAGCATAAAACAACATACAATAACCAATCATTCATGTTAAAACAACATACAATAGCCATCATTCATGTTAAATAAAGGGTATAAGTCTAGAGACAAGACTATTTTAGCTCCAAACAACACGATTATTCAATATTGTAGTACTGGCACTGAATGATCGTTGAAAGTAAGTGCATAATGATTTTGAACTGAGTCGCTCTTGGACTGCAAAGCCGCTGCAGGTATGAATTCATCAAGAGGAGACAATTTGCACATCCTGCTATTGAGGGTTACATCACTAGTTGGTCCATAGATCAGGAGGTTTGGATGCACAATATAATATAGAAAGAATGATTTTTAGATGAATAATTACCGCTAATTTTCACTTCTTTGGTGGAGGCCTCTCCATGAAATACTGGATATATCCCATAGAATGATTTGAAAAGGTTCAAGAAACATTTTAGAGTATAGGAAGGAAGTGAAGAGGATGTAAGTTAAGATTTGAAACTTGCATCACAGCCATCCAATACTTTTTGGTACAGGCAAAAAAGACATAGGATCAGAAATTTAAGAAATGGAATAATGCATTCTAAGGAGAAACTTAGATATTTTGACTATTTGGGTGATCAGAGAAAAAGAAAAGACATATCATCAGAAATTTAAGGAAATAGAACAATGCATCATGAAAATTTCAAAGGAGAAACTTAAATATTTGGCTATTTGGGTGATCAAACGATGTATTTTCAGAGGTTACCTATAAGACCAGAACAAGTCGTTTTTTTTTATGTTTCACTGTAGCCTTGAGTAAATATTAACAAGGCATCTTAAATATTAACAATTACTGCATAATTGTGATAATGAGTCACAAGTAACACGATTAGAATTGTTCAACATCATTAGCACTCATACTATTAAATGGAATGCGAAATGATACAAAAGATTTTTTAAAAAGGCAATTGTAGCTTTCTTAATACAATTTTGCAATTACAAGATTGTCAACTTTTTAAAAAAGCCTAAAGAGAAGAAATGAATAAACATAGACGAGTCCAAGATGTCCATGCACACACCCTTCAGCTAAAGTATTTCATGATAATGACCATTCCAATTGTTGACATAATGGATGACATGAAAGGCATGGGCAATGGAGTTGGGAGAGAGACTGAAGGAGTTTACCATATATAAGGAATCAGCTTCCAACATTGCCATAGCAAATGTGCCGATAAACTTTACTATTTCCATTTAGATTAAAATCAAAAGAGAGTTAACCATGATGGAAAATCACATTAAAGATCATTCCACATTATCTTTTGCCTTTATCAAATCAAATGTTATGTTTAAAATTACTTTAGCCCCGTCTGAGAGGGAAAAGCATCATCCAGATTATCACAGCTATAAAGAGAATACATCCATGAAACTCATGACGCTCTTCTTTGATCCTACGTGGTAAGTCGAAAGCACATTCTGGCAGTCTTTTAATTCTCTGTTTTACAGTATATGTCTGGATATGACGTTTGAGATCAAAACTCGATAGAAATAAGTTAAACTTCTCTCAGTTCTTCATACTGTGACACCCTAGCTTGGCAGTGAGAGGAGGATTGAGTTGATAAGATATGTGTCTACAAACAGGTCAGTTCTTCCATCACTCGGGTCATGATATTTGGTATTAAAATGAATCTAGTACTACAGACAATGAGTCTACTAGAGATAATTGGTACTAAAATGAATCTAATATTGAGTTAGTTTATAAGATATACATGCCTACAACCGGTAACTTAGGCTTAAGCAGTTCAGGTTGCATGCTTTCAAGTCTATCAAATTAATAGGTCAGTTTCTCCATTACATGGGTCATGATAATTGATATTAAAATGAATCTAGTACTAGAGATAATGAGGAGCCCAAGTAGGAGAGAGTTCTCCGTGAGAAAAGTTCGAAGCATATCACAATCATCATTGAGTTGTACGCCACATGCCACCAACTAGGCATCAATTTAGGTTATGATGAGGCTATCAAGGTGCAAGTGTAAGAGATTGTCACCGCAATTTAGTCACACACTAGAAGCAGGAGAGGTATTGAGTTAGTTAATAAGGTTAGATGAGCCTACTACCATAAAGTTAGGAATATGTATTTTATGTCAAATGGGTTCAAACCTATCAAGTTAACTGGTCAGTTCTATTATACTCTTTTTGGCTTTTAATCCATCAATTTATTTTATGGTGTCCAGACAGACTCTCTTTGTGCCTTTCACTCAATCAATTTCTTCATGTGTCTAGACAGGGATTACAAGTGAATATTATTTCTATTTCTACTTGATTTGTTGTATTTCAATGATTTTTCAAACATAATTTCTGGAAGGTAATAAGACTGCTTGTCAACATTTTTCAATATGCAGGCTGTAACAGCAGATGGTGTTCGTTTTATTTTGCCATAAAGTTGAAACAAAAATCAATACAACACAGCTTTTATTGTAATCATGGATGTACTAGCATGAAATTATGCATTGAAAGAAAAAATTACAGAAAACTGAAGGCAAAACAGGGCCCAAAAACACTTGCCTCTCATTTGTCCGCCAGAGAGGCCCCGCATTCTCAATTGCTAGCTTCAGAAGTTCCAGCGACAAAACCTTCCCCCTTAACAAGAGAGGATCCTCGGGATTCTCTTGCGTGGAGAACTTCATTGAGAGTTTACACAAGTTCTTGAAGAGAAACAGCCCATCTTCTCTGATCTTGCTCAATCCACCACTAACTCCACCATTCACTGCCCCCTCCCCTTCAGAAGATACTGTTGGCACCAAACCCTCTCCCTTGTGCGATTTTGATGGCAAAGGCTCAGCTTCATTTCCCTCCATTACCTCATTGATAAAATTCTGTGCAGCCTGAACCAGAGTGGAATCGTTCAAGTTTCTATCTGATAGATCCATCATATCGGCAATGGAGACCGTCCGAACCCTGACAACATCCATGGCATCCGCCTCCACCCTGGCACAGATGATAACGAGCATCTGAGCCAGGACCAATTTGGCACACAATTGATTGGCCCCGCTCTGGCTGCCGAGGTACACGTTATAGCAGCTTCGGACTATCTGGGCCAAACACTCGTCGCGGACCAGCACGGCGGGCGACCTGACAGCGGCAATGAGGACCCTGAGCATGGCGAGCTCGATGGCCTCGTCGCCGATCCCCCCACAGCTGCAGACAGAAGCCAGGAGACGTGAGGCGGCAGAACGGGGAGCATCATCGGCGTCGGTTTGAAGGTTGATCTCGCCACGGAGGAGACCGTGGGAGAAGAGCTTCTGGGAGCACTCAAGAGCAGGCTCGGCAACCTTTGGGGAGGCGGAATCGATGGCGATGACGAGGGGCTGGAGGAGGGAGTCGGCAGCTGCGAATGGGAGGCCGAGGAGCGGAGAGGGGTCGGCGATATCAGGGGAATCGGAGAGGCCATCGAGGTGGTCGAGAGCGGCCTTGCAGGCGGAGACGAGATTGGAGTGCTTCCGCCACGCGGCGTTCTTGATGATCTTGTCGAGAGCGGGCCCAAGGACACGGCCGGCACGAGAGCTACCCCCGAGGGATTGGAAGAACGCCATAAGGTTGCAGCGGCGGTGGAAACCAAGATCAGATCGGAGGAGATGGGAACAGAGACATTGGTAGGAGAAGGATCGGATCAGATCAGACAGAGAGACAGAATGGTAAGAGGGTTAGGGCTCGTATCTGAGATGAAGGTGTTGATGGCGGGAGGGTCAGAAGGAAGGCCATGATGACCAAGTCAGGAGCGGTGGATGGAAACTAAAAGAAAATAAAATTGGGCAGGGAAGGGATTGACCGAGGAATTCCGATCGATTTCGTAACATCACGCGCGATGTCCTCCGTCCACGTTAACGAATACGGAGAGGGGAGGGCTCGCTTAGGAAATCCGGCGAACAATCGCTGGATCACTATAGTTAACGTGCACGAAGGTCACAATGGAATTGAAGTTTCTTTCGGGTTTTCTCCCATCGAAAGACGTTTTCCTTGTCATCATAACCAGCGGAAACGATACGACTGCGGTAAGCCGCTGAATTTTTCGTAATTATACGACTGGTTTACGTGATAGAATTTAGGGAAATAAAGTCCAATCTAAATAGGGATTTCGTTTTTTTTTTTTGTTTTTGTGTAAATGTTGATGCTAATGTGATAGAATTTGTAATTGTCGCAAAACACTCTATACAAATCTTCTTATTTATATATAATTTATTTTTTTTTAATATATTTTTTTTAGATGCTTTACAGATATATTTATATTTATAACTTTCACTTCAAATATGATGCGGTAGTCAAGTTTTTAGTCACATAAAAACTTTAACTTATTTTAAATAATTGTAGTGGAGTCATGTTTTTATTAACCATGTAAATACTAATATTGTTCGTACACCTTATCTCGAGCTCCTCTAATTTTTCTCATCTATTCTTTTTTTTCTCTCTTTATTTATATTTTTATTATATCTTGTTGAACGATAACATCTTTCACTCTTATTTTATTGAATCTCGGATTTTGATGATGAAACCAATTGAGAGTGTTTATGATTTAATCTGTGTTTTAAGTAACACAGAAAGCTTCAATCATGGGGGAAGACAATTAAAGCAGGAAGAATCATGTTGGGCCAGAGAAAAATATGTCAGAAGATTGGACGTCGAGCCGAATGATCGGTCGACATATTGACAAAAAGCTTCGGGCCATGAGTTCGGGCATTTGGCCAAGAAAAGCGAAAATTACGCGCAGGATATCGGAGTTGCAGAGGTCAATTGACCGATTGGACAATTGATCGCAAAAGAGGACGAAGCGTCGATGAACCAATGTCATATCGGACAACATTTGATTTAAGCTTTATAATAATTGTCTATATCGAAATATGTTTTATTTGTGCAGGATTAACTACGATAGCGATCAAGGCATAAAGCAAAATGAAATCCCGGAGTCAAGAATGAGATTTCGTTGGGAGTTCGACAGTTCGTCGGAAGTCTGAACATTCGTCATAAGTTTTGCCGGAATTGATCGAAAAGTCCAGGAGCTTGCCAAAGAAGCTTATTGGAACTCGCCAAGAAGATTATCGTGAAGTCCAGGAGCTTGCCGGGAGTCCGTTGGAATATTGCCGAGAGATCGTCGGAAGTTCGCCGGAAGCTCGTTAGAAGAAACCCAGACTTACTAGACTTATTAAGCTTAGTGTATGCCTTAAAATTCATAGTTAGCACATAATTGGATTAGAATTGGCCCAACTCAATTAGGGGTCAATTGGGCCCAAGTTTATGTTGTGTTTGGCCAAGTGAAAGGCACAAACAGTGACCCAACTAGTGAAACTGTCGTGACATAATCTCCGAGACTATGTCAGGCAATGATACCGCCTAAACACAGTCTTCTAGGTGATGGTACCGCCAGACTGGGTGATGGTACCGCCCAGTGTTAGTGTCAGTGTCAGATTGGCAGGTGGTGGTACCGCCAATACATCGAAGACCTAGGATAAGACATTTTTAGGCTCTAAGTTTGAATCAACTTAAGGCCTATAAATACCTCTCTCATCCTTAATTAAAACACACAAAAATTGAAAGTGAAAAAAAAAGAAAATGTTGTTGTAATCTTGTGTGAACCACTCTCAAACTCTAAGTGTTAGTGAAGTTTAAGAGAGGAGATTGTGGAGGTTATAAAGATTCTCTCTTGAACCTGCCAAAAGGAGAATCAAGTTATAAGGATAGTTGATCTTCGCCCATTAAAAGAAGATCGTTAGTGGATGACGGTGGCCTCGACGGAAAGGGAATCGATGGAGTGGATATAGGTCACGACGACCAAACCACTATAATTTGGTTTATATTTCTGTTTTGCTATTTACCTTAACTTTAAACTGCCTTACTTGTTTTACATCCACTATACTCTTCCATATGCTTTCAAGTTAATATCTTCTGAAACGGGTTTAATCACAACAAGATTTTCAACGACATAATTTTTATCCACTGCACTAATTAACCCCTCTCTTAGTGTCGACTCGTTCCTAACATATTTGTCATCTAAGTAAACTTGTGCCTCTCATCATACTTCAAAAAACTTACAAAGTCAAACATTGATATCCTCGCTAAGTTCCTAATCACATTAAATCTTTTGGATTTTGATGTGAAAAGAAAGTATATAGAAACATAAAAATAATATAAAAATATAATAATTATAATAAAATTAATTAACATAAAATTAATTTTACATGGCTCAAAGATCGAAGATATAAGAAATACAGCACTCTCTTAATTTAAATCCAAGTCAGAAGCATCTTTTATGCTCTCATCAGTAGCTTACATTATTTCACGTAAAATATAAAAAAAATAGTTTAGTTTTCTATAAACCCTCTCAAAATATATATTTTGTCTCCATTCTTCTCATTATAAAAGTCTTAATATATTTATGATATTTATAAAACAATCAAATATTCAAGTTTTTTTATGCTCAAATTGTAAGATTGAACATGTAAAATATAATTAAGCATGATTGAAATATAAATTATCATAGATCGACAATAGGATGCGTGTTTTTTAATGCCATCATCGTAGAGTATACCTTGGATGTCCGTGATCGATGAAGTATGGATCAATTAAGAGGCGAGACACATGATCTCATATGTTATCATGTGATTTATAAGATCATTAGGAGGTCCGATTATTATATAAAAAATATATATTTCTCTCAATATTTTTATGATATAAATTTTTAAGATATTTAGGAGTTATATATAAAAAAGATAATTATCTCCAAGATTTTCCAAGATATGAATTTTCTTTCTGTTAGAATCAAATTAGATCTTTGATATATTTTATCATCTATAAATTGAGCCATAAAATTAGTTTTTGAACTAATTTAATTACTATTTAAAATTCAAAAGTAATTATCGATCGGTGACGATGGCGTGGGTTTAAGGGTACAGAACAAGGGATGGGGTTTGGTGTGCGTGATGCATTTCCAGGGTCGATGCTCATCAACCTCTCTTGCAATAATGCTCTTCCGATGTCATTATAACTTCGAGCTCTTGCATGCTATCGATGAACTGATGTACCGTGACTGATGAGTCAGTAAGGCCTAGTTTATGGGTCAATGTCGGAAGTCTCCGGTTGGGTGAGCTGGTTGCCGAGGTCGATTGTGCCCTTCGGACGGGGTGTTGTCGTCGAAATGTTGAAAGTGCCTCTTTCAATCGGGATGGTCCCACCTTAGGGAGATTCGCTTTCCTACACAGAAGGTCCCCGTCGAGTATTTTCTGACTATGACTCCTCCGACGAGCAAGTTAGTGGTGAGTTGATCTCTCTCTCTCTCTCTCTCTCTCTCTTTTGCCTCCTCCTGGGCCAGATGCCGACCAGGGGTTTTTATACTACTGTACAAGGGTCGGTCGTACGCAGGTTTGGTGTGGTGATCAATCCTCGAGAGGTGAGATGGTACCTTTATGTGGCCGCCATCCCGGAGTGCGTGGAATAACGCCATGTTATACCGTCTTGAGCTTTCCGGGTCAGGACGTACTGAGTAATGTCTTGGTACGGATTTTGGCTCGGCATGTGGGGGTGCTCCTCTTGCTGACTTGGCTATAGCGTGGCATGGCGTCGATCATGACATGGCCTTGATCCGAAATATACCTTATCACACCCTATTACCTGTCTCAGTGGTATGATTTCCTTTTTACATCTTTGGTGATGTCGGATCAATATAAAATTTAAAATGATAAAATTTTTGTTACCATGATTCAAACCCCTCTTTCCAGTTTAGCATAAGTTATCGGTGAAAATCAATCGGTTATGGTCGCCTGGTCATGGATGGGGAGTTAGCACGGCGAGGGTCGATTCTACATGCGTAGGGTCGCCTGGTCTAGCACTCGGGTCTCGGGAGCTGGCGTCGGTCGTCTCGAATCTAGTGCCACCCTTTGTCCTAGGGTCCTTGATGCGCAGGGTCTTTCGCATCTCCATTCGTGCGTCGGGTTGAGTTGAAACCTTGTCTCCCGAGGGTAACCTTTGATGCCGTTGGGCTCCTGCACACAGGCCGAGATTGGGAGGGAAATTTTCTGATCCGACCCCTCAAATGTTTAAGTTAGCTTTCCGTTGAATGAGTGAGAATAGAATGTGAGTAAAAAAGCATCTCCTGTGTTGGCCAGACGATGGGCTTTTATGCCTACCTGTGAGGGTTGGTTGTTACCAGCCTCTTAATGGCCACTGCCCTCTTAAGTGGCAAACCTATACCTTCATGCTGACACCAGTTGTCCTGCGTGGCATCGTACTTGAACAGAGCTGTCATTGCCTTTGTGGGGTAGAGGCATACTCGAGCGGCATCGTTCCATTCCTTGTGGGGACGACATCGTACCCGAGTGATGATGTCATCACACATGAGCGACGTCGTTCCATTCTTTGTGGGATGGTGTTATACCCGAGCGACGCCATCGTCATACCCGAGCGGTGCTATTCCACTCTTCGCAGGATGACATTGTATTGACGTGGTGTGCCACACCAACTTCAAAACTTTTCGTTGGCGCTGAGGTGGGGAACAATAGTTTGTATCCTCCCCAACAAAACTTGGACTTGGCGTGTCAGGGTAAGGAATGCCTCGGCGAAGATGGGAGGTTGAGCGGTAGCGATCCTTAGAGGCAATAACCCCGGATTAGTGAACAACTGCTAATAGCGGCCCGGGGTCGTTGCGGAGTTGTTCGCCTCTTGCCCCGGGGGAGGCGGGAGTTGTTCTCCGAACCCAAGAGTTGAGTGGGTCGGGAGGTGCTCGTTGCCTAAGTGTTCGGCCAAGTTGCCTAACTGGGGCTAATATTGTGACATCAGGGCCCTCCTTATAGTGCCAAAATGTTGGTGAATCTTTACACTATGGTCGAGGTGTCAACACGGCTTGGTTTAGTCCCGGATATACAAGGTTGCCCATGTGGATGCTCGAGTTGTGAGGGCGAGTATCGAGTCGGGTCGGGTTCAAGCCTCATCTCCCGAGCGCGATCTTCTCTCTTGGCGAGTGGCCTACTTCTCCGTCATTGGACTCTTGTACACAGGTCGAGGTCGGGAGGGGGAATTTCCCGACTCGACTCCTCCGAAGCTTAAGTTAGCTTTTGGTGAAATGAGATAGAGTTAGGTCGTATAAGGTCCTCCCCTTCTTAGTTAAGGAGGGTTATTTTTATACTTGCGAGGATGAATTGGTCGTATGAGGTTAATTAACTACGGTTGGCTTCTCGGACGACCGACTTTAGCTTCTGTACGAGCCTCAATCGACCTGCACGGATCGACGTCACACGACGCTGCCCCGAGCTTTCCGAGACGGTTGTACCGTGATGATGTCGTTTGTACGGAAGGGGCAGCAAGCGGCTGCCCGCCACGTGTGTGTTGCGCGCCATGTACTTGAGATTCTACGCCTGCATCGTTGTGTCTGTTTATCTAGGTCCACGTGGGTGATGCCAAAATATATCTTATCAGATCATAATCTGAATAAGAATATAAAATTTAATATAATACAATTTTGTTCGGAGGGATTTTTTTTTTAAATTTCGAATCTTGCTTTTTTTTAAAAAATAATAAATAAAGTTAATTAAAAAGTGAACGCGAGGCCAACCGTTCGGAGGGAGGCGTCCGACATCATCGAGTTCAAGCCAGCCATCGTGTGCAAGGATAGTTCTGGTCACAGTCCCGCCGGTCGCACGCACATGCAGCTCAAAGCAGGAATACTACATATCCGTCTGAAATCTGAAGGGTCTTTATTTATGAGCAATTCCTCGTTTTCTTATTATTTTTTTTCTCGCCCATTTCGCGGCGCCGATCCTCGAAGCAAAACCCTAACTGTTCCCTGTTGGAATCGAACACCCAAAAGATTAAATACCTCTCTTAGATTCGCTCCCCACCAACCCATACCCTAGGTTCGAATTTTCTCATTTCATTATTCCTCGCGATCTCGGCTGCTTTGGACGAGCCCATTCCGTACTCCGTTAAAAATCGTTCACATTCCTTAGATCGCCTTCCCGACTTCGGAATCTCCTTCTGCTTCTTGTATGTATCTCTCTCTAGCTTCTCCAATCGAACTGGCATCTGGGTGCTGATGGATTCTAGCCGAGGAAGCTCGGATGAGTTGAAGAGGACAAATAAGGGCAGATCGAAGACGAATTGCATGGCAAAAGAAAACCTTTTGAAGCAGAGTGAGTGTTCTTGGAAACCGCCACCCGTGCGTTCGTCTTCTGGTTTTTTCTCGCTTTGATTGGGGTTTTTCTATGTTTTTTTTATTTTTTGCAGAATCCCCGGCTGAGTTCTTCGCTGAGAACAAGAACATAGCTGGATTCGACAATGTAAGCTCTTCCAGTAGCTCTGTTCTATCAATGATTTCGTTTGGCCTGTGCGTTTTGCTTATTTTTTTGGCGGTGTGGTCTCTGTATTTTCACCTTGAAAATTTAAAATCAACCTATAAGTTAGGAAGTGTATTTCTGATCAAGCTGAGTTTTTTTTTTCTTTCTATTTCTCCTCCAGCCTGGAAAATCATTATACACAACCGTGAGAGAACTTGTGGAAAATGCTCTTGATTCGGCCGAGTCTATTTCTCAGCTCCCAGATATCGAGTTAATAATGTTAGTGACTAGTCCATGACTATCTTGATAGTTATCTGGTTTGCCGGTAGCCCACTAAAATATTGATATCCCATGATGTCTTTGATGCATAGAGAAGAGATCACTAAGAACAAATTCAACACAATGATTGGTCTTGTTGATCGACAGCGTGTTGATGAAGAACTTTATGATGATTTTGAGACTACTAAGGCTCGTGAGGTGTGTATTTTGGTCATCTAACCTCTATTTGTTTAAAATTATGTTATCTATTCAATTGCTTTGCTAGAACATGAATGCGATCCATGGTTACGGGGGTGCTTCTGCAGCTCTCAATCTTTAGAACCTATGTCTTGATTTCACAAATAATTTTGTTTTTTTATATTGTTGTAGAAGCGTCTTGCCAAAGAGGCTCGTATGCAAGAAATTCAAGCTAAGAATGTTGCCCTTGGGAAGAAGCTGAAAGAACCTCCTGCTATCAAGAGTGGGAAAGGTCGAGGTGAAGCATCATTCTTTAAAGTAACCTGTAAGGTGGCTTTCAAATCTAACACAATGAAAAAATTCTGCTGTCATTTCAAAACACATCTTATTTTATTCATTCCATTTGTATCCTCCAAGACTGGTTTGTGCTCCCAGAGAAATCACCAATTTTGTGGTTGTAATGAATATCTGATGCAGGATAACGGAAGAGGGATGCCACATGATGAAATCCCAAATATGTTTGGAAGAGGTATGATGCCATTCGTTTGTCTGTAATGTTTGCGGTTGATGAATTTTATAAAGCTAACTTAATTGGGTCACTTTCAGTTCTCTCTGGTACAAAATATGGGTTAAAACAAACACGTGGGAAATTTGGACTTGGTGCAAAAATGGTATGTTTTTATTTGTTGGTTTCCTCCTATGACATTAGTAAGATACGATCAGTTTATCTAGTTGTTCAACAATGTTTATAAGTGAATGTAATTCTGTGTGAAACATGTATGCAGGCATTCCACATTTATAGATGTTCTAATGCAAGTTCAATTTACAAACTGTTGGTAACAATACAGAGTTTCAATCTTTTAATTTTCACCATAAAATGCAACTTTTTGTCTTCAACATACTTGATTCTATAGAAGATCAATATTACATTCCTCATTGAAATGTAACATTTGTGAAGTTTTCAAACAAGACCGACTCATGTTTTTATTCAACCCTAGAGTCATTAGGACCTTACAATCCAATAATTAAGATGACTAGGGAGGATACTGATTAAACTGATGTTTGTTTTGTATTATGCTGTTAAATATGGTATCTCCTCATGTTCAATCCATCTAATTTTCAAATAATTCGTGCTTCCAGTATTCTCTGTTCTAATTTTAATGAGGAATCTCTAATTATTAAAATACAGATTCTTAAGATCCCCATGCTTTTCTCTGTGATTGTATACCATCCTGATCCTGACAACGATGATTATGACTTCATTAGTATTCTAAAACATTAGTTCTAATGTCACCCTTCTTGCTCTTGATACCTTTTCTAAACTGAGGGACTTATTTATGGAGTATAACAGGCATTGATTTGGTCTAAGATGAGCACAGGGCTTCCCATCGAGATTCTGTCAGCTACAAGGGGCCAAAATTATGCATCTTTTTGTCGATTAGACATCGATATACATCAGTAAGTACATTACCTGGAATAAATATTTGTTTGAGAACAGGCTTGATAGACTATTGCATTTACTTGTCGTTTTTCAGGCATTTTATATGTTTGTTGATGTTATTTCCTGATATTTGTGTTTTCTGCTGCTCAGAAACATTCCTCATGTTCATCTACATGAAAAAAGGGAAAACAAAGACAAGTGGCATGGAGCTGAAATTCAAATTATCATCGAGGGCAACTGGACTACTTATCGTGTGAGTGGTGCTTCTGTTACTTTTTTCATGTTTGGACCATTAAAACTTTTGTGATAAAGAATGAAAATGCAAATAGTTTGGTTGTTAATCTTTAACGACCTTATTTGATTATCCAGTCAAAGATTCTTCATTATATGCGGCAGATGGCTGTGATCACCCCTTATTCTCAGTTCTTTTTTAAATTTATTGCAGGCATTTCAGAGTAAGTTATGTTTCAAAATTCATGTTTCCAACTTTATTTCCTCATATATATGACTGACATTTTTTCATTTGTTTGGTTATTCAGAAAGAATTTGACAATTAGATTTGCACGAAGAACAGATGTAATGCCTCCAGCTCCTCTTGAGACAAAGCACCACCCCTCTGCTGTTGATATACTACTCATCAAACGCCTTATTGCAGAAACTTCAAAGCAAACACTTCAGCAATTTCTTCAACATGAATTTGTAAATATAAGCAAGTCATATGCTGAACGTTTAGTGGGTAAGTATTTGATTCTAATGGCTATTGACTTTTACTGCACATGAAATTAATAATACATGCTACCATTGAATAAATTGCTGCTGGAAGGTTCAGAACTTTGTGAAGACCCCTTCTTCAGTTTTGGTACTCATCATATCCCTGATTGGCTAGGTTCTTACCTTTTTATGGGTTAATAATTCTTTATATCCTATTGGAGTTCCCATTCGGTTATTGATTTTAGGACTTATTATTAAACTTTTGGTGAAGTACCACTAGTGCTGAATTTTAGCTCTTTCATTTTTTTCTATGCTTTTGAAGAATCGACCCTGCGTTTTATGTGATAAAAGAAATTTCTCCTATAGGCGATTAATCACATCATGTGGGGACCAAATATGTCAATGATCTTATCATTAGCCAAAAGTTTAGTTTCTTTTCACAGTTGTGATAACCTGATTGAGTTACATGTTGCACAACACTCCTTGGCTGCCATTTACATCAAAAGGTTGCTTTGCTGCATGCTGACCACCTATTGTCCTCAGTTCATGAAAATGGTTATCTTTTTTCCAGTTTTGGTCGATATTGGAATAAAACATTTTATCATTTTTAGGTTAACTTTATGCTCTTCGGTTTAGGACATTAAAATTTTCTAAGATTCTAGTAAATTTCAAGAGAATAGAAATATAATGGATTCTTTTCTACTGTTTGGAGCCAGAAGTTATATTAATTATTATAAAAAAAGATTGACGAAAGGTAAATAAGTTCTAACTTTTTTTTGGTGAAAGAAAGTTAAAATCCTATTGATCCAAGAAAAATAAAACAATAAATACATTGACATGGTTCATTTAGCTTATGCAACAAAATGCTGAAGAATTAGACTCTTCTAGCAACCTCAGTCTAGAAAGGTATTTGGGGGTCTCATAGGCTGCTAACAGTCTTTGTCCAGGCTGATGCAAGTTGTCATATCCACGTAGAACTTTGGAAGCAAAGCTTTTGGATAAATGGCTTAGAAGGCATTGATGATGGGTTGGAAGAGCATGGGAGTATTAGCATTTCCGAACTTTTTAAAAGCTTGGGATTGGTTTTGCTTTGCTTTGGCTGAAGTGGCTGAAATTAGACCAAAAGTTGTTCAACTTAGGTGGATTTGACCAAAAACTGAACTGAATTTGGTTCGTGTGCTCTCCAGAGCTGATTGGCATGCCTACTGCCTTGAAGAGTAAGATAAAGGCCTATTCAACTAATATCTCTTTTTCTGTAATGCAAGTTGTTCTGCTCCCTGCCATAAACCCAACGTGCATTTGTTCATGCTAAGTTTAACTATGGACATAGTTAGAGCACCAATAATTTGTCCCATTATGCACCGGTGTGGAATAGTCATTTTAGCCAAAACTTAACAAATGTTGGCATATGATGTGCCACATGAAATGTAACCTTTTGTGCTACCTATTGCACATATGGTGCCAATTTGCACATGTATTTGCTAAGTTCTATACGAGGATACTAGAGCATAGGTGGCACTGATATCCTTTGTTTATCTTACTGATGTAGGCTGAGTCTGTATTATCATACAGTTTAGGGTGCCTCTAAAATTATGGCACCTGTAAGGTACGGACAGCACCTGTTGTATATGACTGCACTTTTAATAGCATTTCTTGCCATCTGGATATCTCATGAAAAGTTAGAACTCTTAAATCTCACACAAGTTGTTATTCCAGTAAAAGGTAGTGACTAGAACATTACTTCCTATTCTATTGTCTGTTCTCCAGGGGAAATGGGCCCTGATTTTGGTCCAAAAATGGCTGTGAAAAATCTAACATCTCATCAAATTGTTCGGATTCATCAACTATTTCGTCAGGCTAAATTTGATGATCCTAGTGGTGATGTAAGTTGTGCGTTGTTTCTCATTAGACTCTGAAATTGAGTATGTATTTCTCATGCTATTTTGATTAGAACACTTTCTGGACTTACTACGTCGACAGTGTCTTAGTCCAGCAGGGGAATACAATCTCCGTCTTGGAATCATTAAGGAGCTGCAGCCAGACATGGTTGCCACTTGTTCAAGCAGGTTGTTATCTTCATTTGGATGAAAACTGCTACACATTTTTGCTTCCTGTTATGCATGCAGGACCTGTTACCCACAAGTTGAATTAAATTGTTGCATCATGGTCATCAATTGAATCAGCTGATTCTTGTGGGAATTAGTTTTTCTTTTCTTTACTTTATTAAATTGTGGATTTTCTGATAATACCTCTCTAAAACCTGGTTGCAAATTCAGTCCCCAGGTTTTTGAAGGGCATCCATTCATTGTTGAAGCTGGAATTAGCCTTGGCGGAAAAGATGTAAAACAAGTAAGAAATTCTACATTCTTGATGGTTTATTTATAAGAAATATTTGCAGACATGGGTTGTCCTCCCATATGAGTTATATTAATTACTCTTCATGCATCTTGTAGGATGAATGCAATATTCCTTTTACACCAAAGAAGTATAATGCTTTGTAAAGACTACTCCATTCCTGTCTCTTTGATATCTCTTAAACACCCCCCGACCTAACTCCCGCCCTCTTTCCCTTTTTGAAATGCAACCATATCTTGGTTATATTTTATTCTCAGAAAGAACAATATACCAATTTCCTGGTTCAAAGGCTCTCTATTATATATGTTCTACATGTGTGTGTGTGTGTGTGTGTGTATATATATATATATATATATATTGTTATTCATGACCGTGTTGTTCTTATTCATAGGTGTACTTTTAGCACATATGAGAGATGGGATTTAATTGCAAGATTTGCTAAGATTCCGTGGCTGGCTTTTCATGCTATATTGTTTGAAAGTTCTTGTGCTGCTTTCCTGAACAAACCACAATCTTGTGCAAGCACACTTAACGCTTTGTTGGCATGATAAACGTTGGGCTTTGTGAAGCTGCAGTTGTTTAATTTTAGGGAGAAAAAACCCATTGGAGTTCATGCTTCTTGTGAGTTAAATGCTGATGACGTTACTGATATTCAAGAATGATTTTTCATCTCTTGTACCACTCATCTCAAGTTATCTATTTTTCTTATCACTACATTTTTTACCCGCTCTCTTGAAGATGCCCGCTGCCTAGTAAATCCTTCATGGTCATGACAGGTTGTGTTTAAGGAGTTGCAATAACCAGGATGTTCCATTTTTTGTGATAGGGTCTTAATATATTCCGTTTTGCAAATCGTATACCACTTTTATTTGAGCAAGGAGCAGACGTCGTCACAAGAACTGCTATGAAAAAGATCAAGTTTGGATTCTTTGCCACACAATTATTTAGTAAATTACCATATGTTCATTCTTTTCTTCTGATATAATAATTATTTATCATCTTGTTCATTGTAGCTGGAGTAGTTACAAGATCAATCAGATGCAAGATAAAATTGGTGTGTTTGTAAGCATTGTAAGCACAAAAGTACCCTTCAAAGGAACTGGGAAGGAATATATTGGAGATGATATTACTGAAATTTCTTCAGCAGTCAAGGTATCAAAAAACTTCACACCTTAGTGGCCTATAAAGAGAAAATAAACTAATATGATCCCTGCGTCCAAATATGCAGTCTGCTATCAAACAATGTTGTCTTCAACTGAGATCTAAAATAGTGAAGAAACTTCAAGCTCGTGAACGACAGGAGAGGAAACGCAATCTGACCAGGTAATGCAATTATGAAATTGAGATTCTTGCATCAAAAGCTTATTGGTGATTTATCATTATGATTGCCATAGCCATGAAGCTTGTGATGCAAATTTAAGTTTTTAAACTTTTCTATTTTTGAATTAAATATCCAAGGTGTCTGCTTGTTTCAGTATGATAGTTGATTGCCTCAGCTTAAATATTCTACATATCTGCATGTATTTTTGTGTGTGTGTGTGTGTCTACTGTTTTAAAGAAATATCTCTGGAGCTTCAGGTGTAATGCAGCTGGGTTTATCAAAAATTCAGATGAAGTTTGTTTGATGAGTTTGCCTGTTTTTTGAGGTTGACAAGTGTTTGACTAGATTATTGCAGCAAACCAGAGTTGAACAGTGGCATCTTGCATTAATGCCCAGCCATTCACACACATGTAAAGAGATTTATATGGTTGGATGCCTTTCTGATGTTTTTTCTATGGCAGGTACATTCCAGATGCTTCAAGAGCCATCATGGACGTCCTTGAAGAAATGGCTCAGAATTATGAACCGAAGAGGCAGCGCTATGACAAAGAGGACGATGAACTTTTAAATAAAATAGCATCCAATGAGATAACGGAGGCGACCTTCGGAGAAAGCCTTTCTCAATATGTTGAGCAGGTAATGTCTTGATTGACTTAATTTTGTCGTCTGTCATCATCATGATAGGTTCAGCCACTGATGCTAGGAGTTATCCTAGCATCATCAATTGGTTATACTCGTATGACACTTAAAAGATCTCTAGAAAACTATTTATTATTTAAACAACTTGTATCTGGACTAATTGCTACGGAAAATTCATGTTAATCAGTGCTTCGGCTGTCTTCTTGAAATGTTCTTCCGATGATACATTTTTCATTATGCATCAGCTAAAAGAGTAATTTCTTCTATCGGTTCAGGTGGATTATGACATGGCCTTGGAATATGCTACACAAAGTGGAGCAAGCGAGGAACCAAGGGAACCCATTTATTTAAGTTCACTCGAAGGCTCCTACAGTTACGTGGACCTTCATAGCCCTGTTTTCGTTTTTAGACTAATTACTTAGTAGTTGATTTATTTTTGGTTATTTTTGAAGAAAAGATTCGTTCATGTTGAACTTGAAGAAATAAATCTTGCTCTCTTCCATTTCTTCAGAAGAGAGTGAGCTTATGTTGTTTCAATTTAGATTTCAATCTGCGGCAGACTGAAATTGTGTTGTTTGTTGGGGAACAATTTGAAGTTTCCAAAACCACAGGGAAGCTGAGTTATCATAGCGAAAGGCTGAATCTGCACCAGTATTTATGCAGAAGAGAGAAAAACTTGATAACCGCTGCTGGCTGATACAGGCTCTCGAATGAGTGACCGTGTGCTTCCTTGGTGATCAATCAAGTTCCAGGAACAAGCGCATCTCTCTTCCCTAGAGAAGAGCACTCTACAGAATCAAGGCTCTTTTTTGTTTGCTTGTTTGTTTATTTAAGGTAAATCATCAGATATGACAAAATCTGCATGGTGCGTTTGTGTTGTTCTTATTACTACTATTATATGAATCGTTTGCGCAACCGGGCGCCGGAGAACGAGCCCAAACCCTGTGTGCCTTCCATTTCATAGATCCGTGCATTTTCATTGGCTAGTTTTTAGAAATAACAAAGATCCTGCTCACACAGTTTATTAGGAGAAAATCGATTTTTTTTTTTGGCTCGCCTCCTCCTGATGCGCTGCAGCGCACTTGAATTCATAGGTTAGCTGGTCTCATGCTTGTTACAGGGATTGGTGAAGTGAACCTTCCCATCTTAATCCTGAGGATGCCGCCAGTATTCAGTTGATTCGGCATTCTATATAACCTTTCATGCTATGTAGCAGCAATAACTTTTGCAGCACTCAGTGATGGAGGGCCGGCCAGACCGATTATTCACGGACGGCTGTTCCGTAGAATTGTTGACGGTTCGTTATCCTCGTACTAAGAGACGTCCAAATTTCAATCGAACTCGCCGATCGAGTGCCCGAAGATACATACATACATGCCTACGTCTGGAGGCCCATCTTTGCTATAATTTCGTTGGTTGGGAGATGTTTACGAGCATGATTTGAGCACACCAACCACTGTCTATTTCGTAAATGTTTGAAGCGTGCATCGTGTGGCAAAAGGCCAATAATGCCCACCCACCATCGCCCACGGGAGGAGGACGGTTGGTTTTCTTTCTTCATCGTTTTCAAAGAAATAATCCATTTTCCTGGCGCTTCCAATTTCGAGGTCAGGGGTGGTAAAATGGCCGAGGCAAAAGTGAAGCGGGTCCCATGCTCTACTTGCTTCCCCCGAGGAACACAGAGCGAAAAGAAAGCCGCGCACGTCCTACAGCTGGATGCCACTCTTAACAATGGTAGGAGCTGCAGAAGAGGCCAAAGGAAGGCCGAGTCCTTTCTGTCTACCGGAATTGGATATTACCCATAAAGACACCAAAATCCTCGAGCAATAAATAAACGAGGAGCAGTAGATACACCAAGATGGATCGACTCGATGGACCGGTTTATGATTTTGTCGGCGTAGAAGATAAAAGATCAGATCTTTTTGTAAGGCGAGAACTGGCCTTCCACCAATTTAATTTGGATTAATTAGATGGTGGGAGGTCGTTTCTACGTGGTCGGGTATCATCCAGTTCCCATCACGGAGGGGAAGAGTCGTCGAAGCTGCTGGCATCCTTAATTTCCGTCGGAGCGCGCGACATATGCAATCGAGTCCGCATCAAACGGTGAGGCAGGGCCTGATCACCACAATCTTTTACGGTCTTGTATATACAACGAGAAAGAGGTATGTATGGCTTGTACACGCACCCAAGCTAAATAAACGATGTCGAATTGAGACTCGAACCCACCCGACGAATGAATGCATTGGGTTCGATTAAATCTCTAGATCGGCTTCTTCGGCTTTAACCTTTTTTCTTTTTATAGCCAGTTTTAGCTTTTTGACGGTATTGCAGGAGGAACGAACATAATACCGACGATTAAGCAGCCCATCACCCATCCATCGCTATGATGAATTAAATTAGAGGGGACCGCCGAGTGGGGCAGGAGACGGTGAGACAACGGACGGATAACGACGCGAGCCATTCGATGAGGTCGGGGGAGGGGGGGGGGGGGGGGGGTCCCGCCACATTTCCCTCCCTTCACTTCACTTCGCTTCCTTTTTATTATTATTATTATTATTAGTTTTCTCTTTTTCATCTCTCATTCGTCATTTCACCTGCCGTATCCTGACGTTCGATCAGGGCCGTCGAAGCAGGGAAGTGGGAAATGATCAACAGCTTTCTTTGCCTCCTCTGGGACCCAACGGCCCGCCGAGATGCGGAGGTAGCAGTGGTCGAGGATAAAATCGTCCATCCCTATATTTCATGCAGTAAGATTGGTTTCTAAATTTAACATTAAAGAATTGATACCATCAATATTTCTAACCAGACGATAATTAATTAATGCACCAAGGAAATTAGATCCGGAGTTGGAGGGAGAATATTCTTTAGAGTATTCTTAATATATATATATATATATATATATATATATATATATATGTATTCCTAGACTCTAGGAATATTTGTCTTGTGAATAAGATTGTTGCAAGTATGATTCCGAAAAATTAGGATCGATAATCACATTTGCCACTACTACTACTACTACCACATCATTCTCGCAAACTCTAAGGATAAACATTTAAAAATATTTTTTAGATTGTGTGTTTATAAATCTGAAAAATGACTTTTAAGTCTTGTTGGAAAAAAAAAGAAAAAAAAGAAAAGGGACCACGACAATGTTTTATGCGTTTGCGGGGTTATACTGTCACTTCACTGACGCCACCGTTGGATTAGTGAGCGAGATAGTAACTCAGGCATTTCCAAATTTTATATGTGAAGCCACCGTAACAATCGTTAAAAAGCAAAGAGAAAAAGGGACACTCGGTTTATATAAAAAAGTGGCAGAGGAGGGTTTGGGGGGTTTGCCTTAAGACACGCTCCTTCAGCATAAGCTTAGGAGTGTGAGTTCGCTTCCCATTTCCTGTTCCGGACTCTTCCTTTCCCTTTCCTTTCCGTTCTTACCGATGATAAAGCTGAGTAGGGCTTGAAACCAAAGGCTCGGAGGAAACGATTTCGAGTTTTCGCCAGGATTGCAATCGTTCTAGGTCTGCATTCGTCTCGCTTTCTCTGTATCTTTTTCTTTCCTTGCTTTCTTTTCCTCGAATCTTCTCGTTGCTCCTTTCTGCTTTTTTTTGGTGTGGGGGGGTCAATGTTCGATTTCGATCTATGTTTTCTTTTTTCCATTTTACCATATATATAATTTGTATCCCTATTTATTTATCCGTGCCTTGAGCTTTTTCCACTTTAAGTTTTTTTTTTTTTTTCGTTACTCGCTCTTCTTCTTCTTCTTCTTCTTCTTCTCTGCAGCTTTATATTTTCCCCGTTTCATATCAGATTTTAAGGTGCCTTTTGTTGTAGGAGGAGTGCTCTGTTCGAGCTCGTTGTATGTTTTCTAGCTTGGATAGTGTACACTTCCCCTTCTTGGTTGGCTATGTCTTCCTTCCTTTCTTTTTTTCTCCCAAGGCATCAGAATAAGCACTTTTTCTTTTTTTGTCTATCTAGAACATGGTTGTTAAGAATTAGGATTCATTGTTGTTCATACTCATTAAGTTTCAAGGAACATTTGTCCATTTTTTGGGCTCATCTTCTTGACGCTTTCAACATCTCATCCTGCGTTGCTAGAGATTTTTCCCTGCTGCATGTCTGTGCTTTGATGCTCAGTCGAACTTCTATCCATGGTGCATAATGGTGACCTTACTGGTGTTGTTTTGATTTCTTTCTACTAGTCCGTTTTAGTTTCCATGTTCGCGGGCGGATTTCATGTGAATGCGTGAGGGTGCTGCCTCTTCCCAAGTAAGTTTCTAATCTTCCTTCATCATCAAGTCGGGGGGTTTTGCCTTCTTTTTACTAGCCCCGATTTGTGTCAGAGATCTTTTCTAATTTCTTTCACGTTTTCTCCGTCTCGACTTCTAAGTTGAACAGGAAATTTTTCCCCAAGTTGTTTACTCCGCTCGCTACAGTTTTAGATGATGCAGAGGCCTTTGCGTCCCGAGGAGTACTCCTTAAAGGAGACTTCTCCTCACCTTGGTGGTGGTGGAGTTTCTGGTGACAAGCTCACCACCACCTATGATCTCGTTGAGCAGATGCAGTACCTCTACGTGCGTGTGGTGAAAGCCAAGGACCTTCCACCAAAAGATGTAACCGGAAGCTGTGACCCCTATGTTGAGGTGAAACTTGGGAACTACAAAGGTACAACCCGTCATTTTGAGAAGAAGACTAATCCTGAATGGAACCAGGTCTTTGCCTTTTCCAAGGACCGCATCCAAGCCTCAGTTCTTGAAGTCATTGTAAAGGACAAGGATTTCATCAAGGATGATTTCATCGGAAGAGTCCTGTTTGATCTTACTGAGGTACCGAAGCGGGTTCCTCCTGACAGTCCATTGGCTCCGCAGTGGTACAGATTGGAGGATCGGAAAGGTGACAAAGGTAAGGGGGAGCTGATGTTGGCTGTCTGGATGGGTACTCAAGCTGATGAAGCATTCCCTGATTCTTGGCATTCGGATGCTGCCACTATCCCCAGCGATGGACTTGCTAACATAAGGTCAAAGGTTTACCTTACACCCAAGCTTTGGTATTTAAGGGTTAATGTCATTGAAGCCCAGGATTTAATACCTTATGAAAAGAATAGGTTCCCTGAGGTCTTTGTTAAAGTTATGCTTGGGAACCAGGCTCTGAGAACTAGAATATCACAAAGCAGGACCCTAAATCCTATGTGGAATGAGGATTTGATGTTTGTAGCAGCAGAACCATTTGAGGAGCACTTGGTCTTGAGTGTCGAAGACCGAGTGGCACCCAACAAAGATGAGGTATTAGGGAAAGCAGTAATTCCCTTACAGAAGATAGACAGAAGGTTGGACTACAAGCCAGTCAATAGCAGATGGTATAACCTTGAGAAACATGTGATTGTTGAGGGTGACCAGAAGAAAAAGGAGGTGAAGTTCTCTAGTCGGATTCATTTGAGGATATGTCTGGAAGGAGGTTACCATGTTTTAGACGAGTCAACACACTACAGCAGTGATCTCAGGCCAACAGCGAAACAATTGTGGAAGCCGAGCATAGGGGTTTTGGAACTTGGTATCTTGAGTGCTCAGGGGCTGTTGCCGATGAAGACCAAGGATGGCCGGGGAACGACAGATGCATACTGCGTCGCTAAATATGGACAGAAATGGGTCCGTACAAGGACTATCATAGATAGTTTTGCTCCAAAGTGGAATGAGCAGTACACTTGGGAGGTATATGACCCATGTACTGTCATTACAATAGGTGTGTTTGACAACTGTCACTTGCAAGGAGGGGAGAAAGCAGCTGGTACAAGGGATACTAGGATTGGGAAGGTGCGGATCCGCCTGTCTACGCTTGAAACTGACAGAGTTTACACCCACTCTTATCCTCTTATTGTTTTGCTTCCTTCGGGAGTAAAGAAAATGGGTGAAGTCCAGCTGGCTGTCCGATTTACATGTTCTTCTCTTCTTAATATTTTGCATATGTATTCCCAGCCGTTGCTGCCAAAGATGCATTACCTCCATCCATTGTCTGTCATGCAGCTTGATAATTTGCGACATCAGGCCACACAGATAGTATCAATGAGATTGAGCCGTGCAGAGCCACCCTTGAGGAAGGAGGTTGTTGAATATATGTTGGATGTGGATTCTCACATGTGGAGTATGCGAAAGAGCAAAGCGAATTTTTTCAGAATCATGGGCGTCTTAAGTCCTCTGGTTGCTGTGGGAAAGTGGTTTGATCAGATTTGCCATTGGAAGAATCCTTTGACTACAATTTTGATCCATGTCCTCTTTGTCATCTTGATCTTATACCCGGAATTGATACTCCCAACAATTTTCCTGTACCTGTTCTTGATTGGAGTCTGGTACTTTCGTTGGCGACCACGGCAGCCTCCTTACATGGACACTCGGTTGTCACATGCAGACACTGCACACCCTGACGAGCTTGATGAGGAGTTTGATACTTTTCCCACATCCCGTCCGCCTGACATTGTGAGGATGAGATATGATCGTTTAAGGAGCGTTGCAGGTAGAATACAAACTGTTGTTGGTGACCTGGCGACACAAGGGGAAAGGTTACAATCTCTGTTGAGCTGGCGGGACCCTAGAGCAACTGCTTTGTTTGTGACATTCTGCTTGGTTGCTGCTGTTGTTCTCTATGTTACACCATTCCGTGTTGTTGCTTTTTTAACAGGTTTGTACGTGTTGAGGCACCCAAGGTTCCGGCATAAGCTTCCATCAGTGCCTCTAAACTTTTTCAGAAGATTGCCTGCTAGAACAGATAGCATGTTATGAGAGTTGGTTGCCCATATGAAGATGTCTGTTTTCTGATAGGCTGTTCCAGTTCGGTCTCAAGATGCTGCAGGTTAATTCTGATGAAATTCAATCAGCTATCGTTCAATGGACAACTGGAGTATGATGTGAATCTTTGTGTGTATGCTGGTCTTAGTTATCTACCTTACGTATTTCATGTTTTTGTTATATTTTTCTTTACAATGTGCGACTTATCTTAGATGTTTTCGCTGTTAATCCAATGTTTTTCTTATATTTTGCTTTTCGATGTGTTACCTATATTAGATGTTTTCTCTGTGGAACATTTATGTCTCAGCCTTCTTCACTATCTATAAATATCTTGCTTTAGTAAGAGCATGATGTGAGCTGTTTGAGCCTGACCGGACTTGAGTGAGGTAATTTATTTTTTATTGGATTCCAGTTGCTCTGTAGCTGATCTCATGGAGTTGCTATAAGGGAGCTACTGAAGTTTTAAGGTAGATTTTGCATATGCTCATTAGACAATGTGATAGTGGCAAAACCAGTAGAAAGCCTTTTGTTAAACTTGATATTGGAATTGATAGGTTGTATTTTCATGTTTGTAAAAAAGAAAAGGAAAAGGTATCAGTTTTATTGCCGTGTGACCTGCAGGTGTTTTCGTATCATTTTTCCACCGAGTTTCCGAGTGAATGGGATTATTGGTTGTTCAAGTCAGGTCTTTATCGAGTCTAAGCTGACCATGTGATTCTGGGAAAGGCTGCAGCATCTCCTGCAGCCTTTTTTGGCTCGTTGTTTGGAAGAAGCCCAATTTATAATGCTCTTTTATTTCTGTTGCAGCCTCCCAGTGTGGACCTGTGTTTTGAATCAAGTTTCTTACGACTTTGTATGAACATCCTAAGGTGCATCAGTTGCATGTGCACATAATGTTTCTACGATCTATTATTGCTGTGACTAAGACGACTGGATGACAAGATCTTCTAGCTCTTTTGCTACGATCTATAATTGCTGTGACTTGACAACTGGATGGCGTCCCTTGTGAAAATTGATTGGACTAAATGCTAACCTCACCGTCCTATCGTGGGGCTAACATTCAGCGTGGGACATGATGTCCGGTTGCTTCTATTGTAGTTTTTTTACTTGGTCTTTCCCTTTTTCTGTTGTTGTTGTTGTTGTTGTTGTAATTCTGAGTATATTGTTTTAGAAACCTTATACTTGATTCAAGTCACAGCGAGTAAAACTCGGTATCAGATTGTCCGTAGGGTAAGGTTCCAAATAATACTGAGTTGTGTAATCTGTCTTTAATCTATGAAATGTCTCTGTTTTTTGTGGGGGGGACATAAGGTTTTGGAATTTGATCGGCATATCGTCTCTGGATAGGCTAGGAATTGCATGGTTTAAAAAAGAATAATTACTTCGAATCAGGTAGTGAATAATTACTTGTGTTGGGAGACACGATGTTCGTAATTTCGATAGCATGTTGGTCGGTCTCGTAGCATCGATAGCAATGCGTGTAGGGGTATGTATAGGTTTGCTTAAAATCCAAACGCTGCTAAAAAGCAGAATTCGGATCACGAAAACCTAATATGACTCTCCATACCATTTCTTCATGGATGCGGATTATACTGCTCAGACACACCGCCGATTCGTGCATTTGTTTCGGCAGAGATTGCAGGAGGCACTCGGTCGTCGTCCGCTGTCGCTGCCACTGCCGTTCAGAAGATTGTCGATGGAGGATGCTGCAAGCTTGGCCTGCTCCTGAACCATTTCAGTATGGCACTTGAGCACATATTCATGGTCGCCGCACTTGCAAAGAATCCACAGTAGTTGATGCACAGGCCTGGCATCCAGTCTCATCGTGCTCTATCTTCAATTTTGCCGTGCCACAATGACATCAAATCAATCAATCAATTCGAAGCCAATGTTGTTCGTCTAAAATCGAAGCCCTGACACGAATCATTCACCTATGTTGTTTCTGGCTGTAATCCTCGAATGACATGAATAAAATTTATTACGGGGAAAGGTTAACCAGAGCAACATTATTATATTGGTATGGAATGGATGATATTTTGTTTATCATTAATAATTTTAGTTTATTGTATTAAAATTTTTAAAATGGTTGATATTAATAAAGTAACTTATATTATTAGTATTGAGATATTAAAGGATATACATAATTTTAGAAAATATATATTAATCGAGTAGCCAAGAAATCTAGTAAGTGGTTTTGTTTGGCTTTGACTAATGATATGCTTGTTGTTACTAGATGTCAAAATTTTAATTAAGGCTAAAAGTTTATTATATTATAAAATCTATGTGAAACCATATATCCGTTTTGTAGTTAGAATATTATGAGAGCAACCTAAGAATATAATATCAAAAAATTATAAAACAATGATACAATATATATAGGGGATGAAAGATTATATGCTCGCATATAAGAGATCAGATTAACTTAAAATGATACGATATTTATATGCTGATTTTACAAATTATCTTAATAGTTAGAAGTTTACTTCGGAATTTATATTTATGTTAGCTAAATGGATAATTTATTGAAAAAAATATAAAACAATCGCTTGTAGAAGATAAATTTATTACATATTTTGAGGTCACAAATCAAGATGTATAGTTATAGAATTTCATCTTAAAACTTGGTATGATTAACTCAATTGTTAGATCGCTAAAAATATTTTGTGATAACAACATAGTAACCTTCTTTTTTAAGAATGATAAAGTATTCTCATAGTTCCAAACATATCAAAATAAAATAATTAATGATTAGAGAAAAAGTCTGAAAAAAAAAAAGTCAATTGAGAATTCAATGACCATCTTAATGATTACTTATTCATTTACTAAAGCCTCCTTAAAAAATATTTTCTTAGAATAGAGATTGTGAGCAGCTTATAAAAGTATTATGATGCTTGTTTAAACGAATAATAATAATATTATGAATGAGTCCCTATTTTATTAGGCCAGATTCTTCAATAAAAAAGATAAAAAGACGAGTTAATATATCAATAAATATTATTGTTATGTTGTAGGGATTTGTCTATATAGTGAGTTCTATGATTTGAATGATACTAAAATATATATCTTAATCTTAATATATTATTATTTTAATTTAAAAAATATAATATTAAATTTATTTCAAATAATAATATGATTATGATTTTATGCTCCAAACGGATACTGTTTTGTGCATGCCTGCAGTTGCCTTCGTCACCACGCAGTCCGAAAGGAGGTCAGTTGCCTTCGACACCACGCAGTCTCCCAGGGACATTTCCTCGGAGACTGGTGTACCTGATTGGTTGCATGAATGTCTCGGCATCCAATGGTTATATCGAGTTCCATTGTTCAGAGCGAGCTCCATCCACCGGTGAGAGTAGAAACATAGTACGGTACCGAATTTATATCGAGTATATCCCGTTACAACTAAGAATGACACAATCACGCAAGCTCGTATGATAAAGCAGCTGCCTAACCCACATCACTGTAGAAGCAATTCACTCGACAACAGCTGCCGTGGAACGCCTGAAGCTACAAGTTTTACTGGAAATCGATAGTGCCCAAGGATTTGATGTTGTCGCCGCGGGTAGAATGGGCCTTGGGTACGTCATTCAACACAGTGCTGCCCTCCTGCCAGACCTGGTTGAACTTGGTGCCTCCACCGACGAGCCCCAAGGTAGCGAAGATGATCATCTCCTTGTTGACATACTCCGCCGACACGTCGTTCACCGGAAAGCTCAGCGCCGCGGGGGCCATCGACGGGGCGTAGCTATCAAGCTGCGTCGGGTAGGCCATCATGCTCCCGTTGGAGTGGAGAAATGCGACGATGGCCTGCGAGCCGACCATCTTGGTGGCGTTTGGGTTGAGTCCCCATGCAACCCAACCGGTGGAGGTCTGAGGGGCCTTGAATGCAACGGATACCGTGTTCGCGGAGGCATCACGGTCGTAGTAGAGGGAGGCACCCAAGTGAGGGAGGTCAGTACATGAGCTGAAGACTTTGTTGTCAGAGAAGGTGTAACCGGAGCAGGTTTGAGCGCAGGAAGAAGGGAGAAGGGACGTGGAGGACGTTAGTGCGAAGAGAATACAGAGGAGTTTGAATGGAGTTGCCATTTGGGGTTCGATGAGCAAGGGAGGGGTCTCGGCTGGGTTCTTAAGCATAGCATGTGGTTGAAGATAGGTGAGGTGGTTCTGAAACCACCGAAATGAGCTTGTGGAGACGAGACTTTTCCTTCAGAGTCGGTAGATATGTTCTTCCAGACCATCCTGCAACATCTTTCCCGCCTTTGTGGAGCAACCCTCTACCCGTTTGAGTTGCAGCGTCATCAGACCGAGCAAGACCTTGTGGGCAGCAGGCCAGTACGGAGTATCATGTCTCCAAGTGCTCACGTACATGCATTGCGGGAGATAATATACTCCGTGCGTGTGTCTGTCTTGTCTGTGTATATGATATTTGCTTCAGTTCCCGAAGGGAATGCGGTCAGCATCACAAGTAGTATTGACGAGGTCTGGAATCTTGTGATATCTTGCGCTGGAAGATTAAGCAAGCGAAAGCGAGGCTGGATCTCATCAGTAAGATCGGATAGGTAGATATTGCACGATTCCTGATTCTTCTTGAATCATTTGTTGCTCCTTGGACAAGATCAGTAAGAAGAAGAAGAAGAAGAAAGAACAGAGTTTCATTGGACGAACTACGTGATCCTTACAGACTTATCCAACTTGAACCGTTGCAGTTTGTGTCAAGTAGAAGTCATGAACGAAACGCCATGGCTGCAATCCACGCGAATGGCGGGGCTTGCATGGAAGCCATGGTGTTCGAACAGTGTCGTCCTTCTGGGACCGAAGCATGAGGTTTTACTCGATCGTAACATGCCTTGACCTTCTGATGCTGATCTTTAGGAGAGCTTATGATCATGGATGGAATTCCCTTTCCACGAAACGTCAGTCACCATCAGTCGCGTCAAACCAAGTGGAAGGGCCAGTGATAGTTGTAATGTTTGGAGGAACGGGCAGCGGGCTTTAATTTTTATCTGTGATAGGAAACACAAGTAATGACAATAGCGGACTGAATCAGTCACCATTAATTGCATAAAACTGTAGCGAAACTTATAATGCTAAGGCTTCTTTTGGCATGTTCATCTTTGGATTGTTCTCGTATTTGGACTTGGGGAGTAGGAAGATCTGAACTTGTGAATTTTCTTTCTTTCTTTCTTTCAGAGTGAGACCAAATTCTTTTTACACGACTACAGAAAATTTTATCAGGCTGGTTATTACTCCGAACCCAAGTCATGATATCTATGAAATAATCTCACTTTGCTATTTTAATCTCCGGTCTTCGCACATTGGGACGAAACCTCCTACCATCTCCGCAGTAGCATCGACCGGCCAAGTTTGAATGTCTGGTTTCGCTCCAGTGTATCTATCACTCGTTTGTCTTCAACATATTGAGTCGTCTCAGCCTTTGGTCGAGCTCAGCCATGACTGCTGGTTCCTGTTTCTTCCTTTCCCTTGTGATTGTGTTGCTAGTCATAGAACCAATTTTTTCAAAAGCTACCTGCAATGAAACAGTGGATAAATCACCATGGTCACTTCTTGATGTTCAAAAATTGGTCAGTCACCGCTGTTCTTATCTTGAGTCTGCCATTTAGAACATGGCGGAAACCTCATACAACTCAAACTATTCCACTCATCTGAGCTCCTCAGGCAGACAACCACTGACAGACAACAATTAAGGTTCTAAGAATTGGCATCCAGGAGGTAACTCGATACAGTCCTCACGAGCTACCGTACAAAATATTCCTCTCACTATTTTCCAATGCCAATTAAGGAAGACAATGCTAGATATTTTCTTTCAATGTTATTAAACTCCAACCAATAGAATTCAAGAGAGGAGCCAAGAATGCTATTTGAACTCACAATAAATGGCCTAACAAAATATAATTGCAGATGCTCTAACTATGATAAAAGAACTTCCATTGCTGGCAGCAAAATAAGGAAATGTTCATACCCTCAGCAATTCATCAGGGTTGTATAGATGATGGGTGGTCGTTTGCAGAATATCAATTACCTCGCCGATTTGAAGGGCCTGTAGCAACTCTTCTTCCTTCATCTGCGGTAACATGGAGATTGTTAAAGCATGACCATGATGAAGGACAAATTATAGTCCTATCGAATGCTGTTCTATCCAAAACAGATTGCATGTAATTTCTTTCTTCATGCGTAATATACTATAAATCGATGACCTTTCATTGCTATATTTAAAAGAAGTGCTTCGAAAATTTCTCAAAGCAAATGAGTTTACCTATAAAAGAACAACACACAAGATACAATTATATACCTTAAAGAATGCCAGGGCAACATGGAAAAGAACCTTTGCCCCCTCGTTGAACAGAACATCCCAAACCCGTAGTGTTGTCTGAAAAAAACTTCTATAATTAATATTTCAAAGAGATGATAAGAAAATTTTAATTGACATAGTTAAATATGATGTTAGTTCTCACATTTAGATGCTCTCTCTCTCTCTCTCTCTCTCGCATGAGATTGTGGACAAACTTGCATTTAAGTAGAAGTTATGACTTACAGATTATGACTGTTCTCAAAGCAAATGTGTCTAGTAAACTCATTGCCTAGTAGTCAATCAAAGATACTAGACTACTAAGTTTAACTAATTAGCGTACATAAACACCAAAAGTCTTTTTCTTTTTTCATAACAAGTTGGGCCAAAGGTAGCTTAGACAATCCACATAAGTGATGCTAAATATTCTACTCATCGATGAAATTATATAATATGTTACTATGTTGCATACAAATTATATGGCAAATATTTCTTAGTCCTTTTGGGTCTCACATCAATTGGCAAATCATTAAAAATTGCTCAAATTTTATGTCACCTCTGAACGTAAGTAGTTATGCTAAATATTCTACACATCAATGAAATTAGTATAATATGTTACTATGTTGCATACAAATTATACAGCAAATATTTCTTGGTCTTTTTCGGTCTCACATCTATTGGCAAATCATCAAAAATTGCTTAAATTTTATGTCACCTCTGAAGGTAAGCTCTTTGAGAAGAGGCATAGGAACCATTCTGTGGCTACAAGAGAAACATCAAACTCCATAGCTTCCAAATGGGCGGCTATCCTGAATGGTAAAAAAAAATGAACTGGTCATGGACATTAAAGTAATGAGCATAGAGTTGGAAGCATAGAAGCATGGAAGTTACCTGGGGCACTTTTTTGCAAGAAGATCTCTAAATACCCTTTGCTCCACATGGCATCCGGAAAGGTTATCAGTGTAGCAGTCATTCACTAATACATTTTCCAAGAGGACAGCAAGCAACCAAAAAGCATCTTCCTCTGTTTTCATTACTAGCAGCAGTAAGGCAGCTACATAATTTAGACCCTGCAATAGCAGTTCAAATTTTCCAATGTATTAGAGGAACTGCAACACATTTATTTTAGTATCAAATGAAAAGGCAAACTCCATTTACCTGGCAATAACCAACATCTGAATCCCGGAAAGAATACACAACAAGGACCCGCCGAAGTGATGCCTGACCTTCGGGGCTGTCTAACCATGGATGAGAGGGAAAAGTTCTTGGAAGATCCTGCATGTATTCCATGGTATTGATTAAGTTAGTAAAATCGTGAATTAAAAAGCCATAGGAATCAAGATTATAAACACTGCTTGAGTTGGCATATACTGGCACATTCTTACCAGTTCAACCAACAACTAGTATCACACCATATAGCTTGTTTTTGGGTCAATATTTTTTTAAAATAATTTTCTTCAGTGATAATTGGGCAGTTCAGATTGGTTTACAGACCATATGGTCTGGCAGAGTGTCAAGACCAGCACTAAACCAAAATGTTAAACCTTCATAAGATTTGCGTCCATGATAAATAATGACATATCCAACTCTAGTAGTACTTTCACGATTTCCAAAGAAACCTTTTTCCGTTGGAACACATGGATTATCACAACTGCTTCTATGCTTCAAATGAAATAAACAACCTGGATGCGTGGCTCTAGGAAGAAACTCATAAAATTCACTGGTTACAAACTCTCTTAAAGTAGAAGATATTAGTGTGACGATAACTAACATGGCTAAAAACCAGCAACCGGATGAAAAGATGATAGTATGATGTAGTTTCTTTGGAAGATTTACTAGTTATAATATGATGCTCTTAGAATTATGACCAACTGTCACATCTAGAAACTGTCCTATCAAATGCAGGAGTGTGCATTTCTCATTTCCAACTCATCACCTAGACACGTTTTGCTTCTATAAAATTCCTCAGTTGTTTTTAATTATTTTTCATTCATTACATTTGATGTCTTACAAAATACCTTTCATGGAGTTGAACCTATTAATTATGCAGACACTGCATTAATCACTAGGATATCTCAACACTTCTAACTCATGATTATTACGGATACAGATGGACACAAACAATTGCACATATGCACTGACAAAGCCTTTCTCCCCCCCCCCCCCCCCGCGCCCCCAAAATTGCTACAATAATGGAGTGGTGCAATATTGTTAGCATGAACAACATCCACATCCACGATGAACAACCTTGATATATTGCCAATAAAACCTGAAATCTTCCATCACTGCTATTTGGATTCCAAGGCATCACCATTGTTAAACTTTTCATGTGTATTTAAGCTACGTGTTAGTGAGGAATGCTTAACTCATTTGTTTTTGTTTTGCAGTTCATGTGAAATATGAACTCTCCGATAAGCACATGATAACAGAGTTGACATGAGATCTTACATCCTTTTGAAGGAGGAAAGATACGATTTTGTGATATGGAGTACTCCTAGGCATCATATCCAAAAAAACCATACAACATTCTAAACCAATTTTTAAGATAATATATCATGCCCATAGCAAATCATACTAACTCAATTTTATATTTTGGTATACCATGAGAATCAAGAACTCACATGATCGATTTGTCGTGTGGCAGCTGTGATTTTCCCTTCTGTAGCTCTGATCAGATCATCATAATAGCTCTCAGGCACCGTGGATCGCTTCTTTGCCGCACCAGATACGGAAAGCCACACCTTTGGCCTCAGCACCGGGGGTATCCCCTTCCTGATGAGCCTCTTCAACGTGATTGTGTTGGCAAGTTTCGACAGCTTTAGCGAGGCGACGCTGATGCCCTCACCATTCCATGAGATTTGCGGCTGCAGGTACCAATTTGCACCTTTGCTCGCCTCGAGGTCCCACCAAACCTTGCCCTGCTCCCTTACCCTCTCCCTCACCTCGTTCAGAACATTGACATCGTCGATGTTCCCCTCGACGGTGAACCCGTACATATCTTCGAATTTGACAGGGAAGTTGCTTGACTTCTTGGGAATGGAAGAGGTGATGGTGGTGGCCCTGGATCCAGGGGTGGCTGAGGTTATCCAATAGGGTCTTCTTGTCGGGACAAACCCATCGGACACTTCTCTCTGAGCTTGGGCTCCAAACATCCTGTCTTCGCTGTCTTCTAAAAGTTGGTAGTGGATTCCTTTGGGAAAAGAACAATAAAATCACTTGCATCAAACAGGAAATGAATTTGCATGAAGCAACAACACAACAGAGACGCAAATAATCGCATTACCTGAAGACAAGAAGGATCTCATCATCTATGAATCGAACCGTGGCTCTTTATGAAAGAGAGTGAAGAAAAGTTGGAACTTTTCACAATGGAGGTCTTAAGGTGAGAAATGATATAGGAGTTCACAGCTCGCAGTTTGATGTGAAAATCTTGACACTAAAGAGAAGAAGAAGAAAAAGAAGGGATGCGAGCTATCGCAAGCGGGTCAGATTGAAAGGGCAAACAAGAAAAGCTCGGGATGTCTTCCGACTATAAACTTGTGCAAACCTCGCCTCCACGAAGATTGGAATGGCATGACAACGATAAAAGAACAAGCTCCACTTTCCTTTTTCTTTTTGTTGGGAGGGATTACCTTACACGAGAGAGAGGGAGAGAGACAGAGAAATCCCATTGACGAGGCCATAGGAAGCAAAAATTTCCATCTTCTTGCCAGTTGTGAAATCGAAGGAGCTTCCGTTTGGTGGTGGATCTGACGACGGATAGGCGGAAGGGAACAGGAGAAATTATGGGGGAGAGGGGATTCAACAGGGTGGTGATGGAGACCGGGATGCCACGACGGCGTCGTATGATGACAAGGGTGGCCTACGAGTGCTCCGAACAATGGCATGGATATCACCATAATCTGAACGATGGAGATGACCACATGCCATGGTGGTGGGGTAGCTGGACATGTAATGGATGTCCAAATTTGGACTTTTTCCCGGTAATCGTCATGTGAATCGGGGCGTGAAAATACCGGACTGCCCCTAGTTAATTACCAAAGACCCAAATCTTCTAAATTTAGGCAATGTCGGGTCAACGAATAGACGCCACTAGAATCTATGTACCAAATTTAACTTTTAACCCGTCATCTGTTTTTGGGAGCCAGCAACTCGATTAAATTCCGTGTTCGAGCATCGTCGTATCAGCAAGCGGTTGGGAGTTTGGATGATTGGAGAGGTTGACCGGGTCTCGTATGCGTTGCATGTAGGAGAGGCAACCGCGAGACGAGTCGCTGAATCAGGAGATAGAGATACAGAAAGCAAGAGGCCGGATGTCAACCGTCGTAGCAGTTTGGGCAAACGGGGTGGTCGTGGAGGCATGTTGTTGTCAACCTCGAACAAACGACAAGTTGCTTGCGTGATTTAGAGAAGCACAAGGGTAAGTGCAGGAGGTAGGTAGGAGACGAATGAATAATATGTGATAATGTAACGTAAAAGAAGACCCAAAGGCCGAGTCAGACATGAGACTCAGCCAAGCGACGGACCCTCGTGCTCGCGCCCTTCTTCTTGGACGGTGAAATATTGCCCAAAAAAAATCTCCAGCTGCTTTCACGCAAATGCATCCAAAACGACGAGTGATGATGGCTTCTCTGTACTTTCCTTGCCTCCGAAGCGATGCACCGGACAAAACCGAAGGAGTGTTCATGACTCATAAGAACACCACATGTACTGCCGCTTTCACCGCAGCAGCTGTGAAAGCCAAAGGAATGACTGGCGCATGTGATTGGATGAGCCCTCGAGACACTGCAATCTTGTCGAATGAGAGACACCAGGGCAGTGGAAACCGGAAAGCAACTGTGATCGAATCGAGAAAATTTATAGTCCTCTTGCCGCCTCTTTAACCTCAACGCGCATGATCACCCAAAGCCGGCTATCCAATCCTCTTGTTGTCTTTTTAGCCTCGACATGATCACCCAAAGCCTGTGCAAGCTTGAAGCTCCGGACAACCTTCCCACGAACAAACAAGCAGCAGGAGCGGTGCTGTCACATATGTCGTCCTATCGGGTCGAACCAGTCTTATCAGGTCGGGGTTCAACTTGGGGTGCGGCTGGCAGACCCGCTTCTATATATATATATATATATATATATATATAGAGAGAGAGAGAGAGAGAGAGAGAGAGGGGATTCGCGTGCCGGAAAGTGAGAGTACTTTGGAAGGCCGGGCGCCGAGGGCTCGAAGAGAGAGAGAGAGAGAGAGAGAGAGAGAGTAGATCGGGTGGGGCGGCTGAGGCCGGCGGCGATGTCAGATTTGGACCGGCAGATCGAGCAGCTGAAGCGGTGCGAGCCGCTGAAGGAGTCGGAGGTCAAGGCACTGTGCCTTAAGGCCATCGAAATCCTCGTCGAGGAGAGCAACGTCCAAAGGGTGGACGCCCCCGTCACCGTAAGATAACAGCTCTTTTTCCTCTGATGATTCCACTTCTTTTGCTTTGGGCAATCCCATCTGCTTGATCTATTCCCCCCTTTAACCTCGTTCTCGACGTCTCTTCTCTTTGCTGAACTTTCGCCCTTTCCTGAGGTAGGTCTCCATTTCCAGATGCTTACATTAGAGTGGGGATAATCTGTACCTTTGTCGAACGAGGGTGATTTCTTTGTAAATATTGCCCCTTCAGTGAAAATATAATCTTTAGGGTTTCTTCAGCTTCGTGCTAGTGGAGTTTTGGTAAAAATAGGTCTTTTTGATAGAATGTAAAGCTCTAATAGAGTGTTGTATTCAATTGTATCTTGTTGTTGCCTTTGCTATTTTAGAATCGTGAAATTTCTTCATGAAATAGCGTGTTGGTAAATGCTGATTGCAAGCCGTGACCTGTTCTACTGGCCTTTTAATCAAGCACCTGACATTCTTCTTGAGCTATTAGCAGTAATACATGTATGTTCACTTGTATAGTGGCCTCAAAGCAGCTCCTGTCAGATTTGCTAGACCTTTGAATTTAACATGCATATGTTTCGGACTGGAAAAGATGTCTTCTTCCCGCCAACTAGAAATGGTTTTCAGGAGATTAATTATTTGAAGTCCAAATCTTCTGAAATACACAGGCATTGAATTGCACAAAATTAAGGGAAGGATGATATTTTCTTGCAAATGACGTAGAAATTGCTCTCTTGAGTTGTGAACTAGCAATGGTTAGTATTACTTGCTAAATTTTATGTTGATGTGAATGCCAGAAGATAATGATAAAGTCAGTAGAACTAAAGATCGAAAAAAAAATTTGCCTTACAATGATGATTAAGTTGAACTAACAGTAAAAGATCGTGTAAATGCATATATATGAGACATGTCAGATGCAATATATCATGTACTTAGTTGGAATTACCTAAACCACGAAGGATCCAAGTGATAGCTCACTTGCTGCTTTCAAAGGATCAACCAAATTGGAACCTCATTCCGTCCAGAAAGGACCTACACAGAAATAATATGTGTCAGTCGAAGAAGCGTATGATAGGTAAAATGTTGTTGCCGCTCTGGAAAGAGACCAAACAAGGAAAGGTACAAGCTTAGAACTTTGTTAGCACAGAAGGGTCCTAATCTTTTTTAAGTTACCTTTATTGTGCTTTTAATTAAGGTGTGCTATATTTACTTGTGGCCTCTCTATCTATTCTGTTCTTCATACATACAAATTTGTGGTGAGAATCTATCCAAATAACTATAAATAATTTAACTAAATATATTACTTTTATAAAACTTAATGATGATAAAAGATCAATGTGGCTGACCTTAAAGCATTATGACTTATTGTTGTTGTCAATTTGCGCAAATATCATTGCACTTTCTAGCGACAAAGTTGAGGGTCAAATTTAATGCAGAAGTTATTTGGTTGTCAAGAAATTTAGCATTTTGGTTTTCCTTTCCAACATCTAATATTTCATAGTGGTAACACTGTCATAAGTTTTCTAAGTATTTGAGAAAAAATAAATACCTTTAGTATGTTCAAGAGATACTTATTAGATAAATCTTTGGGAAACCTTTTTTTTTTTTCTACTTGAAGTTGATCTAATATGGACTGTGTATATTTCATTGTTAGATATGTTAATTTGTGACATTTGTATTGAGCATCAGCTGAAAAAGAAAAAGGCTCAGTGGGATGTGACTGAGGAAATGCACTGGAGGTACTGTGTTACTGATATTAATGCTTTGATGATGAATTGGTGAAGTGTACTGATTGACTAATTTCATTTAAGTATCATGATAAGTAACTAAATGCTCTAAATTCTAATGCCAAATACATGTCAATCTTTGCATATATGATACCACATACATATCTTTTTTCTTCATATATTTGTCATATCGTTTATCGTTATATTAGACATGATGTTCTAATGTATTTGTATAATCTCAATCTTGTATTTTGTATGTCTAGGTTGGTTCATGCAAGCAGCTTTTGCATAAATTTTCCTATTTAGTGCATGGAAGTTTCTTAATGCTCTCTGACTTGTTTGTTCTCAGATATGTGGTGACATTCACGGGCAGTTCTATGACATGAAAGAATTATTTAAGGTTGGCGGTGAATGTCCAAAGACCAATTACTTGTTTTTAGGTGATTTTGTTGATCGTGGGTTTTATTCAGTTGAAACCTTCCTGCTGCTGCTTGCGTTGAAGGTAGCTACTCTTTTCATTGGATGACAGATTTCATAAATATAATTTGCTAACTGGTTATATGACCTGTTCATATGTCTTGTTTTCTGCATGGTCCGGATTCAGTACCTCTCTGTCTTGTGTATGCACCCTTTATGAGTTGGTGGTACCCAGTGTCTGTAAATCTTCCAAGAACTGGTGTTTTCAGCACTTAAAGTTCAATGCATCCAAACAAGGGTCTTAAAGCTGAAGATGGTGTAAGTAGGTACCATGGAGGATTATAAGATGATGAGATACATTGTACGGTTGGACATTTTACCCTTTTTTCTTTGGAAAGTATCTTCTATTTGGAAGATTTGCTGAATGAATATGATCATGTGAAAGATGTTTCTTTTGAATCTGGGTATAAGTTCTTTGGATAACTTCGGTCAGATGAGTAAGGAGGAAGTTTGGATGGATTCAAATATTCTTAGCATAAGAAATCTTGATGGTTCTATGCAAACAAAACACAAAGCGTTTTCCTTGCAAAAACTTCTGTGTTTTTTGGAACTTACATGATGCATTCCCCTAGATGTGGCATTTAATTTGATGAAATCCGAGTCTGTTTCTGGACATGTTTCTGCATCTATTATCATCAATTTGTTTCTTATTGTTTATCTTATCCATGTTCCACCCATCCATGCGATCTACAGTTCAGCAAACTAGACTATCGCTTTTCCAGTAAATGGATATTTTTGAAGTCAATTAATGGTATACTAGTGTGGCACTCCCATAATAAAGATTCTAAAGTTTTTTTATGTGCAAACTTTCTTGTGAATCTGTGAACAGCAATTTTTTTCATATTTTAGGACTCCTGTAAATTTTAACATACCTTTGAATCTTATTCCATTCTCCTTTTGTATTCCTCATCTGAAGAGCTTAAGAAACTCACATGAGGGGTAAATCACTTGGTGAACCCAATAGCCCATAATTTATTGTGGTTAATGAAAACCTTTTTGCAGTTTCTTAAGCATATTGCCAATCTATCCCTCAAACTGGATACGAACATAACATATATATTTCTTTCCTTCTTGACTAACCAACAACTTTAGCATACATACAGGCAGGATGATGTACCAAGACATTGAACCAAATGAACTATTACTATGTATGGAAGAACCACAGACTCTTGTTGGCTCTAAAGTTTATTATGGATTGCCTGTGAAAATATAATCATTTGAATTCTGCAATGATATTTGGATATCTTAGTTAATATATGTAATTAAGTGTGTCCCAACTGCCCTCGATTCATAGCTTTGTGTGTCCATGATAATAGTGATCCTTTCACCTTCAAATGCCACATAACCTGATGAAATAGAGCCATTATCTAGTACTACAAGGACACATATCTAACTCTCATGACTCATAATGATGAAGGGTTCTTATCAGCCCTTATTTCAACATTCTCAGGCTGCCTAATTCAAGTAAAATACACTCGATGAAACAATAGAATTTGGTTAGTTGATAGGCAACTCGATGGTTGAAGCTCCAATAATGCAGGACAAAGGTAGAGTTAACTGTATCTAGTAGAATTCGGTCAATGCATCTAAGCTACCATTTCGAGTATTGCATTCTGAAATTGAATGATCTCATAAATCTACTAAGGTAAATTACATTTTCTTTCTGTGAAAATAGAAGGTTGGCTTCGATTGATGTGATACTGGGGTCTTGTTTTTCAGCCCTTGTTGGAATTTCATGACAACAAGGTGAAATTAGAGTGGTTTTGCTATTTGATGAAATCTTTGATTTGTTTTCTTGGGGTGATTTGTGGTCTCAAGGATTCAAAGATGTTGCTTTCATTCGCTGTTATGGAAGTTTCCACTCTTGTTGTGGATAGAGCTTGCTGGGCAGTAAATATGCCGACAATATACCTTTTTTACCCATGGTCACATTGCTTCAATTAGTAATTATGCAGTTGCCCATGTTTTCTTTGGACTTTAGATTGGCATACACCCATAGAGGTTAAGTTATCTATTCATGATCAGTTTATTACCCTTCTTTGGCTGAACTGTCCATGATATTGATTTTCTTATAACTCTGATTCATGTTGCTAAATTTGTGCAGGTGAGGTATCCAGACCGCATAACACTTATTCGAGGAAACCATGAAAGCCGGCAGATTACACAGGTGAAGGATCTAAAGAGTAGAAGTTGCGTTAATTCTTTTTTAATTTTTCCACAAATGCTACATTTGTTTCTTTTTAACAGGTATATGGATTCTACGATGAGTGCCTCCGTAAGTATGGATCAGTAAACGTATGGCGATATTGCACGGATATTTTTGACTACTTAAGGTAATTTTCTTAATGTTTTGTTCTATTCTCAAGTCACAGTTTTCGAAAAGTGTGATTCCTTATTGTGGTGATTGTATCTATAATTCTCTCTGTGTTTTGCAGTCTGTCAGCACTTATTGAAAACAAAATCTTTAGTGTCCATGGAGGTCTTTCTCCTGCTATAACAACTTTAGACCAGGTCTATTATGTTTCTGTTGGTTGATATGTTTTGTTTATTCTCCCATTTAAAGCTCTTAGAATTATCTGATCAACAGATCCGAACAATAGATCGTAAGCAAGAGGTTCCTCATGATGGAGGCATGTGTGATCTTCTATGGTCAGATCCAGAAGATGCTGTTGATGGCTGGGGTATAAGTCCCAGGGGTGCAGGCTATTTGTTCGGAGGGAATGTTGTTATGTCCTTTAATCATTCAAATAATATCGATTACATATGTCGTGCACATCAGTTGGTTATGGAAGGATACAAATGGATGTTTAACAACCAGATTATAACTGTCTGGTCTGCTCCTAATTACTGTTACAGGTATTTCTTTTGTCATCTTTCAGTTGTTTGTTAGGTCTCTTGCTAGTTTTCTCTTGACCTTTCTTTCAAGATTGACTGGAAAGAAATGTTGTGTAAACCATGGAGGCTAGCCGTTTGATGTCTGTCTGGTTAAATCTTTTGAGAACTACAAATTTATAGAACTTCTGGTCCTCTATACCAGTAAAAGTTTGGAAATGTACTAGTTCCAAGCATAACAAGCTGTTGGCATCTTGGGACCACTGATGGTATTGCTAAGCATGGGAAGAGGCTTACTTACTCGACTGCCTGCAGATAGTAAAAGACTTGTAGATACAGCTGCAGTTAATTCATTTCCTCTTCATATTTCCATTACACATCTTTACTACTTGTGACTTGCTTTATGAAAATGATGAATACTGGGCTACTCCATGAATCAAGTACTGATTTCTTACTGAAAAAACTGGAGTTTCTTGTTTCTTTTGTCAAGGACTTTTGGGATCACATCATTGTGATATGTATTTACAATTTTCATGGATAGCTTGTATTTGGCCCGCACCAACGGAATGTCATTAGCAGTCACTGTTCATGGTAAAGTTAGTTAATATGGTCATAAAAAAGCATCAAGAACTTAAAAACTTTTTTTTTCTTTTTCCTCCATATTTGATCGTTTTTGAGAAATGTGGCTGGCTGCTGCACTTGAATGCCTTGGTATAACTTCACTGGAAGAAAATGTAGTTTCTGTAGAGCTGACGATCTAAATGAATTCTTCTAGGTGTGGTAATGTGGCAGCTATACTTCAGCTGGACGAGGGCCTGAATAAGCAGTTCCAAGTATTTGAAGCTGCGCCACATGTTTGCATCGAGAACATTTTGTTATTCTTAAAAAATTGTTGCTATTTTGATTTGTTGTTGACATGCATTCATTCCTATGCAGGAATCAAGAGGGATTCCTTCCAAAAAGCCTCCTCCAGATTACTTCCTCTGAGAGCAAGCTTGAGACCTTTGCTTCTGCCTCTGTTTGAAGTCGCGGCAAACTCATCAGATTTTTTTCCCCATGCTGAGGTGGGCTTACTCTGTCTGGTCCTTGTTGCAATGTACATGTCGAGGTTCCAATAGCCGAGGGTCAGGTTAGGACTGTTGTAGTTGCAAATATGTACACAACTATACAAACATTTTTTGCACTACCTACACAAAATGTTGAAGGAATAAATGGGAATTCTTTGGGACGGTGCCAAACAAACAGTGCTATCTATCGATTGTGGGAATCTCTAAGTTTTGATACTTACAATGCCTGATATGCCAAAATGATGGGCAAGTGAATGAACTTTTGAAGCACCGGGTTGGAAGACCATTGTCAATGGAGAATCACGGGAAGCCGGGACACAGAGCTTGAGGTTATTGTTACAGAGAAAAGGATCACCCTTTATTCAGTTTGTACAAGGCTTTTACCATGTCAATCATGACATTGGCACCTTGGAAGCCCCATTTAGCATTCCTTCTCTCTGCAACTAAGATGTATCAAATGCTGAATTCTAATTTTGTCTTCTTTAGGTGAATAATACAATTAGACGAAATATGACTTCAGAAACACACAAAAGTAGTATATCAATTTCCTTTACCGATGGTCATAATTCCTCCCTATCAACTTCAGCTCTCTGACAGAAAAATAGTTAAAAGAAATTTGTACTCCGATAGTCATGCGTAAGCCTACAGGCATCATCATCTCCTATCATCGTAAAGAGTTTATTTGTCCAGAGTGTCTCTGCGTGCATGGCAGCTTGAAATTTGACCATCGCTCGAGGTGGAAGAGAGAAGATGAAATTGCAGCAAGTACTCTCTCGACCATTTTATTGCAATGGATAGCACACGACTAGTCTCACTCCTTCCCTTATTATGCAAAGACAAAATATATGAAAGCAAAAGAGCACAGAGAGAGAGAGAGAGCAGCATTCATTGCTTATTAGATGTGAAGCGGACATGAGAGCTGAGGGAATGTGCCTACACTCATAAACAAGCAAAGTTACCAGGACTAGCGCAGCAGGCCATGTGTAGGAAACTAAAAGCAGACGTCCAGAAGGCCCTCCTCCTCACTTTGTGGTTTCAACAAATGGGCAGTGCTCAGGTCCAGCTCTAAAGATCTACCACCTTGAACCTAACACATGGGGTTTCCCTCCCACTACTCCACCTGCATCAACACAATCAAACCATGTCCTTTTTGGACAACGCAAGTCACTCTGAATCAATGTACCAGTTGGCTTATCAGGGAGAGGTCGTCGAGACTCGAGTACATCGGAGTGAGGAGTCCTCCAAATCTCGAGCCTCTCCTCTTGATTATTAGCAGTTGGCGAAAATTTATCAGCCGATCAGAACAGGGAGCACTCTGCTTGGAAATTCTCGTGGAATGGGTCTGGCTGGTGGTCTTGTCAGGAGAGTCTTCTCCAGAACTCGATCTCGTTCGGGCTTTTCAAAATGTCATGTAAAAACCCCTTCATATCTCGGATACACTTTTGCCGCTTTGCTATGGCATCCTGTTTGTCTTATGATTGTTTGATGCTTGTGGTTAATATGTTTCTTTGACGTGAGGGACTGCTCTATTATCTGGGACCAATTCGCTACCGCTGGAGAATTAAACTGTGGTTCATGAGAGCAATGCATCATGGAAACTGCTGATTGATGCAGCACCAAGCATGTATTCGATCTCCATCTTCTCCTCAGTTTTGTGTATGTTTTAGTATTAGTTAGAGTGGTGTTGTCGGTGTGCGTTCTTTTATTTTTGCAATAGATTTCATTAAATGCTGCTCCGTATTTCTAATTCCTCGACTTCCAAGTTTACCACATTGTCCTCTGTTGTCTACACTTCTCCGTTACCAGAGAGTTGCTTATAAATAAATATTCTTCTTCTTACGTTACAAGTTGGACTTGTTGATTTTGTTTTGGAGTAGGATAAGATGGTGCAGAAACCATGCAATAAACCGGCTATCGATTCGTTAGTTCTGGCTCATGAATCGCAGCTATATTTGATCAACTCTGGGTCTCGACAGGAGAGGCGCTTCCCGGTAGATAGGAGCAGATGGAGTTCGATCGGACTCTACCTTTGCGGAGAAGAATTCAGTTGGGTTCTGGCAGAGTGGGACATAGCCTCTTGCAGAGAGAGACACTGAAGCGACGATGATGCAGCCCGAAGCTGAACCTTCAGGAGACGGTGCTGCAACCCATGGAGAAATCAAAGTAGAAGAGAATGAAGAGATATGTACCAAACGGATCGAGAGCCTACTGCCCACACAGTCTCTTCTCGTCGAGAGGAAGCAGCAATCGTTATCCGATCAGCTTTCAGATGATTTCTGGTTATTTCTACATCCAATTACTTCCCATGGATGAGAGTCATGATGACGTTCTGCTAATCGGCATCTTTCACGAATTATCCCATCACCCTAAATGAATGTGGACTTGCTTTGAAGAAACTCGTATTCTTATAAAGACACATCCTCCTCGCGATCGATCGTACATATAGTTTATGAAAGTGATGTCACCACAGAAAGAAAGGAAAACGAAAACTGCCCTTCATTAATTCTGCAACACGAATGCTGCTCTAACCTGGGATGTAGAACACTGGATTTCACAGGAAGACGTTGCTTCTAACCTCTCTCCTTTGAGATTATGCTGTTTGAGTTCAGATTCACTTGCAAGAATGTTTCTTGCATTTTTATCTATCTTAGAAATGATGTCAGCTTCATAAGCTGTGTCTCCCTTGCAGGAAGAGTGGGACGACAGCACTCTTAGCTGGAGCATCTCAAACCTGAGAATCCGGAACAAAATGGAAGCGACGACCAGACGCCAAAGGGCGCTTGCATACGCTCTGTCACAGCAGGTAAATCTCGCGTAGATTCAACAGCTCGATGCATACGGTGATGAATTAATGCTGGCTGACGACAGCTGAGAGTGATGGATGTGAACCCAGCTGAGAACTCGCGTGACGAGAAAATGATGGGCGCAAACGGACCCCACTGACCTGGGCGCGGGGTGGAGCTGGCTAGAGAGATGGACGGCGACACGGAAGCAAGAGCAGATATCGGTCCATGATGATCGTCGTATTATGGAGCCGTTCGATCAGATTTCCACCACCAACACGGTCGACAAGAGATTTGACTTGGCAGTCGGGGAAAAGGAAATCTGTGGCTCTAATGATGTATGGGTGAACGTCTATGCCTCTTCCGTGCCTTGTCAGACTCCCAGAATCGGTTGTCCATCAGATGGTACAAGGAAGTTGAAGACGATGAGAAGGAAAACGATGCCAGATTACCACTGCAATTCCCAGCCTGGCAAGGTAAGCATTGGTTTCTTTCTGAAGCGGCAGCAAGGTCTTTCATCAGCGACACGGATGCACGCCAAGGAAAGCGAAAGCGAAAGCGAAAGCGATGATGCTAGCTAGGCATGCATCATCGATATGTTTTTCTAAAATATGGAACCTGAATCTATGCATTCATGAAACTGCCGAACTGACTGACTCACATGATTAATCTTCTGCTGCCGTAGTTTTGCAAGTAGACACTGATCGTCTTCCAATAGTGTGCGTCTGTCAACGGTATCCATCCACACACGTTTATATCATTGTGAAAATCCATCGCTGTTTGGTCCTCCTAGATAAGCAAGAGGGAGCACGAGAGAGCAGCAAGAGAAGAGAAAAGGTGGAAGCAGGAACGGATCATCGAGAGCATGTATGAGATGGAAGGAACAGATATGTGATCAATCCATCGGACCACTGATAAATGCATCGTGAATAGGTTTCTTGCTGGATAAGCAGCTCCATTGCTAGATCCATGGCATGCAAGTTTTTTGAAGTTTCACCGAAGAAGCTCCATGATCAGACTTTTTATTAATTACTTTTTTGTCTCTCTCGCTTGTAAGAGAAGGAAATAAATAGTTGAGAAAGAATCAAACGCATGCATGTCATGCAGGTCGATGTATCCTCCTTTTGTCAGAAGGAAATAATTAGTCCCAACGGCTGTTCCGAGTTCGAAGGCCAGATGCATCCTCCTTTTGTCAAAGAAAAAGAATATGCCTGATCAAAAGAACAACGTGCTCCATTAGAATCACAAGACCAACAACGACTTGATGAAACCCAAGCAAAGGTGGATTAACAGAGACCACCGTGAAACGCGGTCGATCGAGTGAAGAGCTAGAAATTGTCGTTAAAAGAGCAGAGATCAAACATTGGAGCTTAAATTAGACGTACGTGTGTAGTAGGAATAACCCCACCGAGCATCAGAGAATATATCCTTTTTTTATAATAAGAACAAATTAAGCCAAATCAACAAACTGACGGACGAGAATGCTGAAATGCACCACAAGCAACACCATAGATCTCAAACAAGTACACCAGCGTTTGTTGAAACATGGAAGATGGACTCAAGGCCATACGCGGGCTAAATTGATGGCCAGAGCAATCCACAGCAGATAAGTTGCTTTGAGATGGATGGAGGCGGAGGATTCAGGTGCTGAAGCCGCGACTCCATCTGACATCACATCCCCGGGCATCACGTCCACATGCAATTTGAGTCCCTTCCTGCAGTTCTCCAGCTTACCGCTACTGAAGTAACGTGTGCCTTCTCCATCGAGACTCACTTTGTCAAGGCCATTCACGTACATCCTAATTGGGTTGCTCAGGTCACACGACTCGTACTCTTCCTTGCTCTGTAGCTCCATGAGGCTTTCTTCGGCCGCGGAGTATGCAAACCCTGCCAGCACCACAATCAACATATAGTTTTTGCTAGAGATGCGTATTCCCGGGGTGTCAGATTATGTACTAGTCATAGATCACGGACGGCTTCACCATGTTTGATTTCAAGGAATTGGCAGCACGAGCATAAGCGGCATTAAAACAAACTTGATTTGACGGAATCGTAATGCATTTGCGGAATACCGGTGTTCAGATCAAACACGAAGCGCCCTGACAATTGGTGTAAAGTTTTCAGGAACTATGCAAGTTTAGCATGAGAGAAGGCAAGCGTGGATGGTTTAAAGGTTTGACTCGACGGATGATGGTTATTCCTAGGTAATATTATCAAGATCCGACACCTGACACGCGTTCTTCATAGTTTCATGGATGGACTTCATCACTATCATCGTGATGATCTGTAGTTTCTGGACTTGTTGAGGTTGCTAGCTGTATATGCTTCGACGTTTGCTAGATGTTTAGAGAACTATTGAAGATCACAAACCAGCAGGTTTGCTGATAGCATGTCTTCCTCGGCGGCCACTCACACAAGCACGCACGATGTATTTCTTAAAATCTATCCATCTAACAAAAGAAGGGGAGAGAGAGAGAGAGAGAGGATCTGATCTTACAGATGTTGTCTCCGACTCTAAAGACCCTGTCGATGGTCCAAGCAGCCACATCAGAAGAGACATCCCACCCATGATCATCGCCCACTATATGTTGCACCGCTTGTGCTGATGTCAATAGCATAGCGACAACAGCAGCAGCAGCAGCAAAGGAGCCGCCGAAAGAAGCAGCCATGTCGTGAAGAAGAGAAGGGGAAGGAAGCAGATGGTGGAGACGTAGTGCGGCGGAGGGAGGGGCAGGTATATGAAGGAGGTAGACGCGAAATAACAAGGAAATGTTTATTCCGTTTCCTTCATCCACCCTTCTCAACCAACCGTCTGTCTCTCCGGTAGGTGGCGGGACGAATGGTGGTTTTCTCTCGTCGTCCGAACCAAACCGATAGGGTCTCTCTCGCGTATACCAATTACCGATAGCATCTAAATTTTCACACAGCCACGGTTGTTTGTAATATTAATTTTTGGCACCCAAACAACAAAATGCACGACTCGATGCCCATTCATTTTTTATTTTATTCGTGGACGTATGACAGACAGACAGAGACACGCCCCATTCATTTTAGCAAACAGCAAAGAAATATTAGATTAGTCCTTCCCAAAAAAACACCCGATCCGAAATCGTTCTGAACCACAACGCCCCCCCGTCACCACCGACCGCCAGCTTATGGGTCACAGGGACTGGGCTCTCATGAACCGTAAGACTGGCACTTATATAGCTGAACGGGTCCAAAGATGGCTCGGGTCGGGCTCAGCCTGCACCCACGGCACCGGACTCTAAACCAAGCCGCAGAGGCCCTGAGCCGGATCACATGTGCGGACCGTGCCCAAGCCTAGACAGCACAGCTCTGGGCCTGATAAGCCCGTGTTGGCCTGAGCTGCGACTAATGTACAAGGCCGGGCCGCACCGCGCCTCGGGCCTAAGTTCGAGCCACGACGAGCGCTGGGCGGGGACAAGCCCAGCCGCCTTGGTCGCCGAGCCGGCTGCTAGATCCGAGCCGATCGAAGAAGGGGCTTCAATGGGCCGGCCCGCTGAGCGGCGCTGTTGGCGACGCTGAGCCAGACCCTAGGTTGCTCGGACTTCAGGCCCAGCCCGCACCGAAACCAGCCAGGGTCTTGGCTTGATCCGGGTTGGGTTAACCCGGTCCGAACTCCGGTTGGACACGAGTCAGACCGAATCCGAGAAGCTGAACCTCTCATTCCAATTTCAATGAAATGCCCACTTTTTAACATAAACTTAACTTGAAAAGCTACACTTTAGACATGCAAAAATTATCAGAAAGTTAGAATCAATCAATCAAATAGATTTATCAAATTAAAAATTCAAATTATTTTTTCATGAATTTAAAACCCAACAAGTTCATAATTCTGAATTTTAAAATATACAAATAATGAAAATTCGAATATAATTTCATAAAACATTTGAATGTCTACATAAAATAAAAAAAAACTAATTTTAATCCTAAAACAAAATTTTAAAAATTTAATTTATGTTTGTATATCATTTTTAAAATCTAAACAAAATAGTAACTCATCTATTTCTAAATTAAATATTTAGAAATTTTCTAAATATTATAATTATGAAATAATACTAATATTTAAAATAAATATTATAACCTGTCTCTCGCATGTATTTGATACCACTTTGTCACATCCTTAATTGAGATTATCAAAGATATATATTACCCAAGCGATACCTATCCGGAAGGATCAGTATATATGTTCACTTTATGCAATCGATAAAAGACCTGTAGAGCAAGTAATATGTCATCGTGCATGAAAATAGTAATATAATTAATAGTAATATAATTAGGATCTCAAATAACTCAAATCAAGTAACTTTTATTAAACATAAAATATTTTTAAAAATGAGTTGAATGAGTGCACACAAAAAGGGATTTCGAAGGCAGGGCTAATTTTCATGTTATACTTTCATCAAACAAAAACCAAACATACCAAAGACGTTGAATCACCCTTAGATATATAAACAAGACCCCATCCGCCCTAGTGCCACCCAGGGGTTCAAATGTAGTGAGACGGTTGACGTTTTATATTGTAAGACCGTTCTATCATAAATCATTCTATGGCACAGAGTTGTTTTGATTAAATTTCCCTTCATATGGTATCGTACAATTAAAAATATTTTTGAGTTTTATATGATAAAAATATAAAACAAAAACACTAATAACAAATCATATTACAAAACTTGAAGGGTCAATGGCCTTCCCCCGTAAAATTTGCCCATTGCATCTTTGAATCCTTCACCATCTCCTCTAACTACGTCCACGCTATCCTTCGAATATGAGATAACTTGATGAGAGGATAATGCATAGACATACTATCTTCGACTAACACATCACCTAAAGATGAGGAGTTGACGGTTGTTGATTTCTGACCACTTTGAAGGGACTTCCAATTGAAGCAAGCTCGACTACATTGGTGAGAAGAATTGTGTTATTTTGATTAGCTTCACCAAAATTTCTTGAGTTGTACTTCTTGCTTTGAGCTAGCTACTTAACTTTCAGGATTATCTATAACCCATTTGTAACTATAATTATACTCTTTCTTTAAAGTATAAGTTTGATTAGTGCTAAGAAGACTCACTACTTCAATACCATGCCTCATCCTCTTATGTTCATGGCCTTCAATCCGATGCTTTCTAGATTAAGTTCTTGGGCGATCGAGTCCCTCATAGATTCAAGATTGTTATAATGCCTTACCTCTACTGATCAACTATTGATTTTGCATGTCCTATGACTCAAGAAGCATTTTGATTTTAATCTTTCATTAATCAACTTGTAACTTTTCAATGTGGTCAACGCCATCCTATGTTACATGGTTTTTGTCAACTCTAATTCTTTGAGCATTTATTTGACATGAATAATCGCTCACCCAATCTTGGTCTTGGAAAGCATCATAATATCCAGGAGAAAAGATAAGCTTTGGAGTAGTATATCTTCGATTCGAGAAGCTTATTTGATAAGCCCCAAAAATTCTCCCACTCCGAAAATGATACCTAATGGTTGATATCTTCGACTCTTTAACTAAGTTTAACTAGAGTTGCTAGCACACATCTTCTTCAAGAGTGGCATAAAGTTGGTGCTCCGGCTCTTAACTCTTGTATAGAGAATGTTAATATTTAAAATTCTAAATATTAAATATGAACTTCAATCTTTTGATTTGTGTTGACGTCTTTATCAATATTTTTTTTATTTTTTTAAAAAATAAAACATTTGATATTCCTACATGCCAAATGAAAACCCTAATTACTCACAAAGATTTTTGAGATAATTTAATATACTTTCTATTTTCTTGACTTAAGTTAGAAATCAATTCTTTTTAAAACTAATCTCCCATCTAAATTTAGAAGTAACCCAAAAAAGATTTAAATAATTTAATCATGTCAAAAATTCGATCTATTTCGAATTGAATTTATTCGATGGTTACACGGGTACTTTTGGCAAGGAGTGACAATCTTTTCCAATGGAACACACAAGTATGTTGAGAATCATATTAGCACACCGAAAGAAGAAGCATTACGAGGAAAACTGGTTTGGTCATCTTGTGAACCACGAACTCACTCGTTCTTAAAGCGTTACAGTAGCCTGGAAAGAAGCAAAAATACAAGAAAAAAGAAAAAAAAGATCATCTCTCCTCCAACACTTTTTGATCACAGACCTGAGAACCCTGTCTTTTAGATGCAAATAGGATGGGATCTCCGGATCCAGATGCTTTTCATTAATTCTTCAGGAGCTGTCAGTAGGAGGGACGACTACAGAAGCATTGTTTTCCATCTCCTATCCACTCCAAGTTTCTTCCTGCTCCCACAAAAAAAGAAAAAGCAAAAAAAAAAGTGTCATGTAGGCAGGTGTTTGTAACTGATCGTTCGAAGATGGATGATGCAGTTGGCTGATTGAACATTAATAATGGAGATGGATTGACTGCTTGGGAGAATTCAAAGCCAGAAGAGGCAAATTGATTCAAGAACAAGTACAGGTTGTGTGGTAGTGGCTTCACTGCTATCCAAAAATCTTTTGTTTCGTAACCGCTGATGGACAGCTTCAAAAAGGAATAGCTTGGCATCAACCAATTATTATACAGCTCTAAACTGCTTGTGGATCCTCCATAAAAGAAAGAAAGAGTAAAAAACCCATTACCTTCAAAAATTTGTCATTCGTTTCTCTATCTGAAGCCAAAAGTACACCAAAAAAGGAAAAATATAATGAAACAAAAATGAACTTATGCAAACTAAAATCACCTGGGGATAGGTCACCGAATTTAATCCATTGAAAACTTCATGCGAGTGGCCATCCTTTGCATTTCATCAAATAGGCTATTACAATTGCAGGTGACCTGCCACAAGATAACAATGATACAGATGATTCGCATATGATATTCATATACAAACACACAAGTTAAGTAAATCAACCAATTTTTTTCCCAACATACAGTGGACAAGAACATGTGCTTCCTCCTTGTTGCATTGTTCTGCATAACAGAAGATAAATGTTGTGGAAAAGAACACGAACTACATGAGAGGAAAAACATTCTGCACACCAAATGATAAATGGTATGAAAAGAAACAAAAACTACATGAAGAAGAGAAAATTATGAAACCAAGGATCAATCAACATAGTGACTAGCTTTTGTAGCAGGTCTGGATAGAGCATATCATGCTATAAGCAAAATACTGCAACAACCATGAAAACAATTAAATGCAGATGGAAGGTAAGTCATCAAAACCAGATACTACCAGATTTATCCTGCACTTTAAATCCTAAGAATACTTCTATATTTGCATTTAGCATATTCATCTAAAAAACAAATTCTAGGATACTCGGCTTATTAAAAAAATCCTAATTATGTTTGTCCGCTTAGTTACCTTTGCTCCAATTGACTCAATTTGACCCAATGGAAAAACTGAATTAATTAATTGAAAGGTGCAAAACCATGTAACCCAAAATGCTTTAGTCCTCCGATATAATGATGGTGGGTCAATCTAGCCTATATATCATAATAGCCATCATCTCATTTCTAACGTCAGATTAAATCCGAATGTTACACTTACCATGTCCAATTGTTAGTCTCACAAAAACCTCAAAATTTAAACTTGTCTGATGCCTAGTCATTTTGATCTAATTTGACTAGACTTAAGTTTTACTTACCAAGGAATATTAATGATGATAATTTTATTACTATTATTATAGACTTGTTATCATTCCTAGATTGATGTGTATTTTCTTGGAGAATAAGGAATTTATTTTACAAGGGAAGAACTAATGTCGGATAAGAGTAGGAAACCATAGATATGAGGCTTTCTCTTCTATATCCTCCGCTGCTTCCCTCTTCTTGCTTTGTTGCTTCAACCATAGAATTCTAGCTTCTCTTTTCACAAAATCCTACTCTATCGGCATCCTTAGAATCTTAAAATCCACCACGGGATTTGCAACACTCCCGATTAGTCCCACATCGGAGGAGGGCAAGACTAAAATTGACTTATCAGGGTTTGATCGGTATACTACTATCAACTTCAGCTTAAGTATTTTGACCACTACTGTCAACTTATAAGGGTCTGATCGATGCACTACTGTCAACTTCAGTCTAAGCATACGATGTGTATACCAGGGAACTCATATAACTACCACCCAAGGTTTAACATACCGTGCAATGTACCTCTCGATATGGGTGGTACATTAGTACTCTCCCATGTATTATGTGTTAGTATGCTTGGTACGACACGGTATAACTTGGTATGACAATGGTTTTGTGGCTATGGTCGTTGGGCGAAAACTCATTGGTCCTTTGTCAACTTTTCCAACATTAAGAGCTTCTCTACCTACATCATTGTTAACCTAATGGTCATGCTCTACAATGACGTCGGATCTAGGACTATTGACCTTAGTGACTCGATGAGGTAGTTCGACTTCTCTCTTAGGATAGGTTGCTCTGGGTCGTGGCCATGTCGTTGTCCACTCAGCCATGGTTATTGTTGCCACACCTACCTTTGATCTATGTCCATGTCCAATCATTAGACCATGATTGGAACAACATTAAAGGTTTTGGATTGTTACTCATGCACTTGTGTGACCACATCCAATGGATGGGACCAATTTCGATGGTTAGCCTCCACTTGTATATTCTTCCTCATAGCTTTTATTTCTGGATCATGCCTTGCGTCCTTGGAAAGATGCTATTGAACTTATTTGCATACCAAGTCTTTGCTAAGAAGTATTCATGAGATGCATGTTACTGATGCATGCTTGGAGCACCTATCATCGGATTGAAGAAGTTTTGGAACATTGTACACTTGTCTAGATGTTTGTCTAGTTAAACAAAAATCCGAGTAAGTGGTTTGTCAACCTAACTAGATGTTTTAAAAAAATATTTTTATTATTTAATAAAATTTTAGATGTTAACTTGAATATCAAAATTAGATGAGCATATATTTTATATTTGTTGATTGAATATCATGATATATCATAGTTTATTTACCTTTTTAAAAAATGGGTAAGTACCCGACATGAATATCCCTGATTGTATTGTTTGTGCCATAACATGTTAGTCATTTAAATTGTCCCATGGATATTTTTTTAAATATGAATTTAGCATTTCTAAAGTAATTGACATTAAATATAAATAAATATTATATATATGTATAATTTCAAGTTAGTTCTCAATTATCTGACTACAAAGACTTATAAATCATTGCAGATTCCAAGAATGGTAACCTTTTGGACCGTGAAGAGATGTCGTTTAATTCCACTAAGACAGGTGATAAGGTAGTATGAATGATCTCTGGCAATAGTCTTATAGGATAATTAAAGAGAAAATATTTTATCATATGATTTTCAAAAATAACATCCTCTTGAAAAATGTACTCTTTGGTGTAAACACTTGATACGTGGGATGACATAAGTCGACGAAGGATGTCGTCCATAATGGAGTTGATTCTCTCAAGCTTAGTATGTACTCGAGTATCCAGTAATTATATTTTCTGAAAAGAGGAAGATGAGTATATATGATATATGATATAAGTACAAGATTAAAAAAAAAGGGAAAGATGGTTTGATATTTGAATACAAGCACATTCTTGGTCTTATTCTTAATCTTATGCATATTGATTTATTCTTGTACAAAATGCATGTATTATTCTTATTGATGCATTGTAAATTATGTTAATATGTTTAAAGCTTAATGCATATTTTTTTATTGAAATATTATAAATTATCTTAAAAATATTTAAAGCCTTGCTTACCCGTCCTATGGAGGAGCCTTGTCCACTTATTGGGTTTTTTTAAAAAAAAAATATTCAACCTCTCCACGATCTCCACAAGTAATTTTTCAAAATGTGTTTAGGTGATCTAAGGTTGAATAAGCATCTTAATGTTCCACATCTTGATGTTCTACGTATGTCATAAAGATTAGAAAGTCTGTCGCAAACATTGTTGTTAGAAAAATTTTGATTCAGAATTATGAAATAATTAGATGATACTTCTCGATGTAATAATCTTTTATTCATTTCCTATGTTCAAATTTTAAATATAGTAAGCAACACAAGTCTCCACTTGAGTGACTATGAGGGACTGATTTTAATGAAAAAGGATAGGACTTGAACTTGTTTAGCACATGGTCATTCGGTGGACCATCACATCCCCCACTTTGGAGGCATGACACTTTGTGCTAAGCCTTTCTAATTCTTGGAGTCCTTGCAAGTAAATTTTGTTAGTTTACCAAATTTTTTTCCTTCTTGTAAGCAACCACCACAAATGGCACATTACATCAGATTAGAGGACATAGGAATAGTCACTAGTAAAATAAGCCAGTAAAGGAAAATTTAAAGCATACATATATAACATCACACATGATGCTAACAATAATTTCCATTCTAACTATTAGTACATTTAAAAAAGTGAATATATATTCTAAGATAAGATCACAAAGTTATTAAGAAAAAGGAAATTATGATAAAGTGAAAGTGGCTCCTATTCTAAGTATCAACACAATTACCTAAGTGATTATATATTCTAAAATAAGATCACAAAGGTATTGAAAAGTGCAAATTATGATAGAGTGAAAACAGCTTCTATTCTAAGCATCAGCACAATTACAAAAGTAATTATATATTCCAAGATAGGATCACAAAGTTAATGAAAAGTGCAAATTATGATAGAACGAAAGTAGCTAGATAACTGAGATGGCAATATACCTCATTATTTGGAAAAAGAATTTCAAGTTGCCAACTGTAAGTTACAATTGTAAGTAATTCATGAACATCAAAGTTTTATATCTTGAATAATCATACCTCAAAACTGAATCACATTATCAAATTGTAGAATTTTGTCAGCTTGGAAGCAGTGATAAGTAAAGGAATTCTTGTATAAATTTTTTGCAAGCAGGAACAGTCTGCAAGGTCATATCTAACAATGGATTATAACATCAGATAAAATTTCAAAAGAACGATATTTCACTAAAGCTAATGAGCATCATTAGGGAGCAAAAGTGGAAAAACACTTAGTCAACATCAACAATAGTCCAAAAATTACCATGTCTTTCAATCTACAAGAAGGTCAAACTTGATATTCAACAAACGAAGGTAAAACCATGCTGTAAAATTGAAAACCTACCAAAGCCTTTAAAAAAGAATTAAAACCAAAAATGTAAAAATAGATACCTAAATTGTCATAAAGAATGAATAGTTCTGCTTAGTGTAAAAGGGATCACCATGGTGGCAGCATTGGAAAATATTTAATAGCAGGTGTCATACTGTAGCTGTAGCAACTTTTTTTGTGTCTTTGGGAAAATAACAGCCATTGTAGCAGTTTAAGCCTAAGAAGCATGGACATGTGCTTTTGGTGGACACGTGTTTCGACATGTCCTTTTTTATTTATTTTCATTTCTATTTGTGGGACACCACACGACTCCTGCTTCGCTCCCGCACGCTTTGGATTCTGCATTGAGATGAATCGTTGACATCACAATGAAAGAAATCTAGAGATCGTCACAAGTAAACATATATAAATTATATATGGAGATTGTTAAATATTATTTGATGCATTCTATCTTTATTTTCGATACTTACACTTAGATGGTCTTAATTGTTTCAACCTCAACGATGATATTTATTTGTTCACATTGCTGAGTTTATAAAATTTAAGTATATATACTATAAACCTCATCTTAATCAAATATTATACATATATATTAAAAAATACGAATGTCCTTGCCATGTCCGTGTCCTAATATTTTTTAAAAAATGGCGTGTCGCCATGTCTGCGTCGTGTCATGTCTGTGTCCAATGTTCGTGCTTCTTAGGTTTAAGCCAACACGTGCTTCTTAGGTTTAAGCCACCATAACAACCTCTACACATTTAACCAAAGCAAACACTCTAAGCCATTTGTTTTTTTAATGATAATACACTGGATGCATCTCAGTCCAACCAATTTATTATTGAATAGGTTAAAAATGTCTGCAACAAGATTATTGAAGTTAAACCAATCTCTCACTTGTCATTTGGTGCTAATCAGTCCACAGAATTTTTTTTGACCCAAATTTCCAACCCAGGAACCATGTCGCACTTGTTTCATTAAGACTTCACGGAGAAATGAGAGAACATAGAGTCACTGGATGTTCTTTCTCTCTGGAGAACAAAAAAGTCTTCTTGCTGAAGAATATCGTGATTAAGATCATCATTTACTTCCATTCCATGTTATAATAGACTTTGGTATTATTTCCAACTTTTTTTATGATAATATCTGGGTTATGGATAACTGTATTACAATTTATTATCTTGGTATCACATATCATCACCTTGTGCAATGCTCTGTTATTATACACCAAGTGAAAGTGTAAACTCTATATGAACATTTGACATTTGGATATTTGTCATACCAAATTTACCTCTTTGGATTCACAAGATCTGAATACACATTAGTGGCCCAAAATGGTTTCCTAGCACTAACTATTTTATATCCATAATGGAAATCTGCAACAGTGTGTCTTGTTCATGCTATTTATAATGCTGTTTCTGCTCTACGAAGTTTCTTACAGTTCCTTGGTGCCATCATAAGACACATCCAAACCAAAGCACATCATCATATGATAATAAACAATATAGCTTATGCAAGTGTACATGATGGACATAAGTGAAAAGGCAACATTTCATTGCAACAATCCCTTCACAAACAAAAAAAAAAAAAATCCAGTCACTCAACCCAAAGACATTACTCAAGATTCAGTTAAAAAGCATACTACAACATATATAATAAATAAAAAGTAAATGCCCACCAGAACATAATAAGTGCTATTTCATTGATTCTCAATCTGTAAGAAGCACTATATCAACAAAATAAATCTTAGAATTAGTGTGTTCTGAGCAATTAGAACTCCAATTATTCATCCTAAAAATATGACTTTCTTGAGTTATCTGCAGAAGAAATCTACAGTGATCATTATAGATTCTTCAACCTTTGGAAGGTTTATCGACCTTGACCAGAGTGTGGCCCACTTCTCTATAATCTAAGCAACTAATTAACGATGATACCTGCATAAGAAAATACCTCGGTCCATATATTGATCTGCAAGGTAAACCACTTATGGTTCCATTGATATTTCCAATATCCTCACATAATCGATCAACATAATAGGTCAGACATATTCTAAACAGCTCCACTTACTTCCTTATACACCTTAATAAAAAAAAAGGGGCAGCTTCAGTAGGTTCACTGAAGATCAGAAAGGGAAATATCAGAGGCATTGTTTCTTGTCTCGAAAATGTGATCTTGATAAGTTCTTTGTTCTTCAGTAGACCTTGAAGCTTTTAGCTAATCACATTCTACCACCATAAGGTCAGCCCTAATACAACTGTTTTGAACGAACCAAGTTTCTAAAACAAATAGGTGATACTAGAAGTTGCATAAGTATTGTACATTAACAACAAGATATGACAGACAAAAAAGGTGTATACAGGTTGGAGGCAGAAGGAAAGATATTTCCGCTTTAATTGTAAATGACATAATACCAAACCCTACTAATGCTATGAAGGATGACCAATTGTTACACTAAGTTTCATGCCTTCGGAACAGAAATATTGGAAATAAGGCAAACAGGGTAGCTCAAAGCTAAGATTTCATGCACATCCCGTCAATTACCACAGACCTATACCAGTGTTGCGAACTCGTTACACAAATAGAACCAGTGACCAAGCCCTGGATTCACTCCGCAACAATGGAAACCAATAAACATCAGGGTCAAACCCAGATCATCCAAGAAAGCGCAAGAATCAGATCCAAAGAGGACAAGGCGGGGAACTCACGTCGAGGACATGGGTGACCCCGAGGGCCTTGAGGATCTCCCCAGTGGGGGCGTTGTCCAAGGTAGAGGAAATCCTTGAGGATCTCTGTGGGAAAGGCGGAGGGAAATCCTGTTGGGTCGGCCGCTCGAAGGCGGAGGGGACGCGATGGCCGCAGACCCCGCCCTCCTCGCGCCTGCAGCCGCGGACACGGCAGGGGTTCTCCCTCTCCCTCTTGCTCATGGCGCGGTGGGCCCCAAACGATCCTGTCGAAGAGGCGCGATCTTGCTTGGGTTCATGAAACTCAATCTATGCGTACACGTGGAGAAAAAGAAGCGGGTGATGACGAGACCCATCGGCCATCTGATGGATGGAGAGAGAGAGAGGGTACATAAACCATGGTTGTATTTGGATTTATAAACCATGGTTGCATTTGGAGGGAGCCCAAAGGAAAGCATAAACTCGACCCACCAGCGGGCCCACAGCGGAGGATACAGTTTCTCGTAGTGTGGTTAACATAATCTATGATACATATGTTTTCTTCTTTCATCGTCTGTTAATATCGCTTCACAAATTTATTGTATCGGATAGGTCGGTTTTAGTGGGTTAAGAAGAAGAAGAAGAAGAAGAAGAAGAAGAAGAAGAAGAGGGAGTTCAATTTCAATCGTAGTTGCCCAAGTTGTAATCTGTTGCTTTTTCACGAAGAGAAAGAGAGACGAAGTCATTACGCGAGGACAGTGGTTTTTGGGGTGGGAAGATGCCTACTTCGTATTAAGTCTTATCCGCTGCTTCTCTCTCTCTGTCTGCTCTTTTCCCACAGTCGCTGCTGCTGCTGCTGCTGCTCTCAAAAGCAACCGAAGACGAAGAGTCGGCTCGAGGTTTGTCTGAAAGATGGAGAGCGTGGCGGCCCGTCTGGGCCGGTCGTCGACCCGCTACGGTCCAGCAGCGGTCTTCAGCGGACCCGTGAGGCGGTGGAACAAGAAGTGGGTCCCGCTCTCCAGTCCCGACCACCACCGTCGCCGCAACAACGGCGCCAACCCCCACCTCCTCCTCTACAGGTGGACACCCGTCTCCTCCGCGGCTGACGGCGGCGCAACCACCGCCACCCCCTCCAAGGACTCTGCCACTCCCCCGCCCGAGGAGCCACCCCGTAGGAAGTTCCGCTACATCCCGGTAACCCTCGTCTCCTATCCTTCCCTTTCGATTGGGTGCTTAATTCTTCGGCACAAGTCTTCTGCGACTCACGGGTGGGCGAGGTTTGGTTCTTGTGGAATTTGGGAAGGAGGGTCTCTTTCTCTTTCTCTCTCCCTCTCGTGATACACGAGTGCTATTTTGTTGCCCCTCTTATGATTTTGGTGGGTTTCCTCCCGAGAACAGTATGAATGATGAAAAAATCTCTCTCCTCGGAAGAAGAAGAAGAAGGCGACATCTTGCTAACGGAACGCGAATTTGGGTCCTTTTTTTTTTTTTCTTGTTCATGATATGGGTTTAATCAAAAATAAAAAATTTAGCTGCTTTCTATCGTGACTCTTCCTCGGAAAGGAGGCAGGAAGATGTTGTCGTCTTTGTTTCTGTGAAATGTATACTGATGGTTAAATTTTTGAGAGGGATGACGGCGAGTGGAAATTTTGCTGATGATACAGAAGAGTAAGTGGTTGTTGACAACATGATGGCTGGGTCGGTGACATCCAACTCACATGTTCAGATGGAATGCTAATTGAATTCACCTTGTCCACATCTAGTGCTAAGTTTTTCAAAGACTATGAAAACCTGGTTGTGTGGAAGATATAGTCATGACGATTGCTTTTTCTTTACTTTATCAGCGAGGGAGTTACGTATAGGATGATAACTTGAAGATGTTGGAGTAGTATGGTAATGGTTATGGGCTTATAGAAATATTTCTCGAGTCTATACAAAAAGCTTCTCATAGCACACAATTATAATTATACCGTGAGTGTGTTGAATGGATCTCCAGTGAAATCAGATGGTTTGTCTTCTTGGTTGGGGTTGTGCTGTGTTGTGTTGTTAAGAAATAGACAACTTCCATGTATAAGATCCTGATTGATTCCTTAGAGAACCTTAGAGTTGGCCATGCATAATATTTGATAGTTAGTATTAAGATTCTTTTGGCTTTCTGTGGTTGAGTTGGATAGAAGGTTATATGGACATGGCTTGTGAAAAGCTTATGCCCTTATCCCTTTTGAACTTTTGGGTTCTGACAGTTTCTAGTTATTCTCTAGCACTATGAAGATAATTGAGACCGTCCCCCTTCAAAAAATTAGTTGCCTGCTGAAATTATTGTTGTATTTTTCTTCAAAACAAGATATATGTATGTATGTGTACTTACATCAGGGAGATTCAGTAAGTTTCAGTTTTCACCAAAATCGTAACCTAAATCACCAAATCAGAAGATAAAAGCTTCATATTTGGATCAAAATTGTTCTCCTCTATGCATTTGTGCCATTCTGCAGCCTTCTTTAGCACCATATGTCAGCATTTTCTCGTTATTGACAGAATATTATCTTCTCTTATTTATCTTTGCTCATTATAAATACAGGTGTGTGTTATAAGCATCTCTATATACTAACTTGATCATTTTTTATTAGTCATGTTAGGTAAATCCGATGTAGATTCTGGTCAGGCTTTCTAGTAGATGAGTGTAACTTATGAATAATGCAGATTTCTGTCGTTGAGGAGAAGAAGAAGGAGGCTTCACCAAAGTCCAATGAGGAAACTAAAAAACCTAATGAAACCGACAAATTCCCACGTATAGGCCAAATCAATCCTTCAGGCAAAATACTTGACATGAAAGATGTCTCGGCGGAAGAAGTTCAGGTAACAATTAATTTCTGTATGCTTCCTGGCTGCATCTTTCTCTATAGAATATGCCTACTTCTACCATTACCATGAGTTTCCATAACGTATTTCAATTTATTTGTGGCCACTATGTGGACCCTAGTGCTTACTTCCATAATATATTTCAAATTATTTGTGGCCACTTTGTAGATCCTAGTGCTTGTTTCCATTTCATACATATATTAAAAGGCTGCTTCGATTGATATGCTTCGTATATTTTTGATGTTCACTTTGACTCTCACAACTACCACTTATGAAATACATGCTCGGTGGTGGTTCTACCTCGGTGGCATGTTTGTAACAATCAGATTAGTTCAAGTTGGGAAGGTCAGAAGGATTGAAATAGTTAGTTAGTTGCATTGCCCTGTTCGTTGCGACCTGGGATGAAAACTGTAATTCCAGTATACTTGGTGTAAAGCAGAAAGTTAGCATCTAAACTTGTTGTTCCACTGAACTAAAGTTGTGAATCGAAGGTGGCGAGATTGATATACTTTGAATGATCTGTTTATTAATCTGTCTTTTGTTCGTCTTCAATCATGCAGTCTACTGGCTTAGCGAGCCTCGAGCAGCTCTAGATATCTGGTCAACCTCACGCCATTTATACTTTGGAATAGGATTCCTTTTGCTCGGATACCATCCTGTTCTGTATTACCTGAAGAGTTGGATCAAACAATGCTTGTTGATTTGTATGACACAGATATCGATGCTTGGGGGTTTCAAGAGATGCGAGTGAAGTCCTAATTTTAGTATCTTTTTCCAGGTACCATACAAGGATCAGGTTCCTTCAGAAGAGGGTAGTGGAACTGATTTGGACCTAAGTCTGGGTTTGAGAGCTCCGGAGGGTGATCATGAGAAGGAACTCAGAACAAGTAAACAAGGCGAAGGCCATGGCAAATCGGAGAGAGCAGCAATAAAAGCAGAAGCGCGAAACAAGTTGAAGCGGAAGGTCGTCACCCCGGACCTTGAAATGAGAGTGTAACGTAGTAGGTTGAGTTTGTGCTTAGTGTAAGCTCTTCGTCATGCACGCGCAACTGATGCAATTGTAGTGATCTATCGTTTAAGCTTTAAGCTTGTGCGGTGTGGTGTTGTGGTTTCTTCTCTGGGCCTTTTTATTATCTCGAGTTGATTTGGATGACTGCTGTGGTTGTGGTTGTGATTGATGAATGAGGCACTTGGTGGTTCCGACGATAAAATAAATTGCAAATTCTGGATGCAAAGGTCGATCGATGCGAAGTCAATTGTTTGCATACATCTGAACAGGAGTGAAGCTGTGGAGCTGATCAAGTACTCCTCCTTCCCACTTGGACGAAGGCTGGGTCGGGTTGGGCTTGCATGCAAGCCCTGTGGGCCTGCATGCAGTGTGGGTTTGAAGGTTACCGGCCATTGTTGCCCGCCTTGTTTCCCTTCAGCTTCTTTTCTCTTAAACCATCTCCCCGATCACTATGGCATTGTTTAGTAGAGCTCTGGGACATGATGGGATAGGTGGAACTTTCGGTGTCGATGCTGATGAGTCTGAGAAAGGGCGGGGAAGGAATCTTCCGATGGAATCAATAGGCAGGAAGATTGTTGGGTAAACTCGATAAACATCCCCAGTACCTTTTTTACATCTACTCTCTCTTTCGCAGCTTAACCCCCCATAGATCATGTCGCCATCGACTAGATCCGCATCATCGATCTGAGACATAATCTTTTGCTTTGTTGGCACTGGAATCTCCCGAAGTTGTTTATTTTGACTACAAGGATGATCTTGGAGATGTACCTTTTTTTTCCTCTAGCAAATCTTATGAGCAGATTCAGTGTGAGTGGAGCTAAAGGAGCAAACCAGAAGAAGCTAGGAAGATGACCCGAGATATATCCTTTACAGTCTCAGTTGTACGTGGCAGAAAACCTCTGTAATGTTTTGTTGGTTGGATGAGTTTGACTTGCGATTCGACGGTGAGACCAAATCTAAAGAGGGGGAGATTTGGGACTAAAGAGACATTAAAGCGGACTAGTAGTCAAAGTTACTTGGTCGACGGGCTGGTAGTGGAATGGTTAGTAGGGGTAATCAGACATTATGATAAAGAAATTGGACAGATTAAAAGGTGTAAAGTGTCTTAGCATAGAGATTAAGTGTTAGAAGATATTTAAGTAGCAGGAGAGATTAAGAGAAAATAATCTCACATCGATAAATATCGAGAGAGAGAGAGAGTCTATCTAGTTCACAATCTAGCAACCTAAGCTTTTGGATTTAATTGGTGTCTAAATCAATATAAGTTAACCTGACTAATTTGACTCACTTACCATTAATGAACTTTTAACATGGTTTCATTGATGAAATATACTTTTAGGAAGAAGGCTTATGGAGAGAATCTTTAGCACAGAAATCATCATCTTTTTTCATATTAATCTGTAATATTACTCACAATTAAAACGCTATAGCAAGATGGAAGCCTCGAACCAAAGGGAGAAGTCAAAAAATATAGCACATAAATGATGGGGAAAATAAAAAAGGCAAAGCTGCAAAAGTTGGAAGATTAATAAAGCGGAATATATGTTGGCAAAGATCCGACAAGTTACAAAATGAAACATATACATCAAAAGCTTTTCTTGGAGATGAGAATCATAGCATGACAATCGAATAATTGTCGTCGATAGGCTTCTCAATTAGCATATGTTTGAATCATGCTTATCGTGATAAGAAAAACGAAAGAAGAAAGAAGCTTCGAGGATGGATGCCCACAGGTACGTATTAGCCTCCATCCCAAACTCGGTATGTGTTGGTGCAAAAGTACGCTGGGCTATGGTATCCTATGTTTCTTCTGCAGCTTCGCACTGCTCTGTGTATATCAACGAGTCTCCTCTCGATCGCTGTCGCTCTCGCTCATCGATCGATGCAGGTTATTAATTAACCTTTCTGGGCATTTGTGTGTATTTTATTTATATATTGACCTCCTTTTTTCCTTGGTGCTGATTCATGATCGATCACCCCATTTAATTATATTACGGTCGTCTGACATGCAGAAAACTGGCTTTTGCACTTATGAGACCATGGAATTGCACCCCTTCATCGATTGAGAATCTGGACCCTGGTCCGTGGCCGATATCTTCCTTGTCTTCTCCGTAGGAAAGAGGAACATTTTGGTCCAGCTCCTCTTAGTTTTCCTCTACCAACCAGTCACTCTCGATGGTTGTATTCGATCAGATGTAAGAGCAGAAAACTGTGTGTAGCGCTGCAACCGAGCTTTCGTGTCGTGAGTTATCTTCACGACGGGTTCATGTGCTGGACTGCTAAGAGATTGCGACACAAGAGAGAGAGAGAGAGAGAGAGAGAGTCGGAATCAATCAATGATGTGTAGAGGTGTCCATGTGGTGGACTGGTGGTGCATATTTGTAGCACATATGTTTTTCTATGTTCCAATTCTTCCATTGCTTTTCATGATATCATACTTTGGTCCCCATGTGTTTTGATCGAGTGCGTAACCTTTTCCTGACTTTATTAACTCCACCTGCGCCTACTTCCTCAAACTTGTCGCTGCCCGTCTCAGTTTTTAGGTCATTCTTATGGCGGACTTCCGCTTGCTAATGTAAATGCTCGGCATGAGTGACGTGGTGATCAGTCAATTAAGGAACGGATGCAGGGCAGAAGCGAGGAGAGGAAGTGATAGAAACGGAGAGAGGGAGAACCACAAGACCTCCGAGGAGATTCCTTACGGATGGACTTCCGATGACGTCAAGTCGGTGCAGTCATTGCGGTAGAGGTAAAACTCAGCAAAAGAAGAGCAGCTTTTGTTTTGTTTGGCTGTCTGTTTGGCTATTTGCTCCTTCTCTTCTTCTTTTCCATCCCGTTTTGCTTTAGATTGTCTTCTTGCAGCTTGTTCTCATTGATTACTGCTCTTCCCGTTTAGCCCATGGCACGCGCGCGGAGTAGAAGAGAAGGGAGAAGCAGATTCTCTTGCCGCTTTGAATTGCCGATGAGTGAGATCTCTTACACTCTGTTCAAGTCGGTTGACAGCCGTGGCACGTAGAATTGGCCTACGACTCCTCTGATAATAATATCAGTGACACCTTAATTTCTTTACCATCTTATATTCGGGCGGAGGAGGGAAGCAATGAAGAAGAAGAAGAAGAAGAAGAAGAAGAAGCTGAAGTTTTGATCCTTTCTCTCGATATAAAGCCCCGGATCCATCATCGCTCGGAGAGTGCGAATCATGAAAGGGAAGGCATATGCAATGATCGTGAAAGTAGACGGCGGTGGTGATGGAGAATTCGTATCCGGAGGTGTGGGCCCGAAAGCATTCCATCAGGTTTGGCTAATGGTGCTTTCGCTTGGGGCCTGCAATATTCCATTTGTTGGCTAATCAGCTTCACCGAGATGCCTCCTTGGTTTCGTATTGATGTGAGAGAGTTCGGTGGACGCTGGTCTTTGAGGGTGTGCTTCTTCGCTAGGTTATAGCTGTGTCCCTCTCTCCCTGCAGACACATGCTCAAACCTGGGAGAAACTAGGTAGAGATGATGAATAAAAGTATAGAGAGAGAGAGAGAGAGAGAGATTGCTTGTTCCACAGTCTCCTCATGCTTTCCGACAACAGGGGGAGGGGATCTACAAGAAAGTTATCGGAAAGGCCATTAACGGAGATCCCACTAGGTGATTAAACAAAAGAATGTTGGAGTCGGGAGGGTGTGCTGCATGCCTGCCTTCCTCCATTCAATTATTGAAAGCTTTGGGGGGGTGGGGGGGTGTCTAGCTAGGATTGAAAAGGAGCGACAAGAAAAGAAGAAAAAGAAAAGACGAGGGACAAACAGAAGATGGCTGATGCCGCCAGTTCGGAGGATTAGGATCAGTCTTTTCTTTTCTTTTCTTTTCTTTTTTCGGTTGATCACGCCTCAATGTAAGCATCTCTTTTCGTGTATCCTATGCGTGCTTCTTCCCTACTCCCCACCCCACCCCACCCCATCCCATGTCTCTCTCCTCTCCATTCCATCGTTTCCCCTGCGCTTTCTACCGGATTGGAATGCTCCCTGCCCACTCCTCGGCATCGTTTAGATTCCTCCTAGCTACCTTCGATTAGCCCCATCATCATTCGTTCCTGAGACGACACCAGACGGAGCCCCTAACCCAACCCTAGCTGGGAGCCCCCAAGACCATGTGAACAGATAAAAGACGAGAAGAAGCATAAAACTTTTGGCCCACGCTCCCACCCCACCCCGGGCGAATTGCTGGTGAGAGATCTGGGGGTTGCACCACAGTGGATCTGCAGAGAAGCTGCCAACCTCTGCTCCTGCAACAACTCAAACTACTTCTACAACTATCGCTACTCCCACACTGGTGTTTTTTTTTTGGCAGATCATGTCCTGTGAAGATAGCTGCTAAATCTCGACATGTCCTATTAAACCAAAGGGATGCAAGTTCCAGAAATCTCCCTCTACTCATGTTCTTCTTCTCCGCCACTGCATCACCAATCCTCCTCTCTTGGCTCCCCCACCTCCCCCATCCACCACTCTGGAGACATGCTTAGCTCACTGATGTCCGATGGAGGAGGAGCTCGAGAAACCCACCCTCATCCCAGTCATCACCACCCGAGCCCTCAAAACGGCCTAATTTCCACGACTATCCATGCTCGACAACTGTTGATCAGCTGTGCCGAGCTTGTCCACCGCGGCGACCTCCCTGCTGCTGACCGCGCGATCTCTATCCTCTCTGCAGCAGCATCCCCCTGTGGCGATTCCAGCGAACGCCTCATCCGCCAATTCTGTCGTGCCCTCTCCGTCCGCGTCGGCCGCGTTTCGCCCTCCGCTGATTCTTTGGGTTCCCTCCGATCATCATACTTGTCCTTCAACCAAATCTCCCCATTCCTCCGCTTCTCGCACCTCACCCCAAACCAGGCAATCCTCGAGGCGGTTGATGACCACCGCCAGATCCACATCCTCGACTTTGACACCTATTACGGCCTGCAATGGCCGCCTCTCCTTCAGGCCATCGCTGAGCGCTCCGATCCCAGTGATCCTCCCTTCATTCGTATCACCGGAACCGGAAGCAACCTGGAAGTCCTCCGACGAACCGGTCACCGGCTTCAAAACTTCGCGCACTCTTTGGGCCTAGGGTTCCAGTTCCACCCTCTTCTCCTCCATCCCACAAGCACCAGTTTGAATTTCACCCCCTCTCCTTTCCGACTCCATCCCGGCGAGACCCTTGTGGTGAACTGTGTACTGTTCTTGCATAAGCTGCAAAAGGAGGGCGGGAATGAGGACGGATCCCGGGATCTACAAGCATTTCTGCGAACCATACGAGCGATGAACCCGTCGGTGGTGACGGTGGCAGAGAGGGAAGCAAGCCACAACTCGCCAAACTTCATGCAGAGGTTCGTAGAGGCGCTGGACTACTACATGGCAGTGTTCGAGTCATTGGAGGCGACGCTGCCCCCGACAAGCCAGGAGAGGCTGGCGGTGGAGCAGGTCTGGCTGGGGCAGGAGATCGAGGGCATTGTCGGCGGGGAGGGTGGCGGGCACGAGAGGTCAGAGCGATGGGAGAATGTACTGCGTGACGCCGGATTCTCAAGCGTTCAGCTCAGCAACTTCGCGGTGTCGCAGGCGCGGCTGCTGCTCCGGTTGCACTATCCTTCGGAAGGCTATCAGGTGGAGCTGGTGAGGGATTCCCTCTTCTTAGGGTGGCGGAACAGGCACCTCTTCTCCGTGTCTTCTTGGCGTTAAAGAACCCGGAGGAGGAGAAAAAGGAAGTCCCACACGTTGCTCAACTACAACTATTGTTGCCAACCTACTCGTTCTTTGGTTTCGCGATGATTAGCGAAACCATATCAAATGGGCAAGTTTCGCACATCGATCTATACATATGGCTGAGCGTGCGTTGTGTAGACCATCATTAGACACCCTGGCTGGAAACCCTAACCCTAGCTTCTTCCATATTCTACTGGGAGGGAGGGAGGACAATGCGGATGCAATGCACGTTGCATGGGAAGTCTCGGAAGTTGTGAACACCAAAAGTCGTCTCCTCCTGCTTCCCAAGGTAATCTCTCTTCTGGTAGGGTTCTCTTCTTTCTGTTCTCTCTCTCTCTCTCTCTCTCTCTCTCTCTCTGCTTTATCTTTTGCATCCATTTGCCTGTGAACTGTAACTAGGATTGCTGCGCCATTTGTTAAGTAATCGCCTTGCATGCTGTGGATCATGTATTCCCTTTTTGTAGGTTTGCAATGATGTGATTTTGGCATCGAGGATATGGTTCTTTTCTTTCTTTAGGGAAGAAGCATATGATGGTAGTATTATGTTGTGATGTATGTTTTTGGTTTAGTTTATTCTGGCTAATGGCAACCCACCAAATTGTTGGTATTTTATGTTGCAGCTTGCAGTGGCATCTTCTCTTTTGCTTGGTGCATGCAGGATGCTTTTTCGTGTAATAATCACGCTTGGTCACCACTAACCAGTATCATACAATATGGTTGATCAGCTAAGTCTCCTCCCATAAACAAATCAAGGGAAGAAAAAGCTACAAGAGGCTAGATGTGTTAAGATTTGATCTACGATAGCAATCATGGAGTAGTGGATAGAGATCCTCGTCGATAGATTAGGTCGATCCCTTGTGCTCCATTCCTTTCTTTCTAACCTTGTTTATATCTTGTCTTTGTGTTCCCTCAAATCACCAAAAGACAAGGCCAAATTTGGTCACACAAGTCATTCCATTTGGAAGGTTTGATCTTCCATGTCCGATAAGCTTGCTTGGTTTGTCCACCCCCAAATTAAGATAGCTTATTATTTCGAGAAAGAATATAGACTCAGATGTGTGTATAAAACAAAAAAAAAAAAAAAAGGATGCAAGATCCAACTGTTTCTTGTGATCACACAAGGCATGCAACATCGTTCATACGTCCCATCATATTCTCTCCTATTGATGATTAAACTGCATTCTTTCTGCCTTTATATCCCTCTCTTCTACCTTGAGATAGACGAAGACCATTGCAGAGATATTCTGATGGAGGGCAGCACGGTTGGCCAGATATGGATTACCATAAATGATGATATATATATATATATGCACCGGGTTTTAATTTCATGTAATCCTAGCGACTAAGTAACTTTGAATTTTATTTGTTAATGTAATGGTTTTTTATCATTGGAATCGTCTCTGTCGTCTGAGGGCAACCGAAAATATATAGACTTACAAAGTCATATGGCCGGCCATCTCTGGTCAGTTGTCTCCCAAAGTTCTTCATGACAGTAGCCATATGCAAGATAGTTTATTGTTCAAAGCGATGTTACCTTGTTATATAAAACAAGACCCACCCCTTTTTTTTATAGTCAGTTCCGTTCCATGGTGCGTGCCAATTCCGATGATGCTCTCCTCGGTTCCGTTCCGATGATGGTGCGTGCCGATTCCGATGATGCTTTCGTCGGTTCCGTTCCGTGGGACAGAAGAAGAGATGGTGCATGCCGATTCCGATGAGAAGGAAGGAAGGAAGGAAGGTAGCACATGAAATTATGAACTGGATTTGCTAATCGCCTGCGATGAGAAGAAGATCATACGATACATCAACTCCGAGCATTGCACAGCCACTGCGCTTACGACAGCATTAAAACAAGACATTTATTTATGTATTCGAGCTTTGAAAGCATAGGAATTTAAACAAACAATGCTTATGCACTACGCATTCCACCTATGAATTTATGGCCTAGCGGTTAATATCCTCATGGTGAAGAGATTAAAGATTGAATTAGTGCTCTAGATTTGACGCACGATCTAAATTCCCCAAGTGGAAGTGGTGATTCTTCCTAGAAAGACCAAAGAGCAGCACCGTGTAGTCAATTTCAGAGAGGCATGAGATGATGGATGGATGGACTGGGAAGGGAAACTACTGCAGATGAAGATATGTGTAAATGACTCTACATCTGTAGTTGCAATGATTAAGGTGGGGCGAGCGAGGACGAAAGGATGGAATCACTTTTGCTGGAAACTGAGCTTCTTATTTCCGTCTGCATGCACAAGCAGTGCAGATAGACATCCTAGATATTTTGTCCAAGTGCAAGTGCCAACACTCATGAAGGAGACATCATGCCCCCATTTGCATCGGGCCATGGCAGATGGTTGGTACCTTGGGACAAAGGCTTGGAACTCTACCATGCTCCTGGTACAAATGTGAGTAGCTTTTGGTTTCTGTGCCACACACAGCGATCGGATACCGATCACCAAAGGGATCGATCTGATGTTAGAAACTCAGGTTTTAATCGTTCCTGCAATTATTGTAGTGCTTCATACGCTCTTGTTCTTCTTCTTCTTCTGTGTATCGTCGGGATAAGAAGAACCTTATTCTCTCCGCTGATTCATCTGTGTGAGACGAAGGATGAAGGATGAGAGATGTACAGGAAGGAACAAACAGGCCCGTTGCGCGTTTGCCTTTCGGAAGAGAGTGTCTGGCTCACAAGGATCCTCTGGGGATTCTAAAACCATCGATTCATCCACCCGTAGCGTAGGAGAAGCTGTGGGAAGCAAGTGTGAAAGCGGTCTTTGCATCTTTTCGGGCAACAGTACCCCGACATCTGATGGGAAGAGCCAAGCTGAGAAAGCACGCATGCATGGTCCACCCTCACCCAGCTAGCACAGGGAGGGCGACCGGCTTCCATTGATGCATCATCATATCTGGGCATCTTGTGCATTCCTTGGGACGTCATCCCGTGGATTCATGTGATCATCCCACCAAGTTAACTAGTAGATTAGATGTTCGGATGCACCTTCCTCCCCCATCATCCCTGCTCGATTTGGCCTCTAGTCAGATTCTACAGCTGGTGACAGGGACGGAACAAACCCAGGCTTAAAGCATGCCTCCTCCGACGAGAGGCCACCCACATCATGCGTAGGCAGGTAGGCAGAGATACACAAGTAATTAGAATGATTCTAAGCGGGCAGGCTTGTGTAACTGGTACACACTGTGCACACGGACGAGCTCCGGTTGATGCTCCAATTAGAGTGCATCTTTGTTTTATTTTTGTTTTTGTGTTTGTGTAGGGTTTTGAAGTGAGCTGCTGCTGCCTAAGCAATGAGATTTTGGTACGTTGTGCATAGAGTTTACAGCATGACGAGAACGCACCCGTTGCTTCTCATTTTTCTAAAGGCTTTTCCTTCGAATGGCCGCCAGAAGGAATATGGTTTGACAAGTAGCGGGAGAGGAGATGGGAATGGGAATGGGAATGGGAATGGGAATGGGTCCACACAGCACCAACAACGACTGACGAGATGAAAGTGTGTGAGCAGACATGGATTTATTACTGACTGGCAGTAATGCCAAAAAGTGTGCCCCCTCTGCAGAATCTGACTGACTTATTTGAGGCCCAGTAATGAGTGTGTGCGTTACCTAATAATTGGCATGCACACAAATGCACGCCAGGTCGACGGATGACACAAGTGTGGTGGCACGTATAAGATCTACACCACAGAAGAAGAAGAAGAAGAAGAAGAAGAAGAAGAGATGCGACAACACGCCCTCGCTCTCCATCTTATCATCATCATCATCTGCTTACGCAACAGCTACTTGTATTTATCTGACCATCCATCCATCGTACGCTCAAGCAGCAGCATGCCATCGACGAGTAGTAGTAGTAGTAAGTAACACGCAACGCAAAAGAAATGTGTATTAGCAACTGGAACATCGCTACACAATCAAATAAAAAGAAGCATAAATGCCAGATTGTCCTGCGAGATTTGCATGCATGGACGGAGGATCCCCGAGATACATAACACAACAAAGACGACAACGACAGGCATTAGGTTCACAGAGAGACGACGGAAGAACCATAAAAACGGGACGGGAGGTAAGATTTACAAGTTAAAACAGGACATACATATTACTAGTATTATCGTCGGTCGTTGTTTCAGCAGAGAGAGCAGAAACGAGCTAAACTCCTTACCGTGCTGTGTCCACTTATATAAGTGAGTGGGTGATTCACATAAAAAAGATCAGAGAGACAGCTCGATAGTGGAAATAAGAATGCCGTCACTATCGGCATATAGCCATTCACCATCGTGGATGATGGTGCCCCCGATGTTAACAGTGACATGCTTTTCACCGAGACCCTTCTTGTTCGATTTGAGGGGATGGCATCCCAGCGCTCTGACCCCGATGTCACAGCCATTGATCTCATACGCATCTCTGATGCACCCGTTCACCACAATCCCTGCCCATCCCATGTTCTGGGCTAATTGCCCCAGGTTCCCTCCCACCAAGGCGCATCTCATGCTCCCACCACCGTCTACCACCAGAACCCGCCCATCCCCCGGCGCCTCCAGCACCTCCCTCACCAACACATTGTCCTCGAACACCTTCAGCGTCACTATGGGTCCACAGAATGCTCGGCACTGCCCGTACATTTGAAACAATGGTTGAAGAACTCGCAGCTCCCCCTTCGCCAGAAGCGATGCATTTGCATCGCAAAGCTCAGCGGTTGCCAATGAACCCATCTGCAGCACAGCACAAGCCACAATGTTCAACTAGCAAGCCATGTATCTTTGTCAAGCATTAAAGGATAACAGGAGAACAGCGGTCGTAAGGCTCTGGATCTACTGATGATTGCTATTGCAGCCACAAGCTGCGTGGGTTGGCATTCATTTTTCTCGCTCGGTGGAAGCATGCATGTGACCGAAAACCATCGGAAAAGAAAGGTGCACTCAAAACAGTATAATAAGAATGCAATACACAGTTGATGGATGCTCGGTGACAAAATAAACAAACGAAACAGCATTTAGCGCAATCTGACCACTCAGGAATTTCGCCAGATTGTCGGCAAATTTCATATAAGAGAAAAATAAAATGTTATTTGAGAGTCCTTATTAGGTAAATAATGTGATAGGATTCTGTATTTGAAATCCTTTTACTTTCTTTATTATGGACCCAAAACAAGCTAGATGGAAAATTCAAGTTATTAGCCAAATGGCACTCCGACTTGGCTGCTTTAGTAGAAGAGGAAAGATGACATCTGTTGCTGTTAAGCAAGACTTCCAAGAACCAAGATTTCTGGTATGCATGCACTAACTAGCTCACCTAAAGCAGCAACCAAACAAATTATGAAGATCTACAAGACAGAACTAGATATGATCAACAGCACCAGTAAAATCACTATTCAGTTGGGAGGATTCCTGATGTTCTTTCAGTGTTCAGTAGTATTCCCCATCAGTCCATGCACAGATCCACCAATGGGAATCTTTTTTAGGCTGGCCTTCTGATTCTGTCTGCTTTGGTGCATACTGATGCTTCCTTTCTATAGGATGGGTCTTTTATCTCTTCCCTTTTTTATCAGAGGCTAGGTTCGGTCACATTCTTCCTATAGCAAAATATACTATCACAATCTTATGTGACAAGATCCAGCAATAACATTCCAGTCCATTTAGGTCGATGTCGACAATCATAGATTTCTTGCCTCAGACCACACTTGTCTTACCACTTTAATTAAATGTTCCCCCAAAAGTCCCCACAGGAAGTGGCTGTATGGACAGATTGGTCGGTGCACTGTGAAGGCAAATCCCACAATGAAACTTTCCAAGGGTTTGATAGTTCTTGCATTTTACACTCTTTGTAGAATGAAGGCAATGCTATAGACCTTTTGATACCCTAATCTTAAAGAGAAAACTAGATGAAGAAACGGCTACACTTGAAATATTTGGTGCCCTGAGGTATCAGCTTAAAAGCTGATAAACTCGATTTTTCATTCTCCTGATGTTTTCTCTTCCTTTGTTAAATTCATTTTCTTGTTCTTTGGTTGGCAAGACTTTTGTGTCTTTTGTTACATCGATTCCTTCTACCAAATTTTACATGAAGAGCAAGTGGATGAACTAAAATGTCATACTCATGGAAAGAAGAAACACCAAAGCAATATGAAAAGGTTAAAAAAGATTATATTAATTTCAAAATTAGATTACCCGATTGACATATCTTACTTCCACAATGGTTCAAGAAACGAAAGGCAAAATTGAAGTCGATCAGCAAAAACAGGAAAGGATCGCATGAAGCATTAACCCCTTTCGTTTTAATTGGAATCAAAAATAATTTTATTGGTTATTCCAGTGTCCAAGAAAAAAGAACTAAAAGAATCTGCTCCTTAACTTTACTCTCTAATTTTTCTCATCTGATCTCTAAATAAGAATGCATACTTAGAGCTAAAAGAATATGCTCCTTAACTTTCTTCTCTAATTTTTCTCATCCGATCTCTAAATAAGAATGCATAATCTTTGGTACTTTGGTGCCAGCCCATCAATCAATTATCTCTGCAAGTTACCTGATACAGTGATTCTTTCTTGTTTTGCTTCCATATGTGCCATGTATCAAACTAGGAACTCTTGTCCTTGGTAGTAATTGGATTGTCATTGTGTGAGATCTAACGGTAACATATACGCATAAGAGACTTTGTGAACATCATGATCTGCCCATTGATAAATCAATTGTCCGTGCGAGTATTTAGATTGTCATACTGTGAGATCTACTAATAAACCAATTGCACCTAAGAGACCTATGCGAGCATCATGATCTGTCCCTTGATAAATTAATTGTTGTCTATGCCATCTACAAGAGATTGACGTGAGCATCATGATGCAACCTTAATAAAACATCTATGTCATCTCGATTCCTTCTTCTACATCAATTAGAGCTCCAAGAAAAGATGGCACGCCCCTGTTGAAGATGCGTTCAAAAATACATGGTAGAATACTAACAAAATGATCTGATTTTTTTTTATCATATCACAATTTAATCCGCACATGAAGACCCTCCTACAACAGAAGTCTTTTATTCTTGTACTACTTTATAAGCAAGCATGAACTAATGATGCACATGCATCAAGAAAGAAGCCTATGGTATCATCTTTCTCCTGATGTCTAACTCACTGCACTGAGCAGAAAACGGTAGCTACCAGTTGCTATTTATTGGAAAGTAAGACCTTTGTCGCTTGATCTATCACCAAGATGGACTCTATCATGGTTTTTCTGCTGTTTCGCACATACAAATAAGACACTCGACAAATTTATAGATTGTTTTGGACCACACATTGATTCCAAGCAACAGTCAAAAACTCGAGTCTCCAAAATCCAGTCCTGAAACATCTTTTGATGCATGAAAATCCATAGCAAAACAATCGAAGTCTGGTGTACGTTTTCTCCATAATAAAGCATGCACCTCAGGCAAAATTACCTGAAAACATCTACCTACCCGTGAATAGCACCAGACATTCCGTGGACAGATTAAACTCTAATGGTCAATTCTGCTGGTTGTCCGACGGCAAGAAACACGTGACAGCCCTGACTAATCTGAAAATGATGACAGATAGAACTTGCCACTGCACAGTAATACGCGACGTGCCCTATTGCCCATCATAATTTCGATCCCTTAAATCTACTAGTGTCGAACAGCCAAAAAACATAACCCAACGTAAAGCGTGATAAAGAATTCTGAACAAGAAAAAGAATAAACATGTATGAGGGAACGTAAGTTCTTTTGGACAATACAACAAGCATCTAAAGCGCACTGAAGAACAGCGAGATTGGACACCGCTTAAATTAACAGAAATTTAAAAGCGCATCTCTACGCAGATTTCATACCTGGCAAGACCGCAAAAGGCGAAACAAGGTGTTGCCGAATTGGAGGTGGTCTCAGTGGGATCTGCTGGAGCGAGGGGACTGCCGTATCCCTATCGGAACTGGGGTGGGATATCGTCCTGGATCAGAATGGATGAGGCATAAGACGGGGATGCGGCATGGTTGGCGGCAGGAAGTTAGAGCTTTTGAAACGGCTTACGGAGTTGGGTCTGACACGCACCCATACCCCGTCCCGATAAAGACGGCGTAGGCATATACCATCGAGAGGATCCCCAGCCAACCGATGGGTGTAGCTTTGACTGAAGACCACCACCATGGATTCTATCCTGGCAGGCGAACTGTTCCCATCTTCATCCAGTCTATCGCCTTTTTACCGGCACGAAGGGCAAAGGGACTCCCTCAGATTCGTGTTTGACGACGAGGGGGAGGCAGCAGGACTATTCCTTGCAAATGATGGACGCAGGTCAATCAAATCTACTTGGTGTGATTCCCACAAAAAGAGGAAAGAGAAACGAGGGTGATGTAGTCAATTCCGATGGGCTGACCGACTCCGCACGTGGCGTACCACTACATCATTCATTCTCTTGATGCCACGCCACTACGATCGACATACCACCACGACCCACGTCAGCTAAATCTCTCTCTCTCTCTCTCTCTCTCCCTCTCTCTCTGTCACACGCACACACACACACACACACGACAGAGATCGAAAGTGACAGGGAGCATCGACCAGTTGCATCGCATGGAAGCGCATAAACAAGGAACAGGGATCACAAAGGATATCGCAGCATCTCGCACCACACTGAACCCTGTTTACAACACCGCAACACACGATGATTTGCATTGAGAAACGAATAGTTGCAGCAACGAATCAAGGTGGCAGAGACATTGAATTTTGTGCAGCGTTCGTTCAACATATAACAATGCACCAGGAACAACATAACCAGAAGCTATACCACACGGCAGGGATATGCTGAACCTAACACTAGTCAACATAAATGAAAACAATTCACATGTTGTATGCACAAGTCCCTCTGGTAGAATTCTAGAATCCCTTTTATTGATTAAGCTACCAGATATCTGTCGACAATCTTCCGCAGAGGATCATGCTACCTGACTCTATTCTTCGCCTCTGTCTCAGCCTTTCACAAAGAATATCTTCACTTTGCTTTAAGCTGAGATACTCTTCCATGTCAAATGAAGACGCCGTTGTTCTGCTATTATAAGAATTCCCCTGGTGGTTTTCTGCTCCAAACTTGCTCCTACTTGGGTCGCTAGAAACTACAGAAGAGCTGTCAGTGCCATCGAAGCTCCGACTCCCAAAACTGCTTGCAATTTGATAGCAATTACTGAAACCAGCACTTGCTTCCTGCAAAAAAAATTAAGTCAAGACTGTAATTTAACTAAATAGTCAGAGTCTTAACATGATGAGTGTAATCACAGTGTCGATAAGATTCAAGCCAGGTGCTGTAACAAATGCACAAGCCAAGTTTCAGCATCATCTAGGGAGGGGTCAAGTCCCATGTGATGATATACTTCACCGACAGGCTTCTTCAAAGATTACTGGGGAAAGAAATCTAACTACCATCCAAATAGACAAAACTGTCTCAGAGAGAAAATGTGAAAGAGGTGAAACCTTAAATCTACTAGAAAAATCAATCGTTCGTACTGAAAAACATCAAAGCAAATGTAACTCACAAATCCAAACCTTTGTGCACGGGATTTTCAAGTTTAACAGAATGCATGAACTTGAGAAACTTTCTATAAATTCCAATGTCAAAAGAGCTCAAGAACGAAACATATTGGTTCAAAATGGAAGGTCAGCTGCAAACCGAAAGCATGCTTTTTGGAGCAATGGAACAAACTAGAAGAGGATAAGAAATTCTTATCTCAAGTTATACCATAGTGTTTCATATGAAGATTATTTTCAAAATGATGGTGAAACAAGAATCCGAGCAGACCAGCATATACATCAATGAATAGTATCAGTAATCACATGTTGATATCTTCAAGTTTGTTCAGCACTCAGACAACTAAAGAAAAATAATATTCCCAACTTTCACAGTCCATTCAGATCCAAAATGAGAAAATGATTACCCTAACAATGCTACTGGCATAGTAAATGAGAAGAAACTGTAAAAATCAAAAAGACCAAAAATAAATAAAAAATGTGCTGGAAGTGCTGCAGCGCATAACTTATTTCCTGAGGAGACAGACAATCCTACCTTGCTTTTGCATGGTGAGGAAGGAGCAACACTAGTTTCCCACTCCAACCAGGGAAGTACAACACCGTCTCCATCAGCAGGCAGAGGAGCAGTTTTCAATACTCTTTCATAAGTTCCCGCTACAGAATTACGTAATCCAGGATCTCTTACGATTGAACTAGCATCACTTCTTTCTTCATCGAAAGAAGATATGTCTGTATCTTCAACATTGAAAAGGAAATCTTCAAAATACTTCTCTGCCTCTTCATTCAAGCATTTAGACAGTCTTGTTCTATCTTTGCTCCTCTGGGTAATACTTTAATCTATTAGATATGATGTCATAAGAACGTATATGCTTTTAATCATTATATACAATAGAATTCTTACTCTTCTGGACTGTGATTGCCTTTCTGGAACAACAGATATTTTTGGCGAAGGAAGCAACTCTTTGACAATTTTGCTAATCTCCTGACCACGTTCCTCCTCCATTGCTAACTCAGCCAATAAATCCTGCTTGCGCTTCTCTGACTGAAGTACGTATAAATATTAGTCAAAATAGAACTAACATAAATCAACATTGCACTTGAAAGGTCAACGAGACCTTTCCACATATCATTATCAAATAGGCATCTCAAAGTGGAAAAAGGTAAAGGACCTAACCCAATATGCCATATACCGATTGCTAGAGGAAGACAAGTGTCATTCCAATTAACAGAGAAGTAATTAGTGTGCCACAGAGTCCAAGTATCATCATGTTCAAAGAGGAATTCTATATTCTGTGTTTATAAAATGACTGACAGAAGATGGTTTCTTTTTTTTAAAGGATATATAGAGAAAGAAGAAGAATGACCAATTGAGGATACATTTATCCTAGCCAATGAACAAAACAGAATCAAGACCATGAGACCCCTGGGGAATCAACATAACAGTTTATAGGTATTCTTTATCTCAAAAATTATTAAAGACATGTTTGAATTTTAATTTGTCTTACAATTTCAAGGAAAACAGGCTTATATGAACCATCTAAAGACACTTAGTTCATAAAGACACAAAAAGAATTTGAATGAGTTCCAAAAATGACAGTTTAAGAAAACCGTTCACAAAGGCTGCACCATCACTAGCACCCACAAAAATAAGTTTAACATGCCTGCTCCAGTTTGGTTGTGTAATTTCTTCTGATCTCAGAAATAGCTTCCAGAACTTCTGAACCCTTCGGTCGGATACTATCATCACTGATGATGGCTGAGGCTTCATTGTTCAACATGACCTATACAAAATATGAGATAATTGTATTGTCAAGAATTTGTCTGAGTCCATGTTGATGCAGGAAAGATGATAAGGACAAGATAAGACAAAAGGTGCAGTGAAACAACCAATAAGACTACAGGAATGAAACAGAAAACTAAATATGGCTTATCAAAATTAAGACATGAGATCAAAACTGACAAATGAGCTCGACGGAGGAGCAAACATGCCTTTTGAAGCTCTGTCCTGATCTCTTCAACTGCATGTCTGACTTCTTTACGCACAACTTCATATAATCCAATACCCTCGTCATCCCCTATGGGATTTTCTCCCTGAAAATGCAACAAGAACCACAAAGGATTGCAGTTTATTCAAACAGAATAGCATTACTATGACATTACGATTCTCAGATTGTTTCAGATGGTGGACATGACTATAAGACACCTTTTCCTGGGCATAAACCGCCTGGATTGTCTTCTCAACCCCATGCTTCCTTGAATGAAAATCCCCAGCTTCAACATCAGTTAATGAAGAAGAATGGCTCTGTTAGAAAAAAAAAGAATATATTAATGTCTGATCAGTTGTCAAAGACAATATACAAAAACAAGGTTGAACTGTACTGTTTGATGGTCAACAGAGTGCAGAATGGCATGAATACAAGAATGTCTATGCTAAAGATCCATTTCTTCTTCTAACAACCTGTTTCCCATTCTTACTTATGCTCACATCGACACCGTCTAAATATTAGTTCATGATCATGTAAAATATAAGAGAATTTACCGAGTAGCTATCTTGTGAGTGGAAGAAATCCTTGTGACTCATTGTCCTTTTTAAAACATCAACATTATTCACAGGCCTATGTGATGAAGGCTGCTGCAATATACCATTGTCCGAAATCCTTGATATGACTTGAGTGCTGGAACTGAGAGAATCCATGTCATTCTGTAGTCAAGAAGAAGAAAACTAATAGTAAGTCCTCTTTTGACATTAGATCTAACTAAACAACTTTAAATCCTAACTTTTGAAGCTTCAAATACTTGATGCAAAAGCGATAACATATATTATATAACTGACGAGTTCATGCAGGTTCATACATTGGAGAATGAGGGCTGATGAGGGTTACATGCAAAAAATGGTACAAGCTAAAGGATATCATTCTACTTTACCAACCAACGCCCACATAGAACAATAGTCAAGGTATCTTCAATGGAATTAGCTGAATGTTTGACACCAATATGATAGATGTTTAAACTAAACCATTCTTTTAATTCTTTTCTGAAAAGTAAGTAGCAAGTTGCTGCAGAAATTTGTTCGATGATGGTTGGCTCTTAGCAAATGTTTAACCAGAAAACCATGTCAAAAAATGCTGACGAATAAAAAGAAAAACATAAGCAGCAAAATCAGAAAAAGATTAACATAATGCCACAACTGCAAAACCCTTGACTTAAAAAAATTATATAACACATTAATAAAGAAGATACTATCGAGGTTGTGGCTTTGAGAAGGCTAAGATGTACAGAAACCACAAGTCACAGCAATGATATAGCATGTTGTATAACCTTTATCTACCCTTATAAACATGGAAACACTACCATCAGAGTAAACTTTGAGTATGTTTACTGATCAGATGCTATCAGAAGTACATCAAGCTTTGATTGGACAACAAGAAGCACCTGTTGATCCAGTTGCATAGGATTTTGAATATTCCACCAGCAATATTTGCCAAATTCTGATCGCCAACCACCAGCCAGCTTACTGCCTTAAAAGAGACATATTCAATTTGGACATGTACATATCCATTTTGCATATGATACTCTTTTCTTTGGATAAAAACAAAAGACCTGAATTTTGGCAGCCACTTTGAAGGTCATAAATGCTCTTAGCCACTTATTTCTCCTAGCAGTAGAACCATATAAACAATCTTCTACTTTGTTAACCACCATGTAAGAGCGATTCATTAAATTAGTAAAAATATTAGAAAACAAAAAGGAACCCCAAGGCATGATGATCACGCCAATTATGGAGCCTAGAGAGGATTTATGTACATGGCCTTCCATCTAATTTGATTTCATGACTCAAATTCTAGTTACCCAAAAAAGACATTCTTTTCCCTAGTGTTGTTTAACACAAAATCCAAGTAGCAAAAACTCATTCCATCGACTAAGAAACTAAGAATAGAGATGTCGAACTGTGAACGAATAAAAAATGCATTCGAGGGCTAATCCAATATACTATCGAGACAAGCAATCATGACAAATCAATCTCTGATCAATAAAGATTATTCCACGCTGAATACATATGTGATGTATCCATACCAAGGAAAAGGACTTGAAAGGAGAATCCAGGATAATCGATTTGTCCAGAACTTGGCATCGATCCAATCATGATGGGTGTTTACGCACACGAGTCAGTCAACTATTTGGTGAAGAAGCATTTCCTCCTTCCATGGTCATTCTATACCGGAGACTCGTCGGACTAGTCACATGATCATATTTTTCCCAGCAAATTGTTTCTCTTTCCGTGGACTACGTAGTCGTTTAGTAATCCGATCACAAGGGCAACAAAGCGAACGAAAGATCATACGGTGGTCATCGGACGCCAAAGATTGCAAATTTAGACAATCTAGATGGATCGCGGGGAGAGACAGGTACCTCGGAATCGCTACACCGATGGCGAGCAACGGAGACAGATCGCCGCCGCCTTAACACACTATTCGAGACGCCCTTCGGCGGTCCAGTTCGGCACTGGGGGGGCCTCGTCACGGACCTTCCGCGCCGACCAGACGACTCCGTCTTTATCGGGTAGCTCGTGACGGAATTGCGACGCCTGGAGCGTGCATCGGAGGGCTCGCTCTCCTCCTCCTCCTCCGACTCGGCCCTCGCCCGGAAGAACTCATCGACGACGTCATCGAGGCTGATCTCCGGGAATACGCACCCGCGCGCCTCGTTGACGAACCTGCCGGGGGGCGTCGGAAAATCTTCCGCATCCGGCTGAGACGGGGGGAACCGGTCGGAGAAGCGGCTGAGGCTCCTCGACCGTCGGGGTGGTCCGCCGCTGCCGGAAGAACCGGTGTCACGTGCGGAGCGGGCAGCGGCGCGCCCGCCAATCGAGGATCGGCCCGTGGCCGATCGGAAAGCGGCCGTCGTCATCCCCGGCGTGAACAGTAACGTCTGAAGGAGGCGAAGAGATTTGGAAACGGGGGGGCGAGAGAGACGGCGGCGGAGGGACCAAAGTTTTACGTTTTTTTGAGACATTTACCTAGAAATGCCACGTTTTATGAACTAATGTTATCATAATGGGGGTAAATTAAATTAAATTAAATTATATTATATTATATTATGATAACATTATTCAAAATATGTAATATTGAATCGACAAAATATTCTCTTTCGTCGTCGTTGGATCAACAAAATAACAACATTCCTCCATTCTCGTCATCTACAAAACACATGAGAGTAGACATTAAAATAGCACATGGAGCCTTGGTGTTATTATGTTTGCCCTCCTCAGTCAGTCCCACCTAAGACGCTGGTGGTAGGCGGAAGGACGGAAGGTTTCTCCTCTACTGTTTGCTTTGCTGAGTATAGGCGCCTCATTCGAAGTTCAAACCCATGGAGTGGAGGGATTTATGTGTGACAGTGAACGGACGTCCGGCGGGGAATTAAATATTTATCGGTGTGTGACGAGCTACCATCTTCTTCGTATAGCTGAAATTGAACATGAACATTTTAGAGGGGATGAGATGGGAAAGGCTTCGGTTGGAAAGCAAATTACGCACGAGCACAGAGAATAACGTATGTATGCTGGTACACTGGCATTCACACTGGCTAATAAAAATATTTTATTTGACTAATAATACAATTGTAGCTTGTGGATTAATTACATCGTGGAATTCCAGAAACTTATGGAATTCCTAACAGTTAATGCTTCGACATTAATTGTTAATGTCCATGTCGACGGCTCATGCTTTCATGTGGGAAGTTGCAGGTGTATGAATTATAGGAGAGAATCCGACGGGAATTCACTCACAATTCGAAGACGACGGCCAGTTCGAACCGTGGGGATGGGGTGCAAGCAGCGAGCTCGTGAGAGCAGCGGACGGTATATGCTCGTGGGGAGTCATCGGAGAAGAGGTCAAAGCAGCAACAGAGTGGAGGAGAAGTCTCACTTACACGGGGCGGGCAGGGTATTCGATGAATCGGTCATACATATACTTCGGAAGTATATGTATGCAGGTGGAGGAGAAATCACATTACACGATGCAGGTCGGATAATCCATGGATTGGTCATACATATGCTCCGGAAGTTATATGAATACATGGTATAAGCAGCAATAGAAGGTGGAGGAGAAGTTATACGTACATGAGACAAGCAGGATAATTCATGGATCGATCATACGTACACTCCTGCAATTTGTACTTGCATTCCTTTTGTATCCGTTTGTTCAGCTAATTCAATAGCCTTTTTCATTGCCTTTCGAAACGAAACTCTATTTTTTAATTGTAAAGCTATATATTCCGCAAGAATATTAGGTTGCCCATAAGGTTTTTCAACTCTTGTGATAGCAATGTTGAGTCTTCGGTTCACAGAATGAAATTCTTTTTCTACATTCATCTGTAATTCTTCGATTCCTCGTGTTTGGCCCTCTATTAATAAATTTGGAAATCCAATATAGATTATGACCTGGATCAAATCAATTCTTTTTTTAATTCCTATACGAGCGATTCCTTCGTCACACATATGAATACATGAAAGAAATCATACGTACATGAGATAAGCAGGGTAATCCATGGATTGGTCATACATATGCTCCATAAGTCACACGTATGAATACATTATATAAGCAGCAACAATAGGTAGAGGAGAAATTATACGTACATGAGGCAGACAAGATAATTCATGGATCGATCATACGTATGCTTTGGAAGTCACACACGTATGAATATATGGTATAAGCAACAACAAGTGGAGGAGAAATCACATGGTATAAGCAGCAACAGGTGGAGGAGAAATCACACGTACACAAGACAAAGAGAGTAATCCATGGATCGATCATACGTATGCTCCATAAGTCACACGTATGAATAAATAGGAGAAATCATACGTACACGAGGTAGGCAGGGTAATCCATGGATTGGTCATACATATGCTTCGGAAGTCATACGTATGAATACATGGTATAAACAACAACAGAAGAAGGAGAAGAAGTTACACGTATACGAGACAGGTGGGATAATCTATAGATCGATTATATGTATGTACCGAAAGTCATACACATATGAATACTGATATAAACAATAACAAGTGAAGGAGAAGTCACACATATAGAAGATAGACAGGATAATGGATCGGTCTCCGAAAGTCAGAAGTATGAATACATGATATCATATGAATACATGGTATCATTAACATGCAGATTATTTTGGACGTAATTTTCCTGGGCGGTGGCGGGGGCCCCGCACGGAATCAAACCAAAACAAGAATGGGCCCTTTCTCGTGAGCCGCGCCAACCGCAAGCGGCCTAAGCTCCCACGTGATCCTATCGCCCCACCCATACGCCTACGGCTTTCCCGCCGGCCACGTGGCAGATCGCCTTCCCCGTCCCCCGGTAGGATCCCACGCCGCTGCCTTAACGGACGGACGCTTCGGTGGACACGCGTACGGTTTGCTCCATTTGTTGGGATTGGACGTTAACCAAGTCATCATATTAATCGAATTGATTAATACTCAAACCAGTGCACGAGCTTTCGATCGAGAAGCGTCGCCTCACAACTTGTGCTTCTATTTACTCCACTCACTCGCTCTTTATAGCGCAGACGAGAAAAGCTCCGTCGCTCGTTTACGAAACCCGGCGGTGCGATGGCGGCGATGGGAATCGCAAAATTACCGCCGCTCAACAATTCCGTTCATCCTGCCCATCGGAAATCTCCGACGCCCTTCCTTGCATCTTCCGATCCCCGCCTTTCCTCTTCCTTTCACGTCTCCGGTGGAAACGATAATATCCTCCTCCTCCGTAAGGCGGCGATTGCGTCGGGGCGGAGGACGGCGTCCGGTGCGAGGACCCCGGTCCTGGTCTCCCCCAAAGCCGTTTCCGACTCGCGGAGCTCGCAGACCTGCCTCGATCCTGATGCAAGCCGGGTGAGTTTGCGTGGGACGCACATTTGCCTCACATGCCCACAAGGTTTCTTTAGAAAGATTTTGTCATCGGAAGCGATCTTGGAATGGTTATCGGTGAATTGCTTGATGTGGTTGATTGCTTGTTTCTGTGGCAAAATTAAGCTACCAAAAAAAAAAAAAAATTTCTTCTCTTCTCTTTGTCCGCCGCTAGGTTCGTAGAAGAGTTGTCGGGTCTACATACTTGGGTTACATCAAGGTCGATGATTGTTCTCGAATGTTGTTATCAACCATTTCGTAGATCCACATTATATCCTTTCTTGTCTTTTAAGACGACCCTTTTTTAGCTTTTTTTTTTTCTCTTTCTTCCCAAATATTGACTGGATCGAGCTTTTAGATTTTTAATCGAGTTAGAAAATAAAAAGGAGAAACGATCGGTGATTTGGTGAAGATTTGTTCATCATTTAGAAACGAAAAGGACGCAGTTACCTGAAGTACATGTTCATAAGAAATTTAGCAGGTTTCTGCCTAGGAAAGCAAATCGGCCAAGGCACGAATCGATTCCATCGGTTAAAAGTTCTATAACTTATGGAAACCCAATTATGATTCTCTCAGATCTTATGTACCTTCTTCAAGATATGCAGGAGATATTGACTACCAGCATAAGACGATTGGAGGGTTGCCTATTTTCTACAAGTTGCTAATCGAACACATTGCAAATAGGATCGATCATATATTTCACAAGCCAAAAGCGAATTCTATGTTTCAGAAGAAACTTACCTGCGACAGTGTTTCTGACTATTATTTATTGTTGGTTTTCTTGAAATATTTGGAAGTACATGCAGATTATTCTCATCTTTAAAAATGTAGCTTCAAACTTAGCCTGGAGCACAGGTGGTTGATGGTTTTATTTATATGATTCAACATGATCACCTCATGCACATCTTTGTGGATGGTTATTTTCTAAAATTTGTTTGTTTTTTTGTGTGTTTTCTTAATTGTCATGTGAATATTTAAGATAATTATGTTTTGAAATGGTGGATTTTTGTTTTCTCTCCGCAGAGTGTTTTGGGTATTATACTTGGGGGAGGAGCCGGGACGAGGTTGTATCCTTTAACAAAGAAGAGGGCTAAACCTGCAGTACCACTTGGAGCCAACTACAGGCTAATCGATATTCCTGTCAGCAATTGCTTGAACAGTAATATTTTAAAGATCTACGTTCTGACACAGTTCAATTCTGCGTCTCTGAACCGCCATCTTTCACGGGCCTATGCGAGTAACATGGGTGGCTACCAGAATGAAGGCTTTGTTGAAGTTCTTGCTGCACAACAGAGTCCAGAGAACCCAAACTGGTTTCAGGTGCTATGACATCTTGGTCTTTTCATCTCAGTTTGAATTTACTTGAAATAAAGGCTTGGTTCTCTATACGCCATCTAATTGTTCCTCCTTGCTCTTAAATAAGGTTTGATATATCAGATCCTGTGAGGAGTCTCGTTTTTGGAACTTTTTTATCCTTTTAGTAGTTCCAACTAGACAAAGACTCCTGCCTTAAATGTCAGGAGTTCAAACTAAGAGTTTTATTCGCTGGCTAAATGCATGCTGTTTACCATGTGTTCCTAGGGTACTGCTGATGCTGTAAGGCAATACCTGTGGCTCTTTGAGGAGCACAATGTCATGGAGTATCTAATTCTTGCCGGAGACCATTTGTATCGCATGGACTACGAGAAATTCATTCAAGCGCACAGAGAAACAAACGCTGATATTACTGTGGCTGCGCTTCCAATGGATGAAAAACGTGCAACTGCTTTTGGTCTGATGAAAATTGATGAAGAAGGACGGATAATTGAATTTGCAGAAAAGCCAAAAGGAGATCAGCTGAAGGCGATGAAGGTAGAGATTCTTTCAGTAGTGTTCTTGGATTTGTGAGACCATTCATCGTTGTGCAGTTCACAAAGTTTATTACTTGTGCTTATAAAATTATTGATCGGTGAGCAGCAGGTCTCTGGTCCTAATAAGTCTGTTTTGCTTTTTATTTTTACAGGTTGATACCACCATTTTAGGCCTGGACAATGAAAGAGCAAAAGAGATGCCTTTCATTGCTAGCATGGGTATCTACGTGATCAGCAAGGATATAATGTTGCAGTTGCTTCGTGATAAATTTGCTGGAGCAAATGACTTTGGGAGTGAAGTTATCCCTGGTGCAACTAATGTTGGGATGAGGGTATGTCTGATATATTGATCTACAGATGATACATTTATTTATTTTTCCTAATGTTTATTTCTTTGAGATGCTTGGAAGTGAGTAACCCCACATAACAGCAAAAAGGCATTGCAAAATCACCCTTACCAAGATGAGGACTTGCCAAAAACTTATACAACTTCCACGGCACATTATATGCTCTATATCTGTTCATTCGATACATTTTTCATGAAATAAATCCAATTGACTCATTAACTTAATAGGACCAAATCTGAAACCAGAAAACCCAAAATGGATTGAGTCCAAACTAATGATAGTAAGTCCATATGGCCTTTTATGACATCATAATGGTTTTCTCCCTGAAAACCCAAAATAGTGGTTAGTGGATCCATCTAGTCTTATAAATCGCCAAAATCATTTTACTTCCAGTGTGAAACCACTTGGGGTGTCACAGTACTAGGCTGAGTTGGGTCATCTGTGTGTGTTAGGACCACCATTATTTTAGTATTCCTATATCATTCTCTAAAAAATTATTGAAACCTGCAAACTATTAAAGATTACATTCTTTTAAAAGTACAAGTTATTCCACATGGTTTATGTATGACTCGAATAACCTTGCTTTAGCTGGAAGGCATGTTTTTCATACCATGCTGTCGTTTGACTTGTGCCTTTGCTGCCATGTCAGAGCCAGTCAATGCTCCAACTATTTCATGTGTATGACGCTGGCTTGTCCTTGTGGCCAGTTGGCAACACTCACAAGGTGCACTCTAGCCAACATGGGATCATATGGCATGGGCAATCAATTTTGCAACCAAAATAGCTCCTCTACATTTAAATTTCTCAAACATACAGTACTCAGATGCTAGATCTTTATGATTCTCAGTTATTTTCAGAATATCAGTGACCGATCTTAATTGTTTTATTTTGAACAACAGGTACAAGCTTATTTATATGATGGTTACTGGGAGGACATTGGTACAATTGAGGCATTTTACAATGCAAATCTTGGAATTACTAAAAAGCCAGTACCAGATTTCAGGTAGATTACTCAGAAGACAAATAAGATAATGTGCTTTTCCATGTTCACAGGCATGTCATGCTTTAGCAACTGATTGAATCTTAACTTGATTTCAGCTTTTATGATCGTACATCTCCAATTTATACACAACCCCGATATTTACCTCCTTCCAAGATGCTGGATGCTGATGTAACTGATAGCGTGATTGGCGAGGGATGTGTGATCAAGGTGAGTTCACTGCATATCAATCTTTTTCTTCTTTTTTTTTTGTCTGAGATTTGTTTTACAACTAGTCGTTAATATAAGTGAAATATGCCCTATAATTTAATTACCATATGTGAATTAAACAATATGTAACATAACTTTGTAACATAGTTTCTGGGAGCTTAGTTTTATATTGTCTCGTATCAATGACTAGGTAATATCAGAAATTTATCTGCTACAAGATCTCAATCTATCTGGTTCTTGTGAATTCATTACTGTCTGCTGCTTTATAACAATTTGTAAGTGACGTTTGTTATTCATACAGAAACAATGTAATGCATGCCTATTTACATGTTCGACATGAATGTAATGTCTAAATGCGAGTATTAAGTGTTTCTTTCTTTTTTCTTTTTTTATTTCCTGGGTGGACTTGGGACCCATAGAAGCACAGTTATCTCGCATTCTTTTTTGTAGAAGCAAAAAATGCTTGGAAACCTAATTGCAGGCGAACTGGCTATGTGGTGTTGGTAAAGTAATAAAGAGATTACAATTTATACCGTAAGATGTGCAACAGTATAGCATACTGATGATTGCTGTGTATTACGTATCTTTTCTTCCATGTGCCTTGCGTGATTTTCTTTGTGCGACACTGAATGCTTAAATTCCAGCACATGGTTGACATTTATATGATGATCTTGTGTGTGTGTACGTGTGTGAGTGCATGCTCATGCACAAGCACACTTGTATTTCTCATATGTGCTTTTTTACTCCATAGCTCTGCCTCCATACATGTCTACTAAAAAGTTAGGTCCTGGGATTATCCTGTTTCATTTCATTTTGGAAGTGCCAGATGGCTAAACTCTCAAAATTTTAAAAAGACTACTTTCATGTCCCTGCAGAACTGCAAGATCCACCATTCTGTAATTGGTCTTCGTTCTTGTATATCAGAAGGTGCAGTCCTCGAAGACACTCTACTGATGGGAGCAGATTATTATGAGGTAATGCCATAGAAAGAAAAAAAAAAAAACCCACCCGAACTAGTTAATCCAGAAGTAGTATATGATACTTGTTCGTTTGAATAGATAATTTAGTCTTTGACTCTGTGCCGCAAACCACGCTTGTAGACTGATGCTGATAGGAGGCTGTTAGCTGCAAAAGGCAGTGTTCCCATGGGCATCGGAAGAAATTCTCACGTCAAAAGAGCCATCATCGACAAGAATGCTCGCATTGGGGAGAATGTCAAGGTAATAATAGTAACCCAGATTATGCAATGAAACTGAGATCTTTCCTGTTGCTACATTAATGTTTCTTAATTATCAATTTTCTAGATGTCAGAAAAATAGACAAATCATAAAATCGCAAATATGTCCAGAAAGTACTCTATCCCAGGAGGGTAGCAATTTTTTTTTTTTGTTCTTTGGCCTCTAAATAATGGTTCACTGGTTTCCCAGATCATCAACTGTGATAACGTGCAAGAAGCGGCAAGAGAGACGGACGGATACTTCATCAAGAGTGGCATCGTCACCGTCATCAAAGATGCACTGATCCCTAGTGGAACTGTCATCTAGTTCTCAACGTAAAACTGCTACGCCTGTGGTCTGCTGTCTCGGGCTTTGTTCATCTTCCGTTGCTACGTATATTTCTCGTTCACGGAAAACCTTTTCTGTGGCATTTGTCGGACAAGACGTTTCTTTTCGATATATTACTTTGATGATGTTTGTGGGAGCACAATAATAGCAAATCGTACGAGTCTGAGTTCAGATTTAGCTCGAATTGAATCGAACGTTTTAAGATGGATACTGTAAGCGGTGGATTGGGATACAAGTGGAAGGACAGTAGTGACGCGAAGCCATGTAAGAGTGGCGCGCGCTAATGGCCGACTCCAGGCGACGGGTTTTTGGCAGGAGAGGGAGGCCCGGGATATCCACCGTGCCGGAGCAATCTGGCTCCACCACGTCCTCGGAGTAGCGTCATCTCATGCCCTTCAAGCGATTGCGCATGAGCATCATCACCTGCACGCAAGAATATGAACGATGATCTTTGAAAGAGGTTGTCGCCAGCCAAGGAAAGCAGCACAGATTTAGCTCCTTTGCCGATCTAAATAGATCCTAATGATCGATCGTTATTTGTTTACAACGATAGAAACAGTTACGATGGTAAAAGATCAACAACAATCTTACGGGAATAGGAAGAGAGTTCGTATATACCATGGGCTGCACCAGTGAGGAGGTGGGCGACTCTTGAATCAGCTCCAGGGGAAAAGGAGACGAGTAGTACAAGCAACACAGCCATGCAAAGGCGTCTCTTCTGATCCATTATCTACTACACTTGATGCACTCTGTTTCTTTCTCGTTGCGGGTTCAATGTTGAGTCCGGAGGACTCTCTCTCTCTCTCTCTCTCTCTCTCTCTCTCTCTCTCTCTCTCTCTCTCTCTCTATCTATGTGGAACAGGTGAAAGAGACTTACATCTTTGTGCTGGAAGATTTGTTTTGGTCAAGTACGTTGTTGAGGTCAATTGATTTGAACATAGACCGGCGACTCTGTCTCCCTTGGATAAGAGACACAATAATAGGTTGTGTACTTTTTAGGCCTTTGCAATAGCTTGTTTATCAAGTCTAGTAGAAAACGAAGCTTGACAGCTTCGTTGAGAGACCGGCGTTGGCTCTACGAGCTGGGAGAGCAGACCGACAGAGGTGAGTTGGGACGATCTTGTTGGGCTGGCAATCCACAAATTCAATCCATAGTGGGCTTGGGCAGTCCACAACCCACACCCCCTCTTAACATAACCCTAATTAACATTAGGGGGTGTGATGACAATTCCTAATGCACCTCAACATAAAGCTATTGTAAATAGGATGAACTGCACCATCATTAAAAAAATCAGATGTATGCTTTCATAGGCTAAGTTACCAAAAAAGTTTTAGAATAAGACTTTGAGGATTGCAATTGATGTGATCAACTTGTCACCATGTAGAGCCCTAGATAATGATGTTGCAAAGCATATATGGTCAGGGAAAAATATTTCCTACAAATATTTGAGAGTGTTTGGTTATCGTGCATTTGCACATATTCTCGACAATGAGAGGTCCAAGCTGGATGGTAAGACAAAAGAATGTATTTTTATTAGCTACTTACATAATCAATTTGGTTACTGGCTTTGGAATCCAAAAAAGCAAAAGGTATTTAGAAGCAGAGATATGATTTTTTTTTTAGGATTAAACATTTAAAGATTTGAATAAGAAAGTATCAGCCAAGACTTCTACAGAAGGATTAGCAGATTGTGACATAGTTACTTCTCCAGTATATCAGGGTGATTGGGAGATGTGTAGGAAGATGGTGTAGAGCCCGATGTTAATCTACTTGTATGATATGTTGAGCAAAAAGAAGTTGGAGAACAACTTCCTATAAAATCTCAATTGAGAAGATCTTCTATACAACATCAACATTCTAAAAGATACTCTACAAATGAGTATGTGATGTTTATTGATGCAGGTGAAATAGAGAGTTACCAAGAAGCAATTGAAAGTGAGTAAAAAAAAAAAAATTAATTGCTATGCAGAAAGAGATGGATGCTCTATAGAAGAACCATACATATGATTTAGTGCAACTACTAAAGAGAATTAAGACCTTAAAGAATAAGTGAGTTTTTAGGTTGAAAACTCAAGAATATTATTCTCAACCAAAGTACAAAACTATATTGATTGTGAAAGACTTTGGTCAAAAGAAAGGTATTAACTTTGAAGAGATTTTTTCTCCTTTTGTTAAAATGCCTTCTATTCGTGTTGCTCTCGGTACTACTGCTAGCTAGGACTTAGAGGTTAAGCAGTTAGATGTGAATACAGCTTTTCTTCATGGTGATTTCGAGGAGGAAATTTTTATGAAGCAACCAGAAGACTTCAAAGTCAAAGGTAAAGAGAACTTTGTCTGTAAGTTGAAGAAGAGCTGGCCTAAAGCAAGCTCCAAGTCAATGGTACTAAAAGTTTGATTCATTTATGACAGAAAATAAATATAAAAGAATGACTTTAGATCATTATGTGTACATCAAATGGTTTGGTGAGAATTTTATTGTTCTCTTACTTTATGTTGATGACATGCTCATCGTTGGAAAAGATATGTCTATAATTGCTAGATTGAAGAAAGAACTGAGTGAGTCTTTTGCAATGAAGGACATGAGGCCAACAAAGCAAATACTAGACATGCAGATTTCCCATGACAGAAAAACCAAGTAGATTTGGTTGTCACAGGATAAATACATCGAGAAGATATTGGAAAGGTTTAGTATGAGCAATGCAAAGCCAATTAGTTCTCCTCTAGTAGGTCTCTTCAAGTTGTGCTCAGAACAGAGTCCGTCAATTGATGAAGAGAATGAGAAAATGCAAAAGGTTCCTTATACTTTAGTATTTAAAAGTTTAATGTATGTCATAGTATGTACGAGGTCGAATATCGCATATGCAGTGGGTGTTACTAGTAGATTTCTTACAAATCTAAGCAAAGAGTACTAGACAACAATGAAGTGGATCTTTAGATACCTCAGAGGGAGCTCTAAGGTTTGTTTAAACTTTGGAGTTATACTACCTTTATTAACAGGTTACACAGATACAAATATGACATGAGATATAGATATAAGAAAATCCAAATCAAGTTTTACACTTACTTTTGCATGGGGAGCTATATTATATGGTGAATTATGACAGCTAGAGTGCCATACATTTGTGTAAGAGCCCAACTTTTCATTTAAAGTCAAAGCATATAGATGTCAGATACCACTACATTCGAAATGTCCTTGAAGAAAAGCAGTTGCAGCTTCAGAAAATTCACATAGATGACGATGGAGCAGACATGTTGACAAAGACCTTACCAAATGAAGGGTGAGAGATATGTCGACAACTGGTCGACATGGCTTCACATTGAGGTGTCATCGGACAGCCTCCTTTATGAGCAAAAGGGGGAGGTTGTTGAGCTGACAGCCCACAAGTTTAGCCCATAGCCCACCTCTCATTTAATCTAATCTTAGATCTAATAAGGGGGGTGAGGTGGCTACGTAAAAAGGGAGAAAAGCTATAGTAACGAGATAGAAAACTATAACAGCAACTTGATTTAAAAAAAAGAAAAAAATGATAGAAAAATAAGAGAAGGTAAGAGAAGAAGAGAAGGATAATGTAGAGAGATTGTTCTCAATTATCCAAGCAGTGAGAAAGCAGTGTTCTCATCTCAGATTAGATCAGATTTATAGTAGATTCTAGTTGTGATTATTTATGAAGAATTTGGATATTGTGTATAGTGACATAATCCATGTATCCCAGTTATTCTTTTGAGATTGTTGTTTGGATTTTGGGCAAAATATTATGAGATTTGTATATTCATTATTTTTATAGAGGATTATCTCTAGTTTGTTCCGTCGTTTTTCTCCTTCACGTTAAAGGGATTTTTCACGTAAACCTTTATATTCTATTTGATTATAATTATTATTTAATTTCGTTGTGTGTTATGATATGTTTATATTTATTCTTATATAAATTTTCTTCTACTTTTTATTAATTACATGAACGAGTACCCAAAAACTTCAAAGTCAACGAAAAGTACCATTTTTATACCGAATCAATCTGACTTTCGAGGGTTGGACGAGTCTCCACCACACACGCGGACACCTAATTGGGTGCCCACTCCGAGGAGTTCAGCGACAGACAATGACAAGTTCGCATCATGTGATGCAGAAGACGCACAGCTCGTTTTCCATTTCAAACTCCTTCTCATCGATCAACAACGCTACACAAGTTGACTCCACCAAATACCTATGTCGCCATTACGGACAGTACATCTACAAGTGTTTTAGTGAAAAGTTATGGAATGAAACTTTTCTGTATAGAGCAACCTCTGAAATCATTTTGAAACTCTTGGATTACTCGACTTGTAAGTTTCTGTATGGTTCATCAAAGTAATAAACTGTTTGTGTTCATTCAAACACACTACATATCCAAGTCTTCGATTTTATTCGTGAATGCTCACAACCGAAAGTGAATTATTCTTGTTCAGCATAAACTACGTTTGCAGTGCATGGTACAGGTTATAGATTCCAGAGCAAAAGCCAACAGGATGTATCAGCTGTGGATAAGGTCGTCTCTATCAGATCGAGAGTCAAACTCATGTAATCAAATGAATCTATGGGGGAGGGGGGATTTACTTGAGAAGAAAAAACTGGCATATGCTTCCTCAGAAAAGGGACGGAAACTAAATTCTTTTGCTCAGCGCAACCACAAAGCAGCAAGCAAACATATCAACGAATTCACAATGGATAGGGATACAGCAGCAATACAACCTCACCTGAAACCAGCCATGCATGCTGTGTCTGCATGGCTCCCCAGATGCCAAATAGGAAGTATGCCAACTGCATCGACAAAGCTTCTTAGATGGCATTCAGGGAGCCAGGCAGAACATGCATCAGAGCGAGCAGGAGACGATGGTCGTGACCTACAAGAACCCCAAGACCACATGCATCAGTAATCAGCTTTCGTATCAACCAAAAGCCTTAAAAGCTGCAATAGAAAGGAACTCACGCGTACGCTTTCTTCTCTCGTCAGCTGCGGAAGCCATAAATGTCTCTCTCTCTCTCTCTCTCTCTCTCTCTCTCTCTCAACTCATCTCCCATGTCACATGCATTGCATGTCTAGTGCACTTGGTAAATGACTCAACTCCACAGCTAGCAGAGACGGGGAGGCAGCATATACACGAAGCAGAGCATGAAGGACAAGGGAAAGGCCAAAAGAACCATGTGGAGGTTGGGGGAGGGCCATTCCTTCCTTCTCTTAAAATGGGCGCCGGTCGTGACTTCTTCTGCTGTATGAGTCCACAGGAAGAGCCAAGGGCAGCCTGGGTCTTGCACCACGGCACCTTTGGCTTCGTCTTCTTCATCTCTCCTCGTAAATGGTGAACGATGTCATGATACATACCACATACAATATGTTATGCGATACTGCAAGCTCGATCAAGCCCCAGTCGGCACTAAAAGCAAGTAACCAGGTGATCAGTCTTCTTTTTCTCCTTTGGTCCTACCTAAACATCCCAACTTCTTACGGTGTATCAATGTGCGTGCATCATCCATCGTTTCTGCATCTGTCGATGAGCATGACTTTGTTTAGAACAATATAGTCGTCGAACTTAGCTAATCTATGATATCCAATGTCTGTTGCACCTTCATTCCGTCTGCTTGGGTCACATGAACCACTCTGCAACAAGGTCGGACAAGAGCCCGCACCGTTCACACCGCAAGTCAAACCTTTGACCGCAAGTCAAACTGGCCGACGTTTCCCTTGACCGGTAGCTAGCGGCAAGATAATGGGATTTGACCGTGAACAGGCCACGGTGGCCACACCATCCGCGGGGCCCGCCGCCTGATCGTTTAATTTATATACGACGATGCGATGATGTGTCGAAGTGTCGAGCAACAATTCCCGCGGCAAAAATAATATATCTTGTTTCGATAAATAAAAATATTATTTAAAAAAGGTGTTCATAAACCTTTTATTATCTTTGATTAATATCACCGAGGCCTTCTAACCCGATAAGCACACTTCCTTCGTGTCGCCTTGTTTACGAGGCTTGATGATTGGATAACTGACATGGGGCCCATCAAAATCGAACCAGATCGCGCGGCGATGCTACAGCACACCCTAACCCCCTGAATTCTTCCCCAAAACCCTAATCGCGACGCCATCCATCCGAAGCGCCTGACCATCTCCCATCGGATCAGCTCCCGCTGAGGATGAGGAATGCGTGGAGGAATCTCTCGCTGCGAAGCTTCCCTTGGATCGCTTCCCGCGGCCCCAGAGTTAGCCCTCCCAACCTCCTGGTGAAGGTTCCGGAACCCAAAAACCCTTCCTTTCTCCTTCCGTTTGTCGGCAGGATTCGCTCTCCGTCGTACCTTGCAATCCGCTGGTTCTCGCCGGATCCGGCCGGTTCGGATGAGATCAAAGCCGAGTTGGAGTCCCTCGACCTCTCGTTCGACCGGGAGACCATGGATTTGGTGCTTCGGGATCTCAAGTGCGTGCATTCCGCTTCGGAGGATGGACGCGTCAAGCTGAATTCAGAATCCTACAATCGAATGCTTCAAACCCTTGGAAACAATGGGCGGTCAGAGGAATTCTGGCGTGTTGTTGGGACCATGAGAAAGAAAGGCTTTGGGATCTCTAAAGCCACCTACTTGTCCGTCTCAAAGAGTTTTCGCGAGGAGAAAATGGAGAAAGATGTCAATTTGTTGAATGAAGCCTACTCTCTGAGCACTGGTAGAAACGAGGCTGAAACGGCGTGTCGGGAAATTTGCAAGATCTTGAGGGAAGAGGAACCAGGTGAAATCCTTCAAAAGAAGCTGGATGATATCGATGACAGCTTGTTATCCGACTTGGTCGGTGTGGTCTTGGAGTTGACTAGCCAGCACCCTGAGAAAGCTTTGCTGTTGATGGAGCAGGTAGAAAAGAGGTCGTCCTTGAAGATTGATGGCGGTGTTTATAATGCTATGGCCAGGATTTTGGGTCGAAAAAATTGCATCAATGAGTTTCAGGATCTCCTTCGGAAGATGAGAGATCAGGGTCATGAATTGGAATTGAAAACATATATCAAAGTGTCACACTGGTTTCACCAGCGAAAGATGATTGCAGAAGTGGCAGATTTGTATGAGTTTGCGATGAGTGGTACAGTGAAGCCTCCACCTCAGGATTTCTTGTTCCTCTTGAAGAAGATAGTTTTGAGTAAAGATCTAGATTTGGATTTGATTACCCGGGTTGTCCGCATTTTTGTGGAAGATGGAAATTCCATCAAGAGATCGGTATTTGGTGGAGTTCTTAAATCCTTGAGGAGCGTTGGTAGATTGGGGGAGTGTGATAAGGTCTTAAAGGCCATGGAACAGGGAGGATTTGCGGCTGATAGTTCTGTACATGATCGGGTAGTCATCGGACTTTGTGATGCTGGGAGGTCGGATGGAGCCTTCAAATACTTGGACAATATTGAAAATGAAGGCTATAGTTTGGATGTGAAGACATGGACATATTTGGTCAAAAAACATTCGGTGGCTGGCGAACTAGAACAAGCATTGTCTTGCTTCAAGGTGATGACAGAAAGAAGGGGTGGTGAAAATGTTGGTTGTGCCTTTGAGGAGCTGATGAAAGGATATTGCCAGAAGGACAAAATAAAAGATGCACACAAGGTTCTAAATGAGATGGTAACTAAAAGAAATGTACAGCCTTGGCACAGCACCTACAAGTTTCTAATTGAAATGTTCATAAATCAAGGGTACCTTAAGGAATCTTTTAGTCTTCTGGAACCGATGAAAAGTCATGGTTTTCCTCCGTATATTGACCCGTATATAAGTTATATGTCAAAGTCGGGGACCGTGGATGATGCAATGGGTTTTCTGAAGGCTATGACGGTGAAGGAGTTTCCTTCTAGAACGGTGTTCATGCGCGTTTTTGAAACACTACTCAAAGCAGGCAGCCATGACGTGGCGCATGGTATACTTTCTAAATCTCCAGGATCCGTCCGTAATCATGCTGATGTCTTGGATCTGTTCTACTCAATGAAACCAGACGATGCTTCTGCAGTCATTGCTTAGACCATCCATGGAATTCAAAAATTGTTGTGCTTCCTACAACAGCTATCCATCTTTTGATTTATGCAGTAAAACTTACTTGAGGATGATAAATTGGCCACAAATAATGCCAATATTCATAACCAGTTCCTCTGAAGACTTCAATTTCATAGACTCGGTATCAATTTGGGAATTATTGGCTAACCGAAGAATCACCATCCTGAACTGACACTCAACCTATTATTTTGCGGAAGAGATGATTGCCGATGCTGATATTCAGGCTGCTATCCTCCCAAGTTATGAACTGTTTGTTTTAATTAGCTGATTTTTGAAGTTTGAGCACCCTCTTCTTTCACATATTGGTTAGGTTATAATGGTAAATTGACATCTTATCATATTTAAACTGCATTTGATGGGCCTATGTGCCATGCGTATTTAGTCGATTTTTTATTTTTATTTTTGTATATGCATGTGCACTTGTATCTATCTTCATGCCCGGTCCTGTGAGCCGAAGCTTATTACAATGACCAAAAAATGGCGTAAACACCAGAGCGTCGCCTCGGTCCATAAACTAGGTAGGATCCAATATTCAATCCTGTTCTTAGTTCTGATTTTATGTCTGGCTTCATTGATCTTTGGTGATGCCCGATGCCTCACATAATGGCATCTTAGTTGAATTTGCCCAGTGTCTCCTGCAATGAACTGACCATTTGGTGTCTCCCTTACCTTCCTTTTCTGCAGGGTCTTCTCTGTGTCCTCTACGCATGCAGCTTCATCGCCTTTTCATTAGTTCCTCCGTAGGGTGATGGGCACAACTATGAGGGGGCATGCTCGATTTTGTCGATCTAGAATTTTATGAATTTGTTGAGGTTTACTACATATTAGGTCTGAATTCATTTGAAGCTTGCAAAATCTCGACAGCTTGTCTTGTAGGTGCTTCGCATGGATTGTGACTCAGAAATTGATGGTGCCTCAATCCTCATAAGGAATGCAGCCGCAGTCACTGTTGAAGGTAAATGCTTATAGAATTCTTCGTCTTGAGACATTAGAATGCTAGCTTGGATTCATTGAATGGTGAACCTACCTCATAGTTGAAACGTTGTTCATGTAATCATCATGTAACTCCTTGGTTCAAATAAGCTCGTGGAGAAACTCCATGAGGTGAGCTGAGTGGTAAAACATCTTTTCGATGCTTTTCGACTCTTAAAACAAAGTAATTATGATAGTGGCTATGCAACACAAAAGAGCTTGGCCCCTTGAAGTGAGTCCGTAGGTTGGGGATGAGTAAGATCAAGATTCGTCCTTTAGTTTCGTTAAGGTTTTCAAGTTTTCGTAAGTTGCACCCAAATCAAATATTAGTTTTGACCAGTCCAGAGACTTGAAACAATGTAGAATATTAGTGATATATAGATTAGCCCAAGGTAGTCGAGGCTCGAGTGTGACTTGTATGAAGATCGAGGTTGATTGAGATTTTAGACGTGATTCCTCCATGAAGTAATTTTGGTATGGTTGGCTTTGTATAGTTGGCTTAACTAGAGAGGATATTATGAGATATGACTAAAATGTGCTCTCGGCATTCGTCCGATTGGGTTGTTGTCACACGTCGAGCACTAATTAAAGGGATTTGAAAGTGCAATCGTGTGCTAGTTTGATATATTGGTCATCAACCTTTGACGATTAGCTTGGGTTGGGTGTCATGCATCTTTTGATGCTTAGCCTGAGAACGACATATTATGTATCCCTCCAATGCTTAGCTTAGCTCAGGGGTGAGCGCGCCTATGGGAGTCTCTCGATCGGTTGGTCGATCAATGGAGTAACTTAACTGATGGAGGGTGGATGGCTCAACCATCGAGCAATGGATTAACTTAGCTGATTTGTCTGCTTTGGATGGAAGAGATTGGATCGAAGTTGATCTAGCAAAGTACGATTGAAGTGCCCACTCCATCGCAATGGGGGAAGTTTTGGTCTATTTGCTACTACTAGTTGGTAGAATGCCTATGCCGGGCGGTGGAAGAAACTGAGATGGTAAGATGTTGTGGAGGTCCATGGGCATCGGCATCCAGATCGTATTTGATGGGCCGACGACAAGTTGGTGGTAGGATGCCGATCCCTACGCCGCCCAAGTGCCCACACTTTGCAGCAGGCATTGCCCGATTGTTGCAGCCCCACCACCTTCGAGCACACTTTGCATTCGAAGCGGAGGAGCTTCCGCGGCTGGGCGCACACCAAACACTTGTCACCCAATCTTTATTGTAGGGAGATGTCCAGGGACCCACGCCGGGCGGTGGGCTCTTGCTCTTGTTGCAGTGGATTTAGAGGGCCCACGTCGTGCGTCCGCCTGGCCGACTGCAGTGGGGCCGATGGAGCCACATCAGATTTGCCCATGTCGAACAGCTTGCTTTGTTGGGCCAATCAATCAGCTATAAAAGCTCCGGATCTGCTGCCCGCATAAGGAAGGCAGGAGGACACTTTGGCTTGGTTGATTTGCCCACCTATTCAAATCTAGTGAATTAGCTCCGAGTTCGGCTGGATCTGCTCGCCTTACGTCGAATTCGATCCACCCACATCCGGTAGATTGTGTTAAAAAGACAGACACTTTTGGTCTACGGAGAATGCATTCAACAGAATTTGATCCGAATGCCGACCAACCCACATCAGGCAAGTTGGGTCCATGTAAAAGATACTCGTAGGATCCATCAATCGTTGAGATGCTTTCGTTTACATTATCATGCATTAAAGATACTTGTGTCCGTGAAGGATGCATTGACCATTGAGATGCTTTTGTCCGCAAAGGATGTACTAGATGCTTCGGATGCTTTTGTCTATTAAGGATACAACGATCACTTCAAATGTTTTTCCCCGTAAAAGACGTGACACTTATGGATGCTTCGAATGTTTTTGTCCATGAAAGACGCTTCAGATGCTTTATTCGCAAGGAAGGTATCATACGCTTCGGATGCTTTCATCTATGAAAGATGCATCAGATGCTTTTGTCTACGAAAGACGTATCAAACGCTTCAAATGTTTTTGCGCACGAAGAACATGTTGAATGTTGGGATGCTTTGGCCGTTGCAATCACGCTATCATCGAAAAAAAATACTTCGAGTCATTTCGACCACATTGTTGTCGATAGGAATGCTTCGAAACTATTTTAATTGTGCCCTCATCGAACAACGTGCTTCAAGCCATTTCAACTGCAATATGGTTCGAGGCGAAATGTCCTTGTTAGAGCACTCATTGAGCAAGTTGACAAGATGACATTCTTTTGATATGAGCCTTCTTCGCAAAAAAATGATAAGAAAAATATCGATGACTCTATCTAAGTCTATGTGCAGAAGAAGTCCGATATGACCAAGGTGAGGACTCGAACGATCGCTTGAACGTCTAAAGATAATTTTAATTTGAATAAAATTAAATAAGATTCTCGACGTGAACCCTTCAATGCTTTATCAATAACCGATAAAAACAAAATAATTTTAATAAACAATAATTTTTATAACATAATTAATTTTTTTAAATCGATTTAACTAGAAAAAATATATTCTGAGATAGAATATTCCTTTTGACAATCATCTCCTATTCTCATATTAACTGAGGTGCCACATGCCGAGCCTTAATTGGGACGAATATTTCCCCATCAGCAACCAAAGTCCCCATATGCAAATCACCAATAATTTTATCGACCGCATGAGTGAAATGATAATGAACTGTTATTTCCATCATACCAAAGTACAACAGTAGGTATACATTCTCTTGCCATCAAAATTTACTTTACAGGTACGACGCTAGAAAGAATTATAACTCACCAACTTAATGTGTTACCCCTCCCAAGTTTTTGTCATCTGATGCTCATCAGAAGAGGAGGATCCAAAAGACAAAAATTTAAGCTTTTCACCAATAAGGACAACTCCGGCAACTGAGAGAGCAAACAAGCAGGATGTCTCTGAAGTATAACCTCTACTATCGGCAACATCTGATAACGAAATCTATCCACACCGTTTTGGATCAGGCTTCCCAAGTAGCTTTCCAGATGCAATCAAAACTAGCCTCCAAACCTTTTGATTCGTTGCTTACTGTTGCAAAACCTCAGCTTTCCGCTCAATAATTACCAGTCCAATTTATCTGTGCATGTTGTGGCTGTTGATAAACACCCGCAGCAGGGCCCACCATTTCTACTGCTCCAGCCGCAGCCTGAGACTGCTGGACAAGAGGATGAACAGCTGCGGATGCAGGGTGGTAGATCCCACCCGAGGCACCATGGCCAGTTTGTGTGGGTGCTAATGTCATATGAGGCGGCATACCGTAGAAAGTAGTAGCAGTCTGAAGACTGGAATTGTCCTGCCCAGGTGCCAGAATCCAAGCAGCTGAACCTTCACTCTGCTGAAGAGAATGGTAACTCGGATATAAATAAGACAAAACTAGTGAATAGAAGTAATTCGCCATCTGGGCTTCGAAATTACAGTAGAGATTGTATAAAAGTAATTCGCCATCTGGGCTTGTCCGAACCTGAATCCACAATCACTATATAGAGGCAATATATTTGAAGTAAACCAGTTCTTTTCTTTATTATCATTTATTTTACACTATCCAGGACCAAAAAAATACATGCAGCACCCTTTACAAGCTAATCACAGAAAGTTTTTAAATATATCATTAATATATTGCTCTAGGACAGTTTATGCTACAAAAGTGTTTCAGCCAATGATTGCTAGAATCTTTGATAATTTGGCTGTGTTCGTGAATTAAATGCATATTTGTTAATTCGAAAACTTCTAGCCTAACAAAATGCAAGCAGATCATTGTCACCTCCGACATGTCTCACGAAGGAAAACTTTGAAGTGATAATCACTTGAACAAACAAAGGGAGCAGCCATAGAGAGACCAAGAGCCATTATAAAAATGATAGTGGCTCTCAAAATTCAATGGCAGCTTTCAGATTTCTGTACTATAGGCAGTAGAATGGTTTTTCTTTCAAATAATCACACATGGATAAAAAATAATATCTCAAATCTAAATAAAAGAAGAGAAAATTACCTGTTGCTCAGAACTATAGATATTATTTTCTTTGAATTGAGTTGAATTGAGATCCTCCTTGCTAGTTGAGTTACCACTACTCACAACAGGACTATATGTGTAGCAAGTTGGGGTGGAGTTGTAACTTCCATAACCCGCTGGGATTCCAATAAAAGCAGAACTACTAATGTTAGTACCAGGCTTATATTGAGAAAGGGAGAACTTGACAGGGGCAGCAGCTGCTGCAGTTCCAGGATGTGGATACATGCTGCCAATATGAGGTTGCTGAGGGAACGCAACGCTACTCAGAAAAGGGTGAAGGGCAGGAGGTGGAACATAGAATGGTGAGAAATATTGACCATATGAAATTGGATAATGCGATAAATGTACACCAGCAGTTTGCCGAAATATGGGAACTGGTTGCTGGGAAACAACACCAGAACTCTGCATGGCACCAACTGCTTGAGTTGCGAGAGGAGTTGACCCAGCTGTAGATAAAATAACAGAGCTCCCATTCTGTAATGGAATAACAAAGCATTGGTGTTCTAATAAGAATAGAAATATAGAGAACACATGGTAAATAAATCAGTAAAATGCTGAACATGAAGCAGAAAAAAATGTTATTCCAACAAAAAATGTTGTTAACTTGCAACCAAGGAAGTCTCAGTATGATGTAAGATGTTATCACGTAATAAAATAAGATGTCTCTTTCAATAGAAATTAAATGCTAGATATTCTTGCTTCATTTTCATCATGATATCCACGTTGGGAGCATTTGGTTGCCTACAACTAAAATCATCTGCAAGTAGCAGTTGCAGGTCTTGGAAAGGAAGAAGGAATGATTATGCTGTCTAAAGTAGAGAGAGTTTTGGGGTCGGATATAGTATCTAAATCAAATTTTCTTTTGCAACCCACCTAGAAGGTATGACAAATGGAATTTCAATTGCATATCCACCTGCAGCTGGAGAGGATAAAGTTGTGTAGACAAGCTTCAAGTGGTTTACCTGCATGCAACCAAATGTATGCAAGTGGACTACTTGCTGCAGAATGACCAGCAAGCAGTCCACTTGCAGGCAAACAACTAAACAGCCCCTTCATGAATTTAGATTAAAAAAATTAGTTTACGTAACATAAGCAATTATCATCTTGAAAAACTTAAGAGACCATCCTTGCTACTAACAAATCTAAGGCCCGGATATACAAATAAATAATTTCATTTAAGTTTGAAATCTATTACATGTTGCCATCGTCATGTGAGTCACCCTTACTATCAGGTATCATTGAACAAAATAATAAAAAATGAATTGTACATGTACCACTATCAAGCTATATGTTCCAGTATTAGTACTTGGTCGGACCATGAAATACTACTTTATATATAATAGTCTGACCGATATTAAAAACATCAGATGGATTAAGCATAATGGGTGATCACATAATTTAAAAATTAACACAGGAAAAATAGGTGGTCACATAATTTTTAGAAGCAGGTTCCTATGAGATCGATAAAGCACTCTGCTTTCACCAATCTCTTGTAAAACTATGTTTTCTTCATGACTAAGAAAATGCATAGAAATTCACCTGAACCAACCGCTTGCTGTGCCTGGCCAAACTGAGTACCAGGGACAACCACCATGTTACTATTGTACCCAGCAGAGGTACTACATGCGAAGAAAGGAGAAAATGACTACTCGCAACAGCAGTAGGACAAGAGAATTGTGAGAACATCAACATACAAAAAGGAATTGAAATTGAAATAAATTAGGAGGGCCCACATAATCATTGTGAAGATAACGCTGAGGAACAGAAAAAATAACAAAGAAAGCAAGAAACTTCACCCATCCCAAACCCTATCTAGACTACTAAAACCCGAGTCTGCACTGAATGTGTAAAAGCTGAGACAAAGCAATTGTAAAAGCAAACGAGCAAAAGCATTTGTACTAACCTGAGGCTGCAAATAACCAAATGTGAAAAAGCAACTACAGCTTAGCTTACCGAGAATCTAATGGTCGAGACAAAAGACACAAAACTCAAGCGAACATTTTTGTCACATCCTATGACTAATATCCATGTTACTTACAATGCAATGGACCACACATACAAAATATTAATTCCAACAAATAAGATTGCAATAAACAGAAAATTTTGGATGCTTGAGCTACAATGAATGTGACCATTAAAGGAACAAAAGGCAAAAAAGATCTGCAAAAAGATCTAATAGTAGGAATATATACCACAAAGTTTGGCAGATTAGTATCACATGCCCCAGGCTCGGAGCTCCAGAAGGGTACAAACTGGTTTCCAAACATTTGCGGTGCCAATCCAAATGTTGAATTCATGGATATAGATGGAACAACTGGAATTTTAGGATCTTCTGGGGCTATAACAGGTTCTTGTTTGGCTTGGCCATACTCTTTTGTAGCTGATGTGCCATAAATCCCAGCTTCCCTTGATGAATAATTTTCTGGCATCTGTCTGGGTGATTGTATATGATCTGGATGGTCTTCTTGAGAAGCTGAGGATGCAATATGAATACTGCACTCGAAAAGAAAGAAACATACAAGGCTAAGAAAACCAAATTTTGACAGCAGAATGGATCAGTAAATTATAGCAAAAATTACCAGATCACAATGTAAAGATGTCTATTTAATTCAATGACAAACACAGGCTTGTTATCAACTAAACTGGCATTTGGCACTTTTCAGAAATTAGCTTTATGATAGAGGATTGCGACACAAAATGTTACAATTGTCTAAGGACTTCACTTTAGGGCATTCTAGTACAGGCATGCGTTACATAATCAAACATCATGATAGAAACTATAATTTTTTAATAAACACAGATGACAAACTACCATAAAAATTAATACATTTACAGGACCATCAACCAAATAGTCTGAATGCCAAGTACTAATGTAATTGATTTGAAAAACAATTCTCCTTTGTGGAGGCACTACAAAGATACATCCTTGTTATATTCACAACCAAGGTGAAGTATGTAAGAAATTTATATCAAATAAGCCAAAATTTTGCTTGAAGAACTAATAGGTGTAGTGAAACGATATAAAAACAAGTGCTTACTGCATGTTAGTGAATGCTGAATGCTCTTCCATGACATGTTATCTCCTGAACTGAATATAACTAAAAGCCATACAACGTGGTCAATAAAACATTATTCTCAACTCGCTAAAATTAATTGATATTGAAAAATAAAAGGGTAGTACACAAGCATATCATCTAAACTTCAAATCTCAAATAAACAAGAAACAAGGATCAAAATTGTAGAACAGAACGTCAGTACCAACACAATGGAATATCTGACCATGAAGAAGGCTGCTCAACATTTTCTTCGTTCTCTTGAAGCGATCCTGATAATTGTGTAGCACTCTTGTCACATTTGTTGCCATTTGCAAAATCGACGTTGAAACAGGCATCAAAGCTTCCAAAACTCAACCCATGTCTTTCAGAGCCTGTGACTTGAAGATGATCAGGAATGATCACATGTTGTCTAACTGAGAGTTGCACTTCATCTAGCTTCTTTTCAAGCTTTGAAATAGTTTCCTCCAGTTCAACAGAGCATGAGGCTGGCACTGATACTGACTGAGAGACAGCATTGCCCATCATAGGTACATCATAATTGCCAGCAATTCCAGATGCCTGGGTATGATCCGTGTGTGCTGATTTTGGTTTCCACTCCTTATTAGGAACAACTGCTGAATATAAAAAAATCAAACAAGGAGAAGCAAAATGCAAAGTCAGACAACAGAGCACAGACCATGTGCTAAAGCAATATATATATCAAACCAAAAAATAATGTAAAGTAATAATTTCATGCTTTATATAAAAATATAATATCATGTACATCAGAATCAGAAACACTCTTAATTTGTTAAAGTTCACCAATTAATTATCAAAAATTTATTAGACTCAACCCTAACTCTTTTATACATATACTTTAGTAGCTAGAGAGAGGCAACCAGATGTTCCCAAATGCAACCATATCTCAATTGACACCAAGCTAACTGGAAATTACATGTTTAAAAATGAACCAATAGAATTTGGTGGTTTCTTATCTTAGTACCAGTTTCAACCTTTTTCAGGTGCTACATAATTTCCATTATCTGCAACTCTCAGACCTACAAATCCACAGATTGATTTCATCATGACCATTGGTAACATCCAAGTTAATCGTAAAATCATAGAGGAGATGTTACTTGCACCAAGACACTGCATTCAACCATATCAATTTTGCAGACCAAACTTGTAGAATCAACAAAATCCTAGCATTCTTTAGTATGTTCCAGTGACATTCAGTTATAGTCATTTACTTGATCTAATACTCTAGATTGTCTTGAGGACTCATTTCCCTATAAATTATCCCATAAAAAGAACCAAGGATGGTAAACATGAAACAAATATCAAGGTGATATTGGATAAACCCTGCCCAATCTTGTGATCTACTTATTCATGCATATAAACTTACATTATTCATGTGTATATATGACAATGTAGGCCATGTACCTGTCTGAGGCTTGTTTACAACCAAGCACTAGTTCAGGTGTCCTGGCGATCTCCTACAACAGCAGCATGACCTTAAATATTTAATTATAAAAAACAATCTATCCCAATCATATAGAAAATAAGTTCTCATCTATCATCCCATTGTAAATATTTCTTTATCCAGTAAAGTGGAAGTTGTGTTCCAAGGTTCTTCTGAACAGATTTGCTTTGACAGAAACCCAACACTGATTTTGTGAGTTGACTTCAGGTTCAAAAGCTACAATAATTACAACATTCTGTTGCTGCCTGGTTATATTTATAACTTCTGTACAATCCACTTTTTCAATCAATGAGTAAAATGTTTGTAATCCACTTTTGAAACTCGTTTCTTAGTGATGCACACAAAGATCACCACTCTAAACCTGATCGAGTGTAACCAGCTAAACAGGAAAGTTCCATTATTAAACGGTATGAAAATTATCTAACTAAAATAATTTGTTTTCATGTATGAAAGTATATAAAGCATGTTTTACAACCACTTGAGCCTCTTAATCAAGGTTCCAAAAATCAGAGTGTACCAACAACATTGTCCCAGTGTGATTGTGCACAGTGTGAACATGTACCAGCATAAAAATATACCAGTGTACCGACCATATCGATCACAGGTACTAGTAGTTGTCCATGTATTTAAAACCTTGCTCTTCATTGCCTCCAGAAATGCACTCTTGCTCATTGACATCAATGCTTTAATAGCCTGCACAAAACTCAGGAGAATTCCACCCCCTACCATCTGCAATATTGGCATTTCCTTCTCTGGCTTGGTTCACATCAAATGAATGGATCCTCTGTCATTAAAAACTCTTAAGCTGGTGCATCGGCATCTCACCACTAGTTCAAATCTGACATACAATCTGATATTTGAAGGGTCTACATGGAATGAGCTTCAGTGGTCAAGAACAAGCTAAAAATTAGTCTTGACTGACTGATTCCGTGGAAAACAAGCCAACTCAACTACCATGAAAATCATCAAAGATTACTTGTATTTTGCAGTCATTTTATCTAATCAGAAAATATATCATATCTGTAGGGAAGTTAACCAAGTTAATCACTGATTAACAATTTTAGGAGATGCAAATCTCTTGTCCTTGGGACTCAAGAGATCCGGCAGTGCGAAATTTTAATCGAATCCCCTTCTATCCCCAATTCTTCTGGAGGCTTTTGAACTCATTTAAGTAGTTAATATGTCTCTTTTTTTTAAAAAAAAGAAGGAAATAAATTATTAGCCTACAACTTTATTGTTTCATTCAGCAGAGTATCAGCCTTTCTTTTACTTTTACAAGTTAAAACCCCCCCCCTTGACACTGATCATCAAGCTAAATATCAGATGCCTGAGAGCAGCATTATTAGGTGCCTATTTCACTCCAAAATCCAACTGAGCTTCATATCTTCTATAAGACCCTACAAGATAATTGAATAAAACAGAAAGATAAGAGAACTATAAGAAAAACCATACTCAACTATACCTAGTTAGATCTTAATAGCACTATTTGATCCCAATCTAACTACACAATTAAAATTATTTGGTTTTGGTGCATATAGGACTTTAATGAAGGAAAACTATGATAATATACTCAAATTATGGCTTTGAAAGTTCATGAATAACATGCTGCCAAGTTGATGGCCAACAAAATATTCATCCCCAAAGTTTGATAATTTGACACCTGCACTCTAAGCCCCTGGCAACTCAATGATAATCTTCATCACAAACTAAGTTAACGTAACTAATAACAGTATCCCAAAACTTCAAATAACCAATCTATCAAGACAAGAATATCCCTTATCAGAATATAAGCAAGAAAAATGTGAAATACCATGGGTCAAACAGTACCTTTCTGTGAACTAACTGGCTGCTGGGAATGGTTACCATAATTAGATGATCTGCTTCCTGTAGGTCCCATTTCAGAAGATGAAAATGCAGCTTCAGAAGCACCTGTGAGTTGATTTGCTTCAGATCCTTTTGACTTAACCTGGATCTCTCGATTTACATATGAACTGCTCATTTCTTTGGACCCTTTTCCCATCAGAGGTGAGACAGCATCGCACACAACCTTGTTCGTCGCCATTTCAACAACTGTTTCTCCACACTGGATTACATGCTTGATAGTACCCAGTTTACCTGGGCTACAGCCAACAGGTGATGGCACAGTCACAAGATCTGCAGATGACACATGGAAACATGGAACAGATGACATTCCCTCAAATGATGAGAATTGGTCCAAAATCTAGTGCAAATTGTCCAGATATGGAACAAATTTTCACATCATTATGAAATAACAAGGTAGTCCATATCTTACTGGTTTTAGCAGAACATTCTTCCCTTGAGGTTATGGTACTATCACTAGATACCTGGGACAAACATCCCTGAGATGACAACAACATATCTGTTTCGTTGTGACTGTTTGTGATGCCAGATACAGTGCTGAAATTACTAGGTATTAGAAAGATATAGCAAGCACCGAAAACATAAAATTATGCCAAAGAAAAGGAACTGCATATATTTTTAACTGACAGAAGTAACTACAGAAGAAAACATAGAAAGTTCATCCAATACAAGCATACCAAATTTATTTGAAGCCAAGGCATGTAATTTTCATTGCTTACACCATCAAAACCTGAATCTCTCTAGAAGTTGACAGAAAAAAGAACAGTCATTTTAATTTTTAAGTCATGTACTTCATTTTAATGGACTTGTTAACTCTGAATCGGCAAGTTCATAAGAATCAGTTAATAGCAATCAACAGTCAATTTAGATGCCACTCAATTAAACAGCCAACTCATAACTTTTACATTTTTCAAGGGCAACAGTTCGTGATGAATGGTCGTGCTCTCCTCATGGAGCAATGATACATTTTTCTCTGCAAAGCACCTCAAGAAAACAAGGTCTCGCAAATGTAAGTTACAGATCACCGATAACCCTGTAACCAAGAGGAAGAAGTCTCAACCTCCATAAAAGTCTTGTAAGAAACTATGTTGTTGCCAAACCCCTTAACTAATGATCTCTTTTTTAATTCATCATATTACAAACACTTATGTAATAGAGGCAAAGCATGTGCTCAGTAATGTTACTGACTGGTCCATTCTCTCATCAATAAAAGCAAACTACTCGGTCAACCTCCTCTGCAGGAAAAGCAACACAACAAAAATAATATACTGCTTGATGTCTTCAGTCTATCCAAACAACAATTTTCATGAACAATCACCTTTTTCAAGTTTTCGCAAAGGCTATCAACTGCTGCTAAGCCTCCTCATCAATGAACACGGGACTTTCTCATTAGGCCCACAACATAATCAATGTCAAATTCATATCTAGAGCAATCTAACACATGCAACGAATAGGTGGAGAAGGCCAAGTTGCTAATCCACTTAACAACTAACAGCCCAAAGAAATTACATGATACTTGTTTATTTTATTAGGATCCTTTTAAACATCCTGAATGTCACATCATGAATGAACCAAGGAAAAGTCCGTTTTAATTGTTGAAGAGGTAATGTCACAATTCTAGTGAACAAAAGTGCAGTATATAATAATAATAATATGTTGAGTGTGAAGTTTGAAAACATATTTTAGTAACTGATGTTCATCAAAGCAATTATCTGTTCAATTGTTTCCGGATAAAATTAATAACTATTTGACTATTAAAGATGAGAACCAGCTTCTCACTGGATGACTTCGCCAAACACCCGGAGTCTGACACCGGATTTCCACAACCCTCTAAAAGACTCCGGGAGACGAAGAAGAAAAAATAAATTTTCTACTCTTCTTGAAGTTGTTTTAGATGCTATTCTCGACATGGTTATGTTTTCAATATCAACCTCCAGACCAAGAAACTCAATACCACAAAATGCAGACAGTAAACCCAAAGTGAATGTTCCAATTCCATCTAAACACTCTTAATACCATGATATAACGAAACACATATGACATAATACAAACTATGAATCACATTGGACCACATTCAATTTGCTAGGGACTACAGTATCACAAGCATCTTATTTAAGTTATAGGGAGAAAATTGATCAAAATTCAAATCAGGCAAGTAAAAGTGTAAAACTCACTGAACGCTGAGCAAAATCCTCCATGAAAAACAACACTGCATCAGAGCATGCTATTTATCTACGTAGGCATTTGACTTAATCACATGATTCTAGTTTGATGATATCACCAGAGTCCTAGCTCACAAGTACCTTGAGATGAAAGTTGTAGATTTGTTCCCTTTGCCAGTACCAATGGGTAAAACAGATGTATTGTCTTTGTCTGGGCCTTGTTCCGCTCCATTCTCCTTACCAGAAGTAATGTTTCTACTGTCAGCAACATCTGACAGGACAAAATCATATCCTTTTTGTTTCAATAACAAGCAAACTAGAAATAGCACAGTTGCACTGTGACAGCTGCCAATTAACATTTTATGTAATGCATGGTTTAGGTAGAAGAATAAGTAGTTCATGATAATCTGATTCAAGCATTTAGCAGATAAGAAATGTCACCAGTTACAGGATGCACACCAACAGAGTGGAGCTTCATGAGTAATGAGCTCAGACTCCACATACAAACTAGTCAAGTTGGACACAAATTGAGATTTTTGCAGTGGGAAGCATGCAGAGCACTGCTTACATGCTAAATGGAAATATGTCTATCAGCAAACCAGTATATTTTTACAGTGAGACTTGTGAAACTGCAGTAGAAACTCAAATGACAATAAGCACATGCAATCAAACAAAATATTCAAATGCATCAAGCTGATTCCTTGACATGAAAATCAAACTTTAACTGTGTTTTGTAAGGATAAACACATACCATTGGATAAGTAGCGGTTAGAAAAGTTTTGGTGACCTCCGCCACCTCCTCGCCCTAATGCCCCTGGCCTCCATCTACGATCTGAATGCTCTCTCACATTCTGTCGAAATTAATGAACATTAGCAATAGCAACATGATCACACAACATGCTTGTGAGATCATGCCAGAGATGTAAGTCACGAAATCTTGAGTATGACTTCCGATTTCTGAGACATGAATCCAAATCTTAGAACTTATTACATCATCAGCCAACATGAATGAAAAAGATCTACCTGAATCCAAATCTACTTGTTTAATTTTTTTAGCTTTCTTAAAGAAATATGAGCGTTGTATCAAAACAGATTGCATCAGTCTAAGTTTAGCCATGTAATAGAAAAAAGTTTTTGCTATACTAGAAAAAGCAAAGAAAATGTTCTGCTAGAATACAGACTGGGCTATTATTAGTCAGTATGACTGACCATCGCTTGAGCACAGAGTGGTACTATGCTAGCATAAACCAAAATCAATGATTTGTAATTTGAAGATTGTCAAGGTTAAGAACAAACACAAAGTAAATCCAGTTTACCCCATTTCTCTTATCGCGCTTCCTTTTCACCTCATGAAAAGTGTCTGAATTACAAAAGAAGGAAACTTATTAGTACTTGAAAGATGAAAGTAGAACATAAGCAAGTATGCACGGAAACACGTGCCAACAAAAAGGAGAGGGTGCTGAATTAGCAAATGATGCGTATGTGCTTGTCGGGATAAGAATAAAAAGAAATCTGCCTCAACTAAGTATCAAACTTGGTGCAGCGAAATCTGACTAAGAAAAAGAAGGATCCATACGAAGCAAACTGAAGCTATAAAAGATGTCGCACTATCCTTTAGTCAACATCATTTTTCCCGCTATTATGACACTGATAACAAATTACATTAAAAAGGAAAAAATAATCAACAGGTTCGTATCTGTACTCCCATTAAATCTTCAAAAATCAAATATAAACAAAATAAAGGGTTCAGTAAATCAGTAGCAAGAAACGGCAACACTCGACTAAATCCTATAGAATATTCCACTCAAATTACTCTTAAAAGAGTAAATGTCATGGAGAAGTAAAAGGAATGGTGAGACCAGTAAGTCAAAATCGATTCAAAGAGAAATGTTTGTAATAAACCGGTCAGACAAGAGAGGCAGCAAATGAAGATATCGTATAATAGCCAAAATATTATCTCGATGTCAAAAAGTAACTTCTTTCGTCCTCAGAATGCACGGTTAACTAGTGATCCATCAAAATATCAACTAATCGACTTAAACCATAACAACGAAAAGAGTCTAAACAAGTTCAGCAAGGGGAAGAAGCTAGCTCGAAGGTGCAACAAAAATGAGGAAACGGCATCAACCAAGGAACGGCAACCCGGAGCATGATATCAGCTCATAAAATCCAAATAAGGAATCGAGAAATCAAGCCACTTCCAGGAGAGGGAACAGAGACTGGGAGGAGGAAAGAGGAGACCCTGGAGGAGGAGCTTCTGGGCGGTCTCGTTGGGATCCATGGCGCACTCCTTTAGCATCGAGTAAATATCTTCGTCGGTGTGGTGGCCGGCGATCTCCTTGATGTTCTGGATCGTCCGCCGCATGCTCGGCGGGATCGAAACCCTAGCGCCGCCGCCGTTCATATTTGAAGCTACAGCGAGAGGGAGAGAGGGAGAGAGACGAGGAGAAAGGAATGGGGTCTGCGGGAGAGAGAGAGAGAGGGGGGGGGGCAATAAAGTAATATAACGCTGTGCCCCGACGCAAACAAATACGTACGAGTCCGGCATGGTGGGAAATTTCCTACTTTATATGAGTTTTTTCGCATTTACAATAACATTACTTTTTTTTTTCTTGAACGAATTTTCTAGAAAATATCTATATTTTGAATATTTTTTTAAAAGTATCACTCTTTTAATTTTTTATTTTATTAAATTTTAATTATAAAAATATTTTGGTTTTGACTCTTTATGATGTTTATGGTGTTTTATTGAGATACTGAAAATTTTATAAATATTTATTAAAAAAATATTATATGAAATATCATATTATATCTTTTTGATTGTCATTGGTCATGAGTCACTATAATATCATATATTTGGATTCATAATTAATTTGATTATGTTTAAAAATATATTTATATTATTTAATAGTATTTTAAAGTACATCTTATATAGTCTTTCTAAAGTGATATTGTTTGAGTATTTTTAAAATTAGAGATGATGTTTGAGAAAGAATAAAATGGAGATATGAAATACTCAAAATATGAATATTTTGTAAAAAAAACTCCTTTTTTTGTTCTTTAATTAATTATATATATTTTTATAGTAATATAAAATTTAAGGTGGGTAGAAAATGTGAAGAAACAGCGAGACATATAATAAATTGAATTGATGTAACAATATGCAACGTCGGTATGATCGGCTTCGTCTCTTACGACGATAAGAGATCAATGGATGCGCATTTCTGAGTCATCGTGATCCGATTGCATTTGATGCGGGAATAAGAAGGGAGTGACGTGAGGGTTTCATCGACTACTTCGAGTTTAATCCCTTCTATCAAATCCAATAGCTTCGCCTTATTGGATGATTACAAATTAATTTAGAGGTAGTGTGCATTATTTAGATAAAGAGGTACCCCAAAACATGATGTGACAAAAAATAAAGATCCATAAGGGTGCTTTAGTCCAACGTGTCATCGATATTATACAAATAATGAAAATTGTCCGTTTACGTTATGTGATTTTGATTTATAGTATTACATCTTTAAACTATTTTTAAGTTTAAGACAATGTGATATGATTGATATAATATTTACACGTTGATAAAACCATTTAGTTCGTATGTGAACCAACAACTCATAAATTTATCGGATCTCTCTTACCCATAGAGATATCGTTTAGAACTCACCTATTTTCAAAGCGAACAATTCCTCGTGAATCTACGGGCCACACCATTAATCAAATGATCTATTCAAAGACACTTTTTGTTTGTTTTAAATATTATATTAAGTTTGATATTATATTATAGATAATGAAATAATAATACTATATTACGGATGTCCAATTTATTTTTTTGAGAAAGTTCATGATACCTTTTATTTATTTATTTTTGGCCCTTCCTCTCCTCGTTTTAAGAATAATGACCATGTTCAAAACAACAAAAAATAACGGGCAATGTGCTCAGCCATTCGGATCCCAACCCGAATCGTACTCAAAAAGTCCGAAACCGCGATCGTTCGCCAGCCGTTCGTTCTGGAATCTGCGGTTCCGATCGACATCTTGTTCCGAGCTCGGACGACCATCCAGATGCGGCTGCGTGTCACGTGATTCCCACGCCCACGAGCCCAACGTCTCCACGAACCCTAGCTCGGATTCCTGCCCTCCTCTTGTTTTCCTCACTGACCTCCTCAACGAAATCCTAACCTTGAGATCTTTTTGGGGCCGTCGCCATGGCCTCCAGAATGCAGGATCACGATGGTGCGAGTCCCGCGTAAGTTTCCTCTTCTATTATTCGCGTTCTCCCCGTCTTTTTCTAGTTGTTGACGTCCTGCTCTTTTCTGGATGCTTTCTTGATGATATTCTGTTGTTCGGCAGAAAGATCTTTATTGGAGGGCTTCCGAAGGATACGACACTTGGTGAGTTTCTATTTTGTTTTTGACCTGTCAAAACCTTATCGATCATTCTCGCGAAGCTGTTCTTTTCGATACCGCTAGCTCTTTATTTATTCCCTTGCTCCCTTTTTTCTATCATTATTCTGACCTTTAGAGTCGTTCGCCAGAGATATAGCTTCTTCATATTGTTAAAGCTCAAGATTTTACTGTTGGAGCTATCATACGCCGCTTTACTGTTATCTCATCGTCAGTCTACTTTAAGATACGCATGCGATAAAACTCCTGGGATTCTATATTTTTGTCTAGCTACATGTAGATGGAGAAAATTTTGCAACTGTCAAACCTATGTTTTTGGTTGAATCGTCTTTGTTCTACAAGTTGCGAACCTTATGTTTTCAATATATCTGTACTTCTTTGATTGAATATCTGATCTCTTGCTGATTCTTGTGTTACAATTGTAGTACATCAACTGTCGGTAATTCACCAGGCAGTTTATTCGCTGTTCCATGAGAATCACATCGAACTCCACCAGCAGTTTCACCTTATTCATCATGCATGCTTGATTTGTTATTTATATTTATTCAAACTATAACCACAGCTGTGTATTTCACTATTGATAGCCGTCCAAACTTTTCCATTTTGTTTTTGTGACGCCATGACCCATACAGAGTTATTCAAATCTTTTCTGAGATATTGATGTTAACGTATATAGTCTTTTGTCCCTCTTGTTTGTGGAGTATGTGGAAGACTTTGTTTGTCAAATGTCATGACTGTAAGATATTTATGAACATTTGCTAATTAATTTCTGTTAATGTATCTTCATCTTGATCCTGTGCTGATATAACAGAAACATTTGTTAAACACTTTGAGAAGTATGGAGAGATAGTAGATTCAGTGATAATGAAAGATCGAAACACAAACAAGCCAAGAGGGTTTGGATTCATCACCTACAAAGACGCTGCAGTTGTTGACCAAGTCATCGAGGACACACATGTTTTTAATGGAAAAACGGTATGTGCCTTTATGGTGATTTTAGTGCATTAGATATCTAAAAAAACTCAATTTTGGGGGCTTGTTTGTTTTCTTCTGTATTTATATTCAGTGTCTAACTGCTTTTTGAGTGACATTTGTCCTTGTGACATGCATATGGTCTATATGTTGGACTTTCATTTGTTGTCTTATCCTTTGCGCATATATGTATCTATCCTATTATAATATGTTATTTTAATCTATCATCCTATTCTTTTGTTTGGAATTCCCATCTTTTCTTTATCCTTGCAAAACAACATGGAGTCTGCAAAAATGATGTGAAATGTTTGTAAGGATGACAATGGTTGAGGTAGTTAAATTTTACTCAAAACTGTACCTATCATGCGACTCAAATATCTTAATTCTGCCCCACCTTGCCAAAGAAGGATTTTAGAAACCATCTCTGAACTCACAAAAAAACAGAAGGTATCCGTTTCTTTTTGCCCCAGCCCGATTGAATAGCCTATGGAAATATATGCATTACAGTTTGTATATGCTTTAGTTAAACTTGCAAGATTTTAGGGAAAAATAATTATGTTACATTGCCAGACCTAGGGTAGGGTGGGGTGGGAACACGAGTGGCACACTCACTGAAGGGTAGGTGGTTTTTTTCCCACCCAAAATTCTGATTCTTCTTAAAATTATTATGCCCTTGACCGTCACCCACTTTGTTGCCAAAGTTGTAACCTGGCTGGTTTGGGCCGATCAACTGTGGGTTGGATTTGCCATCCCTAATTGTTGTTGGCAGTAGTACTTGTCCTCTAGGTATGTAAACCTTTTGATGGTTTATGATCAATTTGTTTTTGCTTTTCTTTTCACCTTCTCATGCCAATAGGGCAAAACTAATTTCTCATGAGCTGAATCTGCAGGTGGAAATTAAAAGAACTATTCCAAAAGGTGTCGCTCCTTTGAAGGATTTTAAGACAAGAAAGATATTTGTTGGTGGAATACCAATAACGCTTACTGAAGGTGATGCCTCTTTGTTCTGTTGTATCTATCATAGCCATTCGACCATACATGCTGGCAGCAACAGGGCTTGATCTTTTGGTTGAAACTCAAACAGATGAATTCAAGAACTTCTTTTCTGAGTTTGGAAGGGTGGAAGATCATGAAATTATGCGTGACCATACAACCAACAGATCTCGTGGATTTGGTTTTATAGTCTTTGAGAAAGAAAAAGATGTAGATGATTTATTAGCCAAAAAGGGAAATATGATCGATCTAGCTGGTACTAAGGTGAGTCTAGTGCAATGTTTCGTAGGAGGACTAAAGCTGCATTAGCATCGGCATGCCGTTTTTTGTTTTGCATGCATGTTCATTATTTGTTTTAGGACCATTTTATTGGATGAGGATTTGGTAGAGGCTTAAGCTGATTAGGTTGTGAGGTTTTGGATCACTTTTGCTTGGCTTTTTTAGTTAGGGGTATTGCATGTGTGTATATTCTTCTGTATTGTCTCTTTAATATGTATTATGCGGGGCTTGGGTTGATGTTGTTCATTCATTGTAGGTGGAAATCAAGAAGGCTGAACCAAAGAAATCTGCGAATGCACCACTTTCTGCCTTTGGTGGTGAATCTAGGGCTCGTCACTATGGGGATAGTTTTGGTGGATTTGGTGGCTCGTATGGTGGCTTTGGTGGTGGTTATGGCCCTTCATCTTACAGGGCACCAGGAGGTTTTGGTCCTAGACCCGGGGGTTATGGTGGTTATGGGAGTGTCTCTGGTGAATATGGTGGTTATGCTGGGGGCTTAGGGGAGTACCATGCAGAATCTTCACTTGGCTATTCTAGTCGTTTTGGTTCATATGGGGGAGGGTTTGGTGGTGGTGGAGGCTTTGGTGGTGGCTACGGAGGTGGTGGTGTACGTGGGCATGGGCGTGAAACTGGGGGTTACGGTGGTTCTAGCTATGGAGGTGGTTATGATTCTTCTCCAGGTGGTTATGGACTCTATGGTAGCAGAGGAGGAGGCTATGGCGGTGGTGCTGATCGATACCACCCATATGGAAGATAGGAAGGGGTGACGCTAGGCAGCTGGTTTTCCTATCGTCAGATCAGTTAGTACTAGTTCTGGTGGGAGTGTATTTGGTGTTCCTAATTGATTAGGTGCATTTGACATTGTAACACTAATGAGAATGAGGCTTTAAGGGTTGAATTGATGTTTGGTGGTTGCGTGGGGGATCTTTATCAGGGAACCACCTGTAACACCAAAATATCTTGAATTTGAATAACCCTTTTGTTTGTTGTTCTTTTTGAGTTTTGTTGACTGTTGTCCACATTAGCTTTACTGATAATTGATAAGTATGCGCATGAATGATTGTGGTGGTGTTTTGTGTTTCCAGTTTCATCCTTGGAGACTGGCTGCAGGGAGGCTTAAGATACATCTGTGGTGCTCATTGTCACGGTGTTTTAAATTTCGTTGGGTGCTGTCAGCTAGCAGGTGATATTATATTTATTGTTGTTCGATATGATCATTCTATTCTATTCTATTCTATTGTATTCTATTGGTAGTTGTTCGTTGAGGCACCGGTTTCACAGGCTTGAAGGCAATCTATTTATTCTTTTTGGGTACTGAATTTGTGGGGTTCACCCCCGGCATGTTTTCTTTTGGTTTGTGGTGTTCATGCATGAGTTGTCTGGCGACATCCATCCGTCCGCTGCTGATCCGACGATCAGGAGGGCAACAACTGACGGAAGGGCCGTTCCTGTATGTGACGCCATCTGCAGCGGGCGTTTCGGGTCATCATAGTGGGCCGTCTCTCCTCGCTTCTCTCTCATTTCCGTTTTTGCAAGCTGCCGAGCTTCGCACAAGTCGCCTCTTCCTCTGCTTCTTTGAATCGCATTCGATAACGTACGTTTTTTTTTTTTTTTGGTTTGCTTATTGAATCTCCTTCTTTCTCCTCCCGTGTAATCGCATTCGATAACTTACGGTCTTTGTCGGATCTCTCTCTCTCTCTCTGTTATTTATTGGTTCTTCTCATCGATCGCTACGCTTGCAGGGGCGAGGTAGATCGAGGAGTCTAGTGGGATCGGTCACTTGCGAGGAGCCATGAATAACAGAAGTGAGGAGATTGCGACCTCAGATCAATGGTGAGTGGGTAGTTCCGATCCATGCCATCTCTTCTCTCCTAGTTTTGCATCGACTCATTCTGTTTTTCCTTCGTTGGACAAGTATCTTCGTCGTCGTCTACCGATCGACCCACTCCTGGGCTTGATTTGATAGTTCAGACGCGGTTTTGGCACCGACTTCGACTTCCTTGAATGCGATTTCGAGTTCGATCTCGGTCTTTTTCCCTCCTCTTGTACTTCATCGACCACCTCCCTCTCCTGCGATTGTTAGGAATCCTGGAGGAGTCTCCCAAGGATCTCCTATACCAAATTGCGCCTGCAGCACTTTTACATCAATCAGAAAGAAAAGAAAAGAACCGAAAAGTGAAGGGGGCCGCACATTTCGCCGCTGCATCCAACCCGCGGTCTCTCCATGACTGATCATCGGTAGGCAACAAAGCGGCACCTTAGAGACATCCCTCCCAGCGACGGCGAGAAATTTCTTCTTCCCGTCTCGTGATTCATTCGCCCCTTTCATTATCTTCTCCACCCAACAACCGTCTTCCTACCATGCGTATATTCGCAAGGCATGGCACATCCTAGCGGGACGCTGAGTATTCAAATCCCCTCGCCCAACCGCCCCCCTCACGCACCATTTCCGCTGCCTAGTCTGTAGTGTATGCCTTTCAGTCCATACGTGACTCATTTCGTATGGATCCTCCGCGACAACCGACATCCGTGCTGGTCCTCTGATCGTTTGCGGTCGACCAGTGTTGCTACTCGCGAATTGAGCACTAACTAGGTGTTACTGTTGCCAGCGAGAAGAGGAACAAGGCGTTCGGACGAGTCGGCGGCGGAAGGAGATGCACCAGGCCAAAACCCAGCTTGGCTCCGCGATAGGGCAGAGAAACAGTTTGCTGGAAATAGAGTGTTGCATCCGATCCCAGGTAATTCATTATTTTTCTACATACAGTGGATAAAACATGTTTTTTTTCTGAAGATTGACCGTGTTTTTTCGAGTTTCTAACAATTCCAGCTTCTTTCATCCCGTTGTTTATATAGACGATCTATTTTAATTATGTTAAGATATTTCTCTAGTTTTTTGTTGTACGTACTTCCTGCGTTTGGTCCATGATTTCAATTGTATAGTGCAATGCTCTATGCTTCCTTTCATTACATGATTTGAGTTCGCACAGACGATTAGGAGGTGAAGCATCTCTACCCCGACAAAGAAAGAAAGGAAGCACGGTATCAAATATAGTGAACAGATGACCCCATGCTTTGTTTTTGATGCCCTATATTCTTATTCTTGAACCGCAGATACTGGAGTTTCTCCGACAGGAAATGACCAGCACACCACTGGAATAGAAGAAATAGGTATGTTTTCCGTCGAAGCCCTTTTATGATCGTTTCAAGGCACCATAGTTTAGATATTATCCACTTTCAATAGATAATAAATACTACACAGTACACGTAGGGTCCCCGGAGAAAGCAACTGTTGAAGCAGCAGATTCTGCTAAATTATCTCCCACCAGAGCTATTCATTGAGCCTACTATATTTCTTGTGGGCAACCGAATGATCAACCATTTAGCAGACGAAATTAACTGGATTTAGTTTTCTCCCTTGATTAACAGTGATACAACTCTTAAGCAGAAGATGCTGCTTCAATAACTCTATTTTACTCTTGAAGATATCTTGGGGATCCATAGTGAGCTTTTCATTTTAGAGGAGAGAACCATATCTTGTTAAAGGCTCAGGTTCTTGCTATTAGAGGTCGTCCACACACACAAAAAAAAAGTTCAACCGTTGAAAAATTGGTACTCTACTGTTCCTGCTTTTCAAGTAGTTGAAGATGAGGATGGATGACGAGAATGATATCTTCACCGTAGCTCAAAGTATCACTGAGCTTTCTTCTCTGAAGAAACTTGATACTTGCCTTGAAGGATTGGTCCGAGTGGATATCTAAGTTGCCACAAAGTGATGAAAGAGCCTATTCTGTGTGGTATGGCCACTTTAGCCTCGAGGATCGTCCTAGTTAACTTGTACCTAATTGTTAGATGCTCTTATCTGTTTTGATAAGAAAGTCAAATGTTTTGGAATTTGGAGAATCAGCAAAAGCTATAATCTCGTTACAATAGGGAAACAGTCCACAATCACCCATGACATAGCCTCGTGTTCCTGGGACCTTTGCTGGTCCATCTATCTAACCATACTTGGCTGTGCTCACACTACCTTTTCTTGGACAAAATGCATTGCTGGATTCTAATTGATGAGTGAGAGAGTGGGACAATTGTAGGATGGTTTGTACAAGGATATGCAATTGCAATTGGATGCATCTGATAGAATTGTTCCCAACTATCATCGTCAGACTGATATGTGTAACCAATCAGAGGAAAAGATGGTAAGGGCGATGGAATTGAGTTTGTTCGGATTAACTATGCTAGAGCTAGCCAGACGTTCTTGAAATTTGTCATCTGTAATATAAGCTCTGATTGTGACATTTTATTCCTATATAAAATGGTCAGACATATCCCGTCAATGCTCTTGCATCATTTACTCAGCACATGCTTATGATGCTGACTTTGTGTTGATCCCTACTATTGACATTCCTTTGCTCTTTGGTACATATATCAGGACATATTTGCTTATGTTAAATGTATCATGCCTGTGGTATATGCTGCACATCCTAAAAGTTGTTAGCGGATGTTGCACAAGCATTATGTCGTGAATTATTTTTTTCGATACATAAAAATCATCAAAATCATAATACCTCTGCTTTATTTAGATATGACCAGAACGCATATGCTGAGTCATGAAAATTATAATTTTTAGTCAAAAAAAAGGGATTCATGAGAAATAATCCAGGGCAAAAGAATGTTAATAATTCAAAAACATTGGGTAAAAAAGGATCTAGATTCGAGTGATGAAATGTTTTGTTGCTGTAGGTCATGTTAAGTCAAGACACATCATTCCTTTGATGGAAGTTGAAAACAATATAAATCATATTCCGGCTATCAGCTTAAGCATATAGATGGATCAAGAAAGTTCTTTTTAGGAGGTTGTTGTTGAGTTCAGATCTCCATGTAATTTCATTGAAGCTATCACCATAATGATTTTCAAGAGCGGAAATAGGTATTTCTGTTGGAGTTATCACCATATTGATTTTCATGAGTGCAAACAGGGACCAAAATATTATATTTATAAAAGTAATGCAAAGAGTACGGTGATGAAGAATAATTGTTTATACTATGCAGAGATTGATTGTAGGGCACATAAATATAGAACTTCATGCTTGGAAAATAGCTGAGATAAGTGAGAGATGCTCATAGGTGCATATATGACTATTAACTTTAAATTTAAAAATAAAAAGGATGGCCTTAGTTTTCATCAGTTTTGAATAAAATTAAAACGTGTACCTTTTGTGTGATGGACTGCTCCTGAGCTGGAGAAGATAAAAAAATGGAAATTTGGGTGTTGGGAAGTCATGCATCAAGGAGACGTACTCTAATTTATCTGTGGGTATGGCCTGACACCCAAATCTTGAACCAAAACTGAGCCACTTCTAGGGATACTTGTCCCACTTGAATGCGACATTTACTCAGGGATGTCCTATCTGCTGCTTTCCTATGAACGATAACTATCCAGTGGAAGCAGCAATGACAAACTTCTTATCCCGTTGGTGCCCACATGTTACCATTATTCTCTGTTATCCCATGTAGAAAAACACAAGCCAACAAGAGAGAGAGAGAGAGAGAGAGAGAGAGAGGGAGGCTGTTTTGTTACCCAAAATCATTCAAAGCATCATGTTTCGTTATTAAATGTGCTCCTCCCACTCTTTTCTTGTTCTTCCTTTCATTGTTTATGGTGTTGAAGGACCATTAGTCTGGAGATGTAGCAGCACCATAAAAATTTCATCTCAATTATGCTTGAATGAGGATCAGATTTGTCTAGGTCCCACTTCATTCAATGTGCAAAGCTGTAGGAGTATATGAATGAAACGGTGCAAAGCATCATCAGTGCAACCACGAGAACATATTGGATTCTTTCCAGTCTATTCATTCGCCTCCATTTCCTTTAGTTAATATGATTTAAATTGATGCTGACTCCTATACCATTTCAGGCAGGTTTGTTCTGGTTCACAACACATTATTTACATTTCACTATCGATCAACTCCTCATTTATCTCCCGCGGCAATATGTGTACAATAATGGTCTGCCATAGGATGTAATATGATTTTGTTGTCTGTCATACCATTAATTATGTCTGTCATAGGATGTAATATGATTTTGTTGTCTGTCATACCATTAATATGATTTTGATGTTCTATTATTATCCATTAATTTTGTTGTCTGTCATACCTTATCATACAATCACTAGATTGATATCATTTTGTTGAATACGAGTTAGTGGTTCGTAGTTGTCGGCGTCTTGTCTCTTACTGTTACGTATTTTATTGATCATTTATGTTCTTTCTATTCAAATATGCAGTTGGCTGTGGATAGCCAATAGCTTACAACTCAAAACAGGTCCAAGTTTTTTATGTCCAGCTACCACCCACCCGTAGTATAGATAGATAGATAGATAGATAGATAGATAGATAGATAGATAGCATCAGAAATTTAGATTTTACAACCGGAAAAATCAGATTTAGTTTCCTCATCGACACTAGTAAAAGTCTGTTCATACCTTGTAAATGGTAGGAGTTCTATACGAGCCACAACTTTCCAAGTCGTTGTATGACTTTGATAAACAAAATACGACGTGATAATAGGTTACTTTACGTCAACAAGAGGCTAAAGAAAACATCTGGCGTGAAATATTAGTTTCTTGTTTGACCAACCTTTCCTTAGTTATGAGATGGATTACGTAATGTACATCTATCAGAGCACCGGCTTTCCAACCTGCAGATTTGGTAGGAGAGACATGGAGTCACAATACGAGCGAGTTGGTGGAAGCCACTATTAGATTATAATATCGGTGAGGAAGCCATATGGCAGTGAAACTCTATAAATAGTGATGTAATCATTTCTTTTCGATAGATAATAAGATATTATTAAATATTTTGACAAACCCTAGGAGGCCGATCCCTTCGAAGTGATAATCTCTTTTCTCCCCTTTCTTCCATGATAAAATCCTAGGGTCTTATCAGTTGACTTCCTTCATGCGGCTTGGGTATTTTACCAAGTTACACCTAAATTACTTCACTCTTCAATTTGTATTGAGTTGAATGTGGCCCTCACACCCACCATTACACGCGTCAGCCTTTCATTGAGTTCGATCTTCATATCGACTCCAAGTGTGCCTTCATTTGTGTTGCCTTGGGTCACTCCCTTACTTGATTTCGTAATACATCCTCCAATACATTATTTCAAGCGAGATCATGCGACGACTTCTCGTGGCTAGCTCGGTCCGTTGAGCTTTGTGGAGTTGTTGTCTTGAGGTACTCCTCCTCAACATGTACGGTATGTTGCACATGATTCTCTCTCTGGAGAATCGGGACTAATCCCTCCAAGGTATGTATCCCATTGGAGTAACTTTCTTCTTCGCATCCTTTCCTCTAGAAGTTTCGAAGACCACCATCCCCCTTAGACTATTTCTCTTTGCTAAACAAATTGTGTATTATTCTGCCTCACTTGCTAAATCTGGTATTCAAAGTGTCAAGATTCTGAAGTTTTTTTTGCAAGTGCTCTTAACATATTGGCAAAAAGCCAAGTGCTTTCGCATTAGCATCATGGTGAGTGCAGTCTCCTTTTTTATCACCGTTTTCGGGTGGCAGTGTGGTTCATCGGTGGCAGTGGCAGCTCGATCCAGGGGTTGAGATCATAAATATCAGAGAAGGTAGGGTTCAAATTTAGTTGGAATTATGGGTTTCTCCAATAGAAAGGTGGGGATGCATAGGGGCCGCGTGACGAGATCTGTGAGCCGGACGATTTAGATGGCCAGCCCGGTTTCGATACAGGGGCATATGAGTCATTCGGAGGTGAGGAGAGGATGTTTCTGCAAATTCTCGCTTTTCATTCCCCGGTCACATCTCTCTTCTGTGGATGCTGAGGACGGAGGTGGACAGGTAGAGTTCCATCTCATCTCATCAGGCAAGAAGGACCCCTAAGACTTGTGATCTCTGCAAACTTCTACGGGAAGCACGCTCCTTTCCATCAGCCGAGAGGAACCCTAAATCTGCGATCTTTGGAAACTAGGTATTTTTGTCGGCTCCCTCTTTCCTTTTCTGGCAACTGTTATTTTTGCTCTTTCGGGCGTCAACCTGGATTGGTGTTTGATATGTATTATAAGGTAGGGGACGGGAGATTTCCGGGGATCAATTTTCCGTCTGCGCTAGCAACGTCCTTTGATCGCACTCGCTGCCGCGATTCGTGCTATGAAAACCCTATATTGACTGGGGTTTGGATTCTTATCGTCTTCTGCTTAAAAAGATTGGATCTTTCTGTGGATTGTTTGTTCGGCGATCTTTTACCTGTAAGTGTCTGGCGTCGCACTTCTTGTTCCCCAGGGTTTTTTTTTAGTTTTGCCAAACGTTAGTCTGTGAGGTTATCCTCTCTCTCTCTCTCTCTCTCTCTCTCTCTCTCTCTCTCTCTCTCTCTCTCTCACTCGTGATTGGTTTTTGATCTTTGTATGGATTTCTTGGTAATTGGTTCCTTTGGATTTAGTTCGATCGATAAACTTGTTCTGTTTATGAGCTGCAAGTTGTTGCTGTTTGGTGGATTTTTGTTGAATCGGTTGCTTTAGGGTGTTCCCAACATGAAACCTGTCAAAAAACATGGCTTGAGGCGTAATGCTGGCGAAGAAAGAAACTAGGTGCAATCTGGATTTTTTTAATATTCTGGGATCTTATACTTTCATTTGCTACACCACGATTTTATGTGATCTCGATTCTATCGAGTTATCTGGTTTATTTTGGCTTTGTTACTTGAGTAGGAATTTCTCAACCTATTACAAAGTGCTACCCATCTTTAATATGTTCATGTTGGTATCTTGCGTTGTTTTGTGCATGATCCATGACAATAACAGATCTGTTGCTTATTTGTTCTTTTTTTCTTTATATCATAAATATGCATCTTTCTTTGGCACTAATTTCATTATTGTGGTAACGTTTCTGGTTTGGAACTCCTAGGCAGAAATTTCTCTACTGCATTTACTAATGGGGAGAAGTGAAGAATTTATTCAGATCAATGAAGCACATCCACTCTGATATTTACCTAGTAGTTATAAACCCGAGTGTTCAGATTGATGGCTTCCAAGACAGTTTCCATACCTTTCATGGAACAGCAACACAAAATACCTGATGTTCAAGTTCTAGAAAAAGCTGCTTTGCAGCCTCCTTCTTTACGGGTACCTAACACAAACAAATTGGAATCTGATACACCAAGAAAGTTGCCAAAGTCTGTGCTTCAGAGCACATCAGAGCATAAAACCGAAGAAGTGTTGGTGGACCAAATTTTGAATCACCAACCAAAGGAGTCTTATAACATTTCAACTACTAAAGTTACCATAAAGGTTGCCAAATCTCTAGATCATGGTGTCTTGGTTGCATCCTCCAATAATCCGAAGCAATCCGGCCGACAGGCTGATTCTGTGGATGGCACAGTGACTTTGGATGCCAGCAGATCTCAAGAAAAGAAAAACTTAGAGCAGTGCAGTGAGAAAAATAGCTCATCTTCTGCCAAAATCAGTGATGGCACTTGCAGTTTGACAAAAACTAGTGGGAGTGCCAAAATAAGTGATCGGATTGATAGCGGCAAGAGTAGTATGTGCAGAGCTAGTACAAGCAGTGATGTTAGTGATGATAGCACTTGTAGCAGCATAAGCAGCAGCATTAGCAAGCCTCACAAAGCAAATGATTCAAGATGGGAAGCAATTCAAGCTATGAGGGCTAGAGATGGGGTTCTCGGTTTGAGCCATTTCCGGCTATTAAAAAAGCTGGGTTGCGGAGATATAGGCAGTGTGTATTTGTCAGAGTTGTGTGGGACTAAGTGTTATTTTGCAATGAAGGTCATGGATAAAGGATCTCTAGCTAGTCGTAAGAAGCTGCTCAGAGCCCAGACAGAAAGGGAGATATTGCAATGCCTAGATCACCCATTTCTTCCAACATTGTATACTCACTTTGAGACAGACAAATTTTCCTGCTTGGTGATGGAGTTTTGTCCTGGAGGAGATTTGCACATACTCAGACAGAGACAGCCTGGAAAATATTTCTCAGAACAAGCTACCAAGTAGGGACCTTGCTCTTAATTTCTGGTTATTCATTCTCTTTAGACACCTGTTACCTGAATTATTGAGCCTTTTTATTATAAAATTTCCACTTATCTAGTTCTTAATTGTTTAAACTACACATTTTTTCAGCCGTATAAAATGATCTTTGTATGCTTTGTTGCGACTTGGTTTTTCATTTTAATTTGTTTTGAGGTGAAAAACATGATAGCTGGTTGTCGTATGATTGGCAAAAGTTGAACTACACTTGTCTACCTTGTGAAACACACCATTACGTACCTTTTCGCTGACTCACATTATCACCAAAAAACTTCTAACTATGAGTCAGCACTATCTGAACCAATTTAAACACATCTGCTTGGATTTGTTGGATGTACACAGTAAATTTTACTATGCAGACCTTAAGCCTAATATAGATGAGACATAACTTCAAGAAAAAGTTATGCATGTTTAATTGTATGTAGGCTTTAGGTGCTTGCACCTTTTACAGGGTTGTGCCTAAGGTGTGGCTTGGTGAAGCCCACAAGGCAGACCATCGGTAACACTGCTAAAAACATTCAACATTTTAATTGTAATGCGACCATCCACCTGAGAGACCATAAAGTAAACAAAATGGACAAACGGCACCATAATAAACTGACTGTGAATTGATGAACTGACATAGCAAAGTTGTTTGGTACTAGGAAATAACCTATCTAGAAGGTTAGTTTAGTAGAGATGGGGATGTTGAGACTCAAGTTGGATATCTACAAATACAAAACATAGAAAATAGACAGAACAATATGAAAGAATATGGTTGGCTTTTGTCAGTGATTTTTACATTGTCCTGTATCGCCCATGCTGGGAGCATGACTGGTACATAGACCATGAAGTTTGAGGCTGACATCGTAGTTGACCTAGAGCTAAACCGACCGTGAAATCTATATTTGCCCTTTGATGTTAATATTGCTGACGTCCTTGCTTCCTCAGATATGCTTGATTTTTGTATTCTTATTTAGCTTTTGAACCATTCTACACTTTATATGCAAACTCAGATGCACATCTACTGCATCATACTTTTCCATGTAATCCAGTATAATGCAGGAACTTAAAATACTGAATGTGAGAATCCATTAAGGATGATATGCCTGTGATTTTGTCACCATCCTCTGTTTTTCTATAAATGCAGATTTTATGTAGCAGAGGTTCTCCTTGCTCTGGAATACCTGCACATGCTGGGTATCGTCTACCGTGACCTCAAGCCTGAGAATGTGCTTGTTCGAGAAGATGGCCACATCATGCTCTCTGACTTTGACCTCTCACTCCGTTGTGCTGTTAGCCCCACCCTCATCAAATCCTCCCACCTCAACTCGGACTCCAAACGTAGTAATCCTCTCTACTGTGTTCAACCTGCTTGTATCGAACCATCCTGTGTCCAGCCTTCTTGTGTGGCCCTCTCCCCTCGATTATTCTCCTTGAAGTCGAAGAAGGAGCAGAAACAGAAGGTTGAGACTGGAAAACAGGTCAGTGCACTTCCAGAGCTCATCGCGGAGCCTACCGATGCGCGGTCAATGTCATTCGTTGGTACCCATGAGTACCTGGCTCCTGAGATCATCAAGGGGGAAGGGCATGGTAGTGCCGTCGATTGGTGGACGTTTGGCATCTTCCTCTATGAACTTTTGTTTGGAAAGACACCCTTTAAGGGGTCAGGCAACCGGGCTACACTGTTTAACGTAGTTGGGCAACCACTGAGATTTCCCGAGTTTCCAGTTGTGAGCTTTGGTGCTCGAGATCTTATCAGGGGATTGCTTGTTAAAGAGCCACAACACCGGCTCGCTTACAAGCGTGGGGCTACGGAGATAAAGCAACACCCATTCTTCGAGGGTGTTAACTGGGCCTTGATAAGATGTGCAAGTCCACCCGAGATCCCAAAGCCATACGAGATTTTTCAGCCCCCGGGGGTTGTATCATCGGCAATCCAGAAGGACACCACCGCCTCTGAGAAAAGTTCTGATAACTACCTGGAATTTGATTTTTTCTAGCGAGTTTTCAGAGACAGTGGAGTTTATCGTATTTGTGTATCGGGCCATGAGTAAGAGTTCCTGAATGCCACAAGGATCTTAGCGATTTGCTATACATCTTCTGGTTCTCAATGTGGATGTTGTTGTCCCAAGCCAACTGTATTGTTTTTAAATCTGTAACCAAATGAATGTTGAGGAGGTGTCTATCTTTTCTGTGATGGTAATGTCAAGGCCTTGGCCATCCATTTTTCACTGAACCCTTAATGGTTATCGAATATATTATTTGTGCGATAACCCACTCTACTTATTTTCGGGTTGTTCCGAGAAATCTAACCTTATCGGACGCTGGTGCACATCTTGGCTGACTGGGGAGAGAAGGTTCAAATACTAGGACGAGTATCATCTAAAACCCATTTGGCCGAATTTGATACAAGATTGAGGACCAACTTGCACTCGAAATGTCTAGCACGGTTTTGTTCTTGCAATTTCCACGCATAATATTTGCATTGTCTCTGATCTCTACGCAAATGTTTTGTTTTTTTTGGTTGTCCTTTTTATCATCATCCATCATCTTCGTATAAATAATGAGTTGGTCTTCTTACTACACTTGCGTACGATAGATAGTATGGAATTGTGCCTGTTGTTCCAGTGGCAGAGCTTCTTCTGCCTCCTCTCATGTCATGTTTCTTGTTTCTCCTGCAAGAAAGAAACTAAGCGACAACTCTTGTTCATCTTAGGACTCGATCGTCGAGTCCGGCTTGTGATGGCTCGCAAATTAACAACACGGGACAAAATATTGTTTATGCATCTTTATGTTAAAAGAGAGAGAGAGAGAGAGAGAGAGAGAGAGAGAGAGAGAGAGGGCCACAGGCCTTTTCTTCCTTTCATGGGACGGTGGCAGTCGTATACAAGAGAGAGCGGGCCACAGAATCCACATCCAGCGCTGCCATGTGATGTGACAATAATATATGCCTATTCCTGCAGTGGTATCCCATCACATGACGTTAAAAGATCGGAAAGAAAGAAGAGAAAGAGAAAGAAAAGGTTGTCGTTCCGAGAAAATCTACATCTCTCGACGTCGATCCCTACCTTCCGCTTCGTCAACTCGATCAGAGAACCACCTCTTGCTTGTCACACGAGTTAGAGAGTAGAGCAAGAAGCAGGAACAGCCTCATTTCCAACGTAAAGCAAGCATCGATCGATCCAGAGAAAGCCTCGAAAGCTGATGAGATGATGCTCTTTTTAGTCTGCGACTGCGTTGCTCGCTCCGTCTCTATCCCTCTAAAAGCTGCATGCACGATCGAGATTCACAGCAACCCACCGCTGGCTCATCGACTTGCTACTGCAACGAAGATTCTTCTTCTTCTTCATCACGCGCGCGAGCTCGCTTGTCGCCTTTTTTCAGAAGATAAAAGAATCGTATCGCCCACTCGTCTCCATGGCTAGTAGCCTATGAGATCAGCCTTTCGGCAGGTCTTATGCCCACTGTCTGATTTGAGTGCTCCGTGGATAATAATTGCATGCCATTCGCCAACAAGTGGCCTGCAATAAATGAAGCTTTTTAGATGACATCATAAGTAAGTGTATATATCTATATATATATCTGTATGTACGACTTGGTAAATCACATCGACTTTTCAGAATCCACCTGTTGTGTTCGTTCATGCACACACAAGTATAGAGCATAACTGTGTTAAGGTAATAATGGCTTCGCTCGGGTGGATTCCGGTCATCATCGACGGGTCTCTTATGCTACTCCAATTCCATTAATTGTTGACCCTCGTTTTCGTTCTTGACTTGTCTTGTTTTGCTTTTTTTCTCATCATTTTCCGATCACGTGCCAAAGACCCCTTCCTGTAGACTATTCTGTAACCCCCCGTCAACTCCAAGACGGTAGTACGTTGACCAGTCTAATCCGGTCGAGTTACGTGCAACGATAAAAATCACGTCTTCAAAAATTTCGTACGATAAAATCAGTTTACGTTGAAAATGATTTCGGAAACTTAACTTGAATAATGAATTGAAGATAGTAAACACTTAAGAAAGTTTACAGTAAAATAGTAGCAGGAATGAAATGCAAATCAAAGAACACATCAATTTATAGTGGTTCGATCGTCGTGACCTACATCTACTCCTCCGATTCCTATTCCGTCGAGGCCCTCAAACATTTTGACCATCGGTCGTCCAATAAACTCAAGTAAATAACTAACCATTAATATTCATTGAAGAAGAGAGATATTAACCTGGCTCCATCATCATCATCATCATCATGAAACATCATGCGATACTTCTTCGTAAATTCCTTTGTCACCGAAGAAACGGGTCCCATACGCTGCTGCGGCCAACGACGAATGACAATACCTACTGCATCCCGATACCCTCGACCTACGGCTGGGGCGAATGGGACGCCCGTGCGGGTCCCGCGAGAAGGAGCCCACCGGCGGGGCCTCGCGTTTCCTGTGCCGTATGAAACTGGTGTATAAAAGGGCGTGGCGAGTCCTCCCTTCCGATTCCTTGCCATCCTGCGCCGATAGAATGGCGATCGCCTCGGAGGACGCGATCGAGCGGCTTTCCATGCTCACGGACGAAGGTCTGTTTCTTTCGCCATTCCTCCCGCCGAATCCTTTTCCTCGCTCGTTTTCGGTGGGTCTTGATGGTTTTCTTCATGTTCTTGCAGCCGATGATCTGCTGAAGGCTACATTTCAGGTTCGGTCCTCCGTGAAGTGAACTTCCGTGATTTGGATGAATTATGTGTTGGTTCCTTGGGATTCGTGGATTCGGGTTTGGGTTTTGGTTTTGGTTATGCTTGTCGAAGGTTCGTTTTTCTTGGATTCTTGGATTGGCGTGGTCGCCGGGGTCGGATTTCGACGCATCGGTTTTGGTCGATATGCTTCTTTGATATAGCTGACGATTTGGCTCATATGCGAAATGATTTACTTTTAAGCTTTTCATGTCATAATTTAAGAATCTGTTTGATTTGCGGCCGTGTGCTATCGGATGCAAATCTTGGTATCGATGTTACGAGTAGTGCCTCTTGGTAGGTTGGTGGTTTATGCGACAAGTAATATGCACTTAAAATTGGACATCCTTCATTTGGTTGAAATTGCGCTGATTGATCACTCTCTTTGGCCGCTCAGATTGGCTCCTTTTCTCTTAAACTTGCAGCGAGCAGGTCCATCTAGTCTTCACACTTTACGTTTCTTTATACGATGAGATTCCATATTTGTTTATTTTATTCTTGACCGCTGCGTCCAGTTAAAAAAATGTTATTTAAAGGTTGGATCTATGTTTGGTTGAGCTTGTCACCACGCTTGCTGACCTTTTGAGAGACTGGTGAGGTAAGAGCATTCGTAAGACAAGAGTTCCTTTTTACTGTGTTGGGAATCTTACCGAGCAATAAGGCATCAGCTGCAGTGCTGGTTGTAAATTACCCCATGGTGCTGGCTGTAAATTACCCCATGGTGCTGGCTGAGTTTTCTTCTCTTTGACTTAATCCATAAACACCCTTTTGCCTGTTTCGACAACCATAACAAGCAAGTGCCAGTAATCGGAGTGGTATTTATTATATCGACTGCTCGCAGCATGTACTGTGGTTGCATAAGCCGGCTTCAAATTGAGAATAAGCACTTGCCTACAGAGATGTGACTGAACACAGAGTTACTTTTGATCAAAACCTTTTGTTGCGTGTCCCTTTATCTATGTCTATATGTATATATACTGATAGAAATACATGATATAGTGGTTTCTTCTGTTTGAATGCAGGTATTATGTTTGCAAAGTATTTATTATCTGTGTTTCTGTGCTTGTTACCTCTTTTTTTTTTAAAATTTTTTCTGTATGGTTTTGTTAATGATCCATCTTTGTCTGAGGTGTCCGATATATAGATTTTACAAGTTAAAACCTTTTTTCATTGGACTGGAAAAAAGAGCATCAAGGGTTTACTTTGTTGAAAATACCTACTTATTTGATTTGTTTGTTTGCAGAATATGCACCAAGGGCATCTGACACATACTTTGATGCGCTTTCTCAAGGCTAGAGAGTGGAGCGTCCCTAAAGCACATGAGATGGTATTGGCTGCTTTATGTATTTTAAATTTTTTTAGCAGCTGAGAAAGTACATCTTTCTTTTGCTAAAGACGCCCATCTTTGTTACAGCTGGTGAACTGTTTAAACTGGAGGGTACAGAATCAAATTGATGACATTCTGTCTGTAAGTTTATGAACTTCTATTAATAGGACTTGTCAATTGAATGAATGATCTTTTTCCAACACACCAATCTTGAGATAACCAATTCTGTGATTATGAAAATTTAGCTAGGAATTCTGTACAGGGGATGTATTTATCAAGGACCACCATGCTGTGCTGACCGGTGGTATCAGCCCTGGGCGGACTGGCATGTACCATTCAGCACACGTTATGCTGGTGCATACCAGTTTTTGAAAAAAGCCAACTGGAAAATATTAAAAGTTTATTTTTAAAGATTTTTCCTAATCTATTGGTATATAAATTGTATTTAGATAAGAATAGTGTATCTAAGCCATAAATGATGAATAGGATATTAAGAGGAAAAATCTGTCGAGAAACAACTTTGTCACACCGGAAGAAGTTGCTTTTGTTTGATCTTGAATCAACCGATTAGAAACTTTAATCACGAGTAAGAGTGTGAGAAAGAGTGAGAATAAGAGAGTGAATGAGAGTGAGTGAAAGAAGGGGGAGTGAAGGAGATTTAAAGCCCCAAAAGAGGCCCCAACGGTCCATTTAACCATTGGGATCAAACTAGCCCCGATTTGGGTCAGTGTCGGTCAAATTCTGATTGGTACCAATCCGTATTGACCGATACATGACAAGTATCAACCGTATCGGTTGATACATGCCCAGTATCAATTGTCATGGGGCCATATTTCAGTGTATCGCCCAAAATGGACTGATCCGCATACTAGTCAATTAGTGGACTGGTATGAATCACCCATTTCATATCATTTTGGGCAGTATGTCAAACCTTTATTTATTACTATATTTTGCTTTTTCAATATTTTTTGCTGATACAACTCTGTTCTGCTCATTGAAGTAGAAAGAATAGCTAATTTTTTTAGGTTTGAGCTGAAAAATGCAACAATAAGTTTAATTGATTCATAAAGGTAAAATTTATTCTCAGATTAGCAATCAGAAAAAGAACTACCACGAATGCTGCTAGCTACATTTTGACATATATATTCCAGACTCGTGTCATGAAAAAACATAGCATAGCAGATGTTTCATATCATGACCAACGCGAGGTCTTAAAAATACAAGGCTGATTGTTCTCTCAGAGACTTTAAAGTTCTAACTTTTTTCCTTTCCAGTATGACTGTTCTTTTTTTCTAACTGGATCCTGTGTCAATGCAGAAACCTATAACTCCAGCAGGCCTATACAGAGGAATTCGTGAATCACAATTAATAGGATTATCAGGGTACTCAAAGCAGGCAAGGGTTTTTGCTTATATCATCATTAAGATTGGCTTATTATTCCTGATTTCAAGTATGTTGACCTAGTAAACATTCTTGATCACTGGGGGTCATGCTTTAGTATGAAAGAAGTCTTTAAATTTTTGTTCATTTGACGTACTGGTCCTATGCTGTGTCTGTCTTTTTAGTCTGTGAATTGTTGTTCTGAAGCTAAATGCTTGTTATGATGATACCAAATTAAGATCTAACAAATACTATCTTGTTATATGCATGTAAGTTATGTTTCTTAATGTGTTTTCTCTATTTCCTTTTTTTGACAGGGCTTTCCTGTTTTTGCGATTGGTGCTGGTCTCAGCACATTTGATAAAGCATCTGTAAGTCTTAAAACAGTTCTTATCATTGTGTTTTTCCTCAGGTATTTTTATTTTTCAACTTTGCATCGACACATAATTCATGATATTTGTGCAATATCAAATTATATATATGTATGTATTGTTATTAATCAATTTTGAGTTGCCTTAGTTTGCGTCCATAAGAAATGAATTATGCTATGCCATAGAAGCTTTAAAATCAAGCTATGGGTCTTAAGATACATGATAGAAAGAGACACAGAAGAGCATTAAACTAAACCTGGGATCAATTCTTAATTCACACACACAATGACTTATGACTTGGGTAGGTTCCATTACTTATATGAGTAGGTAGTTTTACATCACACGACACTTGTACTTATTATAAGCGAAAGTAATTCGAATAGCGAGTTGGTTATCAAGATAAGTATGAATCCCATATTTTGCAGTTTTACATCTAACTGTGTGGTGGTTCCATAATTGCAAAACCTGCCCTTGAAGTAGCATTGCATGGACATGGTAGAAATCTACACATGCATATCTATTATGTAGTCTTTGTTTCTCGTGCAATAATATTGTTAGTGTGTCATTGATTCACATCATGGATTCGAACCAACCTGACCGGCTTTCTAAAGGTTTTCATGTCTCAAGAACAGGGTTTCCAGGAAGTAATGCACTTATAATTTTGTTGCTTCGCATGAATAAATAAGCAGATAGTTGACTTTGACTTTCGAGGAAGTGTTTGCTTAAAGTACTCAACTGCATTTTTGATAAAAAGAAGTCTCAAATTCATTGCAACATGAATTCTCCTTTTTCCAACATCTGATTACTCCTGTACTGTTTCCATAGGTTCGCGACTATTTGCAATCACACATTCAAATTAATGAATACCGAGATCGTGTAATCTTGGTGAGTATGGATATTGCATGGCCTTCATGCTTCACATGCATCCAGCTACCCTTTTACGAGCTCTTTTTCCCTGTAGCCTGCTGCGAGTAAGAAATACGGGCGACATGTTGGAACATGCTATAAAATTCTGGATATGACCGGTTTGAAGTTTTCATCCTTGAGCCAGATAAAGGTTATTTTCATAATGCATTACCTTTCTTACTTAGGTCTTTGAAACTCTCCCCAACATATGCATTCGATAATTGGGTTGCTGGTAGCTGGAGGACAGGTCAGGATAGGTCGTGCTTCCAGTGATATGGAGCTTCAGTCAAAGTAGTGCCCTAAGAACAGGCTGATCACATGAGAGCACAAGCATGAACCCTTGACATCTCTAGTTTTACACTAAAAAGTCTTGCAGTGTTCAAAGAGTACTAGTTTAATAAAAGCCGACTTTGCTACGATGAGTTTGATATGGGAGACACAATTGATCTGCCGGGGTATTATTTGCTTGGGCTCTTCTAGCATGATACAGAAGTGCATTTGATTATTTATTTGGCTCTGACACCTTACTAGCTTTCCTCATTCCACTGCTCAGAACTACTACTTTTTATCATTTTGCTTCAATCATCGTGACAGTTCACTTCCACCCAATCCATTTTAGCTATCTTTATTCGTATAATTCCGCAAATGAATTCGAAAATCATGTATACATATTGTTTCCTTTTGTTAATAGTGCAGCTATTAACCATCATAGCCACTGTCGATGACCTAAATTATCCAGAGAAGACAGAGACGTATTATGTAGTGAATGCTCCATATATCTTTTCAGCTTGTTGGAAGGTATACATACTCGGATGGATTTTTCATAATACTAATAGTATCTAGTCATGCTAATGATGCCGCTTCTGTTCCATTCTGGCTATAGGTCGTGAAGCCACTCCTGCAAGAAAGAACGAGAAGGAAAATTCAAGTGTTGCAGGGCTGTGGCAGAGATGAGTTATTGAAGGTGAAAAAAAGAAAAAAGAGAGAGAGAGAGAGAGAAAAATATTCGGTTATTGCTACCATTGTTTGATCATTCATTAATTGCATGGCAATGGCATGCTGACATCTTTTTCGTTTTTTAGATAATGGACTATGCCTCCCTCCCCCACTTCTGTCGAAGAGAAGGTTCTTCGTGTTCTGGAGGCGCCGCCGACTGCTACTCCTTGGACCATCCCTTCCACCAGCAGCTGTACAGGTACATGAAGCGGGAAGCAGAGCGTAAGGAGGCGGAGAATGGTGGGAAGCTTGGGAAGGAAGGGTCGTTCCCCGTGGAGGTGCCGATACCAGAGGCCATCATCGAGTGGGAGCTCCATAACAAGTTGGGGGACGCCAGTGGACGTGCCATGGACACTCCATCATGATGATGATGATGCTTATTAGCCGGGAGCTGCAGGATTCACGAAGGTCGAATCCAGGTAGGTAGATGATAATACCATCGACGGTATGTGGTGGGCAGCAGCAAAGCAAAGCAAAGCAAAGCACCCATCGTCATGGTCGGGGTCTTTCCGCCGCAGAAAGAAAGATGGAAAGAAACCAGTCGTTTATTCAGACATCATCAAATAATAATAATAATAATAATATTTAAGGAATAAGACGTAGGCATCCTTAGAGTCATCCGATGATGTGTTTTGCGGCGGAGGGTGTCGGTCCCCGTGTCTTCTTCACTCCTTGCTTGGTCTGTTGTGTGTTTGGAGGCAGGCACGATGAGGATGGGTTCGAGTTCAACAGGTTAAAACGCAGTCGTAGAAAGATTCAGATTCGTAGTGATCTTTTATTTACCTTCAAATCCCATCTCACTTTGCTTCCCTGACTTTTACTCCGCTCAACCCTTTTTTTTTTTTTTTTTGATTCGTACGAATCTAACCCGGAAGCGGAAGCTTACTACTGCACATCCCCCTGATCATCCATCATACCGCGCACCTTCTGGAAAATCTTTTTATGAAAAATCCCCTCACCTTCCGGTGAGAATACTACCGTCAACATTCCCGTAGAAAAATATTTTTTTTTGGGTATAGATTCTATTCGTGTGAATGAGGTAACTATACCTGCCGTGATCATATCATACCTCACCTGGAAAATCCGCTTACCGTCAGGTGTGAATACCGTCATCGAATTTGGACAATTTGACGCCAAATTTTTTTTTTTTGGCCACTTTTCTTGATTGCAGATGTAAGGTAAGCATACATGACGGTGATCATACCAGATCTATTATGAAAATCCCCTCACCTTCCGGTGTGTGTACAACCATCAGATTCACACAACTCGAAGTTTTTCTTGTACCATTTTCCTATTAGCTGATGCACGATAACGTCACCCCGAGTAGACTTACGCTGGAGGATCCGCTGACGAACAGGTGAGAATACCGCCATCAGACTAGCACGATTTGATGCCCAAAAAAATTTTTTTTGGCCTTTTTTCTTGCTGAAGAGCGAAAGGTAACATCACCCGGGGGTGATCAAACCAAGTCCCGCCCCTCTAAACTCGCCCGCACGCTGATCGTCCCTCGTCAAGAAAAATCCCGTTTCTGGCGACTTCCCTCGTATATTCGTACGACAAGAAGAATGGATGAGTCCGTTGTTGTTCTTGAATGGTGCCGTAGGGTTTCCCGGCCGCGGACATCGGTGACCCGATTTGGTCGTGAAGCCCCTTTTGCGTTTGTTTGACTGGCGTGGGTGTGAGTGAGAGCAGTAGCAAACCAGCCTTTGTGTCCGTGGTGGATTCGGAGATGTTCTGCTGGATCGGTGCCTTTTAATGGTTGGAATGCTCGCTCGTGCGTAAAGGTAAGCGATCCGTGTGTCCGAAGCATTAAAGAAACATCGTATTCGTCAAGACTTGGGGTTCCTCGACCCGCAACCTGAGCTTGAGACTTGGGATCTCCACTGTTTATCTCGTGCCTGCCTCTCGACCACCCACCCACCCCATAAGCAGCTTCTTGCTGAGTGATTCACAAAAAGAAAAAAACAAATCCTGCTGCTGCACCACAAGTACTTTACTGGGACATCGGCTCCCATGTCGCCGCTTTATTCCAATTAAATAAATACACACCTCATTTAGAAAGGAATGCCAACTCTTCTTTGAGACGACATCATCCTCCTCCTACCGTTTATAATTCCTATACATCTATGTGCAGTCGACGACGGTTTATGTTAAATCAAACATAATAAACCCCTCATTATTATACAGTTAGCTCTGAAATAAATAGTAGCGGGCGAGCAGCATATCATCAATACTCATTCGCAACAGATTCATTCCACCAGCTCTAAAAGAACCATGCCATAATACATGGAAACAGCAGCACTCCAGAAAGGTTTGAAATAGAATTAGACAAATCAAACTTGAGTACACGTCCCCCCCCTTTAGTACATGTTTATATTCTTATATATATATATATATATATATAAAGATAATTCCCAGCTTCTCCCATCTCATCTCATCTCATCTCATGTCCCCTAGTTTGCTTCCGGTCTTTGCCCACTCATGCCATCTAACCTTCAACAAACTCTAATATAATCAGATGATCACAGGACCAGCGCTTCCTGGTTCTTGAAAATGACGTGAAACGAACACATCCAATACCATAACTTGTCGGTCACATGAACCCTCCTCCTTACGCTTCCGGTGCTGCATACATACAACAAAACCATTTCTTCTGCAGACACACAACACAAAAAGTCAAATGGTTATACAAGCCATATATATAATATCTAGGCGCTGCAGGTTGACCATCAAAAATTCAACACATAACAACAACGTTCCGAATAAGGAATTGAGATGATAACGGGGCCTAACATGAGATGCTCAGAAAGTACTTACAGCATTAGGCTTGGAAGCATAAGGTCCATGTTTAAAAGCTGTTCCTCCCTTCCCGGGAGAGTCCGTTTCACGTGAATTGCCACCTGTTTTCCTCTCATCTCTAGCTTTATTAAAGATCACAGTGAACCCCTCTGCAGAAGCAGGATCGTTGACATCCCACTCGCCAAACTTAGGCAAGGGCCGACCCTTGTCCTCCTGGAAAACCAAACACATTTATTACCAATTGGATATTACTGAAATATGGCAGGCTACAAATGTTATAACATCCGTCTTGTTTCATCAGTGCATATCAAGTTTCAAATATAAATGCCGGCAAATGTGCATTTTTTTTTTATAACTAATGAAAAGTGAATGATGTTGAAGTCCATTTACACAAACCAATGATGAAGATGCCATGAGGCAATGAAGCTTCATTCGTATCAGAGGCATTCTTCTAAAGAAAGAAAGCGTTTAATTGCTTCATGTCCCATTTCCTGGATGATGGAACCACCCATATCCAACCAAATTTGGGCAAATCATTGCCTCATTGCTACAAAGTTACCGAGGAAAATCGAGAGGAGGCAGGGAATCCCCATCCCTTTTCCCTTCTCTCTCATTTTTTCCCCCAGCATGGATGATCTTGATGGATTTATCATGTGAAGAGTTTCCACAGCAAAACGACAAAGAACGTGGGATTGGGACATGATGTTCGGTTCTGTTTGGATGATACCCATAAAGATTGTGTATCTCATTATTTCCATGAGCCACTAATCACTTCAGCTACATTAACCAAAAGTCCTCTCTGCCCTCTCATAACCTGATATGTGAGATGCACAACAAAAGTAATGACAACCTCACATGCGAAAACAAAATTGCGGGAAAGAATTAGACATTATTTTTATTATAAAATACAAATAAATATGTGAATAGACTCCATCAGTGTACAAATTTGGTATTTGCATCTAATGCATCACACTCAAAAGCCAAGTCGAGGCATAAAAAAAGAAAAGAAAAAAAAAATGGGGCTTGCTACTATTTTGTTTCAACTACAAGGTTAATTTTCCAAATTTGTTCTAACCGTAGGGAAATGTTACAAGTCAAAGGTCATGAAAACCATCCTTATTGTTTCAAACCAAGATTGCACTGGTCTTCCTCTGATCCACCCATAAAATTATTCTAAATTGGTACATCTGATATTGCCCTCGATAGAATCCGATGGAATGAAAAGATAAATGAAGCCTACCCCAAATAGTTGGGATATACAAACCAATTAAGAGTGGCTGATGGAATCAGCAATCATTGCACGAAGAACTACTACTCATCCTGAAAATGAACCTAAAGGTTTTTGCCAGCTTGGGCCAAATCTAATCCAGAATGACATCAACTGGATTGTGAAACCTTATAGCATGTGGCTGATCAATTTTCAAAAAGTTTTAAAAGCCCCAAAGCAACATCTTTGGCTACTTCTACGCTAAGATCATACTCGGTTATAAAAACATGTGAGCTTATATATTTGATCCAAAAATTTGTTTAATTCAATGGATGCTTATCATGGCTTCATAAATTGCCTATATTTTTGGACTTGTTACGCTGCAGTTAATTTTTTCATATAGGTAAATGCAGGAAATTCGATGCTCATCAGCATGGGTCAAAATATAATCTGGCATTTGACACATGCCTCTGAGGAATAATGCCGAACACCATCGAGTATGACCCCCATCGACCATATAAAACCACAACTACCTGAATGTGGATAAGCACCATATGGTGATCTATATGGGGGCTGAAAACAGGATAGCAAAGAGAGAGACGATACTTCGCCAACGACATTTAAAAAGTATCCAGAGGAAAGCATTTATTTCAGGATTATACGACAAGAACATAAAGAAAGCCCAAAAGTGGATAAGGATTAAAGGAAAGAAAGAAAGACCTCATGATCTTGATTTACGGCCTAAAAGCACAAACTAAAAAAGAAAATCCATCACATTTCGGATCAAATAAGGGAGAATCCCTCGCGAAATGCAAGCGAAAAACATTGAAAGAATCCCTAAACATCGACGTACCGAATATCTGCCATATCTACCGGATTAAGGCAAACTTCCAAATACGCACAGAAGGAAACCAAAATCACAGCTGCAAACAACGGAACGTTTAAATCGACACCCAGATAACGATCCAAATCATCGATAGGCAATGAGCAAACAAGAGAATAGGAGGAGAAAAGAGGAGCGATGCAAATCTCGTCCACCAATCTCAGCCATCAAACCTCGAAGCCCTAACGAGATTAATCCCATAATACCAACCAAATAATCACACATCTGCAAACAATCCATAGGGTCATCAAAACAAGCAAAGAGAAGGGGGGAAACGAATCAGCACTTACCGACATGGTCTTACGGTGACGAAAAAGGAATTGATGAGAAGGGAAGGGAAGGGAAGGGAAGGGAGAGGGCGAGAGGTAAACGAAGCGGGAAAGGGGGGAGAATCGTGAAGGACGAAATAGTTTCGGGGTCGGAGACGGTATTTATAGTGTGGGGGAGATGGGCTGAGCTACGTGGTTACGCGGGCCGTAACGGAAACGGGCTGTTCCGTTACGGATGGGAGGAGGAAAGGGACTGATTTAGGCAAAGACGGGAGCGGCCAAGTGGACGGAACGGTGACGAAGCGGGTAAAGCGGTAGCGGCTGCTTAACGGTGCAAACGGGTTGTTTTGTTTGTGGTGGGAGGATTGCCGATATATTATTATTATTATTATTATTATTATTATTATTATTATTCAGCGACGGTTGACACCCAAGAAACAAAATGATTATTAAGAAATCTCAAAGAAATGAAGTTTTCTCTATGGACTCAAAGGCAGGAATCGATTTCTATTTTGTTTTGTTTACTTCTCTCCCTTTGTTTCTTTTGGAGGAACTTTATCGAATTTCACATATTCCATTTTCCCCAATCAGGCATTCGAATGAAATCTCGGTTCCAGCCAACATATGTTTTGCATCCCAGTAAGTATGCAGTGCAGTGATCAATGTAAAAAAAAAGAAAATGAATTTATTCCGATGATGAGAAAATATGTTTCTCAGATCAAAGATGTTTCTGGGAGTGGATCACAACATTCGCCAACTAGAAAATAAATGGAGCCAGAGAAAGAAAAGAAAATTTCCATGAGGATAGAGGACGAAGGCTCCGCTCCGCTGCCAGATGACACACACACCTGCTGCACATTAAGAAAAAAACTCATTTGGGGGAGACACAGTCGTCAAATATGAATTAGGTTCCTTGCTCTCGGCAAATGCTACATGAGAACAAGTTGTAAGTCACTCATGCAGAGATCAATTTCCGTATGTTTTACCTATGAAAACTACTAAGTGGGCATGTTGTTACTGCTACCATCATCAAGGTTCAAAATCCTGTCCGGTACCAGTTTTGGCACCTTTATCAGACTGGGACCTTACAGTATTCCCCCCCCATTGTATATGGTGGACCTATCTATCTATCTATACCTACTGATGTCACTTGAAAGAATACTAAAGTGAACACAGATCAATACCGAGCTATAGGGAACTTGGTTCTCAGTATCCATCTTTGATTCTACTGGTATATTCGATACATTGGCTCCTAACAAATTTTTAATATTCTAGAGAAAAATATATCACGATATGTGGGAAACTTACTGGATCAAATGAAGCTACAGGAGCTCTAAAACGAGTGCAGAGGCTCCCCCGCCACCGTTGCAGACACCAGCAACTCCAATCTTGCTGTTTCTTTGTCTCAAAACCTATCAAAATTTAAGAACGAAAGCTAATAACTGCTGATCAGAGAGTGTATGCTTCTGACATGAAATTATTTATTAGTAAATTCTTAAATAAACCTAATCTTTGGCATTTAGATATAGTAATTGTTAAATCACTAACATCTAACACCAGTCTCGAGACGTATGAAAACAAGTACTGACATCAAAAACTGAGCATCCAACATCAGATCAAGAAGAAAAACAACCGACTGCCAAGATTTGGTGCATACCCCTAGCAAGGTGACCAGTATGCGAGCTCCACTGCAACCTAGAGGGTGTCCCAAGGATACAGCCCCACCATGAACATTAACTTTATCCTATGGGTAAATAAGCAAACAGGGCAGTGTCATATAATAAAGTAACATCAAAACATGATACATATAGACTCCTGCAAAGAAAAGAAATGGGTAAAGCTCCAACACTTGAGCTTTTAAAGATACAAATAAAATCCACAGGACTCACAGAAGGGAGCGAAAGAAGCTTTTGATTTGCGAGGGCGACGACCTGTCAAGGAGAACCAGGCGTTAGTCTGCTTGGATAGTGTGATTATTAGGATTAAATGAGATTGAGCAAAATTATGAGAAACTGCAACTGCAGATACATACAGAGAAAGCTTCATTTATTTCATAATAATCTACTTGAGAAGCCTCCAAGCCAGCATTTGAAATAGCTTTTGGAATTGCAAGTGCAGGTGCTGTTGTGAATAACTCGGGGGCCTGTCTAAGAAAACTCAACTCAGCCTCTATTGTTATAGGACACCTTCACAGAAAGGATGAAATATGATATCTTTGTATAAATTTATAAGTCTCCCAAGCCACACAGAAATTATATATCATGCATAGCCATGACGAGATAGTCTTTCTAAATCTTAATAAGCTGTACATGAGCAGCATCAGCATAGCCTCTGATCTTTGCAATCACTTGCAATCCCAGTTCTAGAGCCTTCTTTCCACTTACTAGGACTAAAGCAGCAGCACCATCACTGATAAAAATCAAATCAAAGGGAAGACATCAAATGGTATAAAATACAAGATTAAAATTAAAATTTAGCTGGTTAATCTAGTATCACACTTCAAGTGAATCTTAATAAGAATCAGATCATACTCAGATTTCAGAGAACAAGGAACAAAATGAAATTCCCACATCATGCCAAAGATATTACAATTAGTAATAGCAATGACGTGAAAGTGAACTGTTCATATGAAAATGTGATGGACATGGCTATCAACGAGTTGACAATCGTAGGAGCAAGGTTCGGTTGAACTGGTGTGTTCTAACTGTTATTTACCGATCCAAATAGGATCGACCCCCAAACCAGGCAATTACGCATGGTCTGGTTTGAACTAGTTTTTTTGTTTTTGTACAGGCTGGCAACAGCTGTTGATTGTCAACAGTCTGTTGTTGACAGCCAAAACAGCTGTCAACCACTGTTCCAACAGCCCTCTTCCTCTCCTCCTCTGTTGCTCATCCTTCTCCTCCTCTCCTCCTCCTCTTCTCTCTCTCTTTGGTCCGTGTCCATCGGAATTCTAGCATACCATGTGTTGGTATGTTGGTACATACCAGATGCATTCCAATGTGACCAGGGACTGGTAGGGGCTTTGGACAGAAACTTGCAACCTCGGATAGAAGGGTGAGGAATACATAATCACTTCTACTGAAGCTTTAGATTGAGATAACAACAATTTAAACATAAAAAACGACATGACATGGTGGATTTAAAAGCACTCACGATGTCCAGCAACAAAAGGTAAAACTAAGCCATACTCGTGGACTATACTTCAATGTCTATGATACTTGAACTTTTGTACATTACCAAAAGACAAGCAAACATGAGACACGACAAGGTCTCTTTTTTACTATCCTTTAAATTTCAGTTTTCAGGACCATGTCATGGACAGTATGCATATATCAGCAAGGTTCGCAATACCGTACCGTACGGGTGTTTCGATCTCGGCTCGGTACCAGTACGGTGTACTGAGCGGTACACCCAGGTGTACCGAGCGGTATACTCTAGCACTGCTACAGTGCATTGCAACAGTGTACTGTACTGCAACACTGCTACAGTGCAACTTCTATGAACAGTGCAAGAGATCGTTAGAAAAAGAAATACTTAGTAGTACGTTTATGCTTCTTTTCAATTTAAACTTTTATCCCCAAGAATGCAACAGTGACATCAAGAAAAGTCAAAATTACCTGATACTAGATGCATTTCCAGCTGTAACTGTACCACCATTGTCCTTAAAACTTGGCCTGAGCTTCCTCAGTTTTACAGGATCAAACTAGCAAACTCAAAGAAGAGAGAAATAAGTGGATAGAAAATGACAGCAGGGTTAACATCCAATAATGAATCAAAGAATTTGGATTATGGAAAAGAGAACAATATGAAGAAAAATACGCAGCATACTATTACATGATAAAACAGAGTACTCAATGCTTCGAAAGAAAAGGTAAATAAATACCCTACTTTCCATTTTAACAAAAAAATCAAGGTACTAAACAAGAAATTATAGAAAAATACAACAGGCTAATCGATTAAAGTAAGCAATCCTGCTTAGTGACTTTACCTTTTCTAGGCTTTCATCCTTATCAATGATCACTGATGGTTTTCCTCTGCCTGCTGATACTTCAACCTGAAAAGCATAATACAAATGGAACAACTTCTCGCCTATGATATTCAGCAACAATTTACTAGAGATAGAGGGACTAACTGGAGCTATTTCCCATGCAAATGCACCACTAGTCTTTGCAGTTATACCACGCTCATTGCTTTGAATAGCATAATCATCCTATATGAACAAAAGAAGATACAAATGTGATAATTTTGTGATCTATGAAGATAAACCACAATACATAGACCTCATTGCCAATACCACAGAACTGTCCAGGAAATCATTATATTACACATTACTACCTTTCTTTACCAGAGTAAAAATATATCAGAAAAGAATACATGGAAACATATAAAGAATGTTTACATGTTGAAAATAAATCAATAGACAATTCAAACTAACATCATATGTCAAACACCCACAGAGTTGCTCTGGACCAATTGTCACAGTCCAACCTGATAGACCTACAAACCCAACAACGTAAATGACAGGCCTTTAACCCCATGTCCAAGTAACCTAACCCACCATCCACCTTTGACATGGGACTAATTGGGGAATTAAAAGATCTGGAGCTGGAAAAAAATTGATGCTTTAATAGACCTGAGCATAATGAATTAGACATTAGTACGACAGAAATATCAAGCAGAAAAAGGAAGAAAATTTAGCAAGGATTGGACATAGCCAACCACTTACAACTGATCACATGCTGTATGTTAGAGAAAGATGCATTAACATAAATATAACAGTATTTAGAATGAAACACAAGCATTGTGTGTTAGCATCAGCTATCAGTAACATCAAATATGTGCAAAGAGGTTTGCTGACATCAAAAGTAAATCTCAAAGAGACCAGTAAACCTTCTCTACTAACAAATACATGACTTGTAAACAGTTACTTGAAGATCAAGGCACATGGATAATGTTACGATTTTACCAAATACTTGATATTGTTCACATGAAAAAAGCATAAATATTACGCAGAGAACAAAAATGCTAAACAACCAGGTACGGAATAGGTAAGTGACGAAGGATTACCTGCTCTTCCCTTGTTATCAAATGATGATCAGCACAAAGTTCAGCACACATTCCCATGGCATAGTTATTGTATACATCCCAAAGACCATCCTTAAGCATTCCATCAACTAGAGTATCATGTCCAAATCGAGAACCCTTTCTGCATAAAATTTGCAATGGAGAATGGTAAAATCATGTATTTTCACTTGAAAAATCAGTCTGTCAGAAGAAGGCCAGCCAAATGGAGAACACAAACGTGCAAAATCGACAGAAGAAGGCATGATGAAACTTGTCGTGCTAGTTGAAGAAAGAAGGGAAAAAGAATGAAACAAAGAATTCTGTTGTCTTCATAAGTACCAATATAGTCTTGCACATCAACCATTGAAATTTTATATATGTGGTTGTGCAATTAAAGTTATCAACTATGATGGCAGAGACTGCTTTCAGAATCAAAACTTTGAATAGAAGAATCTTACTAAAGTTCCCCATATCTCACTAATAACATACATAATCATTTTAATTACTGAACTTCTTTCTAATTTACCATCTGGAATATGTGAAAAGACCTTGTTTTATCTTAATCAATCACCAAATCATTGATACTCCACAGAGAAAACAATAATCCATGAACTGAATATGTTACACGGGTAATTTTTTAGTTTCTTTTAGACTTACCTATCATAACACACCCAAAATTATCTACAAATTTTGAGCAGAAATTTAGCTGTGATTTTCCAATGAATACCGTAGAGAGATCATCAGGGAAGGACGAAAGTCATATAAACAACCAACCTTGCTTCTGCAACATATTTAGGGGCATTTGACATGCTTTCCATGCCACCTGCCACAACTACATCATTGATACCCAGCTGGATACTCTGTGCCGCAAACATTGTGGCTGTGAATATAAAATAATCATTAAATGCATAGGACTTGCCAGCCAAAAAATTTAGGTAAATCTTAATGAAGATTGTACCCTTCATTCCAGATGCACAGACTTTGTTGATGGTAGTACAAACAACAGTATTTGGTATTCCAGCACCTAGTGCAGCTTGCCTAGCAGGAGCTTGCCCAAGATTTGCACTCAAAACATTGCCAAAAAAGACTTCTTGCACAAGTGCTGGATCAATGCCAGCCCTTTTAAGAGCACCTGAACAATATGAACAATATCTCAGAATATCGAACGGATTAGGAGGGTATAAAGATGAGAAGGTAGGAAAAAATTATATAGGTCTTACATTCAATCGCTACAGATCCGAGTTTGGTTGCCGACAAAGAAGACAAAGCACCAAGAAAGCTACCCATTGGTGTACGTGCAACACCAACAACACATACATCTGTCCACGATGAAAAGAAAAATTGTTGTGATAGATCTGGAAAATGAAGCATACATCCCTTGACACAAAATAAGTATGTTAAACAACAGCAAAACTGTATCTGGTTGACCTTATTCTTTACAATTAAATTGTCTAGACTTAACTAGCCGATCGTAGTCAGCGTTGTGCAATTCTGAGAAAATTAACTCATTTTAGCCTGGCAATACTGACACTGGTGTTGCCAGCAAGTATAAAAGCATTTTCCCGAGCTATCACGGTAGCTTCAGAACATTACATAAGCACAGATTGAGTCGGTTTCTATTTTAGTTCATGACCATTAACCCAAACACTAAGGTATCAAATGAAAACAGACTGCAACAGTTACAAATTACAGATACGATATCCAGAATCTTTGTTGAACTAGATCATTTAGACCAGCCATAACATTCCATAGGGAAAAGATTTCAGGTATCGAAAATCTTAGTGATTGGATGAATATAAATCTGTTAGCACACTAAATTACATACAGCTTTCAACCATCTTAATGGATCAGGAAAATGATTCAACTTGTTATGGCTGGTCGCTAAAGTCTGTGTCATTAAGATCCCGTAAAGTATATAAACAAAGGAAAGCAATTCTAAATAGAACTCATTGGCCAAAACTAATGTTGTATCATGGTTTATTCTGCAATATGTTTACCTCTTGGTTGGATCAGATCTGAAGCCATTGCTGCCTCCGTCAACAAATCCAAGTGAGATAATTAATACAAGCCACTATTCTGGTCTTAAAAGAAAACAACAAGAAGAAATTTTATAAGCATCACTCCATCAGTCAGTCAAGCAACATAAACTCAGAACCGAAAAGAGAAGACGGGAAGATGCAGTTAATGCGTGGCTAACAGTGCAACCACCGCAATATGTTTATGCATCAGATCAAAATGGTAGTTACATGTGCATGGGAAACAAATCATACGAGACTCATATTTGGACCCGAAACCAAACTAGATTAAAGCAAATATTTGTTCTTTAAGAAAAACGCCAAAAGTAATGACACAAAGTTGTATCATTCTAGATCACAAAAGACAAAGAAGAAATCAATTAAATGGCATGATAGAAGCAATTTACATGGAGAAAGAGGGAAACAAGAAGGAAGCTGCAGAACCACAACAGATAAAAGCGACGCCAAGTTTATCGCCCAAAATAACAAAAAATAAAAATAAAACAAGAAATCTGATTAAAATAATGCCAAAGAAATGAAAAAGCAGCTCAAATGTAACAATTTATCATAGAAACAACGTGCGTACAAGAGGATGAATCGAGAAGGGGGGGAAAGAAAGAAGGACGGGTGAAATGCAAAGAAGAGACCAGGAGACAGAGAGTACAATGCGGAAGCGGAACAGAGATGTGGGGAAAGAAAAGAAGGAAGAAGCAAAGAGAGAAAGATGGGTTAGGGTTTTTGGGGAGAGGGGTGGAAGGAGGAAGAGGAGGAGGAAGAGCTCACCTTCGTCGGCCCGAGAGGAGGAGGAGTAGACCACATCGAGGGTGGTCCACATATGTAGTGCCCCGCACGTGGGGGGCAGCGGGACGGGATCCATCGCCGTCGTCCATTTCGCACTCTGTACATACTTCAAAATTGCAACAACTCCTTGCTATTATTATTATTATTATTATTATTATTATTATTTCGCATTTCTAAATGTCCACTTTAATTAAACCGAGAAAAAAAAAAAGGTGTGATCATGACTTGGACAGCCACCGCGCTAACAGATTCATGTCACCACTGGGCACCGAATCTAATCTTTGTGGAAGGAAGGAAGGAAGGAAGGTCTTCTCCGGCTACAGATTAATGTGTTGGATGTGATCACAAGGAAAGGGAGTACTGGTGGATTGTCCTTTTCTTTTTATTTCAGTGCTTTGCATGGGTCGATGGTGGTAGGTAGGGAGGTAGGTTGGTAGGTGGGCTTGCGCACGTGGGAAGAGGGAGGGAGTGTTGTTGGCATGAGTCACGAGCGAAGTCGGATCTGCTCTGACATGTTATCACCCGACTCGACTCCTCTCCATTCGAGCCCAAGTCTTTCTCCGGCGAATTTTCAAAAAAAAAAAAAATCCTTACATCTTTGAGAAATTCCGACATATATTTTTTTCATAAATGATATGACCTGACTCCGCCTATGTCTTGTGTCTCTGCTACCGCTTCCCTTTATGTTGTCTCAACGGACTTGTAATCGTTACAGTCGTCGTTGCCCTCGTCTCTTTCCATAGAGTTTGAATGATGAGCGCAAAGCCTCCGCCATCATCGGACCTATCCAATAATGAAGATATAGTGATCCCCATTGGCCTTCACTTTTATCGGACCTAACAATGATGAAGATATAATGAGTGTAAGGCACAATCTCCACGGCTCATTCGTTTACGTCTTTTTGTTAGTTGTGAAAGCTACAAGCAAAAACGGGCCACACCCCTTCTTTGCCCATGGTCGTCGATGATAACCACTTCCACCCTTACATAAAAATAAGACAAGTAGGTCCAACATGGTGAACGCATTGCTATGTAAAATAAAATGATATTTTCATGTAGTAAAAAACGCTTTACGAAAATTTATGTAAATTTCTAAACAAATAATTTTTTCAATCATTATGTATATAACAATGCAAATAATATTAAAAAAATATCAACAATCTTGTTCTATGTATTTCTGAAATCATGGATGTGAAAACCTGTTTTTTGGCCAGGGAAAATATATACAATTGATTACACGTCTAAGCATCTTAATTGAACTTGTACATGGGAAAAAATTAGGGGAATACATTTACTGGCTCATGATTCTTAGCAACTGATGCGCATTTACATTCACATCAAAATAATCACCATCTTGCTGAAGTGGGATGAATTAAACTTCTTCGAAATTTTCCAGACCGAATCAGATGGATCATCATCACATCATCTTCTCGATTTTTTCGAGATTTTTCACTTTTCCCATGGATCTGAATGCTAGTGCCAGGAAAATACCTGCAAGATCCATACAGTGGGAACTGAATCCAAGCGAAGTTCATGAAAACACAATAGGTACCTCTCTTTTTTTTTTTTCCTCTTTGCAGAGGAAAAAATAATCAATAATTTTAATGCTAAAAATATAAGGCTCGATTGAACAATAATATAAAAGCCAACAGGTTCGATTTCATAGAACATATTGAATCGGCCTCTTACCAGCACCAATGAACGATCCGTTTGCAATGGCTTGCTGTCCTTGGCTGCCCAATGTGACGCCGACATTCAGCAGGGTTCCACTTAGAGCCAAGCACATGGTGGCCATCTGCAATACTGAGGCTCTTCTTGCGGATCTTTCAGACTGGAAAAAAAATTTGAGCTTTGTGGTAAATAGGGAAAAGAAAAAAAGAAAAGAACAAAAGAATAGAGTAACGATAATGCAGGTTCATCTAAAACGTGCATCGGTTAACTACCGAACGCGGTCACTAGTAGTATAACGTGCAAATTTCTCCACAAAAAAAAAAAGGGTGTACAGATGCAGTGAGGAGATAATATCTCTATTAGTGAAGACAAAAGGAAAAAAGATGTCCTTTCTGCAGCTTGCTTCTTTTTCTCTTCCATTTTCATGGTTGCTTTATAGCAGGAAATTATCCTGCTGCTGTCCGTACTCAAGTTCACATCTACTGAGACCTAATTTTTTTTCAGAACATTTAGCTTTTTACATATGAAGCTACTTTTATTATCAGTCGTATTTTTCTACAGGCCTAAATGAGCACAGACATAAACTCTGATGGACTTATGGGGGGTGGCAAATATTCACATGAGAACGATCACCTTCACTTATGGTCGTTGTGTTAGTGTGTGTGCGTGTGTTATGTATACATAATTGCTAAAATTTAAATGTAGACTTTTTGACACAAAATGACTGACTGTGCATTTCATAATGATACCTCGAGCACCCTGACGCGAAGCTTTAAGTCTCCCGATTCAAGTTGGCCCACAAATTCTTCTATTCTCTGGATCCTGTACGGCATTGAGATAGTAAGATCTCTGGCCTGCAGTTTGGCAATGCGTCGTCTTTGTTAGGCAGAACAAACTACCGATCGGTTATATTCGACATGAAACATCTATAACAGAGGTTCAGGGAAATAAGAATGTCTAACAAAGACACCACTGAGGGAAACTATCAAGACAAGAAGAAGAAGAAGTTGCAAAACGCCATACGTCATTAGCTTGTTTTCTTATCTCCTCAACAAGTTCTGTCCCACCAGGTTGCTTCTGTCGTATGTCCAGTAATTCCTGAGGGATTAACAACATGATACAACATAGATATGAGAATTTGGTTGCCCATTGGATCCCGTCATATATGAAAGGAATCTTATTTAAGGAGAACATAAATGAATACATATGACTAATTTGAAATGTTAAGGTCACAGAGGATGTGCAGTAGAATCAGAAATGTTGCCACGGCAATGAGTATACATATATATATATAGAGGGTAAGGAGCTTACGAAATATTGAATGCATGAAGATATTTTCTAAGAGGAAGATAAGGCAACAGGAAGGTGTGAAGAAAATCTCGTAAAGCAGCCTACAATGATGCTGCAAATACAGAAAGCTGAAACAAAGAAACTAATGCCAAAAGTTGAATTATGGCATGAAGAATGGCCTTTTTTTTACCTGAGCATATGGTGCAGCAATTTTCGGAAAGGAAAACTTTGGATCCAACATATATCCGATGCCTGCAGGTCAAAAGTAGAAGATAAAGAAGATGCATATTTGTCTTCTGTTGAAGCAAAGTATCTGTACTGCTTATGATAACTACATGCAGTAATCAATAGTAAGCCCTCTCTCAAAATCCATATAACAAAATTGCATTTCTTACAAATGTTACAATAATAACAGAATCCACTAGCTATGACAGAAATTTATCCCGGTTTACTCATGTAACTAAAAGCAGAAATCACATCCAACCTACAACATTAGTTTAAAGCTGAGTTACTTTGAACATGTTCAGGTATTCAGTAACATTTTATGGGATTAATATAGTTGAAGTATATATTGATCCACTTAAGTTCATTAAAAAAAGGACTCGATTTAAGATAAATAACGAATTAGTGCACAAGTACTACGACATCTCAGATGAATAATGAATCGATTTAAGATGACATAACAAAATTATCAATGCAACAGAGAGGATATAGAAGATGATGAAAGACATTTAGTATGCAACTCTGGATGTAAGAATGCACCTTCAAGGGTCATGAATGCCCTCAGGACAAATGTAAAGGTGGATGGAAAGCGGAACGGCTGATCAGTTGCTATGGCAAACAAGTCCTACAAAAAGCTATTAATTATTCACCTGTATGAAACATTAGCACTATATGTACAGGACTCAACTAATGCAGCCTACCTCACCAATTACTGCAACAGTCTGCTGATGATCGGTTGTTTGGCTCAAAATACCATCCAATACAAAATTTATAGACCTCCTCACCTAAACAATCATCAGAATGTACAAGAATTTAAATTCACTCTGAGTAGTTATCATTAGATGAAGAGGGATTTAAGAATATTAGCAGGCTTTGCTAACCGATGACAAGTCCCCTGTTGGTTGAAGTGCTTCAAGTTCAACCAGACATCTGACAACCTGTGTAACACTCATTGTTGAATCCAAAATTGTTAATAAATCCAAGGATGCTAATTAATGCCAGAAACTACTGCATCTAAGACACTCCTTTGATGTCAGAATTACAATTATAGCACATGTAGATATTACTGAATCCAAATCTACAACTTAAGCCAATATAGATTGTCCTGGGGAAGGTTCCTAGTAGTAAATATTTGCATACCAGATATTCAAACAGAGAATTACCATTTCATAAATTTATATCTAGATTAAATTGTTTTTAATTTAAAATTATTACAAAATTTGATTTTTCAGAGAAGTTCATCAAAAAGTTAATAAATTTGCTAGCACGAATGAACTACGATACCTAATTAATAAACACAGACAAAAAAAATGCTATTGTTACACTATACTAAAACATGGCTCATCTGTCATATACTACTGAATTAGCACATCATCTCATACCCAAGTTGTTTGCTTGAAATCAAATTTTAAGGTAACATGTTACATATTGAAGTATGTACCTAAACCACTCTTAATATGGCAATTTCTTGTAAAAGGCATGTATGATATCACAAGCTAGAAATGAGCATGCAAGATGCCATACATTATATACAAAAGATCATTCCACATAGGAGGAGGACCTCAAATAAACAAATGACAGATCATCTTCATGCATGGTAATATTATTATTGTCAATACCTTGTTTACATCCTTCTCATAGACTGCATAGAACAGTTGAAGCAATCTCTCCCTGGTGAAAGATTTAATTTCACCCATCATACCAAAATCATAGTAGATAAGTGACTCATCCATTGCAATAGCAATATTTCCTGGATGGGGATCCGCATGAAAGAAGCCAGCCTTCAATATCTGAGTTGGCAAAAGGTAAAAGCAAGTTAAGTGTAAATCAGTTTAACTGTGTAACAGACATGAAAATCCATCAGCATCATTATACCACCATCTAATGACCAAGTAAATTCTTAAGCAAGCAAGGTAAGTAAAGCATTATGGGCATTATTGCTAGTTTTAAGTGAAATGGCCTCCCAGTTTGATACATTATGAACCAGCGTTTGCCACTGGTTGTACGAACCAGGATTCAAACACAAAATGTCTACACACACATTTTAGAAACAAAGTTATGGGATGAGTTCTCCTGGCATTTGAGTGATATGGACAAGTCCTCCTGGCATTTGAGTGATACAAGGCCAGAAGCACCATAGCTACCATGATTACCCCAAATAAAATAGGAAGTATTGCTAAATCTATCAAGCAATCAAGCATTAAAAAAGAAAACAAGCATTGAGAAAAGGGAATATGGGATTGTTGCCTCGTATACTGGCTTAAATCATTGATAAAAAATTGAAGGTAGCAACAAAGCTGAAGGTCCTGTGTTCCAATCTTATCCGAGCCATACTTATAATAGAAACATATCCCTAATTAATTTAAGTTACACATGTTCCATTGAGCTATCTGCCACCCACATTTGATAAGGAGTGTTAAGAATATAATCAATAGATTATGTCTCTTTTACTGGCTTAAGAGATACAATGGCATTTATCAAAAATTTTAAAATTCCAAAGTGCCATTGAGTAATTGATACAATTAAAAAGAATGAATCTCTTTACCTGCATCAAGTATGATTCTACTGCACGTGTTGCAATCCGAGAGCGACTATAGCCCTTTGCATCTATCTGATCCAAGTTGTTTATTTTTATTCCTACCCAAAAAAAGCAAGCTCCAGTGTCAAATTCAAGCTGTAAAATTAAAACTTAGCATGAATGAATTTAGTGCTTCATCATCATCCCAGTGTCAATTACATCTGAAACATGATCAGCCATAAGTGACCGAACTTGCATGCTTCAAAGTGTATCATATTCAAAAAATTAAGTTTATGTTGCAAACGTACCTGGAACATACTCCAAGGTCAGCACTTTTCTTGAGGTGTAATCCCAATATATAAGCTAAAAACAGAAGACATATATGTTGTTAGATTCAGACTAGTATTCAGATGTGATCATCTACCTTTGAGAGACCAAAAGAAAGCTAAATACAAAGGTCCATCAGTGAACGAAACATACAGGTACACGGACCCACTTTAAGTTTCTAAAATCCCGTCGAAATCTATCAGCATTTTTTCCTTCATTGATATAGTCAATTTCTTGATACAATATCCTGAAACACAAGATTGCAAGAAATTCTAAATAAAAATTATCAGAAAATAGTTTCATAATAAACTTATTTGACTCCCAAGTGAAAGTGAGAAACAAGAATGTCATGTGCAATTGCCATGAATCTGAACAGATTACAAGCACATGCCAAATGAATCAGAGCTATATAAAAATACATGCTATCTTGGATTTTATTGTCTCAAATTTGCAAAGAGAGCTTAACAGAATTTAGCAGATTTCCTGGAATTACATAGCTGAGAATCCTTATTGTTGGTATGATTTCCTCAAAAAAAATATTTGCAGTTACCAAAGAAGTTTATATTTGCCAAGTTTTTTCCTTTTATTGCAAAATGCAGCACATGCAGAATCTTGAATTGGCACAACTGAAAGAACTTCTAGTCAAGCAGTGGAGTGCATGACTTAATTGAACACAAGAATATGTAAATTTAAAAACCAGTTACTTTGGAACATGTCAATGAGCCATTATAAACTTCAAACAAGAATCTAATAGAAAAAAATGAAATAGAACCAATTATTTGATTTCACAACATATATATAATTTTCTTTTTAAATGATGAAGTTGATGAAAACCCCAGACCACTCATATTTACATCATTGAATCTGTGTGTCCTAGATTGTTTCTATGGTCATTCACAGTCTTTGAACTTGGGCATGCTTCATCCTTTTATATCATAGTACTCAGCTCATCTACGCAGAAGATGCATAAATTCTTTATAGGAAAGAATATGAAATGCTTTTCTCATTGTTAAAAGCAAGAGAAAGGATGAACAATGCTGTTAACTACTTACCTTGAGCATTCATCATATATGTCTAACCAGTCCCTTGTAGGACCTCCAAATGTCTCACTTCTTTGAAAATATTCAGCTATCAGCCTCAGGTTTCCTGTAAACAGATCATAAGTCATCGGTAACTAAAATGAGTCAGAACAAAAATCCAAACTGAGCTAAGACCAACCAGCTTTTAAATTTTTAGATATTGCCCTAGCTGTTCTCCTATTTTCTTTTATCCTTTTCTCTTTTTACTTTTTGTTCTTGTTGTGATTTCTTCCTCCATGTCTTTCCAATTCTCTTTAAATCAATTCCTGGTGGATTTTACCCTGCATCATTTCCTTCGCAAAAACAGTAAACAGTTTCTGTCATTGTGTTAGGGTGCTAATTTGTTCTTTAGACTTTCCATATAGAAAAGCAAACATCCAAGTATCACTATATTGTAGTATCTCAGATAAAGTCAATTTATTACAGTATCGAAAAACAATATAGTGCAAATATGACTTACTAAAATCAATGTCAAAAAGCTTCTTTAGACCTGGCCTCTGGACTTTTACAACAACTCGTTCTCCACTATGAAGGACTGCTCGATGTACCTAAAAAGATAAAAATTAAAGTCAAATAGGATAATATCAAAAGGTCCTAAAAAAATACACTAGCCATTAAAAAACAATCACTCTATAGTAAACATGATGTTAAATTCACAAAAATGTAAGATCTAGTCTCAGAGATCATTGTCGTTGGGGAGAGACCTCATGCAAAACAATGACACGATATGGAGGCACCATTAGAAAACAGGCTCATATACCATTTTTTGGCATATGATCTCGATGTATTTGTGTCTTTTAACAAGGATATCAAATCTGAGTAGGAAGATTGTGATACCTAGATAGTCAAATATGAGAACTGATGAAAAGTTGGATTACTATTTAGGTTTAGATGAGTCAATCACTAAACTCTTATGCTTAAGCATTTTGGGCCATGTGGTTATTAGGTTAGTAGGTATATTGAACAACAAGAGCCACCACTAAGTCATGGGCGCCACTAGAGAACATGATTTTGGATTGTGTTGCCTCTCAATGAGGTTGCTAAGCTTTTGAGTAGGGAAGATTGTGATAAATCAAAACTATATATATTGTTTCATGGGACTACTACTAATCTACTAGTGACTTTTTAGATTTTTGGGTTATGTTGTTCTAGGCATAATATATATACCCAGAAGTTATTGGGTCAGTAAATATATCAAACCACACCTTCACATTGAAAATAACATGGAAATATCAATTGCTACATAAGATCTAGGTATGCTACCACTAATAGTGGCTCCGGTTGATAGCATGAAGGATTTAAGGTTTGGAGACTGTAATACTCATGAATCTAAAGTAGCGTGTCACTTTGATCAGTTAGTAGCTACTTAGATTAGCTATTTAGCTAGTAAGTTGTCATGGTCCATTATCATACACTCCTCGAAAAAATAACCATGTTGATGGGTGTATATTATCTTATCATCAGTAAGAACAACTCAAAAAACTACATCTAGTGATAATAATGCCATGCTTTCATGATGGTTTATGTATAGCACTGGCAATATAACGAAAATAGAAGTTGCACATGAAAGGAAAAGAAAAAGGAAAAAAAAACAAAATTTAAAATGCAGTTCTTGTTGTAAGCTGTGGCACCATCTATTCATATGCATGGTTTTGAATAATTACTATGCCTAGTTCAAAATTTTAACATGGGGGAAAACCAGTAGTATCAAACACCTGACCGAGACTTGCTGCAGCTATTGGCCGATCTTCGAATTCCTTGAATAATAACTCAACTGGAGAACCCAACTCACATTCTATGAAAACTTTTGCTTTGTCTGGTGAAAATGCAGGTACCCTGTCCTGCAAAAATAAAAAATAAAGCCACATGGTTAGAGGAAGACTCTCAAGCAAAGTTTTCTAGCACCAAAACAATGAAATTTTTGCAAACATTGTAAAGAATAACCTTCTAGCAGCAATTAATACGCTAAACACTAAAAAGCGATCCACTAGGAAAAATAAAAGTATGTTCGAAAAATAACTGCAAGCAAATTATAAGATGAAACAAAATGAGTAGGGGGGAAATTAGGTTTCACAACAATTAAATGAAATGAAAATAAATGTTTGCTCAACAATCATAATCGAAGGTAACTGAGATACGTGGAACTATGTAAATATGATTGCTCAAAACAACCGTTTCTACTGTGGTAATATTGACAATATAAAGCCAATAGCTTATTTTATTTGTCTATCAAGCACATCAAAGGAAAAGCTGATGGGACCATTTAGAAAAGCATCATCAAGCATAAAAGAAGTGAAGTTTGGAAATTGATCGTATGCCAATTACCTGCAGCTTGGCGAGTTCATCTACAAACTCCCGAGGGATTATGTCAGATCTGGTTGAAAATTGCTGCCCTAATTTAATAAAAGTTGGTCCGAGTTGTAGTGCTTTTTCTCTCAACCATGAAGCAGTTTTCCTCCTTCTGATTTTCTGTAAAATGGAACCCAAGTTGAATGTGCGCGTTTATTTGTAAGAATGCAGGAACTTTAAACATCAACAATCATCAATGACCAAAGTATATTTAAAATGAGAAATTAGACCATGTTCTGAAACTAGCAGAGGATGAGTTCAAGCATTCAATGAATTTTAAGGAAAATAAAGGATTAAGCGTTCTTAAAGTAAGAGATGTTGACCTATTGACTTGTTTTTGGTAGCATCGCTCAAAGTAATGAATGGAGGGATCAAATTCATTAAGGGCAAACAGGAACAACCACAGATCCAATGACCACAGCACCTTCGTTCGGTGTATAGAAAATATGCACATATATGCAAGTGCGTTATCATTCAACGAGGTTCCAAGATGCTCACCTGCTTCTCCTCCGTAAACCCATCAATATATGCCCATTTTCCATTGTCGAAGAGAACCCGAATGCGTAAAGAAATCACAAAATTCCAAATGTCCATAGTCCTTTGCCAGTAATTGTAATTATCATTGGCCCAACTGAAACCTTCATCTAAAGGCAAAACTTTGACCTCATCGGTGAAAGTGATCTCCTTGGGGGCTATATTCTTCTTGGTTCGAACGAGGTCTGATGTGCTATCCCTCTTGCTCGTACCGGCACCGATGACGACCATCTTAGAACCATTGATCGGCACTGGTTTCTGATGAGAAGGAATCCTTTTCCTCACCAAATCCTTGGTCGGAACCATTTTGTTGGCACCAGTGTCGGTGACGAGGCCATCAAATTCTGTCTGGCGTGCCTTTGCAAGGATACGCGGGAGTCTCTTCGTGGCCGGACAGTCAGCGCGGGCTGTTGCAAAATATGGGGACCTGCAATCGGAGACCGCACCAGAGAAGGTGAAATCTTGTACGGCTCGCCTTTTGTCGAAGGTTTCCAAGTACTGGCGGCAGTAGCCATTCGAAGCCAGAACAGCCATCATCCAAGAATAGAAGTGATAAAAGGCTCTGCAATCGAAGCTAGATGTAGCAATTAAACATGCGAACCATTCTCCGATCGTTTAGCTCAAAACGAGAAATAAAAATAAGGAAAAGGGGAATCCTCAAGTAATTCAAAGACCAAACATATCAAAATCCTTGTGTTTCCGACCCAGGCAACACGCCTTGAGATCAAGCGCACAAAGAAACCGCACAAATCCTCTCACCTAAATCATGGGAAAGCCGTTCCTATGAGCGCACCCTCTGTTGGAAGTTGGAACCAGCGTCGAACCGATAAAAAGGGAGGGAAAAAAAGAGAAATTCCCGTGCACGAAACCCATCGATCAGACATGTATAGTTAGTAAATCATGCTTGAAAGAAGAGATTGACAAGATTAAGATCATGGAAAAATGTGCAGCAGAATAGCCGTGACTTAATCGGAACCGAAAACCAACAAACGGACGAGAGTAAAGAAATGGATCGGATCAAAGGAGCGAACGAGAGAGAGAGAGAGATAGATTGATTGATTCATACTCGGTGACGATTTGGATGATGTTGCGTTCCCCGATCGATTCAGAGGGGGGAGTTGTGGGTGATTGAAGTGAGAGCGAGAGAGAGAGAGAGAGGGCGGGCGGTTTTAAAAGAAGGCAACTCCGAAACGCCACGCCTCTCTACTGATCCCGTTGTAGTACCGTTACCGCCGCCCACGGTTTCATCGCCACGGACGAGTCATTGATGCGGTCGGAGGACCGTGCATGGCAATGACGTGTAACTTTTGGGAGGTACGACGGGCGGACTTCCTCGCTCGAGCGACATCGACCGGACACATCAAACCAAACCGTCGTAAATAGGAATAGTTCCGCAGAGGCGGACTGTAGACGTGCATCGCACGTGGAGCAGCAATGAAAGATACCCGTAACGAACGCACAGTCCACTGGTGCACGGCTCCAATGATGCCATTTCATTGTGTCGATGCGGCACGTCACATCCACGATTTCTCCCCTTTTTTTTCTGCTGCGCTCCGCTCTTGTTGTTGCATGAAGCGGTAGCGTCTACGGATGCATCAGCGAACGAGTTGCTGCTTGCACGTCTTCGCTGCTGCGGTATTCTTCTGATGCGATTCGATAGATAGCTGCTTGCTTTTTCCTTGCCTCCTACTCCATCATTGTATTTTATTTTATATCATATCAATGGGGCTGGCTCCAACTACACTGTAGTTCTTGCACAGGTGACATGAGCATTGTAGTTCGTGTGCCAACAAATTATGATGTAGAAGCGAAACAGATACGATTTCCCAAGTCAACAATTATGATGTAGGGGTTTCATGTTGTCAAAAACTCACTCTAATTGTTGGCTGCCATGCCATGGAACCAACTCGTTGTTGTTCGGCAGCAGCCTGCAGGAGTTGAGATTAAAATCATAAGTAAGATAAACTGGAAGCGGATGATTCTGATCCTACTGAGGAACTCGAGCTTGCATGAGCAGATCAGACCTTAATTCTCGTGTTTGGTACCACCGCAAAAACACTGGTTCACTTCTCTGACATAAGATAATAATAATACCAAGGTAAACTATAGGAACAAGGACGAAAAATACCAAGTATATATAAAAAAAAGATGCATAATATGTTATGTCATCGATGCATATCCGAAATCCAGGATGGTGTTATAGAGCAAGCTTAGTCAGGCAAAGTCCATCATCAGGGGAATAAAAATTAAAAAAAAAGTGAAAAAGGTATCAAATAAGGGACTCCCTAATGCTCCGGTTGGTTAGCTCCGAGATCGACATGACTGAATCATAGAACCATCACAAATGTAAGCCATTCTCGGCTCGTAATTTGAACAAATATTTAATAGGCATGATCAAGTAAGTGTTCATAGACAGAACAATGCTTCACAGATTTAGACAGGTCATACCTGAGTTAAAGCCAGACTTGGATTCAGGTGTTAAACCCAGCACTGCACGTTCACGACAAACAACTGCCCAACAATTACCATTAGGCCAATTACAAGCAGGAGTTGCACAAGAAAATTGTGTCATCAAATGACAGTCCCCACTGGTCAGTAGCTACATGCATATTGTGTCCTCTGCGTACCAGAGATTCCTCCCACGTTTTGCATGTTTCAGTGAAGCTATTGAGACTCTCCAACACTGTCATGTAAATGTTCCCATAAAAATAAGTGCAGCAATTCCAGTGAAATACAAAATCTTGGGTTATTCGTGCCAGTTTGAAATTTTCAACTCCAACTCATTCATCCAACTGTACCCTCCATGACGCCTGTAGGTAGGCTTAGGTGTTTCCCTAGGTCTTCGAGTTGTTCGATATCTTGGTCGTGTTTTTTTTTTTTTTCGCTCATTCCAACCTCGTGAGACAAACAAACATGAGGGTTGTTGTCAGCATCACCATGGCAACTCATGATTTTGTAAACGCTGAACAGGAGCAGAAAAATGCTTCTTTTCATAGTTTTGCATATTTGATAAAAGATGGTTTGGGTGGCATGCAATAGCTTCTACCGATTTGCCTGTGTTGTCGCCTTCAGCCAAGATCACCTCAAACCAACAACTATTGTCTTAAAAAATACTTGCATGCAGTCCACAGAATCCCAATGCTGGGGGAGGAATCACCCATTTTGTCAAAACCATGCACGTCCACAGATACACCTCAAAAGCCCACCCCTCCCATGTGCATCAGATGTGCCTCCATGCAATGACTCCTTTTCTGCCACTTCTGTGCACTGAATCTACATGCTCCTGCACCAACACAGATTTGAGTCACTTAGCCAAGGCCATCCATCTTCTAGCATGGTTCCTTCCACCAACAGGTCACCAAAGCAGGAACGTGCTGGTGGCACCAGACCTCTATTTAATCAGTCAATGAGAATGGATGCAGACACAGCAATTTCCCTATCGACAAGGTAAAGTTAGCATAACAAAGAGTAAGTTTAAAAAAAAATGATTATTCATTGAACCACCTAAAGGCAAGGTATTCTACTACAGACACCTCCTAAAAGTATAACTGCATACAAAGGAAACTTCTGATCGAAACACTTGTTGTAGATGATCAAGTAAACACTACGAAGGATGCTTGGGTTCTCAACTATTCTGAACCAAAAGAAAAAGAAAGAATTTCTTGATTCATGGTAGGATCCATGCATGAGGCAATTTAGTCGCCTCCGTATTGTTTATAACATTGATCTACCTCCAAAAGATTATTCTACTTGAGGAAGTTTCCAGTGGGAGTAAAACCAGAAGCTACAAGATTAAAAAACAGTTGAATATTTCCACAAAATAAGTAAAATTCGAGCATGAAGTGTAACTGACATGAAGCAACTCATCAAGGTCGAGACAGTTATTGCAAATTTATTAGTCCAGGTATTACAGATGGGAATAAAAGATTGGCTTCAAAACCAGTAAAAAGCAACTGGTCACCTGTAGAAGCAGACAGACAAAGATACATGGCGACAGAAAAAAACAAATAATTGATAGATAAAGGGAGGGAATAGAATAAGAGAGGATAATATATGTTCTTGAATAATTTCTAAGTCCCCTTTGACATTTTTTCGGTTACAATTTAGTTTTGTATAGCCATCTACACAGATGGAAGTTATTTGTACTTCAGTGAAGCTTAAAAAAAACATATCATCCTAAATTTGTAGTAAACTTGGTGCAAAACCCCCAAATAGTTGGAACATTGCGGCTTCTTGTTGTTGCTGTTGTAAAATTAGTTCAATATCATTTAGTGGACCAAACTCACCTGAGGTAATGGTAGTCTGGTAGAAACTAAATACACATTCAGGCTTATATCCGCTTCTGAATCACCGATCACCATAGCCAAAATTTCTAATTAGAAATTAGCAACTCTAGCTGTTTGTTCCTTGTTTGCACCAAGTCATATAATTAACATCTCTGGTTAGAAGAACATGATATGGAAAGAAAAAAGAAAATGCATAATATATCAATATCAAATTGTGCCATCCAACTATATATTCAGCCCCTACTTTACTCGAAAGATCAATTTTCCTGTCACCAAGAAACCATGTCTGTTTATTTTGGTCAGCAGAATATTTGGTATTAGGATGCAACTGGATGGGAGATATACTGAGTGCAGATCTAGTTTTGAACTTTCAGATTGGATTTTTGTCGCATTCTTGAACAGGTGTTATAAAGAATCAGATACAAGACACCTTGGTCCTTTTTTTCAGTTTGGGAAATATAAATGGTGAAATAAGAGGTACCGCAGTTTCCAAACCTAGTAGCTTCTCTCCCATGTTTATTGGAAGATGACTATGGGTTTTTTTTCTGAAGTGGTATGAACGAATAGAAAACAAGCGAACGACAAAATATTTAGTGGCATGAGAGAATTCTACCGTCGAATAAAGAACATCCATCGAAGTATTCTCAACTGAGGGCATCATCCAAGTGACAAAGAACAAGGACATTTTACAAACAACACTATCCGAGACAGCTCCAACAACTAAACAAATCCTTACCTATTAAGACCCAAACAGAGAAGAATTCCAGAAAAATCAGATCCAGAAACTACTACTCAAGAAAAGAATAACTGCTGTAGAAGAACCAGCATAGGGTGACAGGCATCAGAGCTACGCCCATAAATGAAATTATTATAAGCAGCCTCAAATGACCTTTTTTTTTCTCTTAATTTTATTCTGATACAGTCTCGACTGATAGAACCAACTGACACCATTTGAGGTGCACTTCAGGAGTTCTAAGCAAAGTATAAGTCCCAATCAATATCAGAAGGGTACTTTGATCATTTTATAAAAAGGCAACTCATGGCTGCTGCAGTCAAGCGGTATAACATGTGATGTTTTTTACAAGAAGACAATAAAAATTGAAGCCACAGGCTCTTCTAACCAAACAAGTTTTTTAGATTTATCTCATCTCTTCCACCTATTGTTATACTTTCCCATTTTCTGTTTCATTAATCTGAAAACTTCAGGTTTACAGTTGTTTCCTGTATAATAGCATACTACCCACTTGTTCAGAAACAAAATTGAATTGAAAAGGCCCGACTCATTCAGATGGCAGCCCTGTCTATTGCTCATATCTCCTATGTCAATCAGGAATATATCTGTATCCTACATTCTGTGTGACAAACAAAACAATGACAATTTATTACAAACCAATCATACAATGCAAACAACTCTGCACATGTGAATTTGGATACTCTGAAGGAAAAAAGCATCAGTTGCATGAATACAACAGAAAGGGAAGCTTTAAAAGACTACGAATGTTCCATACAATTTATAGTTGAAACTTAATAAATACACTCATTAGGGGGACTTACAGTTGTTGTAAAGAATATTTAGATCGCTTCATATGGTTTGCAATGCCTCATCCTTCAAGATATAAGCACAACTGAAGTGTTAGCCGATCACAATATCTGGAATTAGCTGATGTTTGTGAGAGTACTCGAGTTCCAGCAGAACACAAACCAGTAGAAAGAAAATGTTCGTTCTGCTACTGAAGCAGCAATAAAACTGCAGCGGATAAACTCCGGAGAAAATTCTGATAGCACTAATTTCGTGAGAAATTGTATGTGACTCACAAGGCAGAAAAGATTAGAAAGTGCTGTACAGAGTCATCACGGTAGTTTAGGCAAAACATGAACAAGAAAAGAGTTGAATGCTACGAGAAACTGCAGCCTCAACAAGTTTCTCATGCTAGGATAACTTTGTTTCCTTTACATCTCTATGCAAATTCCGGTAGCTCAGTTCATCCGTCTAATTGTTATGAAATTTAATGGGCAAAAAGGCAGTTGCTCTTGGCAAGAGAAGTTTAATTATTCGAAAGAACCATTCAACGATCAGATTACGGTCTAATTCAAATGTCTTTTCTTTGGTACCACCAGCGGCAATCTGTTCCTGTTCAAGTCATAATTTCAGTAGATGGAAGTATCAAACCTTGGTTCGTAAAAGCAAACCTGACTGTTGCATAATTGGATCGCACAGCCTGCAATCCAAGACCATGCTTTCTTATCTACATCATACAGAAGACCTTTCCCTTGATTCCATGATGTAAAGCATATTAGGTTATCCTGCCCGAAACAATCAAATCTTTCAGCTGATAATCTCAAAAGGGCCCTAAAATACTTTGGTGGCATCCTACTGATTTCAACCCATACTGTCTTAGCATGATCCAGCTCCCAAATTCGCATGCTCTGCAGGGTGCTGTACAGCCCGATCCTTCCAACTAGAAACAAGCGTTTTTGTGCACCAGCAACTAGATATCCATCCAACAAAGACCGCGGAAATTTAGCTGGAATATGTTCCCATTGACCTGTATCCACTCGATACATCATAAGACCAAGTGGTGAAAGTGTCTCTAGATAAAGTCTCGAGTCACAGAAAGCCATCTTTGATGAACACAAATTAACAGCTGGCATTACCTGATGGACGGACCAGCCATCAAGTTTTGAATCATATACTTCCGTTGGCAAAGTTCTATTCCCATATATGTCACTTGTAGCAATCACCTTGAATGAGCGGTCCACCTTATCGGTGACCAAGATCAACTGTCTTTGCTGATTATAGTGCATGCCAGGCAATACCCTCCAAGCCTGAGTCAAGGGATTGCAGACAAGCATTCTAAAGCTAAGCCCATCATATCCAGAGAAACACACAAGACCGCCCGAAGAACCGACCAACCAGAAAGCCCAGTCGGGTAAAAATACGAAAGGAATCTTGTACCATGTCTTCAGCGGTAAGCTGAACACAGAACATTGATGAGCCTGAGAGTTTTTCCAGAAAGTGAGAAGGCAGGGCCCGTGGGACGGAACTTGGGAGTGGGACGTGAGAAAACTGCGGTCCTGAAGAATCGAATTCCACCTTCTGCAAACTGACCTCAGCCTGAAAATCAAGAATGGAGGCACCCTCGCAAGAACCTCCATCAGCAGATCCTCGGGTAATAGAGCCCAAATGCTATCTTCCATTTGGATATCAGCATGTATGACTTTGGTGAATGTTGCAATAGTCTCTTCGTCGAAGCCCCGAGGCTTGGTCTTGATCGCCTTCTGCCTGGATGGGCTTGTGTTTCGCGACCCAGTTCGTGTCGAGAGAATTAAATGCTTCGGAGGGTCATCATCACCGAAGATGCAATTTCGTGCCGATTGAAACCCTAGCTCTCCCATTTCATCCATCTGCTTTATACCCCCAAAGTTAAGAAGCCCTAAAGCGGAACTAATCGAAGACAAACTTGTTAATCAGCCGTAACCCTCACAACCAAGAAGAGGAAGAACAGTCCGTCTAATTCTAACAAGACGGCGACAAACGAAACTTGCAATCTATCCGGTGACCTAAGAGCGAAGAAAGGGCATTTCGGATACCGAAGAATGCAGCATTAAAAAAAGATGGTCAAAGGCCGAAAACAATTTCTTTTGGCATGATCGTATTAAGATGTAACACCACGGCGGGGATCAAAAACCCTAAACGATATGAAATCAAATAACGAGGACAGCAACAGAGGTGATAAATCCCACCAAAGACAGACGAACAACGTAACCAAACCGTCGATGATGCCCAATCCAGAATCCAGAGATCAGGATGCTCGGTTTCGGGGTTCACAACGAGCAAAATTGCCGCTTGGGCGATCCCCATAGGCAGAAAGAAAACACCCAGAAACACATCCCAGGGACCAATCTCATAGAATTCCACCGGATCAAGTGGAATATTTCACCAAAAACGTCGCAAAAATCGAATCTTTGAGGGTTTGCAGAGATGATACCTCTCGAATAAAAAAACTTGCGAAGAGAGGGCGAGGACAGCGGGGGGCTCTCTGACGAGCTTTTGGTGGTATTATTTGAGCTGTCGAGGCGAACCCGAGGTGTGGTCTGGTGTTCCCCTAGAACTCGATAACAGTACAGGTCGTGGCATGATCTTATCGAATCCTTGAAAGCCACGAGAGAAGAGGACCTATTTTCCTGAAAATAGCCTGCGGAACAAGATAAGGAGCGGCGGATCGAGCTCGCCGCGGTGAGCGCAAGGCGACGCCCACCGAATCCAGTGGGCCACGCATAATGATGCTTTTTAGGAGCAGGAGAAAAGTGGCAATGCGATCATGGTGGGATGTTCTTCGCGTTTGATATGCCCAAGGATTTTTTTCTCATTATTATTATTATTATTATTTTATATTACTTTGATGGGATCCCATCTCAGTCAGTATGATTGTATCTTATCTGCCAAATGAACTGAGAGGGCTCCCACATCTGATTTTTTATAGTATACATACATACAGGGATCGATCGAGAGAGAGTAAATATGTATTTATAGTTAGTTTTGAGCAGAGAAATGGCAAAGCAAAGTCAATTCATACGACTTGTTCTATGAGGTGTGTCAATGTTTAGGAAAGGAAAAGGTATGACGATAGATATGATGGTGTTCTTCTGTCATGTTAGATGTATGTATGTATGTATGTATATTGGATCCATTTGAGAAATCAATCGATCATTTGCTAATTATTCTATGGGATTAGATAATGAACCAATATAGATGAAATTACACCCTCCTTTCCCATTAATTCTAGTTGAGAATCTATTTTTTTTCAAATATGATATTACCAATATCCTTTGTCCCGTCCATTTTCACCTTCGATCTCGTCACCATATATATATTGATAGGAAAAATATTCATTTTAATTATAACCGATAACAGCATGTAAGTCGTAGACTCGAAAAATATTCATTTCAATTATAACACGACACGTGATAACAATATATAAGTCGTAGAGTAGAAAAATATTCTATTTATATATCAAAAAATAAATAAGTTCAGAGAATATTTTGTCTATACCCTAAAATGTTTCTCTAGTTAACATATTATAAAAGGAGAATTATGTTTTTTTTGAGCTTTTTTTTCAAAAAATTAATTGGATATATTGGAAAAGACAAAAAAATCCTTCATCCCAAAGCCCGGAGATGCAGGCGAGGGTTTAAAGGCGCGCGTCGAAGAAGGCTGTTCCCACCACCTCCGCCAACTCCTTCCTAGTTACATTGGAACCTCTCTCATCTTCCTCCTATCCTCACCCCATACGCACGCTCTGATGTGCAGTAACGCCCCCTTCGTGCTCCGCACCGTCAAATCATCTCCCTTCGTCCTGTGCCCCAATCCCCCCCCCCCCTCGGTCCCTCCTTCAGTCCGTCTCCCGATCACCGACACATGCTGCGAGGCGTCGTGAGCGAGGCCGCGTGCTCCTACCGTACAATCAGTTTCTCCGGCCGGTGCACACGGTGGATCCCCTCCGTTTCCAACTTCCTCGGTTCCTCTCGAGACTCGATTGTGTGCGACAAGGATCGGGTGTCGGACTTTGGGAGGCCGATCGGTAATAGGTTCTTGGAAGTTGACTACCGCCAAAACCAGGAATCGTTGCCGTTTTTTCTGTGCGCCACGTCGTCAATTGCTGGTGTTCCGACCGATTTCAGGAGTTTTGCTGGCGTACATGTGGCGGCTTCTTCGACTGATGTAGACGAGGAGACTCCCTCCGCAGGAGACGTACAACGCTTCTTGAATGGGTGGGGCAAGGATGAGGTGAACGAAGATGGTAAAGCACGCGGTAGTTTCAGCGGGTCCCCGCCGGAGAGACGGTTTCTGCACCGTCCCAAATTGGTGGCTGGAATGCGTGCAAGAAAGTACTACGTACTTCGTCGGAGACAAATTAAGATAGAGACTGACGCTTGGGAGCAGGCGGCTAAGGAGTACAAGGAACTCTTGACGAATATGTGTGAGCGGAAGTTGGCCCCAAACTTACCGTATGTGAAGTCCTTGTTCTTGGGATGGTTCGAGCCATTGAGGGACCGAATTGCCATGGAACAGGAGCAGTGCAGGGGTTTCAAGATATAAGTCATCACTTGTTCCTTACTTCAATCAGCTTCCTGCAGATTTGATGGCGGTGATCACTATGCACAAGATGATGAGTCTTCTGATGACTGGCAGTGAAAATGGAAGTGTTCTTGTTGTTCAGGCTGCATGCAAAATTGGTGATGCCATCGAGCGTGAGGTAGGAAGGATGTTGCTTTGTCATTCAACCACCTGTTACAATAATTTTTTGCATTAATTGGCTAGAATTTTTTGGGTTTTTTAATAAACTTCTTGAACATTCCTTCCCATATGTAAAATATGTTACCATTCTCTTTTAACTTTACGTTACAAAGCATACCTGCAATCTTTTGTGGCTGGACGACCTAGACAACCATTTGACCAGCAAGCGATCAAGCTTAACATCCTCCTAACTTGTCATGTCATTTGATTTGCATATTCTGCTTCGATGTTCGTGCTTGTACCATACATAATTTCTTCTCATTTATCATGGAAGGATCATAGAACCGACAATAAAACAAAATATTTAACAAAATTATTGAAACATTGTTTTAAGGGAACATAACCTGTTGATTTTACTACCAAGATAAATCAAGGAAATTTGGTGGTGTGGGAAAATGTCACTACTACTTAAGTAGCCTTTAAACATTAGTAATCCTAAATAATAAAAAAATATTATATGACTGTCATGATCCACCCTGATGGGATAACTAACCTAAACCACCGGTTCAAAATTCTTCAACCTAGGTTAATAGTAGTCGATCCATCAGGCCTTGGAAACCGGTTCAACTTTCAATTCTGATGTGAGGTTATTACAATCTCTCCCACTTGAGGGCTTGATGTTTTTGTCAAGATCCAACGCAGCGTAGAATCAATCGTGCATGTGAGCCCTAGCTTAGTGGTGTCTTTATGCTGTGGCGTATCCTCCGACCCCATCCACGGCCCATTCTAGCCTCTCTTCATGCTCAATATTAGATTGGTTTTGATATTAATTATCACGAGCAACCATGACGAGACTATTACGCAAACTTTCTCTGTTGGACTAAACCGAGTGTTGAAAACTCATTATTACACAAGCTTATGGAATGGGAAAAAGGATATTCATGTCCAAAAATTTGAGCTGGAAGACAAAATTGGGCATACTTGGAGAATCAATTAGTCATGATTATACATGTTACAGAGTGCCCATTGAAAGCATATATTGTTAAGTTATTAACATATAACATGCGTTTAGGCAGATTTTTCTTTGAAGAAGAAGAGCTAAGATGGATATCTAATAACCTTGGATCAGACTATTATGTTTGAAATTACCTTTAGCAAACATTACTGCTGTCCCTATTGAATCCTGGATGAATTTTAGAACTAACAATTGAACATTTTCATAATGGACTTGGTTCCATGGGTAGTGTGTGAGACAAGTATAGTGAATTTACATTAAGGAAACTCTTTAGTATTTTCAGGTTGTTTTTTCTCCATAGAGTAAACAAATATGAACTTCATTCAAATTTCTCACAAGCTACCCTTTGTTAATGTAAGTGTATTTGGTTTCTTCTCATGATATTAGAATGTAAATTCTAATTGTTTATCATTTATGTTTGCCATACAATGTGGTATTTGTACCTTACTGGGATTTGCAAATTTAAACTACTGAGGAATTAGATACTGGTCAGGATGGTATTTACCAATTGGTATTCATGCTATAACTTAAGGTTGATACTTATTGGTCTTACTGGTATTTACCAGTTTGACCGATTACTGGTGTCATAACCTATAGCTCGGTGCTGGTTCATTACCATTAATTCTTAATATATTATTATTTTATTCAATGATGTTGATGGTATAGGATAATCTACCAATTAGTGTACAGTATCATACTTTCTGGTCCGATACGTTTTTGGTAATAATATCAGAACATTGTATGAATTCTTAATTTAAATTATGACTACAATTTAAAAGTCACTACTACAATTCAAATGTAGTAGTATAGGTCATGTACTGTATGGTTTATTGATACCATTTTGGTTCGATAGGTTACCAAAACTAATGTTGGACCATTATCTGGATAATTGATTTAAATCTTCTGACTACAATTTAAAAACTCATGACTGCAACTAAAACCTCATCTGAATTGTCTGGGATTTTCGTCTGAACATTTATGTGCGTAATGGTTGCCAAAAATTTTTCCTGTCCATACTTTGTGCAGTTTTATTTTGTCTTCACATTTGGAGATTATCCGTTATTGACGGGTTTCTAGATTCATTTTTGTAACTGTAGTGTGGGATTGAATCAGGGAAGGATTCACAGATTTATGGAGAAAACTAGGAAAAAAAAGAGACAAGGATAAGAGAAGTGAAGATGCTGGTTATACAGTTACCAGAGAGCAAGAATCTTTAAGGAAAAAGGTCTTAAAGTTGATGAAAAAGCAAAAGCCTCACCAAGTACGAAAACTGGTCAGCGGTGAAGATGATTCCAAACCCTGGGGCCAAGGTTTGTGTTCTCGTTACATTTTCTGATGACATTCTTATTTACCTTTCATCGTCATTCAGAAAGTCTTTTTTAAAGGTTGGAAGCTGCTTGATTGAACTCTTACTAGATACAGCTTATATACAATCTCCTGTTAGTCAGTCTCCTGGTGGTCCTCCTGATTTTCGGCCTGCGTTCTGACACTCTTTGAGAACTATCATCACAAAAGAACAACAGTGAGAGATTTCATTCTCTGAATCATGTTTAAATTGTTTCTTTCCTTGCATATACTGATTACTGAATGTAATGTACTACTACAGGAAACTTATTCGGCGCTTTGGGGTTATTGAGTGTGATCCTGTAGTTCGTCAAGGTCTAGATAGAACCGTGAGTTCTGTTTGTCATTGTTGATATCTTCATTCTGTTTATGTGTGGGATCCGCTAGTCTGTCAAGGTTTTATTAGGACTTAGGACCATAAGTACACTGAATTTCTTTGTTTATATCGTCTGTCTTCTTTTATGTGTTTTATTCTGTATGAGACACTTCAAACCAGGTCTCAACTTGTTGCTGTTTGGCAGGCAAGACACATGGTTATTCCTTACATGCTAATGTTGATACCTCCAGTAAATTGGAAAAGGTATGTTGTCCCTAATATGCAATTCGTATTCATGAGTTGCTCTATCAGATGATGCATGGTCTTTGGCCCTTTTCAAGTGTCATTGCTACATGATTATTTTATTTATGTAGTCAATGCTTCCTTTGTCCATGCTTTTTCTTGTTAATTTTTTTTTATTTACTATGAAAGTACATCATAATTTTGATCCATGCTTTCGACCTTTTTGTTAATTATTTAATCGCTGCATAGTCTTTAGTAAAATGTCAACCTGTTGTAGCATCAACTGGTGCCTTTTAATGGACAGATTTTAGCTCTTTGCCTTTATACCTTTATAAGATACTTCCTGGTTGCATGAGCTAATGCAATAGTAGATGCACATTTATACACGAACTAACTAGCTTCAGGTTTATAGTAGTATTTATTTCTGCATACAGAGGGTTGAGATGAGATCTATGGAGTTTGGCATCTGATTACACTGTTCTAAGCGATCTGATGTTTATCACTCATTCATTTGATTTTTTATTTATAGAATGGTTCTCATTAGGTATTAGTCATCTTTTATATGTAGTTAATCCAGATTGGTTTGATGTTCTATTTGTCCGAAAGATTCTTTAATATGTCCAATGATCCTTTCTTAACATAGTTCTGTTTTATTTAGTGTCATCACTTTGTCCTTGACAGCTATGACAGAGGAGCATATTTGTTTCTTCCGTCTTATATAATGCGGACACATGGATCAAGACAACAACGAGAAGCTGTTAGAAGGGCACCAAGAGAGCAGATGCAAGCCATTTTTGAGGTTTTCTGTATCTATTTTTGCATTACCAGGAAATATTGAGCATGAATTCTGTTGAGTTTAATTCCATTAAAACAATTTTATTATTTGTAATGAGATATACATTCTAACTTCTAGTTTTTTGTGGTTGTATGATTTCACTGTTCTTAGCTGGCTCATATTTGTTTGGTAATTTTCTTTGGTCATACTTACATCAACAAAGTATCTGCTAATCAGGCACTGGATACACTAGGCAATACCAAATGGAGGGTTAATTAAAGGGTGTTAAGCATTGTAGACAGAATATGGTCGAGTGGAGGACGTCTTGCTGAGTTGGTTGATCATGAAGATGTGAGTTGAACTTTTATTTGTGGTCTGATTCTTGATATCTTAAATACTTTTAATTGATGGTTTATAAGAGATCATTTATAAATTTGTCATCAGTTAGGCCTACATTGTGGCATGGTACTTCATTCATCTCTCTCATTAATCTAAGTTTCTGGTAATATAACTATCATGAAGGATTTTGTAGCAATCTACATATCTAGCACTGTTTTGCATGTTCCTTGTTTGACATCTATATTTGAAGCTAAAGCACAGCACAGCACAAATATGTCATGATTGCATCAATTTGGATCTTCCATCTTGTGCTCATTATGGATTCTTTTACTTTGATCCCTCTGTTCTTCCTTTACAGATCTTTCTTAATGTGCTTATGTATTCTCAACCAAGGTTCGCCGTACCGTACTGTACCGGCGTTTTGACCCGGACTTGGTACGGTACGGTACCGGTGTACCGAGGGGGTACATCAGGGCGTACCGAGCGGTACACCCTGGTGTACCGAACAATTTTATATTTTTCATACTGTAGCAGTGCTACAGTATATTACTGTAGCACTATAGCGGTACCGGACGGTCCATGTACTGATAACCTATCGGACCGGTACGTACCGCCTGATACGGGCGGTACGCTTCGGTATGGCAGACATTGTTCTCAACTATCATCTCAAATGAATTTTAATATTATCCTTTCTGAACTGGACCAACATTTTGTTAGCGTTCATGAATCAATAGCCATGTATAAAGTTGATATTATCTACAAAGATCTCTTTTATTAAGTTTTGTTGTACATGGGCTTTAGCCCTTTTTTAATTTTAAATTATTCTTTTTATCTTTTAAACTGTTGCATTGTCAGGTGGGGGCCATCTCTGTGAATCTAATTGCTGGAGAAAAGCCTGCAGATGTATACTCGGAAATAGCGGCTATGTATGTCATTGTCTATTGCAGTAACCTATATCAACTGTTGGCCCTAGGAGTGTGACTTCCACTAATCATAATGTACAAGCTATTTGTTGTCTTATCATTTGACAAATAACTTTGCAATTTATCATTTTATGTTTAAAAATGGTAAGTGTTGGTCTCACACTAAGATTGCTTCTTTGTGCCACAACATCCGTGGTTGCAGGGGCAAGGCACCATATATTGTTCTTTCTCAGGGATCCATCTTAGTGGGAGCTTTAGGCATTGGGTTGCTCTTTTTTTTATTTATGTCCAAAATAAATGTAGAGAAGTCTTTGTTTCACGTACTCTTTTTGGTTTAATCATATTCTCTCTTATGTCTGGTGATGTTTGATCGTCAAGCTTCCACTTCAACCCTTTGTAGTGCTCTGACCATATGCATATTACAAGCATTTTAAAGGAACGGAATCCAATTTCAATCTATTGTTTGCTTTGGACCTGATATTTTTTGGATGTGCTAGTTATCTTTCTTTCACTCTAATCATTGTCCAGGCAAAATTATCTTGGTTACGAATTTTTAATGCAGAGTTCTTGGTATCATGCGAAGAGATGCAGACAAGGACCCTACTGTCAATCGAGATGCTTTACGTGCTAGGCTATTAGTTGATCAGGTTAACATATTACTTGCTCTTATTCTCGCTTTTGGATCAGTTGAACTTGACTATTGTTGGGTGAACAGAATTGTCATGCCCTCCAATAAGATGACCTTAGGTGAAGTTTAAGTTTGGCATTTGGTGGTTTTTTGTTTCAACATACACTGATGCATGAAGCCAAATGGTCTTGTAGCTAGATCAAAATTATTGATCTCGTTGCAAAATTACATCATTTGCAGAAAATTTCATTAGTTTTTTACATAATAAAGTTAATTTTGAAGAGGAAAGATGTTTCTCTGGTAATTGATATTTAGATCATACATTTAAAATTGAATCTGCATCAACTTGTTTTATTGATGAATGCTGAAACTATGAAAATTGTTAAATATCTTCTCTATATTAACAATGCAAAATACATTGGGTGCTCATTGAGAATTTTTTGGTCTCAATGTGAAAAAAGGTGGACAGGAAGTTGATTAAGCAGACTGTCATGACATCAGTTTATGGTGTCACATACGTTGGGGCCCGTGAGCAAATCAATAGAAGATTAAAGGAACGGGGTTTGATTGCTGATGACACAGAACTATTTGGTGCATCATGTTATGCTGCCAAAGTAAGGCAGATTACATTTAAAATTTTCATTTGTTTCTGTCTTCTAGGTGTACTTGTTTAGACTTGAGAGAAATATGTCTGACTGAACGATTTAAACTGTTTGAACAGACCACGTTGACTGCATTAGGGGAGATGTTTCAGGCTGCACGGAGTATTATGAACTGGCTTGGTGACTGTGCTAAGGTGCGTTTCGTTCAGTTTGATGTGTATTCTATAAGATACAGGCTCCATAAGGTAATCCTGAAATGATTTCTAAAGGGGTTTCTTTTAATGCTTTATTTTGGTATATAGCATGATTTTCATCAAAGCACACCTAGTTTGTGAAAGGAGTAGAGGTCGTCAGAGACAGATAAAGAAAATTTAAAAGGCATAATGCAGTGCAGCAATGATGGTATGCCATCCAGTTGTACATCTTCAGTAGAAAGTTTCAACTTTGGCTACATATTTGATTAGATTATGGTACAAGAATATAAATACTACGCTGTAATAAAGCTGTATTGTATAATATTTGTCAAGTGTGCTATATGTTCTCCTTCCCGGTTACATAGAGGAAGTTGAGTGGTAAAATAAGCAGTCGGAGGAGTGGGGATAATTTGTAAAAGAAGTGGACAATTGGACCTTAGTATTACTCATGTTATATGAAAATCAGCTGCAGTCTCCATACCATGCTTGGTTAGTCAGACATTTTGTTCATTTTCCACCCAAATCAACTTGCCTGTGATGATATGGTTAAAGAAGTAAGTCTGCATTTTCAACAGGTGATTGCTTCAGAAAATCATCCTGTAAGGTGGACTACCCCTATCGGACTTCCAGTGGTTCAACCTTACCGAAAATTGGAAAATCATCTGGCAAGTTTTTGGCAAAGCCAGTATGTTTTACTTACTCTTCCGTTAGGAATCTCTTTCCCTGTGTTTGTCCCTTTCTCCCTTTCTTGACCAAAAAATATATTTGCTCATCACTCTTGCAGGTGAGAACTTCCCTTCAAGTATTGACCTTAAAACGGGAAACTGAAAAGGTATCTTGATACTTTCTGTTTGAACCAATTTGTTTTTGAACACGTTAAGTCTAAAACCTTAGGATGAATCATCATGATATTATATGGGGAGCTAATGTTTTTGGTGTCTAAACCTGTCTATTTAGTTTTTCAGGTCTCTGTCAGGAGACAGAGAACAGCTCTTCTTTCCCCCAAACTTTGTGCATTCTCTTGACGGTTCCCACATGATGATGACTGCAGTTGCCTGTAAAAGAGCTGGATTGAACTTTGCAGGTGCTGGTTCAATTTTGGGTACTGGTTCCATTTATGTTAAGCCACTCGGATGGATTTGCGTCTTATCATTCCATCTATATTGCAGGCGTCCATGATTCATACTGGACCCATGCTTGTGATGTGGATCAGATGAACTGAATTCTTCGTGAGAAGTTTGTAGAACTCTACGAGAGACCTATATTGGAAGAGGTAATGTTTGTTACCCTATGCTAACTAAACCATATTGGATTAGTCTAGTCTAAAATAAATGATCTGGAATATATGTATGTATACACATAAGACTTGTATAGCCAAGTGCTGCCAACTCTTTGGTTTTCAGTATAGTTTATTTCCTGTTTAGAAAGTGCATAGCGATTATATTCATACCATTACTAATACCTGCCGGTACATTTTACAGTTACTGGAGAGCTTTCAGCAGTCCTTCCCCACCCTAAATTTCCCACCATTGCCAGAACGAGGAGATTTCGACCTTAAAGATGTCCTGGAATCGCCATATTTCTTCGGCACTATTTTCCTTGCCATTCAACCTCCAATTTGCTGCCTTATTTTCTTGTGGGCGGCTTGGTGTACGTAAGTCTACATCCTCTGTCTCTCGGGCAATGTCGAAGCTAACGCTTGCTTGCGCTGTGGGTGCGGCAGCGTTAACGATCAGCAAAAGCTTCAGTGTGGATGCAACAGGAGTCGCTTCCATGTAAGTAAATATAATATGCGTGTGTGTGATCCTGTCTTAGATTTACCAAGAGACAGCTCTTCTGTGCGGTTTCTGGGAATCGGGGATGATTGGTCATGAGCTTTTGCTGCTCAACATGGTCGTATAATGCTAGTGTGTTATTGTTTGGGCTGAGTCTGGCCAGGTGATGTCGGGGATTGACAGAAACAGGAGAGTGTTGTCAGTTTCAAGATAGGTGTGATGTGATGGAGGAGACCAAGCAAGTGTGGATGATGAACAAGTTCAAGTTCATGCCGGGGAAGCCAGTGTGGCCATGTCGGGGATCTCCTACGGGAAAGATACTCTTAATCCAATTCTGTAACATGAGGCCCCCAAAGGAAGGCAAACTTGCTCGTCTTCCTTGCATAATTTGTGAGGACCCTTTGGAAGTAAGTATTACAAAGAACAACTAGTGAACATTTATTTTTGTATATATATATATATATATATATATATATATATATAGCAGCGATCAATTCTTGGAGAATAGTGTTGTAAGATGTCGAGTCTGTTTGTCAATTCGTCAATGCTAGATTGGTATAGATTTGGTAAATTTAAGCAAATGAGTCGATAGCTGGTTTTTTATCGAACAAAGAGGTAATGAAGAGAGAGAGAGAGAGAGAGAGAGAGAGAGAGAGAGAGAGGTTGGCATCTGAGAACACGTTGTTAGTACAATAATGATCTCCCCCTCTGTTAGTACAAGAACGAAGGGTCGTAACACATCAAAACCCAGCAAGGACGAGCTGCCCCCCCCCCCCTCCTGTTTGTTGTACACACGGCAGGCATCTTCAAACAGTTCCTCTCCCATTTTCATTAGTATTGATCGACTACATTCATTCAATTCATACAACAGGGGATGCTATCACCGGCTTGCATCCATCCTTCTTCGACAAATCTTCAAAGTCACACGAACACACAGTAACAATAGCTTTTACCAGCATTAGGAGGAAGCTTGAAACCAAACATGAGCGAGTGTCGGATGTCAGCTCAAAAATTGGGCAAAGGCATTCGTTTGCATGCAGTCCTGCCTACATGGTGAAATCATCACAAGGCTTCCCACCATTATCTTGAGCATTGATGGGAGGACAAGTACCGCTCGTCAGCTTCATGGCAGCGCTGAGTTCTTCCTCCCAGGAACCCTGCATCTGTAGATAACAACAACAACAACAACAACAACAACAACAACCAGAACCATTGAAGCTTGGCATTACGGAAGACAGGTATAACCGATGCTCGGCATTATTAGCAGATAATGTGCTGCAAAACAGGCAGCCACTTATGATGCCTGCCTGCCTGCATGCATCCCAAGGGATCGAGGGATTACCATGCTACAGATCCCACCCGGAACAACATACTGTTGAGATGATGGGTGTAGCTGAGGATGTATCATCATCATCATCATCTCCTGTGGCAATCCAGCTGCTGACAAAGTGCCATCGCAGGAATGCATCTGTCGATGATAGGCAGAAGCAAGCACCGATTACTGCTAATCGTTTCGCCGATGATGACGATACGATGCCTGCCTGCAGAGAAAGAGAAATGTCACGTACCTCTTTTGCAACAAGCTCTTCCATGCCGTAGTTGTGTTGAGCATTGACAGCCGCAAGCTTCATCGAGAGGAACTGCACGGGAGAGACGGATGAATGAATGAATACGAAGCATCCATCCGAGGGAGGAATCACAGGTAGCAGCAGCGTAGCATACCTCAACTTGCTGTTGAAGTGACTGAACATAGTTTATGATCTCATCCAGCATCACTGCTTTCCCTGTGACCTGAGTTCATAAAAAGATCAATCAGCTTTCGATCGAAGCTTGGGGGGTGCGTTTGTGCCGCCACCAAATATCCTCCGAGACTGACTCACTTTGCTGCAGCCGGGAACGAGGTTTTGCAGATACTTCATCCTTTCGCTTATCCTTTCTCTTCGCAACTGCAATAGCATGATTCGACCAAATTTCTCAAGTACGGGAAGACATGGTGAATCTTTCTTTCTTTCTACAGAAATCCATCTTACTCTTTCTGCGATGCTGTGGCTGTTGGTTGCTTGTCCACGCCGAGCTCTGACGTGAACGTAATCCTCCTTGGGCATCTCCGAGCCATCGTCGACGTGTTTCGGCTCTTGTTTTTGTTTGGCTTCGGTGCCCTCTGCTGCGTTCCTCGACGATGATCGTGGCCATCTTCGTGCTCGCTCACCCCTTTCCTTGTCCTGGAGCAGGTGGTGTTCGTGAATGATTACGAGCGTCGGGACAGCGGAACCAAACAAGGAGCGGCTCACCGGATCGATGGGTTTTCTCTTCTTTGCGCCGAGATCACTCGGACACGACTCCCCTGGTGCACCTGCTGAACCGGTGCGTGTTTCTTGGCTACCTCCGGTGAGATGGGCGCTTGCTTTGTTCCTCTGGTTCTTGATTGGACTCCCACTTGTCGATTCATGGTCCAGAGGGAGCGGGAGCGATGCATCTTTGGCTTCGGATACGGTCAGCGTGATCTTCTGAAGCTGAGATCCTATGACATCCCTGGAGATGTCAGCGCAAGAAGGAGCCACCACCGGTTGAGACGAAGCGAAGGAGTTGATGATGCCGCTGAAGTGGCCACCGGCGTGCGAAAACATGGCAGCCCGTTCGACGAAGGCGGAATCAGCGGGGAAGAACAGCCCCCTGGCGGACATGACCACTGGTTTTCCAATCGGAATGCGGTTGACGAAGCTCGTGGTGAGGTTCTCATCGGAAGCCATAGGAACGAAGGAATCGAGCATGGGCACCGAAGGACAGGGAAATATTTGGATGCTGGGAAGGGTGGTTCAGGCGATCAGCAGTCGTCCTCACGGGATGGAGTCGACCCTTTCTCACTCATCTCTTTTATCCTAATCATCCAGCGGATGAGAGTCGGAAAGCAAACAAAGTAGGGCGAGATTGGATCTCCTCGTTCAAAATCTAGTCTTGATGGCGTTCGAGAGATGCGGCCTCAGCTGCAAACACTGGCAGGGAGGTGACACGGATGGCATGGATGCATGAGATGGGAGAGAGACAGACAGAGACAGAGACAGAGACAGCGAGTGTGTAATGGGTCAAAAGAGAATGACAAGCTAAACAGGAACGAAGGAGCTTCTCTTATGTAGCAGAACCAGAGGGACAAGCGAGAAGAGGACAAGGTGGTATGTGTGGATAGTGGTTCCAAGACACTTGACATAACATCACGCAAGAAGAGGAGGCAGATATGAGTGGGAACCAAATCCAGAGCACAGCTAAGCTCAGCTCACCAAACGCAGAGTTGAGAAGAGAATCCTGAAAAGGCACAAAACCAGGTTAGAAGGCAGTGATGCAGATTCCCATAGCCCATCACCCAGTCTACAATAGGAACAGAGGAAGAAGATTTCACGGAAGCGAACGCCGGAGTTACTGTTACCATCAGACCAAAGATCCAAAGACAAGAATCCAAAGGGTTCCTACGACCACAAAGATCTCTGGAATAGTGCAGAGGGCAAGAAAGCGAGTTGCAAGGAAGAGAAGAAAAGACAAGACCGATAGTATCGAGTCTCGTTCTCTTAGCAAATCAGAGGAGGCGGCATCGGTTTCAGAGAGAACTGGAGAGACATCGAGAGGTCACACCTTTTCCCATGGCGGTCTCCCTCAGGCCTCAGGCCTCAGGCGTCAGGCTCTGGTGACCAAGTCCACGGCCAGGCGGAGCAGTGAGGGGTGGGGAAGCGAAACGATGCGATGCCCTCTGGAGATTCCTCCTACGTCCGACGATCACGAAGAAGCCTTTTTCTCCCAACTAAGCAACTGTTGCGAGTGTGAACTTTCTACAGTTGAGTCGGCCTCTCGCCTCCTCGTGTCTTCTTCTGCTCAGTGAGCTCTCCTTATGCGTGCAGAGCAAACACTGCTGCCATCTTTGGGACGCATACAGACACGAAGCGCTTTGTCAAGGGTACCACCAAGAGACGGAAAAGAGATTTGGAGATCCATATAAGAAAGAGAGAGGGAGAGAGAGAGAGAGAGAGGGTGTGTGTGTGTGCGTGAGCGTAAGAGCTAAAGCTTGGCTGCATTTATAGCTCAGGGTAGAGAGAGAGAGAGAGAGAGAGAATCGATGCAATGATGCCAAGAAGCAGGCAGCCCTTTCTTCTTCCTCCCATTATGCAACGCAATGATGCAACCATTATGTCTGCAACTCATTCCAAATCGTAACATGACATGCTCTTCGTTCGTTTCATGCACGCCATTTTCCATCCCCTCGTTAGGTCACGGATCTTCTACAACACTTGACATACTTGGTTAATTTTTGTGGATCAGTAAGATCACAGGCGTGTTTAGGGCACGACCTCATGTGTGTTCTTCGACGTTTGGAGCCCTCACAGTCGAGCTCGTACGAAGTTACATCGTTCGTACCGCTCGAAACATGGTACAACGTTGACTTGACACTGTGGCAACACCATAGTCCCTCCCTGTTTGAGAATAATTTCCTGACTTCTCTCTCTCGTTCGGCAGATGCATCCGATGTGACGATGAACTAAGTTCCGGATTTGCAAGAAATCTGTGGTCAGAATCAGTGTAATTGAGAACGAGGGGGAGGGAGACATCATTCGGTGTTTAGAAGCAGATCTCTGTTATCGGGGGGCGATGGATGGCGGTGAAATCATGGGCATCTCGATCAGCTGTGGCTGTGGCTGTGGCTGTGGCTGTGGAGTTCCCTCTCCCCTCTCCCTGGAGACACGCAACTTACCGACGAGGCTACATGTACCAAAGATTCCTGCCGGTGGTAGCTCTCTCATCAGCAGGCATGCTGGCGACAGATGTCAGACAAAAGTCAGCAGAGGATTCGAAGCTTTCGCATCATCCGCACTGGAAGAAGAATAATATTTGGGGTGGGTCACTCGCACCCCTCGATGTTCCTACCTGCGAGTAGCATCGAGGATGTTTTCCTCCTTTGCGCTACTCGTAAATGCTCGTCGGTGAAGAAGAACTCTGTTTTGCTTTTGGGGGTTCAAAGATGATGGCGCTGCTTGCTTTCGTTGCCGTTCCCCAACACCTCCTTCATGGATTCATCTGCATACGCATCCATCATCTACAAGAAAATGATCAAGAGGCATCATCATCTATCCCTGCGGTGCCACACCACCATGTGCTTCGACTGCGGGAATAGAGTTATTAGCAATCAAATGTATCATACGACCTGTCGATTCCTACGGTTGGTGGTTATTCGGTCCCACAAGTCTGTGTCTGTGGTGATACAAGAGAGAAGAAAGAATCACATGGGAAATGGCATCAGACCGATGATGATTAGGGAGGGAAGACAATAGTGAAATGGGGTGGGTAATCTTTGGACATCAACAGCCGACACAGAACAAACAAAAATTGATGGATCACAAAACGATCGAGTCGGCTGATCGGAGCTCAACAACATTTGCATAGACTGCTGTTGGATCATGCTTTGAATATCAATCCCAACATGATAAAACCCAAAAGTGCCATCATTAGACATTAACAGCCATGTCCAGACACAAATTTCTGCAACCACAGTATGTCCAGCAAAGAAAATTGTACTCTTACCATTCGACAAAAAAAAGAATACCCTATTGGCAAAAGCAAGAAAGTAGAGAGAACGGTCACAAGCACACGGCAGAGCAGCAATTTCGGTGAAAAATATAGCAGCAACATCTCCTTGATGACCACAAACAGCCTTCCCATCTCCTTCCTTTCGACGCAATATCTAAGCTTTTACCCGTACCACAAATGAACCTGTTGTCGGTCAAAAACCAAAAAGAAACATCTCTTGTGATGGCATGGGGCTAGCTTATCACCTGGAATATAACCTACGCGAAATGCTTTTTCTTACAAAAAAAAAAAAAAGAGACTTACATGCAGGAAGGTTGGATATATCGGCGGAAACGGCACAGGGAATTCCCAAATTCGATAGGGCTCCCCTTATGATTCCACATGGGAAATATAGATGCATACTTGTGGCCTCAGCAGCTTTGTTTTCGGGTGTCACAACTGAAGAGTCCTGAGATGCTTCACTGATATCCACTGATGGATCAATTGATACACGCGTAAGCCAACGGAATCTATTATCTTGCAGCACAAAGGTTCCCTGCACAATGTCAATATGATGTTATTAAGTTACAAAAGAGACGTTTCCCAGGTTCTTAATCTTCCTTAATATATTACTCTGTGGTTGGTCTTCAGGTTATCAATCTGCTTCTTGAACAGCTCCGACCAGAAATCCTTGCATATAAATTTGATTGCCTCTAGATGATCGCTGAATCGAGGGCGCTCCACAGTGTACCTGCACAAAGACAATGAGTGCACAGTAGAACATGAAACCCCTCAGGCTGAAATGTACCACATGAAATATCAGAACATCAATGTCAGAACTAGAATAGCAAAAACCTTTATTTCATGGTACTATCTCAATACAATACAAAATCTCATGCTAACTAGAAACAATGATGGCTTGCAAAAATCATTGCTTTGATGTACAGTGAGTTACTGTCGTCATATGGTATTGAATTGAAGGTATATTCCATGCTTATGATGTTCGGACAACCTTGGATAAGCAAATTGTTTATCAATTTACAAGGACCTTGTGTCGTACTGGACTGACCAACACATATATTGCCAGCATGTTACCGGCATAGAGTATGTTGCCCATAATCAAATCATGGCCGCATAAATATGCAGTAGAGTCAATTCTAGCACAGTTAACAAATTACCATGCTTGTATGGAGTATATTCACCGTGTATATGATTCAAGTAACAATTAATCAAAAGTCATGCAAGTACCTTGGTCATGTGTGTTCAGGCCAAACATGAGACTCTGCAATTCATACTCAATTAGCTGATTAAACCAAGGTTATAAAGCTAGGTATTAGCACTTGGATGTTAGCTCAATCAACGCAAGTACAAAGAAGTTCTAACTTCTAACTTAATTATCAGAAATATAGTCTTAATCAATCATGGTTCACATTATTTAGGAATTCATATGATCTTCTGGCACTGCTGCTTAAATTGGCAGCAAAGGCCCTGCCACCATGAGTTTATTCGGATGAGAAACCACTAGTTTACTGTGTAACTTACTTGCACTACTATGGATGACTTGAAGTTAATGAGTGACTTAATGTAGCACGAACCCTATTATGAAACAGCGATCTCATGTACGATTTCTGCAACTTGGCTGGGATCCCATCTATTGTCTCTTATTTCTTACCATCTTCACCTTTAGCAATAAGCTGTTCCCAATAGATTTTAAATCAGTTCAATCGAAGTTTATTTCTTCATATTAAATAAATTTTTACTTGATAAGACTTGTCAAAAATAAGTTCTAGTCTGACAGATTGGGACCTCACTCGGTGATCTCCAGACAATGATAATATCTTACTGAAAACATGCATGGGATGTTCATAGCTGAGTGATGTACATTATTGGGATGTTCACATGTAGTGGTTCGTTGGCGATGTATGCGGAAACACACTTCAAAATTTTCAAGAATTCAACCCATTAAGTGGACACACAAATTTCCAACATAAAAAAATTCTCGCTAGGCACATGATTAAGATGGATTTATCTCCAAGACAACAATCAAACCTGTAAACTAACAAAGGCATCCAGCTGCAGCTTAAACTGAAAGAAAATAAATTCTAGAAAATGGTTATTTAGCAATAGAACATTTCTATTATATCAAAAGACAAGCTACTAAGGATAGTCTTGGACTCTACTCTTTGCTATGACCATCAGAAATATAAAGATGAAAGTTTACAAAATTATAATGCAGGGATGCTGAGAATGTGCATTGGCAACAATCGCAATCGACGGCCAGGTTTGGAACAAATAGAATAATCATCAACCGTAACTCAATCTAATACGGAAGATATTAAATTATCCGTTCCCCACAAAGTGGGATCTCTGTCCTATTTCTGGTTTCTATAGTTTCGTTCTAAACTGACAAAAAAGACTAACACGAATAATCCTCAATTGGGATCTACAGTCAAAAGGAAGCAATAAGGGCCAATAAGAACCATCATAGTAAATTTCTAAATATTCCCAACAAATCCAAATCAGGCCCAGTTGCAAATGCAGCGGAATCTAGAATCCATGCTACAGATCCTCGGGTGGCTAACCATCAAGGCTATAGCTTCCAGTCAAATTCCAAATGCCAATTTTATCCCATACTTGCTTGAATTGCAACTATCTCAACAATCTTCCTGAAAAGAACGTTCTCGAACCCTAGTTTGCGGTGAAGTTTTACCCGATCGATACAAGACTAACAGGGCCAGGAAGCCCGCGCATGAAAAGATCTGAAGAGAGAGAATGGGATGCAGGCAGAAGAGAAAGGGGGAAAGGCGGAGGGCAACCTCTCGATGAGCTGGTGGCCGACCTGGTACCCGATCGCCTCGATCCGGCGGGCGGCGAGCTCCGGCTTGGTGGCGTAGAACCGCTTGCAGTAAGCCGACACCATCTCGATGATCACGCCGTCGATGCAGCTCTCTGCCACCTCCCTTCCCATCCTCCGCCCTCCTCTCTTTCTCCCCTTCTTCTTCGCCTTTTATCCCTCTCTCTAATTTCTCCTCTGTGATGAGGATCGCTAGCGAGAACCATTTTCAACTGTGCCTTTGCCCCATACTAAGCGGGAGCTTCCAATGAGACAATGACACGTGTAGACGTTCGCACTAAATCCTTCTCTTTATATATATATATATATATATATATATATATATATATATATATATATATATATATATATATATATATATATATATATATATATATATATATATATATATATATATATATATATATATATATATATATATATATATATATATATATATATATATATATATATACGCGCGAATATTTTATTATGTTTTTCAATGAACGTTATTGAATCACACTATAAGCGATATCATAATACCATTTAAAACTGACAAGAGAGTATCACAAAGAAAAGAAAAAGAAAAAGAGAAATAATAACATTACTCGAAGGAGGAGGGAGAATGCCAGCACTCACCTTTTAGACTGGTTAGAATCTTATCTTGTTCGATGATAGGAAACAGAACAATCTGGTTCTATTGAATGCTGGTTTGAGGTATCCCTGTAGAGCAACTGGAACTGTTTGGCACATCATGGGACAGATGCAGAGAACAGTTGGTATATTACTCACACAAACTAATGCAACAACCACTTGCAACATTGTCTTCTCGAACACAGAAATCTATGCTTTGTTAAAACTGAAATAGGAAAAAAGAAATAAAGAACTTTAGCTTTGAAGAATAACCTGAAAATATCTGATTTGTTTGCTAAATAAGATATTAGAATCACAAGCAAAGGTGCTCCAATTCTCATCAAAATCACCTATTTTGCATGTACCACCTTCCAGGTACTTTGTATGGCACCTTGTGCTCACAAACCAGCAGGAAATGAGAGATTACTCATTTAGATACTTCCAAAACGAGAGGAAGAAAGAACAACATGGAAAAGAAACTAATAGAACATCAACACACACAAGCATAATTGCACAAGACAATCTCATAAAAATGTTGCTCATGGGTACATGCTGGTCATCCAATGTGCAAACATGTAAAGCAGGAACATGGGCACAAGACAATCTTATAATGCACTTGCTGAACAACTCAAATTTAATAATTTATATTGAAGATAGAAGGCCAAATATGGGCTGTCCATCAATATGTAAATCGTTATCTCATTAAAGCAACTAATGACAAATTACAAAGTCTGACCCATCAACCAATTTCTTGTGTCTTAAGATGAGTATTTTGATATGAGCTTGTCGACATGAACGATTATATCATCAATCTTCGGTCGCACTGCTGGTTGAGGCTGTAACATCCATACTATAAACTGATGAAGACTCTCGGGGTAAGGAGGATCCGGCCCAGATGGCCATTTTATCTGTGCATTCATAACAGCTAACTGTAGGCTCCCTCCTGATTCACCAATTGCATATTCAAATGGTGATGCTCCATACCTGTCAAAAACCAATAGAAGATATCAACGATTTTAAATAACAGTAAGAAGAAATGATTTTCTCTCAATCAGTGGAATTTTGTGCATAGAATTTCATTTCTCTTAAAGAACATGCATACATGGTTTGGCAAAGGTTTGAATATTTACACCACGAGACTTACTAGGCAAAGCCACAGAACATACATAGATCTTCTGATAGGGAAACACTCAGCAACAGTTTACTTGGAGTCCTTCACAGGAACTAGTAAATCAACTCTACCATCGTATGCTTCTCAAAAACAATCAGGCTTCAACAAACTACAACTCACAAGACTTCTCTCGTATTCAATTCCTTATGTATGGGAAAATAAGTAAAAAAGAAACTAGGACCGAAGAAAAAGCCACTTGACTATACATAAGACCTAATACGATACAAATTCTAGCCATCAGCAATTCTAGAATCGATATTAACTTAGACCTCAGAATCAAGGTTTGTAAGAAATTACATCTAGGACTTGACATTAGCTTTGATCCGTGTCTGACACATACCCAGCAATCATATTCCGAAATACAGTACTATTTTCATGATATGAATTTGATAATCTTCTTTAGTACAAATATCAGTACTGAGGCAATTTTCATATGCAAAAATCAGAAGTTAGAACAAATACCATGCGAATCACAAAAAATGGTATGGGATGTTACCTAACACAAATTAAAGAGAAGCATTGCACGGTGATCAACAAGACAAGTACACAATGTCCAAACATAGCAAGGAAAGGTATAAAATTCTCACATTATTGCATATAAAGTACATCCGAGAGACCATATATCAGTCCTCTCATCGATATCAGCATGACTCGGACAGTCCCACAATTCAGGAGCTCGAAAAGGTGCAGAGCAGTGCTCGCTAGCCCAATCCTATGCAATAATTCATCGAATGAGTTAATAACATGTCTAAGACTTCATCAGTTCATGGAACAGCAGTTTTTCTACGTTAAAGAAATTAATTTAGTAGAAGTTGGAAGTAAGAAGGTCGTAAAACTGCAATCCAGTGCATGAGGCTCCTGCTAATGCAAGGTCTAGGGAGTGATGGTTTCTTCTTTCCATTTTGGACACTTCATTGTTTAGTTTTGATTTACATACAAAAAACATGAATTTTTTAATAAACCAATATTATTTTATAGTAAAAAGATTGACTAATACCTGTAGCTGTAATGCCTCTGACCTTGAACGGATTTCTTTTCTTGCAGGGCGAGCGCTTCCAAAATCCATTAAAATAGCACCAGGTGGTTGTCCCTTCCTATGTGTAATGAGTACATTTCCAGGTTTCACATCATTATGAGCATACGGAGGATCAAAGCTGTGCATGTGCTTAAGACCAGCACAAAGCTGTATATAAACAAAAAGTAGCATGTCATTCTAGAACACATACATGTTCAGAAAGTTAAATCACTAAAAATGTCCTTGAATGGAAGAACAGAAAATAATGCAGGCATGTTCAGATGACAGCTACCTTAAATAAGTACTTCAAATGAACCTATACCAGTACATTCACTACAACAGAAAGTCATAATTTTTATAAAGATAAATCAGTAACAATTCTCTTATCATGAATCTCTTGTATATTTTTACTTAATAGGAAAGACCTCTTTACTATTTCTAGCATCTGATTGAGCTGAATCTCAACTCAGAACAGGTTGTACAAATTTGTCGAGTAGATGCTCCAAAGCTTCATCAAGAATGATACTCCAGTCAAAGGCATTTGTTGCATCATGCTCCACTTGACATGATTATAATAATCAAATGTCAAGTGAGTGTTAAAATGAATAACATCAGGAAATCAGATGGTAATGCAGATAACTGAAGGCTGAGTTCCAGCAGTGACACTAGATTGTACTTCGGAACTAGGAAGAAAGAAACAACTATCAACTATTGCAAGCAAATTTATCAGCTTCAACAATTACTAAATGCTTTCGGACTATATATAAAGAGGATAACAAGTGCAGGAGAAAAAAACTGAAGTCATATCTAGGTAGAGCTAATCGGTGGGTGCATGAAAATAACTGAAAAAACATTATGAGCACGACAGAAAAATCTGAATCAGAGCAGCAAAGAAAGACAAGACATTTTCAGACACAGTACCCGTTGCTTTCAAGCTGATGATTACAATGAAACATGTCCATCATGATCAATCCTTTGTCTTTGACAATAAATTGGCATGACTGATAAGAACATCCTTTATCAAGCAGATTAAAGAATTTTCATTACTCTATTGTCGTCTCATAATGTATATTCCATGGCATTCCATAAAAGATCATAATATTGAACACCATAAAACTTATGTTACCTTCATAGTTTTATTGTTTTCATCTTTATAGCATAAAAAAATTGCAGAGCATTATAAATTTGCTGACAGAACTCCTAAGCATGACAAGGCGACAGCCCCTGTTTGTATATTGTCTCCACTTGGAAATGGAAGTGGCATACCATCTGAACTCATTATGAGCTAAATCATTAAAGATATAATACAGAAGGAACAAACTAATAAACCTAGCACCTTAGAGTTTACTAAGAAAATGTCTGACAAAAAGAAATTAAATAATGAAATTGCAAATCAGTTCTTATAAATTATTAACCTCCACATGGTACGTAAATTCAGAACCACAGAATCTAATACAAGAAGAAATAATGTACCTGTCTGAAAATCTGAAGAACAGTAGTTGTTGTAAAAAATTCCTTCTTTGATTGCATGACTTTGGCTATGTCAAGTAAAGTTCCATCTAGATGAACTGGGAACAATAAGTAAGCTTCATGTTTCCGTGATCCGTCTTGCGTGCCCTATGCACAAATATAAGATAAGTCAATCGGCTCATTTGATGGAAGATTCCAGCATAAATGTAAACAAATACATGTAATCGTCTTTGCGACAAGTTGTCCTTCTTAGTGTTTCACTACCAAAATTCAAGTAATTGTCTCGTATCACTATCGTATGACAATAAAATATACATCTAGTGCTAGGGACTTGTAGTTTGGCAAGCGTGTGAAGTTTCATTCTAAACCATATTTCACATAATCGCAGTTCTGGTAATGCAATACGTAGTACATGGTGTATCAGTATGATGCTAGAGATTGATTAGATGATCTATAAACCAAAAAGTTTATTTCAATGTAGAAATACGTTCACCCACAGAACAAAATCAATATAATTCGTCTGTGGTATTAAGATAATTAGCAGATCTAGCTAGAGTAACAACACCAGATGCTTCAAACGAGGCAGTTCGACATAAATACAACTGAAGTACCTTGACAGGAATGACTACATGATCGAGGAGGGGAAGCAAATTAGGATGATTGAACAGGGAGGAGACACGGATCTCCTGCTTAACCAACTCCAACTGCTCCTGTGTTTGTATGATGACTTTCTTCATCGCATATGTTCCATGATCTGAAGAGAAGTAAGAATCAAAATAGAATCAGCCCATACTATGTTCGCCATCAAGACCTTTCGGCGCTAGGAATTGGAGCGGTAGTAAAGCAATTCAAAGAAGCTTGGAAAAGGTTGTTTCCAAAGCATTTGATCAGCCATCGTGCGCCTTACATAATATTCCGGACGACAAACGAAACAGCAACGCAATTCATCAATACAGATCCAAGGAACGATTGTGACAGGCGAATCTAATGGAACTCAAGATCAATTGGGCGGAATCCAAATCAACATTGGAAAATTTGACAAAAACAAGAGCAGTCCGATCGGATCTAGAGCGGGAGACCTGAGATGTGGGAGGGATCGATGGACTTGTTGCGGGCGAGGCCAGCGGCGCCATCGGCGACGACCTCTTTAACGAGGAAGACGTAGGCGAAGCCGCCCTCGCCGAGCTGCCTGACGATCCGGAAGCGGTTCTCGTTGATCCAAACGTCTCCGCCCCCGTTGACGGCGTCATAGAAGGCGTTCAGACCCGAGAAGGAGCATCCCATGTTGGTGTCGCTCACCTCCTCCTTCCCCTCTCCCTCCCACTTTCTTTCTTTCTCTCTTTTCCTATGGTTTATGAATCTTCGTGTCGGTCGCCTTCCTATTATTGCTCCTCAAGGAGAGGGCATCGTTTCTCCCTCCCTCCCTCCCTCGCTCTCTCTCTCTCTCTCTCTCTCTCACTGTCTCTCAAACATGCAATCCTACCAAAAAAAAAAAGAATTAACTGTTTTACTCTGTGGAATCAGATTTGTCCTAAAATGTTTCTTGTTTCTTAAAAATCATTAGAAATAATGTATATGTCATGAAATTTGGATATATATATATATATATATATATATATATATATATATATATAATAATAATAATAATCTCTGTGTTATTAATCTAATGAGGCCTCCTCGGTTGGGCCTCAAATGGTGGAATATGATACATACATACATGCAAGTCTGGTGTCTACCTTTGGCGTAAACAACCCCACCATAATGTCTCGACTATTCGATATCCAACTTGATGTCATGTGAAATGGCTCATGTGATTCTCGAGGTGTTGACTTATCAGCTGATCATCGTCAAACGAAGCCTACCAAATTCGCAAGTCAAACTTTCAGCGCTAACAGTGAAACATCGGACGGACTAAGGAGTAGCGAAATCTTCCGATTCTGGCTTTGTTGGCGATGGAGATTGATGCGACTGCTTAGCTGCAGTTTGGACCAATACACCATCTATGCTACTCGACTTGTGGTGTTTAGCTACACAGATTCGTGGCTAAGAAACATTCAATCTACTGAGATTGAATTCCTATGCTTCTTCTGTTGCTCGATTCTCTTCTTTTGATGCTGTAGCCAAATGAGAGACGGGACAAATCGGTGTGTACACCGCAGCAGCTTATTTGGGGATTTGTTTCTGTTTTGTTTTACCTTTCTCTAGAACAGAATCAACATAGAGTTATTTGCTTTCCTTTCAAAAAAGAAACATGCATTGAGATCTCAGTATCTGTCTCTTAAGTTCCAGCATGAATGAGCATATCGAACCTATATTATCACTTATTGCAGCAACCCAGCTTTGTGCCGTCGACGATGCTGTACACCTATCTTGGTGGGCGTCAAACAAACATCAGCTCATTTGGCGAGCTTCAGATCTCGGAAGAGAATTAATTGTAGACTCCATGTTCGAGCTGTGCATGATCACATCTACGTTTAGCAGTTTCCATTTCATGATTGAATTAAATCACTTTGATACACACATTTAGAACTCAGCCAAGAACCAATACACCCATCACAAATTAATCACCTCTCTCTCTCTCTCTCTCTCTCTCTATATATATATATATATACTGTACAAATTCCTCATATACCAAGCTAAAGATATTTGATCTTCTTCATAATTCGGTCACCTTGGTCCCGAGAGCTCCATCGCTTCCACCAGCAACGAGTCATCAGTGAGATCAGAGTATCGTTCCGAGGAGAACTCGGGCACCCTAAACTTATGAACCTCTGTCCTCTGAGACGCTTCCCATCTCTCCGCAAGGCCATCACCTTCAAGCATGCGAACCACCTCAGACATTTTGGGCCTGTGTCCCGGGACATACTGAGTGCACAAGAGCGCAACTTGGACCATCTCTTCCAGCTCTATCCTGTCGTAGTTCTTCAGGTCCTTGTCGACAAGCACATCGAGCTTCTTTTCTTGGTGCATCTTCCTCACCTGATTGAATAACCAACAAGAAACATCCTAGTAAATGACAAGAACCATGTACGAAGAAAGCATCATGTCATTTGACCTCCGTGTTGTGCATACCCAGTCAAGCATGGCACCCTTCTGTTTTGCCGCTTTTCCATATTCCAGAGCTCTCAAGCCAGTAATCAGTTCGAGAAGAAGAATTCCGAATCCGAAAACATCAGTTTTATCGGAAGACTGCCCCGTTGAGAGATACTCGGGAGCTATATGTCCCACGGTTCCCCTCACAGCAGTAGTCACATGTGTATCCCTGTGATCTAGAAGTTTTGCTAGCCCAAAGTCTCCTACAACAGCCTCACAGTAGTCATCCAGCAATATGTTAGCGGCCTTTACATCTCTGTGAATGATCTTGGGATCACACTGTTCATGTAGGTACAGTAATCCCCTTGCAGCTCCCAAGGCTATTCTTTTCCTGGTACTCCAATCTAATGCTGGTATTTCTGCACACAATGTGGAAAATAAAAAAGATTCAGTCTCTTGTCATGTGTTCAGCATGCTAAAGCCTCTATGCTACTAGAAAAGATCAATGATATCATTGTCAAACTCCAAAGAGCCTTCTGAATCATTTTATGTGATTGTATCCAGAAATAGTAAGATAGCTGTGTGACCTCATGTTTTGTTTAGAACCTCTATATTCATACAATTTTTGCTGCAGAATACAAATGCCTACCAAGCTCATATAACCATAGTAAATTTTAAGTAACATAATTTAGTTAAATGATTGAATAGCTGTCTATATTCCTATTTATCCATACTAAAACCACCAAAAAGGGTGTGATATTATCTACATCTATAACATCTAATCTTGCTTCGTGGTTAATTAGTTTGTACACAAGCAACAGAAAATTTTACATCACATCTCAAATTCCTAAAATAATTTATTCCCCAAAAAACTGGCTTTGTGTGCTGCACACAAATTACCAATGGCATAATGCATATAGTTTTCATCTTCAAGAAGAAAACCTAAATTATCACCTCTGAGTCGAGAAGCAACACTTCCATTTGACATGTATGGGTAAACCAGAAGCCTTTCTGTCGCAGTCATGCAGAATCCACACAGCCTAAGAAGGTGTCTGTGCAGAGCTAAGCTTATCATTTCAACTTCAGTTTTGAACTGGATCTCTCCGCCCGCTACATTCCCATCCTTCAGTCTTTTAACAGCTACCAAGGTTCCATCTTGTAGCTGAGCCTTGTAGACATTTCCAAAGCCACCTTTGCCAAGCAGGTTTTTACTGCTAAAGTTGTTTGTAGCAACCTGAAGCTCCCTGAACTGGAATCTTCTCAGGTTACCGAGGCAGACTTCTTCCTTATGTTGGTCTGAAAAATGATATGGTGGTTACGACAAGTAAATGATCAAAGATAACACAAACTCACCGATGATACAGGTATTGGTTTATAAGCCAGAGAACACGATGTTGTCTTTAAATTTCACTGCATAGTTACTTACCATTGACATCAAAGAAAATTTGTTGGTTGTGCCTTCGACTGCACCATATAAACAGCCCAACCACAAGACCAAGGAGACATATGCTTCCGAGGCTGGATGCAAGGGCGAGAGCTAGCTTGTGTCTTTTGGTCCTTCGAGACATTGGAGCACCTTAAGAGAACAAAAAATAATAGTCGGGATTCAGGAAAGGAGGTTTGCAAAATAAAATGAACCATGACATGAACCTAAAGGCTTGTTAGTTTCTTTGTCAATTCTATTTGCTCAGCAAACGAACAGGCATACAGAATTTGGTTATCTGAAACTCATTATTTCACAGTTGAAGAATACCCCATATGCTCTTTTCATGCAACAGGATGCTCTTCTTTTGCAATTTCCTTTTATTTTCAATGCAATCACAAGCTGCAGCGAACTAAACAATGTCAGTGAGTTAGCTACAGTTTGAATTTCCAGGCTGGTTTTCTGCCAAAAAAAAAGGTCCGGGCCATGAGTCTAAAAGCAAAATTAGTTCTTGAATTAGAAGGATGGAGGACAAATGGAATTCAAAAAATAACTAGTTAATGAATTAGTCTGTCTTTTGTTGAGCAAAATAAATCCATCTTGTAAACATTCCTCGTCACGGTGAATGCTATACATCCTAGAATGCAGGAGAGTAAATCCTAAAAATATGATTTCAAGAATTACTGAAAGATAAAATACTCTTTCATTTCAGCAAGTTAAGGGAAATTGGGAAGGATGGCAACAAGTACTCTTTCATTACAGCCATAAATAATTACCGAAGGAATAATTTTGTTTAGTATAAAAAGATGGAGGCACCATAAGTCAGAAGCAGTTGAACCGTGACTGTCTCTTCTATCAGTTATGCAGATTCAGAAACAAATGAATTGGAGGTTGATCCAGCAGATAAAAAATTTCATGAATCATAGCAGATGATTCAGAAGGAAAAAATGTTAGTTTTCCAAAGCCTGCTTTTGATTTCTTGTAAGTTGAGATTGGTTCTCCTGTCAAGTTCCTGTAGCAATATAGATGGCTTCCGTGTAGGCTTATTGTAAAGATCAAGCTACTAGAGATGACCAAGAAAGCTGGTGTTCAAGGGAGAACATTTAGTGATCTGGAGCAGGAAAAATGGATGAATACCATCTGGACTCTGGTATTTAGAGTCATCGAACAAACACTCGGAGCTATCGAGCTTCTTTGGCCAAGACCACTATAGGAGAATGATGAAGCAAACCCCTTTTACACATGAACAGCATAAATGAATATGTTGCAAAAAGTCATATGCCTATGGTCATGACAATTTATGTTTATGCTTCAACATAGTAACACAAATTGGTCGCTGATAAAAAATAACTAGAATTAGATTGAGAAGCTGTAGAACTTTTAGATGGAAATTTTCGTCGCAACTCGTACCCTGAGCATCATTTATATTGAAGGTACTTGGCATAGGCATCATCCCATAGCATTGGTGCTCCAAGTCAGTTGGGCATATCAAAGGATTTCCAACAATGCTGCAGGGAATGCAAAAAAGAATGTGTTAATATTAGATTATGCATTGTGGAACAAAGAAAAAGGAGAACTTTCGGAGCAGAGCATAGCATAGCATACTAATGATACCAGTAACTTATAAGCTGCACAAACATGTAGATCAATCTTAAGCCTAACAGGGGCAAAAAAAAAATGATCATCTGCCTCTTTATGTACAAATAGTAAAAGATATGAAAAATATAGAATTCGGTGACAATTTGTCACTTCAAAAATTAATGTCCAAGTTTTCGAAGTTGCACCAATTCAATCGAGTTGAATCATGGTCCATAAGGAAGATTGAAGTTATCATAAAGAAATGATCCTCTGCCTCTTTATATACATAAAAATATTGATTAATTAAAAGGGTATGAGAAATCTAGAATTTACAGACAATTCTTCGCTTCAGAAATAAATGAACAAGGCTTTGAAATGGCATCCAAACAAATTGAGTCGAAGGAAGATTGGAGTTTTTCCATCGGCCACAGCTAACAAGTCTTTAAATCGACTGCTTCTACAGTTTTTGTGGCAAATGGCAGTACGAATCAGAGAAAAAGTAATCGAGATTGAACTTTCAGAAGATACAATGAATTACTAGGTCAAAATTTAAATGCATAAAAAAGCAGTGCAGCAGAAATGGAAGAGACTTACTTGAATGCTTTCGGTGGAGACTTTGGGATAGGGCCACTCAAATTATTGTACGATAGGTCCCTGAAACATAAATGCCACGAGATGCCTTCTTTGGTTACAAGCATCCATCCGAAGAAACCATCTCCTCAAAGCATGCAACAGACTTACATGAAAATGAGCGGAGTGATGTCGATCAACGGCAGAGGAAATGACCCGGAAAGACTGTTGTTGTTGAGCCTCCTTCACAGTAACCGAATGCGAAACAACAAGAGTTGGTAACCCAGTGATTCGAAAGCATAGGATTTCTACTAGGCTACCTTTCTACCTTGTAAAGATTCAACTTTGTTTACGGTTCTGCACACTTACAGGTACTGGAGGCCTTTCAAGTTGCTCAACGAAGCAGGGATCCGACCGGAGAATTTGTTGTTAGAGAGATCGAGGGTGTGAAGCTTGGACAGCTTCCCGATTTCTGGAGGTACCGGTCCTGATATGTTGTTGTTCTGCAGCAGCCTGCACGAAGACAGCAAGCTTAGGAGAAAGAGGGATCCAAGTTTGGTCGACGAATCCCAGCCATCATAAGCAACTTACACGATTTCGAGATTTGTCAGGTTTCCTATGCTTGGAGAAAGTGTACCGGATAGATCCTGGCCCGGAGTGCCTCTGTTAAAATAGCTCTCGAGCGTTATACCCTTGTCAAAGATGGGAAGAAAGAAGAGATGGTAGGAAAGCATCTGATGTCGACAAGCTCGTTGTGAAACTTACAGCCCGACGACCAGGTTCTCAGATGAGCATGTGATCATAGTCCAGCTGCATGGATCAACAGAGTCCTTGTCCCAGTTCTCAAGAACACTATGAGGATCCACAAGAGAAGCTTTGATGCCCATTAGAGCTTGCACTAAAACAGAGCACAACACATCAAATGGGAAAAAGGGACCGATCGATTCAGTCCGGTGAAAACAAAACGGAGGCAACAACATGTCATTTACGCAGTACCTTCGTAGTTGACACCTTTAGGGGAGAGCACCGCGGTCGCTGCAGCCCAGGACCAGAAGAACATCATCCAAAAGACCAAATCTTTACCCATTTTTCCTTGCATTGAACTCACAGGCTATGAAGAACAGGTAGGAGGAGTCTTTTAACAAGACGATGGGTAAGAAGGCTTGCACACAGAGAGAGAGAGAGAGGGAGAGAATAGCTGAATGGAGAGTCAGGACGTCACATCATCGATGGGTTTCTTCATTGCATTGCCTCCCTTCTGATTGATAGCTGGCCCTTTTCCAGTCAGAAGAAAGAGGCAGCTTTGTTGCATGCGTTCCTTATGTCAGGCGCCATGACAACGTATCAACAAGGAAGCCTTGATGCCTCCATACAAGAAAGCGGGTGGGAGACTGTAACTTGGTCTTGTTGGAATGGGTAGAGGATGGACAGGTGCAGAGAAAAATGACAGTTTTGAGGAGTGCAAGTGGAACGGAGTATGATGCTTCAAAAAGGTGAGTAGTTCACTTGTTGGATTTTATGACAGATTAGAGAAGGCTGTTATCGTCGAATCAAGTAAGAAGTGAATCGATCGATTTTAGATAACATTAAAGCAAGATGAAAAGGACAGGAGGAGTGTAATGACCTGCTTCATCACTTCTTTATCGGAGAATGAAAAAGGCATCCGAAGGGTGGCGTGGGGGTGCGGTGCGCGACAGAAATGCTTTTCACCGCACAGCTATCTATCCATCTATCTATCTATCTCAATATCATAGCAATGCGATCAAAGGCATCTCTCGTGCGACAATCTTCCGTCGAGCACGAGACACCTCAACAGCCGAAGAGACGGTATCTCGAGGAGATGATGATGCGTGGGGAGAAGGAAAAGAGTGACGGGAGATGGTGTTGCTTGTTGCGCCATGGGAATCCAACGTCCGCCCGGGTCGGCCACTCTCGTCGGTCACTACTGTTGCAGAGTGGGGCCAGGAGGTGGCGCGGCCTCGATGTTCGTGGCGGCCAACAGGTGTTTGTTGGATTGCCTTGGCCTTTAAAGCGCGGAAGTGTGCGGAGGAGTACGACGCGTAGGGTGACATCGCTGGGAAGGATACTCCATGCCCCAGGTGGTCCTCCACCTCACCGCAAAATTACCACCAGTCACGGCATCAATTTGATTCAGAGCGGTAAAAATAAAGCAGCAGCAGCAGCAGCAGTGGGTATTCAAAAGCAAAAGCTGCCACATCCCTTTCTTTTTTTAGGCCTTCCGACGTGTACGGCCGTGGTTTTCCCATAAAAAGATATTCCACTTTTTTTATTATTATTTTTACAAATAATATCTTTAATTTAAAATATATATATATATTCATATCAAATAATTTCTAATGCATTATGAGTCTTTTTGTATCATTTACGGTGTTGATTTATAGTGTTTTTATTATGATGATATACCAAAGCACTACTACAACAACAAGTAAAAATAATATAGTCAGTTTTTTTAGGAATAATTTAAATATTTCTTGAATTAAGATACATTATTATTTAGAAAACACCAAAAGGAAACGTGTTTTGAAAAAAGAAAAAGAAAAGGTGATATTTTCTGGAGAATTGGCACGTAATCTTTAATATTAGTGCTCGACTTGATTCACACACGATCCGGTTAAGCCACGATAAACCCTCGAGTACTCATCAGAAGATCGCGGATCTCTTGCAGCACTGAAGCACATGTGAAACAGAAACATGTTATCGGCAGCACCAACATGCGGACAAAACATCGCCATCGACGATGAGATCTTTGTTGGATACGAAATAAACACTCGATATAAATGATGAGTCATCTATCAACTCGACGACTTTTGTTTCCTGTTAATTAAGCCGGCACCTCCTGACTTGGGACCGACCCAATCTGCTTGCAGCCTTCATAGCCATCTCCGGTGAACTCGGGCAACGTAAGATCCCACCACTGCCTGGGAATCAAAGAATCGATCACCAGGAAAGTCAACTCTCGTATTCTCCCGCAAGCAAAAAAAGATAATTCGTTTCTTCTAAAGGAGATTCACATTCTTGTGGTATAAAGTTGATGATAAAGTTTTATACTAGAAAAGCTATCTTTTGAGACTACAAATTTAGATTGACGAGGTGGCAGGGTTTTGCTGTCTTACCAGTGTTTGCTTTCCTTCACCATCTTCACAAAAGAACGATAGGCCACCTACCACTTTCTCAAAGTAATAACACTGCCACTATGAACGAACGAGAGGCAACTGTTGGCCCTTCGACTTGTGGAGAATCATCCTTCTCTACTTTTAAACAAGAAAGGTCGCCTCAATCTCTTTTTGCTAATGGAACACTCGCAAAGATTGCTTTGACAGACAGTGCGCGTTACCAACAAAAACATCTGACACCTAATGATGATCTTTCGGCCTTCTGATGAGGTGCTCGAATCGAAAAAGCACCGATGCTGATCATGTTCCTGCAGGTGATCCGATAGGTTAGTGCATGAAACCTAAGGATCCTTAGCGAGAGAGAGAGAGAGAGAGAGAGAGAGAGAGAGGCATGATTCCTCCGTTCCTAATGCATTATTGGAGTATGTCACTCTGGCCATTTTGTTCTCTCGGCCAAGATCAACCTCTCGACAACAGTTGAAACAAGTATACTACAGATATTAGGGGCCTGCAATCGTTGTGTTCGAGAGGACTTCCAGTGTCTTTTATATCTCCAATGCAACCTATTAAAAGTATATTTTCGAATTTAGCTTGGTGGTAGTCTCATCTCTTCCTAAAACCAAGTTGCGGTTTCCAAGGTCGTTGTCTGCGTTCTGTTCTTGCGGCTCACAGGTCCTGTCTCCCAACTTTGGATTGCGCGCAAATAAGGAACACCAAAACTGATCCAACTCCTCTTACCAAGTGGGCTGAAAGCTGATGAGCTAAAGTTGGCAATTCTCTGTTACGGCAAACATAAACTCTCTTTCAAATCTCTATTTTGATCTCATCCGCCGTATACATATACACGTAGATGCTCGATCGTCTCTCTCTTCATGGCGTACTTCCCGTTGTTAGCTCTCATGGCACTCTCCTCCTTGCTTCGATCGACCACCCCTGCCCCTGCCGGACTTCAACTCGGTCTCACCCACGTGGACGCCGGCAGCCCTTTCACGTTCACGGAGCGCGTCCGGCGTGCCGCGCAAAGAAGCAGGCACCGGAGGGAGGTCCTCGAAGCCAGGCTGGCCAACTCCTCCGGCGACATCCAAGTCCCGATCACGTCATCGAAGTTCGAGTACAAGCTGGAATTCGCCATCGGCACACCGGAGCTCAACGTTACCGCCATACTCGACACCGGCAGCGAACTGGTATGGACGCAGTGCCGACCCTGCGACCCATGCGTGCGGCAGAGCACCCCCGTTTATGACCCCTCCGATTCATCCTCCTTCTCCCGGCTTCCTTGCACCAGTCCCTTGTACGATTACCAAGTCTTCAAGCGCTTCGATCCACCAACGTGCCACTATGCCTACGGCTATGGCTCGGGGGCCACTCAGGGCGTTCTGGCCATGGAGACGTTCACATTTGGCACGAAATCTGTGTCCAACGTTACCTTCGGCTGCAGCAGGCAAAGCAAAGGCAACTTCGCAGGAACGTCCGGCATCGTTGGGTTTGGCCGAGGAAAGCTATCGCTGATATCGCAACTCGGTTTCCGCAAATTCTCTTACTGCCTCACTTCATTCAACAGTTCAAGCAGCAGCCATCTTCGGCTTGGGTCTCTTGCGACCCTGAATGGTACCGCAAGTAAAGTTCAATCCACGCCTTTCCTGGATGACACCAATCTATACCGCGTCTCTTTACGAGGGATATCGCTGGGTGAGGCCCTCTTGCCAATTCCGAACGCCACCTTTGAGTACAGAAGAGACGAGCTTAGTGGTACGGTGATAGACTCCGGCACGGGCCAGACGCAGTTGCCCAAGCCCGTGTACGAGATCGTCAAGCAAAACATCACGTCTCTCGTTGGCCTTCCCGTGGTTGACCTGTCGTCGACCATCGGGCTTGACCTCTGCTTCTCAGTCTCGTCATGGCCGCCGCCGCCGGTGCCGGACATGACGTTCCACTTTGACAATGCCGATATGACGATACCGCCGGCGAACTACATGTACCCCGACCAAAACGCCGGCGCGTTCTGCTTAGTGATGCAGAGGTCCGAAAGCAACTTGACGATCGTCGGCAACTACCAGCAGCAGAACATGCATGTAGTCTACGATGTTGCAGGAAGAACGCTGTCCTTCATGCCAGCCCGATGTGAAGACTTGTAAATCATGGCTTTTCAAGTATGCCTCATCGTGAAAGAAATTTGAAATAGTGAAGATTTCGTTCTTGTCAATGTAACACATGTTATGAGGATGACATCATTAGCAAGCGCTCAAATTCATCATCTTCTCGATCATCACTTTCCGAGTTCTGTATATTTTTTTTGTTTGTTTCCGAAGCGTCGCTACGATTCCCCAAGAGATTTCGGACGAGTCTCTTGATGTCTCAAAAACGAAAAGGTGGTGAGCGAAGCAGCAGGAGTCGTTGTCGGGGACGGAGAGGCGGTGGTCGACGGAGAAGGATCTCATGGTGGAGGCGCGCCGTTGTCTGCCTCGTCAGTTAGATGCTTTGAGAACCGTGCAAGGAGAAACATAATTCTATTATTGTATCACAGAGCATTGCCTTTCGAGGGTTAATTTTCTAGCTGACTTGAAGGCTTGACGCCATCTTTTTCTCTCTAAAAGAACAACAAAAACACCATATAAATTATGACAGCCGCTAAGAGAGGAGTGGCATTTGTATCGGTCGATGGATTAGGAGACGTACGATCCCAAGTGGCAAATACTCCCGACTCGGATGCTATAACTTCAGCTGGCGCCGATGGTCTCACGGACCTCATCGAAGCAGGCTTGGGTTGTCGGAGCAACACCGTGCGACTCTCTATACTGGGCTATGATCAAAGGATATTATATATATATATATATATATATATAAGAGAAGCTGAATTTTAATGACCGGTGCTTTGGATTGATTAAAGCAAGAGAAGTCATGCTGGAAAACCTTGAGTCCATGGTTCAGCTGAGTAAATAGTTGAGGGCTCATTTGTGAGCCACAGAAAAGTGAAAGCAAAATTCCTTTCTGGCAGAGATAGCTTCAGATCCCATTCACAGTTGAAGATCTCTGCTGCATCGCAGGCGTAATATTTGTGAACCTTGTTGTGATCATGAGACTCTTATGGGAAGTAACCTCAGGGAAGAAGTGTTGGCGAAATAACTTGGAAGTAACAAATCTCTGATCATTCTAGCCCTATAAGCAGCAGAATAGCACTGCTCCCACTTAGAACACAGTGAGGAACCGACTATCATCGTGTGTTACAGACGATGCATGCACTCACAATCAAGGAGATGATAAACTCGAATACACTTCATTGCAGGAGTCGTCCTCCTTTCTACTTATTTTTTCATCGTCGAGCTCGGTGGTCATCGTTGCCCAAATCTTTCACTAGGCATCATATCTTCCCACTAAATGCTAATCAGAGGCACTCACGATGTCCATCTGCTTTGATATGGATGCCACTAAAAGTGGGTCTTCGAAGGTGATAAGGTCGAGATAGGGCTAGATATCTTCAGAGGAAAGTCAAGCCTCGATGGATATTGTATAAGTTGGGAACTACAGAAGAGAAGAGTTGCCTTTCAAAGTGACATAATAAACAAACTGGGGATTCTTTCTTGCAAACTCTATCTTAGATTCTGTCAAAAGAAAAAGCCAGTTCGATGAGAGTGGTTTATGATTGATGTCTCGGTCCTTTGGTGTATTCCATGGAATACTGTGCATCGGGTGATTCTTCGGATGGTTTAACCACGGTTAAGTAACTAGACTTTAAGGGAATTCTGATACGTTAGAAGACCTTCATCGTGCATCGACGGAGCTCGGAAGACTTTTCACCTACCCAATATTAATTCCATGCAAAAACAGGGTAGAAGTAGCACAAAACTAGGGACTACGGAATATATGTAGGAGCTGCACGATGGTATCGCTTCCAATGATAGCCAGCACAAAGTAGTCCCTCGATGACTAAAGGAAAAGAGCAAGAAGCATCCTTTCTCTGCAGGAATGGCTCTCCGCCGTCCAAATCGCTGCTCCACGGTGTGCCAGCCACGGAGATAGATGAACCCTCGGTTAGGCCTGCAAAAGAAGGTGAATCTTTTTGTCCATCGTCGACCTTTTGTTTTGATGCCTCTCTTAGGAAGCCGGAGCTGATCCCAGGGTTCATTCCATTATATATGGGATGCACAAAAGAAAGGGAAAGGGAAAGGAAAAGGAAAAGGAAAAGTTGCTCGGGTACATCGTGCAGCAACTACATTAAAAGTCGTGCGGCACCGGAACCGGAACTGGCACTGGTGCATGTAGTTTTTGGCCGCAAAACAAAGGGAATAATGCATCTGTGCAGATAGCAAGTCTATGATCGTGATGCAAGAAGGAGAAGTGTGGGAAGCGGACACCAGGTCCAGGTGCGTTGCAGAGAGGAAAGAGAGGTGAAGTGGAGGACCCCATGTGTTCCAGAAGTCTAAGTTTTCTGCACTCCGACTGATGAAGACTTGCAGGCTTCGGCAACCATCAACGTGGACGTATGTGAGCATCACCTTTTCATCTGTGGCTGTCATCAGACAGAGGCTCGGATGTTGCCATCGGAAGCTTTCATCAGAGATGAAAAGGCATGCATCTTTCGCATCGAAGAAAGAGTAGCACAAGTGATCCTCCTTCCATACCTCGCACATCAGCTAGTATTCATTCTTCATGTCAAAATCCTTGAACCGGGCAGGGCCAGAATGGGTTCCATACCAACAACGGTGGAGACATCGATGAACGGTAGGTACGACTTCTCATAAAAAGATCAGACAGAGGTCCGAGAATTGGAGAGGTCAAAATCTTCATCGCATCCGGAGACCGATATGACTGACTACTCTTAAAGCTCAATTTGCCACCTCTCGGGCAGGAGGAGTTCTCCGACGCTAATGCAGTATAAGACACGTTTTACAGAAGCGGATTACAGCCGACGGCCATTGTTGTCTTCTATGCCTGTGGATGATCTGGTAACAAACAAAAATCGATGAGCGGAGGTCTCGCAAGAGTAGACTTCCCGCATGGCTGCAGAAAAAATATGTACGGTCCTATGCGACTAAGGAGAAAGACAAGCAAGGAAAGATGAAGAACATGCTTAACATGCTCGGGATGGATTCCTTCAGAATAGGAATCACAAGATGATATGAATCGGACGCAATTCATAATAGCCATTCAATAGAAAGACTGAATGATGTGAATTGGCATATGGGACTGTGACCGATGCACCTCACCCCTCGTTCTAAGTTTCTGCATGTCCGTAATGTATATTGTGAATTTTTAGGATCAGTACATTCTACTCCGAATCATTCATGGTTGATTTGACCCACTTTCCTTTCCTATGCTCCCACTCTCACTTGTGGATTGATTGGTTGCTGTCGTAGAAAGCAGTCCCTCTATGTGCAGAGTAATTGAACTGGTAGTGGCCCTGTGCGTTCGAATGCTTCGAGGAGTGTTTGTTGGTCTTGCATGTAGCATCATCATACACGAAGGTCAATTTTTTGTCATGTAAATATAGTTGTGCAAGTTTCTTAAGATCGATAGTCGGGAACTTGTGTTGGATCACAATCTTTTTTGGATCGAAACTACGATTAGCTTTTCTTCCTTTGGGGTCGCTTTTTGGGTTGACAGAGAAATCGGAAAAGAAGGAAGGCATACAATCTTCCTTGCAACCCCTACGCCAAGTCGTTTTATTTCTGAACCACAATGTGAGGCAGTGAATTGGAAAATGTCGCTAGAAAACATCATTGGATAAGACAAAGAATACGTTGAAACACGAAGCAACAAAGTTGATGATAGCTGAGAAAATGGAAACACGATAACATGAAAAATGGCCACCATTACTTCCCATCCATTTAAACTCTTCCTGCAAAGATGGAGAAGACTAGTTGTTGTCACCGCAACAAGTGCGGCCGATTTGGTCAGTAGCTCACGGTGAGGTTTTGCTGCTTCCTACTTCACCACAGGGATTCTAAATAAGGATGAACTTTACTCGCATTACTTCCTTTATACAGACTTGGACAGCACAAGGATACATCAGCAGCAGCTTCCTCTCACGATTCATCCGCTAACCATTATTTTGTCCGGCACGATCACCGATCACAAACTAGGAGGCACACGACCAGCTGGTCATCTACGAAGGGACGAAAGAAAGCGCCTAATAACAAATGGAAATAAGCTATTATTTCAGCTGAGCCAAGGATCGACGAGGTGGACCAGGCGAGACGCCAGGGCGCAAGTCACACGGCGACGGTTTGCCTGTCGAGGTCCACGAAGTGGGTCTCATGGCTTTGAAGATCCATGAAGCGGCTCTCGTGGAACTTGGCGATGAAGGCGGAGGCCTTCCTGTCGACGTCGGGCTCCCCCACCCACTTCCCTCGGTCCTCGTCGCTGGGTCGGATCTTCCTGGACACGTACCTCGGCTCCCAGTCGGCCTCCTCGTCCTTGTACTTGGCCTTGAAGAAGAGACAGGAAGAGGACTTGGAAGACGACTGGCTTCCTCCCATCTCTCTTCCACACGCTGCTCTTCAGGGGGCGCTCTGCGAGGAGTTCTAGGGAGCTTCTGCTCCTTTTATAGCCAAGGGAGGCCCTGAGCTAGTGGTGGTGGTGGTGGCGGGGTGGGGGGAAGGTAGCTTTGATAGATTCCAGGGGCAGTCGTAGACGTTTGAACGGTGCGAATTAGCTGCGTTGTGTGTGCTTCACAGTTGGTAAGAGATACCATCCATGCACACCGGTTGGACTCGTTCCAAGTTTTATCTTCTTCTACTGCTCCGTCTCTGTGCTTTTCTAACACAATTCGACAGGGAAAACATTATGCAAGCAGCCTAATAGCCTCACGTTCACCTGTCATTCACATTGCAGATCGGAACAATCAGTCACCTACGGAATCACCAGAGCATATAAGCCATGGCATGGAACCATGATCCTCATCCAGGAAACTAATATTTTAAGAGAGTTCATATTCCAGACCTCGAGAGATCGATTACTGTTGATCGATTGGCCTTGCACCTTCTGAATCGTCTTATCCAGCATGCAAATCCGAAAGATGCTTCCTGCAAAGATAAGATGGTATTACATTTTACTTTAATTTTTCGACATGGAACACCGATGATTGCAGGCACAGAGAGAGAGAGAGAGACGAGGACACGATGAAGATGAAGGCGACCGAGAGAGTACTTTCTTCATGCGCTCAAAAGCAGTCGACTTTGTTTGGCCTGCCAAACTAGCAGATGCAATCACGGAAAGATAGGCAAACTTTAGAGATGTCATGGATTAGTATTATTTTAGTCGCTACTTTAGTGTTGCTCGCTGTAATCACGTTGCTTAGTAGTATATCATTAGGGGTAGAATCTTGATCAGGCAAAAGGGATTTGGCTTGGTAGGTGAAGCCGATTTCTGTGGGCTGTGAGATTGTGCTGCCAGTACCAATTGCTTGATCCGAACCAGTTTCCACCTGCCATTGGGAAAGAGTGCTCAAAGGAGGGGGGAAGGGGACACCCAGTCAAGGTGGTAGAGAGGGATCCCGGAATAAAGAAAGATCCATGTGATATGATTAACGCTCTTTCTTGGTGGACTAATCATCTGCTAAATCTCTTTTTCTTCTTCCTCTTCTGGTGCGACAAAAGGACCACGACAGCGTTGTCACCGCGAACCCTAAATGCCGAGCCTTCAAAATATACTTGTAAAGGCACTTTGAACGAAGAAGAAGAAAAAGAAGCCCTCTTCCGTGCCTCGCAAATAGAAGAAGACCACAACGGAAGCATCGTCATTCCATTTGCAGACATCAACAATACGTTTTTTACTCTCTTTTTACGAAACAGAGCTCAGCATGACGTCAAAAAACATTAGTGGAGAATGATTATTAATATATAAAAATAAAAATGGATATCATGACACGTAAAAATGATTAAATGGCATCGAGAAATTAAGTTTATTAGCTAATTTCAAAAAAGGAAATATTGATCGTTTTCGGCACGTTCGCAATCCTTCCTGTTTAAACCGGTTCGTTTGGGCCATCGGTTCGGCTTCCCCGGCTTAACATGGCCATCGGTCCATCAGAGACTGGTCCAGGTTGGTTGTCTCGGCGCAGCAGAAGAGATCGGTAGACGACAGACCAAGGGATTCCGACGCCCGCCGCCCGCCGAATCCATGGCCCGACCACGGTCGCCCACGAATGATCTCCCCCCATCCCTCGGCGGCTACAAGGTCTCGAAGCCTCTTTTTGCATCGGCATTGTTGGTCCTCGATTCCATCTTGGTGGCTCTCATCATCGCCTACGTCCCTTGTAAGATGCCCGAGATCACTTCTTACCCTCTCTTCACCGGTTTTCCCTTCTTTCTTCTTGATTAACTGATGATGCCGAGGTCTGATGTATCTTCTTGATTCTGCCCTCTCTGTTTAGATACCAAGATCGATTGGGACGCGTACATGTCCCAGGTGATGACTCTCTGTGACCTAACCAGGCCTCGTTGGTCTCTTCTTGGAACGGACAGGAGGCTTTCCATCTTATCGGGCTCATCTTTCGTTGTTTGTTCTTGCAATTGGCGGCAGGTAGATGGGTTTCTCGGAGGAGAGAGGGATTACACCAAGCTGAAAGGGGACACGGGGCCGTTGGTTTATCCGGCTGGGTTTCTTTATGTCTACTCCGCCATCAAGTTTCTAACCGGCGGGGAGGTCTTTCCTGCTCAGGTGCGATCTCGATGGACGTCGCAAGATTCTTTCTCTACCTTCTTTTCTTTTTATTTTCCTTTCGTGTTCTTTCACCAAGATGTGTCAAGATTAACTATATTCAAAATTCTTAGGAGCACTCTTCTTTTTATGCTTGATCTTTAGTTGTGCGATTGAGGAATTTCTCATCTCTCTCCTATCAAATATTTATACCGTTGCTGAATCTTATATGTGCGAGTATTCGGCCCATGGTATGCGAGATACTTTGTACAATTTAAGACTGAGAATTGTCCGATTGTAGAGTCTCTTACTTAATGGAGAGATACAGGTGACACCGTACAAGTTGCAGACGTATACTGGAAATAACATGGAATGCTGCTTATCACATATGAATCAAATGAATGATGCGCAAGAATGATGTTAGCCATCCCGAGTGCGAATTTTCGTTTCTTTTCATTATACACTCCGTTAGTCATTGTATTGGGGGCTTTGGTGTTATTCTTGGGAAAGTGTGTAGCCTGTAGCCATTGTACTGTATCTCTCATTTAAATTATTAAAATATGCATGCTTTTAAGTATACAAGTGTGTTTGTGAGATATGTGCAGTCCTAAGATGTCATATATATCATGCATGTGTTCATAAATCATCCATCTATAATTTATCTTGTGTGCCCATGATTTTTCCCTTCACTTATCTGCAAGATTTTAATGAACTTCAACAATATCTTTTGAGATATGAAGTGTTCTTGTGTGTAGGCATGATAGTGGCCAAAGACAGCCAAAATATATGCCTAAGAAAAGAAATGTCCAGAATATTATTATTCTTAGTGTTTCAAAGAGTTAATTATGTTTGCTTGTTCAACATACTGTTAGGATGGAAATAAATTAAAATTCACTATGTGATTGCTTTGGTTCCTATCTCACAAAACATGAAACTTTACACGTGTTAATTCACTTGGTTCTTATTATCTGTCCTTTTGCAGATCTTGTTTGGCATTCTTTACATAATTAATCTGGGGCTCGTTTTCTTCATTTATATAAAGACCGATCTGGTATGGAAATCTGTCAGAGTTTACCGTTAATTAAATTTTATACTTCTTTGTACTATTGTGTTTCTATTAACATTACACACAATAAAAATTTATTGTTTTCTATGATTAGTGTTTATATATATATATATATATGTGTGTGTGTTTATATATATATATATATGTGTGTGTGTGTGTGTGTGTGTGTGTATATATATATATATGTATATATATTTATATATATATGAGGTCGGAGAACTTCATGAGGGTTTATTGTGTTCCATGATCGGTACTAGCTATCTCGCTTTACTTGTGGAAGTGAACGGAACACATTTTGCATTTGATTCTTTTTGGTAATATGTTGCCCATAATCCAAATGGGTACATCTTTGCTGGCTTTGGTAATTCAGATGCTGATATTGAAAGTTATGCATCATACTAAACGGATAATAATGTTACATGATTTTGGCAATTTGAGTACCAATGAGAATATCTTTTTTTGGAAGTCCCCTAATATCATAAAATGGACACCATCTATAACCACTAGGTTGGACTTTAAGCACCGGAGGAAGGGGTCTAACTTGTTATCTAACAGTTGAATTTCTCCCTTTCAAAGCAGATTTAAATATGCTCGTATCTATCTTCATGACACTATTGCTTGTCATCTTGTTGTGGCAGCTTCCATGGTGGGCTCTTTCTTTCCTTTGTTTGTCGAAGAGAGTTCACTCGATCTTTATTCTTCGTCTCTTTAATGACTGTTTTGCAATGACCTTGCTTCATGCTTCTCTAGCTTTGCTATTTAGTCAAAAATGGCATCTGGCTTTGATCATTTTCAGGTACTAGTTCTTCTTTTCTCAATCACTTGAGTATCATAGGCAACAACTAACTTAGTTGTTTCTTTATTTGATAGCTGATGAATATGGCTGGATTTTAATTTTCATTTGTCTTTTCACCATAGTGGAGCTGTGTCAATTAAGATGAATGTGCTTCTATATGCGCCACCTTTATTTCTGCTTATGTTAAAGGTATAACGTCTGATATTAAAGTTTCATTTATTAGACATCTTGATTATAAATTTATCGCTTAATTTACAGCTAACTGTTGTTACTATGAATATTGTGCTGTAGGCTCTTGATGTTAAGGGTGTCTTCTCTGTCTTGTTTGGTGCTGCGTTAGTGCAGGTATCTATCCATGCATTGCTGTTTCCATTTCCTAATACTATATACGTCAAAATCCATTTTTCATATTATTCCTTCACATGCGTTTGAACTTTGTTTGGCCCATGCAATCTCTATCTTAGTTTTAAGATTTACAGGGGTTATTTAGTTACTTTTGATTGGTTTTTTGTCTGCAATTTGTGTTATATTTTAATCGGGAATTATACAATAGACCAAAGTTATTTGGTTGATTATGGTTAATGACTATTTCATCTAATTGGCCAAAGCAGCAAGTGATGGGCTTAAGTGGATGATGGGAGATGTGTGGGTGCTTGAGAGAAAAGTGATGCTTAGGATGGGTGGTTTGGTTGAGTGGTAATGATTGAATGAGGTGGTGAGCATATGTGCGACTTCAACCAAGCAACTGGGATGAGAAGAATCATATGAATCCTGTCTACTTCTCTTTTTTTGTAAACTGATTGCAAACTTATTTTTGATGTACTAACACATTATTTTTTTCATTTTTTATTTTAGCATGCATCTAATAAGGCAAGCCTTGGTGCCACAATAAAGTTTCTCCTTCGCATAGCGGGTTTTTGAATCACAGAAATAAGTTCTCTACTTATAAAGATAAGGTTGTAAGTTGTAACCCAGGTCTACATCGACAGCAGCTTCTGGCACCATGCCACTTTTCTTTTTTAACACACTTTTAAACCCATTTTTAATTTTGTTTTCTTGCCAATTATTCTTTGCTTTCTCTTGAATGTGTGGTGTGGAAATTGTTCTAATTCAACGATAATTATGCTTCACTGATCTTTATTCTTGGGTCCTTCGTATAATCTGCTGAATGTAGCCAATGGAGGTTTGTTTCTGGTTGAACAGGCTAATCACAGCCTATGATGTGCCATACTACCTGCTAAATAACTTACTACAGTTCAAGGTTTCATGCGCCCCCTTTTACTCGCAATAGTTTTGGCTAGATTTCAAGATTTGTTAGGGGGCAGCCTAAGACTTCACATAATCTGTTCATTTAGGCTTCTCAAGTTAGTTAGGCTCCCTCTCCATACTATTGTCAGAAAAAGCTTGACGTTTTGTTTTGAAGAATTTGTTGACGTTATAGCTGGTTGCATTAGAAACTACTCTTGTTATTGTCTATATCTGTTTGTTGTCATTTGATTGGATGATTCACTTTTTGGCAGATTATTTTGGGCTTACCGTTCTTGCTGACATATCCTGTCGAGTACATTTCAAGAGCCTTTAATCTTGGGCGTGTCTTCATCCATTTCTGGTGCATACACAGTCTTTAGAATTTTAATTTGTTACAGTGATCAAAATATTCTAGTCTAGATTGCTGCTGTTCTTGGAAAGTTGAACTTTATTATGAAATGCTAATCTGTTGATTCATGTCATGGCCGAAAGATGCTTCTTATTTTTGTTAGTGACTAATAATTAGTTCGATAATGTGCATCATCTACATCTAAACAATGAACAAAGCAATAAATTTAATAGGTGTTTGGATGTCTTTTGGAGCTAATTTTTTCTGCACTGCAGTATTGACATTTTTTAGAACAGTGAAATTTTCTGTAGGTTTCTGTAGCTCTTATATTTATGATGTTCCCAAGAACAATAGATCTGCTCTATGCATTTGACCACATGGATGCAAACATACTATGAAACATCATAAATGTTTTGTTCTTTCATGTGAACTGCAGGAGTTAGCTATATAAATTATATTCTTCTCTAAACTAGTGATTGTTAAGCATTGAATGTAGATTTTTGTAAAGTTATAGAATTTGTCAAATATGCCAATAAGAATTCTGGAAAACTTTTGATTGCATCCTCGTGCATATGTGCAACATGCTACATTTGCCGATGTATTTAACTTTGTTATGTAGGCAGAATGGCAACTGATATAATTATTCTATTTATGATGATGTTTCTCCTGTAAATCTGATTTCTTGTTTTCCTCTTCCAGAGTAACATTTTCACATTTCCTCTATTTTCTTTAACTTTGTACGATTGCTTGAAAAAGTTTGGTGATAGAATGGGCTGAGGAATAAAAACTTGAAGACTGATAGTTACTTGCAAAGTTTTCTTTTGGTTTTATAAACACAGAATCAAAGACCAGTGCAAGAAACTGATTCTGTGATCACAATGGTAGACACATATACAAGTTCAGTCACTAGCGTCATCATCCTGAGCTAGTTAAGCAACTTGATTTCTTTATATTCAATGATGAGGACTTTTTATTGGACATATTTGTGAGAGAATGCCAATTCATGTTTGAGTGAAACCTGCATTATACAGACCAATTTAAGGGGAACCAACGGCCATGTTAGCAAGCCCCTCGTTATATCAATGATGCTTACATTATTCTGTCAACTGATCATTAATTTGGCATATCTCGTTAAATTTTCAAATGAGTTGAAAATAAAGTTGATTGGTCATTGATTATTTTAATGTGAATCAGATTGTCTCCTTGTATGCCCATAGGAACCTAAGTACTGCTGTTACCGTTTCTTTGGAGATGATCTTTTAAACAGATTCTGAGGGACATGCAGTGGGAGTAGAAATTGCAGGCTTAGCATAGATGCCAAGATACTTGTTTTATACTAACTAGCTAGTGCCTCTCTGATATTGTGACTGGATCTTGCTAATATTGTTCTTGCTTCTTAATTTCTAAAGGTCTGTTTTTTTTTCAACTTGTTAGCAACCTTCTTTGTTCAAAACATGTACTATAGATGAGTAAACTAAATCCAAGCTGCACTTTGCCACCTGTTTTTGTCCTCCCTGTCTTACAGGGAAGTGGGACAATCGGACATTAAACTTGGGGCCTACCAGTGGGCATTGCTGCCTCTCTAATTGCTGTATTTCTCTGCGAGATGAGGGAGGCAGAAACATGTATAAATGGTATTTGGCAGTAGTATTGTTACCTTACCATTCCCTATAACTGTCATTTGCAGGTTCTATAAATTAAAATAGACATTATTTGTCAAAACCCCTCTTGGTTACAAAGATATTAAGGTATGCATGTCTCCAGAATGATTCTTTTAGTTCAAGTCCGTAATTCTATTTGCAAACTGTAATGGGTGTTATAGTGACTTGCATCATTAATTTAAGCAAAGAAACATAGGTTCATTTACATGCTTGTATCGTAATGTATAGCTGTAACCTATATACAACAAATCATGAGTCTCATCTATTTCGGGTACACTACATGGATGATTTCCTACCACTGAACTAACACTAAACCTATATCTACAAAAGTATTTGTCCAATTGTCAATCAGCATAAACATACGTGTCGAGGCACAGAATCAAATAGGAATGTTTTTGTGAATGTATTATGTAGGCATTGGTTAGCCAGATATATATTGTAATCCTTGTCATGATTAAGTCAACCGTTATTGTTTCAGGTCTGTTAATTTCAAGTTTGTTCCAGAAGAGATATTTGTATCAAAAGAATTTGCATGTGCCTTGCTGGTTCTTCATCTAACATTGCTTATAGTATTTGCAAACTTCAGATGGTCCAAGTGAGTAACCAAAATTTTGTTATTATCATTTCTTTTGTTCTCTCTGCTTTTATATCTTTGGTTAGTGTTAAGGAATGAAAATATGCAGTCCTTTTAGAATAAGTCCAATAAACATCTTAGTCTGAACTCTTTTACGTGTGATGAAAGATTATTAGTGCGCTTTGCTCTAGCTGATATATGTTAAAAATGACTAGCAAAGGAATAAGTTTGATCGTTGAATCATTTTTTGTTTACTCTTTCATTCATAATTTGCATCAGATTTAGACTATATGGTATTTCTTTTCGTTAACCACGCAAATAATACTTGGTTGTTTATTACTGAGTATACCGGTAAATACAAAGTTGTCACTGGGGCTTATTTTGAAGATACCACAGTGACCTGTATACCTCTCTGACTTTGATTGTGGGATGCATGTTGGCCCATGAGATCATCTAATGCCATCAAATAACGCTGCACTTGTACCTGCAAAAGGACATTGAAGATTTGCTTATAAATGCAATTCCACTTTAGACTTCACTTGAATTTCATCATTTGCAATCTGGAATAATAACGGGTTTTAATGAATGTTGTGTTGGGCGCCGACAGGAATGGACTTTTTCATCTCTTGAAGTCAAAAGTCAGTGATGCTTTTTCAATATTCTCTGTTCAGCAATTTCAGTCCTGTGAATCAAGAATCAAAACTCTCAATAAAGAATGTATGTTTGGAATTTCTGAAGATCCTTCTCTTATCACATTTTGTTTTGTTTACATTATTTTTGCTTGGTCTGAACATATATGTGAACTGATATACATCCAGATATTGCAACTGTTATGTTTGTCGGGAACTTCATCGGCATTGTATGTGCTCGATCTCTTCATTACCAGTTCTATTCTTGGTAAGCTAATCTAATAAAGATTTGTATTTGCTTTTATTGATGAAAATAGCATACTAAAAGAACAACCTATCTGTAACCCAGTTAAAAAATTTTCCACAAGTGTTGTTTTTTCTTCTGATGTTACTTAAAAAATCCAAAAATTCACATTGCAAGAAATGTACTGCAAATATTGTTCATGTTTTGCATTATTTGGTGCCTGGAAAAATGTGAGCAAAAACATCCTTTACCAAAGGATTTAAGTGCTTGCTTTGAAATCTCTCATCATTGCTTTGGATTTTTTTTTCTTCTTTTTTTGGATGTAAAATTATATATTGGTAACTTCTCATGTCACAAGTAAGATAAGCTATTGTGTTTTGTTGGTTTATGTGTTTAACTGTCAAAGTTCACCAATTGCTTTTGGTAGGGTATTGCTTACTATTACTTATTTTATTGATTCTTCTGCAATTGAACTGTCGAAATATACTTGGAACTGCTCCAGGTAGAAACTCATTTTGCAAATTGTGAGTTTTGGGTGTCATCCATGAACATTTTTCTATATTGTACGAGAATTTTCTTATGTAACTGCCCATCACGTCATGACCATCCGGGTATCAATTTCTTGTTTGACTGATACAAATAATTGTCATTGAAATCTTCATTCATCCATATCCTGATACAAATAATTGTGGTTATATTCCACGGTCTGGGGTAAAGCAGCATATATCTTTCTTGTTAGTCAGTAATTTTTAGCGTCACATAGTAGCATAGCTTTTAATGATTTTGTGAGACATCAAAGATGTAAAGTTACTTACTATTTTGCTTTTCCTTTTAATTACTGTGGCTAATAAATTGATGATGATGCTTTCATCATTAAAAGCAGTTTTTCACTTTGGGTGTCTGTCAGGTACTTCTACTCGTTGCCTTTTCTTTTGTGGAAAGCACCGTTCCCGACCCCTCTAAGGTAAAAAGGTTGCCACATTCGTTACTGCTGTTGGTTTGTTTCATGAGCTACTTACTAATAAAGATGTTTCAGGCTCATCTTGTTTGCTGGCGTCGAGCTCTGCTGGAATATTTACCCTTCAAATATGTATTCCTCATTGTTGTTACTTTGTATGCATTTGTTCCTACTGTTGGGTGTTTGGATTGCGCCAATTGGAAGTGAATTTGTTGATCAAATACATGCAGAGAGAAAGGAGGCGTGACTGATGCTGCTGCCACATTATTTGCCCAAACTAGTTTGAATCATTACATTTTGAGCATGTTTTTCACCCGTTGTTGGTATTTTGCGTATTCAGTGAGGGATAAAAATCGGATTTTCTTTTGTCTTTGGTTGTTTTTATAATCGGATTTACATCCATTTAAAACATAATAAAACCCTCGGAACACATTTGTAATAACTCTGTTCAAATTACGAAAGAAAAACACGGCACGACACAGCTCACAGGCAGATATGAACTGAAAGAAAAATAAGAGATCATGCAAAGCTATGCTTGTTTGAAACCCATGATGAGATCGTCAGTGAAAAATGGGGATCAAGTTGGATGTGTCTGATATCTCATCATTAGCACCGACAGGCTAATTTATCAAGGTAAGACAGTACCTGAAGACGACGCTAGTGCCTTATAAAAAAAGGTGCATCCCATGATGAGATCGTCAGTGAAGCAGAGTTTCTGACCTCGGTGATGCATCAACAATGAGAGAAGCACAATACCAGAAACTCCCACGTGATGGTGATGGTGGTGGTGAGGTATACCCCCCATTAAATAGGTCGTGCGAGGCACAAAAGCAGAAAACCCCAAGCAGCGAGGAGAGAGATCCCACGGTTACTGCCTTAGCAGGAAAAGATGACGAGAAGCACAAAAGCAGAAGAAAACCCGAGATGATGATGATGCGAGGGATCCCATGGGTGCTGCCGTTCTATACCATAGCAGAACACCTCAAACAAAAAAAAAATAAATAAAGGGGCACGCTCATGTTAAAGACCTTAATATACTTATATAAGAATAAGAAAGCCATGAGGAAAATAACCTCTCCAAATGCAATGCCATGCCAGCAAGCTGAAAGTGCTCCAACTAAAAGGTGAAGAATCCAAAGCTCCGAGAGTCCACAATTTAACCACTTTAAGCCAATTAATGATCATAGGACATCCATTGGTCCCTTCAGGTCCTACAGTGAGACAAATTTGGTTGGATTTTTCAGAAACATGGTGTCCTTTAGCTCCGGCTCCGGCTCCTGCTGCGTTTCCCATCCCTGCAGAAAAATCTTTGGCATCAATACTGTCGCAACTACATACACAATTGCTATGTATACAGGTTAAGAGGTCGTCCCTATGTTCAAAGTAATAACTACAGACTGTCACACACCCATTGGCATAGGGGGGAGAGTCTTGACGACGATATGCTGGTGGTGAACGGCTGTGGCTCTTGTCACGGCGAGGAGAATTGCTACGACGTCTATCCCTGCCAGGACTTCTGATAAAAATGAAATGATGATCAACAACACATTCATGAAGATCAAAACGACGAGATCCTAATCTCCACTAGATGGAATCACACAGCTCAGACAACATACTTGTTACCATAAGGAGAATCATCACGACGATATGCCGGTGACCGACTCCGAGGTGAATAGCTGCGACGAGGGGATCTTCTCCCTCGTGGACTACGACTTCTGCTGACCCAAAAACAAAAAAGGTTTTACACATTTCACAAAAAAAGCTAAAATCCATGTAGTAATACATGTAATAGATATATATAACTAACTTTGTATAAATAACTTATATACCTTTATAAACAGCGCAATGAGGTTAAGTATAATTAACATTACATAAGAAAAATCATACCCACGACCATAGCTAGGGCTTCGTCGATAGCGAGGTGGGCTAGGGCTTCGACGCCTTCCGCTTCCCAATCCCCCTGTGCCAATCCGCAATTTGCACTCTCGAGCAAAATGACCAGGTTCGCCACACTCGTAACAGTTCATGTCCCCACCTCCACCTCCACCTCCACCTCCACCTCCACCTCGCCCTCGACCACCACGACCGCCTCCTCCAGCCTTAGAATTATGAGAAAGTTCCACACGCCACCCATGTTTCCCTATAATAAAGGCCAACAAAGTTTATGTTACAAAAATGAAACAGAATTTGGATACAATTAACACCTAGATGAGAAATTAAGACTAGTAGTTGCAGGAAAAAAATGTAATTTTCACTTTCACACAAAAATTCAGAAAATGAAGATAAATTCAGAAAGTTACTCTTGCTCTTTCAATTCCAAAGAAGAACTAAACAAACCACAACAATAGCTTACAAACTATATGCTTCAACGATTTTGTCTCTCCACAACTTTTGTAAAGGATGGAAAAAAATTGAATTAAAATAAGATTAGCATGCAGTGCTGAAAATAAACAACAAAAAATTCAGCATACTTCAAAAAGATGTCCACCAACCAAGCGGAATTACAAACCAAATGGTCACAACAGAATCAAAATTGAAAAAGAAGAGCTCATGGATTTATTTACCAAGATGGGCTCCTGGACCAAAAGAATAAGCTGTATCTTTAACATAAGTGCATATGCTATCATGTCACGAATATAATGTCTTCCAGATATATGTATCCATACATCAAACATTTATAAATTTTACTCCTCTCCCTACATCAGGCCTCTTGTCTTGCGCATAATAGTGACATCGAAGTCAGTGAAGACAGCAATTGAGCACATAATAATTTGATGATGGCCATGAGAACCCCTAGTTTATTCAAAATGCATTATATGAGAGAGATGCCTTCACCACGATTGCGAAGTTTGATTGAAACCCATCCACGCACAAGCCCTAACGTAGAAACCCTTTCTCACTTTGTTTCTGCATGGTGACGAAGTTCCTCCCATCGACGAACGACGGCAGCAGAGACAGCGTCTTCCTCCAGCAACAGCGGCAGCGACAACAGCAGCATCTTCCTCCGAAGGCAGTTGTGTTGGCTTCTTCCCCTCCCTCCTGGTTATCTCTATCTCTCTCCTCCCTCGTCCCTCTCTCTCTTCCCCTCCTTCCCTGTTCACAGCAGCCTTCTTCCCCATTCATGCAGCCCTCCTACAGCCTCTTCCCTCTTCCCCGTTCACCACTGCCACTTCATCATTGTTTGTCAATTTGAACTTAGAATAGATGTCTGCTTTGCTGTTAGTCTTTGTTGTTTGTCTACGTTTGTGACAACAGCTGCTGCCTGTTGTAGTGAATCAGTAGTAAAATGTCGATTATTATTGCTATTGCTGTAATGATTAGTGCTACTTTTTAGTATTTTGGATTGTTGTTGCAGCTTTAGATGGTGACAAGATTGAAGATGATGAACCAGACTTTAATGACCTTTGATGTTAATCTTGTTTTATTTTGTCATTTTGTTATTGGATATGGACAATGTAGTTTGGTACTTTAAATGAATGCAGGTTTGAATCTTGATGTGTCATTTTTGTTTTAGTTTATTTTTATTAATCATGATATATAATTTTTAAATTAATCATGCTAAGGCCCTCAGGCATTTTGGGACCGTGGCGCCTAGCACTTTTGACTGCACTGAGTAGGACAAAAGAATTACAATAATTAATATGAACCCTTGCTGACCATCGACTGCCTGCTATCAACTGGCCAACTGCATGTCAATAGACAACAACCAACAGGATCCTGCAATGGCCAGTGATCTCACTGAAGCAGTCGTAGGAAGCAATCACCATGAATGTTAGCGAGACAACATCTACCTGTTTGCTAGAGGATAGATGATAGCGATGGGTAGCATTGACCTTCTATTTCTCTATTCTTTCTTCTCCTCTACCCTTTGCCATAACTACCAGAATCAACTACTGCTTGTTTATTCTTCACAAATCAGTGAACTCACTTGTATTATTTTCTGGAAACCACTAAATTCCTTGGTCAGCAGCAAACCTCTCCCTTGTGCAAGCCTGACTGTATTATTTCACACAACCACCACTAAATTCCATATGCAAAAGACCTATTATTTGTGCAATGCTATCTCTTGCTGGTGCCATTATCTCATTCTCAAATTGTCGAGTATGCTCCAATGTATCTGTTTATAAGGATACAACGATTTCTAGAGATATCAAACCTCCTTATCTCTTGCCTTCTTTCCATAATAAGTACTACAAGTTTTACACTCAGACCTACAATAACATGACCAACGATAATATAGATATTAAAACATATAAACTATTATAACAAGAGCAACAAGTCATGATGTCACAAATATTTGAAGTTGACTACATTATCTTTCTCGTTACTCCACAGATGACAAAATCTCTAGTTAAATCGACAACAAAATTTCTACTAAATTCTTTTTAGGTCTCCTTCTATCACTATTCCACACCACTAATGTTAATCAACTCACCTCATCTAAGCATACCATCAATAGGTCCCCTATGAAGTGTTTGTCATCTAGATGATTCTCTGTCAACTCACTTCAACTAATCATAGCATCTATGTCTCCTTTGATGTGTACATATCATCTAGATGGTTCTTATTTTAACCTCTACCGAGAATACACCTAATTAATGTTCTGTACCTATCCAACACTTAAATCCATAAAGCATGATTGGAGAAACTCCATACCAAAATATTTCTTTTAGTCTATGGGGCACTCTGTGATCAGAAACCAAACATGGAAAAAGGGCCGATCATCCTTCTCATGATCTCAGAGTACATCAACCAAGCAGGCCAAGAAACTTTGATCTTTCTGAATCCGGTCTCAGTGGTTTTTAAAATTAATTCTGACACCCATTCTGACATGAACCAAATACACCTAGGTCTTGTAGAGGACTATTTTCATAAAGCAAATAACATCTAACATTTCTATGTGTTAATTCCTCCAACAATGTCAATTTTGAAATCTACCAAATCCGAAGCTTCCATTGTCTAAAATAAAAAAGTATTATTATTTGATACCATTAGTCTTACAAAATATTGGTTGTGCTTGTTCCACCCAACTGCAACAAGAACAAAATTTCAGAAAGATGTGAACCAAAAACAATGCAGAAAAGAATAAAATCTAAAATGAGTAACTAAAAACACAAAAAATATGAAGCATTATATATTAGTTAACCAAAAGTGATATTTCCCATGGTCTAAAACATAGAAGTATAATATTGTTGAGGAGGAAGGGCATGATATAAGAACAGACAATGTTTGAGATTTAGGTGATCTGAGTATCATATAATGTAAGGAAAATAAAGCACAAGAACTTGTGTACCATCTATGTCACGGATGGCATCCAAGGCATCTCTTCGGTCATCAAATTCAACAAAACCATAACCAGGTGGTCTCCGAGCAACCCAAACACTGCACATGCTCGAACAACATGGTTCCGAGCATCATATCACATCAAGTTTTCAACCAACCATAACAATATAATAAACAATATAATAAGCGATCGCATGTATTTTATAAACATATACAGGAGCATGAAAAATAAAGACCTATCATGTTTTCATGAGCTCAACACCACAAATTTATATAGACTATTGACATAGTCAACCCATGCAATTTAATACACAAAGATCAAGAGATGACTGAACATTTACACATGGCGACCAACAAACAAAAGTTGAGATGACATCTATCTGTAGGAGTGAATTACAAAACTAATTAAACAGATATAAATAATAGGCATCCCAATATGATATACAAAACAAGTATACGGTAGCATTACGACTAGGCAATGGTTTTATTGCATAGAGCATAAGAATGTCTAACAGCTGGAACCAATCATCAATACCAACCTTCTGAGTCTTGCTTGAACAAACTATGGCATCAACTCGTTCATAGAAGATCGTTAAAAATGCAATTAATTCTGCATTAGTTAGTGTCATCTTCCTTTCCCTGAAGTGTTTGCTTAAATATTCATGCATCAGCTTTGGATTTCATACTTAAATTAGTGCTAATTGTGTTGATCCTACTAAGTTCTGCATTGATTAGTCTTGCAATCTTGCTTAAGCAATCCTCTCGACATACACCCTTCACTAGATGCAACCAAAGATTCTCAGAATAAATCAAGATAAAGACAAATATTTTGATATTTGTGCAAAAAGGAGATATCAAGGTATGCAAGAGCCTCGAGCTCAAATGATCAATATGAAACTCAATGCTTCCATAAAGCAAGTCAGATCAACAAATAAAAAACATATTGACAAGAAAAAAAAATAAACAATTTCAGATCATGCATGCCCAGCTATCAAAATTAAGGTACTGACATAAATGAAAACTATTGATTTCATTAAAATGTCCACCTTCGAAGTACACCGAATGCTCGGAATTCATCTTCTAGTTCTCTTTCACTGACTCGTGAATCCAGGTTTCCAACGTAAACTCGAGACATTTTGGAACAATGATTGCCAACCTAATAAGAATAAACCATGAAAAAAAATTGTTAAAATAATATAAAAGGAGTCAAATATACTTGCATACACCTACACTAGCAGATGTTGTTATTGCTAGTAGTGATTTGACTTGAAAATTAGATACCCCTAAAATTGAAATTGAGATGTAAATAATTGGAAGATAGAATGCCTGCAAGTTTTTTTCTTCGCAAAGGGTAAGTGATGGTGGGTTTTAATCGTCAATTAAGCTAGCAACTTCAAAAATATATCTATGAGGTTTTGAACCCTCAAACATTGGTAAGTGAGTCTCACACACCATTACTATCAATGTTTTAGGTTTAAAAACATGTCGGATGAGGTTTCAAACACTCGACCCTTTGGAAAGTGGGATTGGCACACTAGACCAATAGTTTAGGTGTAAAAAAACAAAATGGGCATTTTTAATGACCTAGGAATAATGAGTCATAAGTATATGAATAAAAAGAAAAAAGTACAATGCAAGATATATATATATATATATATATATATATATATATATATATATATATATATATTTGTATGTGTAGAAAACAATGAATATGAACAAAAAGAAGAAAGAACATTACAAGTTTCTAAAGAATGACCAGTTTTTACCTGAAAGATCAATGACACAAAGAAAGCAATAGTGATCTAAAGTTCTGATTATAATAATAACAATAATGAGCATGTGGAAAGAGATGTGAATAAACAAAATTCTAGTGAGAGACAAATAACCTCGTAATTTATAAAAACATTTTAAGAATAAAATAAGACAATAATTCTATATGATTTCTAAAATAAGGTTTGGAAGATTTAAAGACGATGTCTAGTTTAACTAAAAATACTGAACCAATAAGGAAGAAGAACACATGCCAGAAATGACAAGGATATGGAAAAGCGGAAGAGGGAATAGAGAAACCAGATTCATAAGCAATAAAATGACGAGAGAATCTGGAGAAAAGAAAGGAAAAAAGGGTACAAATAATCACTATTGGTAATGTATTACAACTTTAAACACATTCTAAGTTCAGATGAATCGCAAGATAGTAAGATCGATTACATAGTCATTTTGGGATGGATAAACAAAAAAAATTATTTGATTACACACGAAACTGTAATTTTCAAGATCAATTCCATGGTTGTTTTGCCTCGTCAGTATTACTAGTGCTAGTAGAGTTTGGCAAACATTCACCAAAAAATTCAAGACCTAACATGATCTTCGTAAAACCTAAGACAAGTCCTCCTAAGAAAACAGCAAAACATCAATGAGCTTCAAACAGAAATATGGCCCACGTATACCTACCACCTGTCAAACAAAAAAGTTTTATAATGGTAACCAATTTCAAGCATCAACATCTTAAAACATAAGAAAGACCATACATCTTGCACCGTCGAAAGCTATGGTGATGGTATCTTGAATTCAATAAAGCAAGGAACTCCAACGAAATATTTCATTACATGCTAACATGTCCCATTGAGAGCTCAACAATTCAATTATGGTTGGATCAACCAACATTCTATGATCAATTCAATTTTTTTTCCTTCTGACATGATAAAAAAGATCCTTAGGTTCAACAATACCAAAACATTCAAGGAATTATGAAGGATTTAAATTTATACGTTTCTCAAGATCAAGAAACATCCCGTGATGAACTAGGTGAAAACAAAAATAAAAGTCTCACAAGAAGCTATGCAGCTAAACGTTCACCTCTTTCTTTCCACAAATTATCTTTAAAGAGAACCCTTCTCGACGTGATCAATAGTATTTATCACAAATCATTCCTATCAAGCAGCGATCTTAACATTATCCAAGAATACTAATATTTCGGAAGTTGTGATGGATTAGCAAGAAACACGTCAAACAAAGAGCACAAAACCGGCAAGAAACCCTTATCACCATCCAACATAAGGAATCGCAACAAAACAATATGTAATATATGTCATTCGAAACCCAATCAAGAAGCCCTTTCTTCGCATCCTGCGTTCTTTTCTTCTCCCCTTCAGGTACCGCACGACAACGCAAGACGATGTCCCCAACCAGGAAACAGGAAAAGAAAACGAATGTAACAGATGACAACACCGACGCGACGCCTTCAAATCCAGGTCCCGCAGAAACCGACGACAGAGAGAGAGAGAGAGAGAGAGAAGCGGGGAAGGAACGAGATGCAAAGAACATCGGGATTACCTCGAAAGATTGCAGATTCGCCGGTGGGAGAACCTCGAGAAGGGATTTCCTTTGCCGAGTTAGGGTTTTACGGTGGAAGAAAATATAAAGCCGGCTGGGTGAGTTGATATCGGGCGGGTACCATTTGGATCCGAAATTAGTGTCCGAACCGGATTCTATTTGGATCCGAAAAATTTCAAACTAAAGGGGCCTCGAAGCCCATCCAATAAACAACAAATCGGGCTCGAATTGGGCCGAGAAACGCATGGGACGACCTTCCTTTCTTTACGGGACGATTTGGTTGATCCGCATTAATTATAGGCCAAATCTAACTCAGTCACCTAAAATTAATCTTTATTTTATTTCTAATTCCATCTCACGCATAAATTTAATGGTTAATATTGGCCAAAGTTATATCACAAAGAATAGCTCTTCTACTCTTCCAAAAGAGATACTTTACTTGCAATGTTTAATATGGTGTCTTTTCAGCGGTGAAAGTGATAGCTTTGAAAAGAAAGAGAGAGAGAGAGAGAGAGATGAAGACAAAAAGATTCATGTGAATTCAAAGTGAGTCAAAAGACGCCAAGCCCACATCACACCTAACCTTATCAGTCACAATAATAATATATAAAGGGGATAATATCAACATGCAAGTGACATGAAACCAAAAAGAAAGACTCGAAAGGAAGGGATAAGCATGTCGACAAGGAAAGATCGGATCATGAGAGAGAGAGAGAGAGGTATATTTGGGTGAGCATGGTCTGGAGCTTGATCCCAATGCCTCACGGAAAGACGCACAAGACAAGGCAAGCTCGAGATGGTTTCATGCATGCCTTGGACAAGATTTCAAGCGTTGGCTTTTGTTCCTCGGGGTGGGATGTTGGTGACGGCTTGCCAACTTTGACAGAATACATATTTCTTTCTGTACCTGTGTTTGTCTCCATCTATCTGGATTTAGAGAGAGAGAGAGAGAGAGAGAGAGAGAGAGAGAGAGAGAGAGAGAGCTCTATCTATCTACATCCATCCATGATAAGAGTCGAGAGAAACCTTCTCACCTCTTTCCCCTGTCCTTAAATCAAGCTCCTCATTCAAGTAATGTTACATAAACAACGAGAGGGCTGTGCCAGTTGAGTTGTACTGATGCGTGTGGTCGGTTGTGTGCATCACAAAACATGCTATTTGTCTCTTGCAATCCCCTAGTTTATGTATCAGCAGAGTGCACCGAAGGAAGCAGTGAGCATGAATGTTGTTGGACTGTGCCAGAGACACATTATTCCTAACACCATTTGGAAAATTCACAGACAGAGAGAGAGAGAGAGAGGAGTAAATGAGTGAATTGATTGTGAATCTAATGCATGTCTACCATTAATGTACACCTACTACTTTGATATGATAGATGATAGCAGTGGTTTGTTTGACAATGATCTCGTGGCACTGCGAGGGGGAAAAGAAATGCATATTGGTCCTCCTCGTTCCTCAGTGCCCTGTGAGTCACGAGAACAACTAGTCCCCAAATAAACCTCAACAAGGATGCTTTTTGGATTAACATATTGCTCGTAATTGGTGGAGACATGTTGAGGTTTGCTCCTTTAGCAAAGCCAGGAAGTGATAATGTTTGCTTTAACCAGAAAATTCGTGAAAAATCGGCATATGATTCCTTGCTCATTGATCTATTTAATGTTGGTCAGTACATAGTTTTTTTCCTCCCTCTCTCTCTCTCTCTCTCTCTCTCTCTCTCTCTTTTTGTTCCTTTTACAGCTTCATCGAACCTTACTATACTCCGATTCTGTTCCTTACTATACTCCGATCGTGTTCCGGTTGACAGAATCACAGTTGGATGTCTTCACATATATTTCATGGCAACTGCTTGGGATCTTGGCAAGTGACCACCGCTACAGCTTTCAGTTTGCGCCAAGGATGATGTATGGGTTTCCTAGCGAGCGTGATGTAGTGCTCCCTCCATAAAAAGGAGCTTTAACAAATATGTAGTGACCAGAGCAACACCATCCCATGGTGCTAATCCCACGACTTGGTGGTGTAGCTCCAAGCCTGCCTTTTAGCCTTGGCACAATGAGTCGTCGACGGTCCTCGATACCTTTTCGGGAAGCTTGAAGATTCATCCTACTGTAATGTGCTCGTCTAGCAGCGAACCGGAAGATACAGGATGAACAAGAAGGAGATGCAGCTGAGCTCGTCTAGCCAACCGAGTTCATGCACTGCATTCTCGATTGTGAATTATTTGGGAAATGCATCAGTTCATATATCATGTGAAGATTCAGAAAGGTAACTGAAGATTTTAACCAATCGATGGGAACGGCCAATCCAATAAATGGATCATCCCATTTCTGTTCGAGTCGCAATGATTCACAAGCCGTGTCTCACCGGGAATCTGGACCACCGAGGCATTGGAACATGCAGCATGCGCATTCATATTCGATAGAGAAGACAACCAGTTGTGCTGGTTCCTGTGTGATCTCCGTATGAGATGGCAAGACAAGCCTACCCCATGCATTTCTTGTTCTTTTCATTCTGAGGTCAAAGGTTGACAAGGAACAATCATAAAGGCATGCTTGAATCATCCGTCCTCAGCTCTGCGACAAGCTGCAAATCTTTCCGTCTGCTTTTTGATCAGCCTTAGAGCACCCACAGCCACCTTTTTTTCGGTTTTTTGTTTTCCTTCGGTTACTCTTTCCCCCTTTTCTTCCTGTTTTAGTGCCTTCCACAGCAGGAGGCCAGCTCAATATCCTCACCTTCGAATGCCACCAAAGGAACAAAAGGAAGAAGAAGACGGTACCACCACATTCATGACCACCAACCCCACCTCTCTCTCTGCAGACACGCCAAGACGAAACTGTTCCCTCCTCTGAATTGTAACTGAAACCCACGGTGAGGAAGCACCTACTCCTCCCATCGCATCATGACCACCAACTCCATTAAATCAATCTCCCACACACTCTTCACCCCCTGCTCACAATATTCTAATGCTCCTCCTCTCTTTGGCTTCAACTCTCTTCTCCGTATCACCCCTCCCTGGATGCTCTCTCCCGCCCCCATCTGACCTCTCTGTTCGTCTCCTTCACAATCCCAACCGCCCCTTTCCGAAGCCCATTACAACATTCTAAGAGAAGAGGAAAAAAGAACAATAGCAGACGCCAGAGCCCGTCACCTCTGTCCCCGATGTGGTGAGGCTTCTCTTGTGTCTGGAAATCCTCCTCAGAGCTAAAAATATGAACCACATAGCGAGTGCGGTGATTTCTTGACCTCTTCAAAGATGGATCTCGAGCGCGGTGGCGCCGGAGCTGGCCGCTACTCCACTCCTGAAAAGGTATGTTGGGTTTTCTTCAAAAAAGATCCCTTTTTTATTGATTTGGTGTGGCTTATGGGGCTCGTTTTGATCCCATGTTTTGGTGAAATTTGCGTGACAGAAGAAGGATTCATGGAGGACGGCGCTGACATTAGCCTACCAGAGTCTCGGGGTCGTGTATGGCGATCTGAGCACGTCGCCGCTGTACGTATACAAGAACACCTTCGCCGAGGATATAGAACACTCGGAGACGAATGAGGAGATCTACGGCGTGCTCTCCTTCGTCTTCTGGACCCTCACGCTCGTCCCCCTCCTCAAGTATGTCCTCATCGTGCTCCGGGCGGACGACAATGGCGAGGGTGGCACGTTTGCTCTGTACTCCCTCCTCTGCCGCCACGCCCGTGTCGGATTCCTGCCGAATGGTCAGCTGGCTGATGAGGAGCTATCCACTTACAAGAAGATGGACGGTGGGGGAGCTGCTCCGCCGATGGGCGCTGACACTGCGGCATCAAGGGTGAAGAGGCTGCTCGAGAAGCACCATGTGTTGCAGCGCCTGTTATTGCTTCTCGCCTTGATCGGGACTTGCATGGTTATCGGGGATGGTGTTCTCACACCAGCCATTTCTGGTGATATCTTGTTCTTCTTTTGGATTCTCCCCCATTTTTGGGGACGTTTCATTGTTCTGGCCGCTCGGGGGATGTTCTGACCAACCAGTGGCGGCTTTGCAGTTTTCTCGGCGGTTTCAGGGCTCGAGCTCTCCATGTCCGAGGAACATCACAAGTGTAAGGCAATTCTGAACACTCATTCACAAACTCGATTTTGTTAGGATTAGCAATAATGATTTTTGTTGTGTACAACAAGCACATTTGGCTAACCACTAGAGCTTTTCCAGGTGATCTGGTTGCTGTCACACTTCTCGTTTACTTCTTCTGTGATGTGGATGTGCCTAGTTTGATTCCTATATGATGCCTCTTTTTGTTCTTTGTTTTGATGACTAGCAATGGATTGACTTGCTGTATATGATGCTGAGATCCTATGGTTGCTTACACCCTGAAGATGTGCTTTTAGCAACCTTTTTTGTGTCTAAAATCTACCCTTGCATGTAGGTTTATGATAAAGGAGAAAAGAAAATGTGGAAACTTTTCTTTTCTTAGTCACAAAAGTTTCACAAACTGACTTCTAGTATTTATTTAAATTACATGTCATACAGGTCTGGTTTTGACCAATAAGACAGAATAAATTACCCCCGATATGTCCTTCGTAATTCTTTACCAAAGAAGATCTATGAGGCTTGTTTATTTTTGTGCTTGAAATCTTTCTTTAGGAGTGCAGCTTTAAGGATCATGGAATTTAGAATCCTGTAAATGACCAAATTTAGGCTACTTGCTAGAATTACCAAAGACGGAAATTAGAAAATGTCAATTTTTTGATATGTTCATGAGACAAGAAACAAGTTCAAATTATCTATTCATTCCTCATTAATAAATGGTGCCTGTTCATTCTTAAATATGTAATTGGCGCTGTTGTATAATCTGAGCTGCTTCTGACAATCCAATGGTAGTAGTATAAATGTACCAAGGCTTATATCGCATGATTTTGCTGTAATAAGATACTTTAATGATATGTTGCTTTGCACAGCTATTGATTCTCTTTTTGGTCGTATAAACCAGCATTTGATATTTCTATAGATTCTCTTTTGCGGACCTGCCTGCAACTTGTAATGCTTAGATAGACTTTCTGGCTTGATGTTTACTTTTAGCATTCATCGATGTGCAGATGTGGAGGTTCCCATAGCATGCCTTATATTAGTTGCTCTGTTCGCCCTGCAACATTATGGCACACATCGGGTTGGGTTCCTATTTGCACCAATTGTCATCACTTGGCTTCTATGCATCAGTGTGATTGGTGTTTACAACATTTTTCACTGGAACCCACATGTATATCAAGCACTTTCTCCATACTACATGTATAAATTCCTGAAGAAGACTCAGAGAGGGGGTTGGATGTCCCTGGGTGGCATACTGCTGTGCATCACGGGTATGGGGGGGATTATTTTATTTGCCACGGTAGTCTACTTGATTATCTTCATGGATCATGCTGCAACTTTCTCTTGTCCATGCAGGCTCTGAAGCTATGTTTGCAGATTTGGGACATTTCTCACAATTGTCAATACAGGTAAAAGAGTACAGACTTCAAGATCTTTCCACTTTTTCTCAGTCTCTAGTTAGTATCCTCATCTCATTGATGCTTCCACTTAATCCCATTTCCGATATCCTCAGTTCCATCTATACTAAAACTGGAAACTGGTAATCTAATTTCTTGGTTCATGTAACTGCTTCCATGTGCCATCTCATTTTACATGCAACTTCTTGCTTGTGTTCTGGCCTTTGTTTATACTTGAGTCAGAGCTTGTCCAAATATTTCCTGGTACCATCTTCATCCACACCACCCAATCGGAATATTGCTAATTCAAATTTTATCTTTTGAAACAAGGCGACACTGGATGTGTGGATTAACATCCGGGCCAACATTTGTACATTTACCCGTAATGAAAATGCTGAATAACCTGCCAACCTCCTCTTCACAGACAATCCCCATAAATATAGTGATATTGCACCAATGAGTCAACTCCATCTTTTTCCAAGGATGAAGAAAAATGCATGACAGAAGGAAAATTAGAATTTCCGAAATCTTGATATTGATATTTGATATCTCGACAGCTACAACTCTATATGCATGAAAAAATGATATTTGATAATTGGTTCTCACTAATTAACTTATACTCTGCAGATTGCTTTTACCTCTGTGGTTTATCCATCACTGATCCTAGCGTATATGGGACAAGCTGCCTATCTATCCAGACATCACATTATTGAAAGTGACTATCGAATCGGATTCTATGTTTCAGTGCCAGGTATGCCATCAGGAATCTTGAAATTTATCTGCATAGCAATGTTGATTTTCAGTATACTGAATGTAGAGTTATTATCTCGTTAGAACAAATAAGGTGGCCAGTTCTGGGAATAGCTATACTGGCAGCCGTTGTTGGAAGCCAAGCAGTTATCACGGGTACTTTCTCGATCATCAAGCAGTGCTCTGCTTTGAGCTGCTTTCCCAGGGTGAAGATCGTTCACACGTCATCTAAAGTACATGGGCAAATATACATCCCCGAGATTAACTGGATGTTAATGATATTGTGCTTGGCCGTTACTGTTGGTTTTAGAGATACAAAGCGCCTCGGTAATGCATCAGGTATGTGAAGAGCTAAAACTTAAGTTAGTCATGCATTCATATCAAACCATTATAGCAGACTACCAAAAGATTTCCTTGGGAAGCTATGTGACTGGCAATTGCTCTTATTGAGTTTCCATGCGATATATCAGGCCATACGAATCTGGAAATCTCGATTTAATAATGAGTATGTCTATTCAACCCGATACAGCCCACTCATCTTCTGATAAATGATTAGTCCTTTTCTCTCTTGCATGCCAGTCCTTTGAACTTTACCCAATTTCCGGCTTGGATTTTATGCACCTTCCACATTAGTATCACTTCAGCTTGTGTATGCTATTGCAAATGGCATCGGATGCCAACCTCTTCGATTGTGGATCCCTAATATCAGTTTAGAGTTGGACGACTTGCGACAACAAGTACACCGTGTTCCATCATTAGAAATCGATCCTTTTGGCCTTTAAGGTTTCTTGTGACCTCGCTTGATACTCCACATGTTCACAACATCGAATCATAAAATGCCTAGTTTCGATATATCTGCTCGGTACTGAACCCCAATAAATAGGTGTAATTTATCAATATCCATAGAGGGTATGCATCTACGTTTTTCTTTTCGCTTTTTCTTCGCATAATGAAATAAATACTAAGAGACATGACCTACAACAAATCATATTCCTTTTTCCCACAACTTCATGTGGCTAAATGCTTCGGGCCTAATCTATGATCTGTTCCTTTGTTTGACAGGGCTGGCTGTAATTGCTGTGATGCTGGTTACTACCTGCTTGATGTCTCTTGTGATAGTTCTGTGCTGGCACAGGAGCATCTTTTTGGCTGTTTGTTTCATCCTCTTCTTTGGAGCGATCGAGGCACTGTATTTCTCAGCATCCCTTATCAAGTTTTTGGAAGGTGCTTGGGTCCCTATTGCCCTCTCAATTATCTTCATGGTAATCATGTATGTGTGGCACTACGGTACGCTCAAGAAGTATGAATTCGACATCCAGAATAAGGTCTCCATCGATTGGCTCCTGGGTCTCGGCCCTAACATAGGAATTGTCCGTGTGAGAGGCATTGGTCTCATTCATACTGAACTGGTATCAGGAATCCCAGCCATCTTTTCACACTTTGTCACCAACCTCCCTGCATTTCACCAGGTTAGCCATGTTTTATTTACTTTTTCTGCTGTTAAGATGTGTGGTAGACATTATCCAATACAAGTTTCCTTGATGTGCTCAGTAAACATATCACACTTCATGGTCATTAGCATATTAATCTCGGTATTAGTTTCAAAACGGGAAAGGCTGTACTTAAGTCTGATCGCATGCTGCAATTGCTCCAGGTCCTTGTGTTCCTCTGCATCAAGTCGGTGCCGGTGCCGTATGTCAGGCCAGAGGAGCGGTTCCTCGTGGGCAGAATTGGCCCAAAAGAATACAGGGTCTATAGGTGCATCGCACGGTATGGGTACCACGACGTCCACAAGGATGATTTAGAGTTTGAGAAGGACCTAGTTTGCAGCATTGCTGAGTTCATCCGATCAGGCATCTCTCATCCCAGCGGCACGGCAGAACGATCCGAGAAGGATGATAACAGAATGGCTGTCGTCGGAGCTGGAATACGATTGTGTGAAGAGGATGCTGACCCAGAAGATGCAGCTGGCCCTTCGGGGTCAAAGGAGATACAATCAACTGTCACGGCAAGGAAAAAGAAGGTGAGATTTGTGGTGCCTGAGAGCTCAGATATGGATTCCAGCGTGAGGGAAGAGCTGCAGGAGCTGATGGAAGCCCGAGAAGCAGGCATGGCTTTCATTATGGGGCATTCCGACGTCAGGGCAAAGAGTGGATCTGGTTTGATTAAGAGACTCGTCATCGATGTCGGGTATGATTTCTTGAGGAGGAATTGCAGGGGTCCGGCCTTTGCAGTGAGCATTCCTCATGCATCTACATTGGAGGTGGGGATGGTATACAATGTCTAAATTCTATCGTAACAGATGTGTACATCGATGTTCTTAGTTTAAATTAGTACGAGGATTCGGTTCCTCAGTTTCGGGCTGTTGATTTCAGAAGCGTCTTCTTTTGCTGCATGAAATGAGATCCTGTTTTGCAGATTCTTTCTGTGCCATGTTTAAAATGAGCAAACCCTGTCGTGTAGATTGGAAACGACGAAGAGAACGAATCCAGCAGCAGATCTCGCAGAGTAGTTTCATTCGATCACCCTGCACGATGAGTCGGCCAACAGGATGTTGGCCTTACCATTTCGTGCGCGGTATCGCCGTGCTGAAGAATTTGATTTGTGTGGTCAAAGCTTCCTCCAAAACATAGAACTCCGATGTCGTCTTCCTTCTCCAGCATAATGCGAAAATCCAAACCTACCTTTTGTCTCTCCTCTTTCAATGCATCTATCTCGTAGCTCAACTCCCAACACAAATAATAATGTTCTACGGACCACAACCGTATGAAGTTTACACAGAAGAGGCCCGAAGGAGCATAAACCTTATCTTCTTCTCTTTGGAACATCCCACGGGGCTCCACAATGACAGGAACCTGAGAATCCATGCAATGTATCATCTCTTTCCCTTTTGTTCTTCCTTTCTAGATGATTTTACAGTTCGCCACTCCAAGAGGAATTTCCACAATTAAAAAGAGTGATTCTTCATGCCTACCCGCAGTGATCCTCGGAAGCACTAAGGAAGAAGAATAACAAATATAATAAGCTCTTTTCAGGGCGTGATTTACGTGGGAACAACCAAAGGCCGATATGCTTTCACAGTGATTCCTAATTATTTATTTGCATGCTAATCTTATCTACAACTTTTGTATTCCCACTTTTAACCGCTGGTGATCATTGGTTTCTTGGCTGAGTTTTGGCCGCGAGCAATGATCATAATATAGTAACAAAGACGATGAATGGGTTATGGTTGGATTCCCCAAGCAATGATCTGTAGGATGCATCTGCCCATCTTATTCAATCACAAAATCAAATCTTTTAGTCGATGAGAGTATGCTTTCGGGGTGGAAGTGGTTTGTGTCGTGCAGCAAGAATCTCATCCGGCTGGGTCTACAGATTCTTCTGGAGTTGTCTCATCCGAGTCATCTCTCGTCGCCGTCTCTCGGTAGATCTCCTGTCGTGCGTGGAAGCCTTGGGGTGTTTGGTGCTTCCCGTCGGGCTTTTTCATTTCCTGCATCGTTTAGCTTACGTTAACAGCTAAAGAATACATGACGCATTAACCATGTCAGTCGACTTCCGCCCATTATTCCTTCCATACTAACAACAGCAGAAGGCGATTGCCTCCTTAAATATCACACCGCCACTCGATCTCCCGTGTCCTCAACCCACTCGCAAACCAGAGCAGGAGCCATGGCCAGCAGGCCCAAGAACACCATCTTGGAGAACTCCTCCGTGATAGCCATGAACTTCGTGAGGATGTCGTCGCTCGCGCTGGCCAACCTGACTCTCGGGCCCGGTCGCGGGAACCACGACGTCGCCGTGCTGCCGCAGCCCCCAACAAAAAAGCCGGCGGTGGACATGCGGCAGACGGAGCCCAAGCCAAGCACCATCACGTACGTGATGCAGCCGGCCGGCACAGAAGGCGACGGCGGCGTCGACGCACGAGCCCAGAAGTACATCGAGAAGGTTCGCTCCAAGAACCGTGCCAATTATCCTGGTTCTTCACCTGATGTCATCCCTCCACCTCCCCTGCCCAAAAAGCAGGCCGCTCGCTAGCGTAGATTTCGTGACTGTAATAAGAGCCGGAGGAAGAGGACGGTCGCGACGGTGCTTGCACGTTGCTCTTCTTCTGGTTTTCCCGGTTCGATCTTAGCGTCTGTGTCGATCTGATGGGTGTTCGATCTGGGAGAGATTAGAATGAGATGAGATGGTCGGTTCAGAGTCTGTACTACTGTGGATGTGGATAATCCGAGCAATAAACTTGTCACGCTTCTCAATCGTACTTCCTTCCCTTACCACCGGAATGAGTACTGCCAACTGTTCATGCCTGCTTTTGTGCGGGCATATGCCGCTGCAGAATTCCAGGATGGTTTACTTTGGGAGATGGAAAGTAGGAAGCTGCAATTGCCTCTGGGGATGTCTGCTGCAGCACAAGTGAAGTTGGAAGTGCTACTTGGACTTGGATAATCTGCTGAAAAGAATATAATTGCATGAAGGTGGGAGTTTTACTTTGGGATATGGAAAACGACAAGAAAAAAACTCCTAATTCTGTGTAAAATTATAACAAAAACATCTATTTTACAAGCGGAATATATTCCTTGTGCCGATTTGCAGTGGACACCTTAAGGTGCACTGCAATTATTGGTTGCTTTTAGGTGGAAAACGGGCGGCAATGGCAAGCTTTTGTTGGAACTCAATCCTTCAAACTAGTGGCAGCTGAAAAGGACGAGGAGGAAAAATCTCGTCTGCAGTGCGTTTCCCCAAAGCCACTCCATGACATGCTTTCGTGCAGGACCACCAAGTCTGATGAACTGTTAGTGCTGTGAGTAAAGGCAGAGACAAAAGAGAGGCAACTGCTTCGGCCACCAGTTGCAGCAGCGCAGAAGAAAGTGGATCTCGCCTACATTTGATCGTTCTTGACGATGACCGCTTGTCTCTCCAATTAAAAACATCTGGGCTTGCAGAATAACTTTGCGAGTTTCCATTAAAGTGTAAAGTAGGTAGATGTAGCTCTCCGGTGTGATCAATGTTGCTGCATGCCCTTCGATGTTTGTGAAAGATCACTGGGGCTCGAGGTGCTAATTATATACTTGGTTAGGTTCATCATCTTGTTGATTATGAAGTGGAGTAGGATTGGCTTTGACTTTATGCAATCGGGTTGCTCATCGCATCAAATTCCACTTTGTCCCATCAAATGATATGATCTGCCTCGGTTGCAGCCCAACATTTGTTGCTGTTCTCCGGTGGTCTTGGCATCTTTCAAGAAAAGGAGAGGGGTCGATTGACAGAAGAGAAAGTAAGCGTCATGTCGACCTCGACTAGCAGAAAACTACACAGCAAAACAATCGATGTAGCTTCGAGTTAGAGAAGGTATCGACGGAGAATAGGGTCAGCAGAGGGTGCATGGAGAGCAGAGGAGGACGGATTGAACGAATCCGGAAGTGACGGCATATACTGTGGAATGTGCTGTGGTCCTTTTAATGGAGGATCGAACGAATCCGGAACTCAAACATGGAGGATTGAGTTCGTTTATACAGTATAGTCCACCATCTGTGATGGGCGTGAAGTTTTGTTTGTTTGGACATAAACACACATCATGTCATCAACACCATGAACTATTATTTACTTACTGCTTACTTATTAGTAGCATTGGCACTCATCGAACATCACAAACCACAAAGCCAAATGTAAGAGACGAAAATGCCAGTAGCTGGCGACAGTCCATCTCTTGCCATATGAAATCATTTATTCGTAGCACGCCAACTTAAACCATCTGCCCCCTTCCACGCGGTAGTGTGTAGGTCTCTCTCCAACATCTCATGCAACACTGCACGGCACAAACAGAAGAAGAAGAAGAAGAAGAAGAAGAAGAAGGTTGTGAGATGACGGAAGAGAAGTGCAGCAGCTGTTGGAGTACTCCGACATTCTACGTTTATGCATGGCTGCAACATCACGTACCGGCTGCAGTCGACGTCGGGGCTGACGGGCATGCTGAGATCGATCTTGCAGAAGGGAGGGAGGTGCTGCACCCGCTCCGGCTTGACGCCGAACGAGGGGCCGGTCTGCTTGAGGCACTCGCACAACTGGCGGCGCGAGGCGACGGTGGAGGCCATGCGGTTCAGCGCCCGGGCGCTCTCGCAGCACCGTGGGCTGGGATCTGCCCCGCCCTGTCCGATGAGGTACGACCCGCAAGGGATGAGAGCCGAGACGGCGTCGTTGCAGGTGATTGCCTCGGCCATGGTGTTGCACGCCAGCAGCAACGCAAAAGCCACCAACATCACCCTCGGACCGTACTTGGCTTTCTTCCCTTCCATTGGTTTGGTTTCTTTCTTCTGCTAACGATCGATCGCCACCACAAAAAGTATTCGAGCTCGAGTGTTGCCGAAGAGAGACGGACGGGGATGGCTAGCTACTTGTAGTCGTTCGGGTCAAGGGTGTTAGCGGTGAGCTCTTAATGCAATTGATCGAGTGGGCCTTTTTTGTGAGGTTTGTTCGACCGATATGTGGTTTGCCTCTGGTGGGAATGGCCACGAACACAAAGACAAAAGGAAACCCATAGATTGAATGCGTTGAGCAGTCCTGTGGACTATATTAATGTCCAACCGAGATGATGCAAATGCAATCTCTTAGTTGGAACTTTACTCTCTTCTTCTTACTAAAATCAATGCAAATGCACAATAGAGTCTCCCATGCACATGGATGGATGGCCCTGAGAGGTAGGGGTAGATTCGCATCTAAGCAGGTTAAGAAGAGTAAGGATCCAAAACCATCTCCGGATCTTATCCCAAGAATTGTCTATCACTGGAGGATTGTTCCCAAATGAAGTAGGTGATTTTTGTTGATTAGTTCCCAAATAGGGTATGTTATTTAAGTCAAAACCAATGGTCTTATTAAGGGTAATAATGACGATAAGACTCGGGTGACGTCAGTTGTCCCAGATGACACCTCACGCCTCTACTTACCTATCAGCACCTAGTCAACGCGGACCGGAACACCGACCAAGGCACATTAACACCCTGCTCAAGCTCGATCCCTCATGCCACACCACTGGCGATGTCAAACGCAACCAGAAGTACGACTCTACTCCCTGCGAGCAGGCACATCAGGCAACGGTAATCCTCACTATAAAAACCCTCGCGCTCCGAGGAAATGGGAGGGAGACAAGAAGACACAACTTAGCTAAAGAAACCCCCTTCACCATCCACTAATTTGATCGTCGGAGGGGTCGGGTCTAGCTCCCCGACCTGACCTTTGTGCAGGTGCGAAGGCGGAGGCCATCCACTAAACGCGCAAGCGAGGAGTCCTCTTCCGGAGGGAATAACGACCTCGTCCCGATCGGAACACTGCAACCGACCACCTCAGTAGTCCCGAGGAACGTCCTAGGGAGATTCCCTATCATCCGGACCCGAAACAAGCCGCGTCGGCCCCGAGGCCACGGCTTAAAGTTGTTTACACTAACATTTTGGTGCTAGAGGAAGGGCCCGAATGTCGAGGGATCACCCGATCGACTTAGACGAACCCGCAACTGAGGGGTCACGCCCGATCGGAGCTCCGGGGGAACATCCCCCACACAGAGATCTTCGTGACGAACACCCCACCATGACCTCATAGCGATATTGGCGGATATTCGACGACTCGGGCTTGTTGCCACCCGACGGCGCATTTGTCGACCCGTCGCCTGTGTCGTCTGAGGCCTTTCAGGACCTCGCTCATCAAGTCCGAGCTTTGACGGGTATGGTGCAAACCATTATCCCACTCGTTTCTCATCCGGCGCACCCGCCTGCGATCCAACCACTGCGGCAATAAGAGCCGCCCGTTCGAGCCCACACGCCACTTCCGGAGTTCCCTACTTCGCCTCGGGTCCGATCGGCCCCACTCGCGGATCGAATGATGGAAAACCCGAGCGGCCGCCCGGAACCCGAGGCATTATCTTCGGATTCAACGGACTCCCTGCGAGCCCAGCTACGCTTTGTTAGTCAGCGGCTCGACGAAGTGGAGAAGGAGGTTTGTAGGTCAAAGGGAGAGCTCGGGGAGGACGCACACCAAGGGTCTCCGTTCGCTCCTGAGATATAAGATCAGATGGTTCCCCTGAACTTCCGACTCCCCTCCCTGGACGCTTACGACGGCTCCACCAACCCAGCGGACCATGTAGCTGCTTTCCGTGCCCAGATGGCACTGTATGGAACTTCTGATGCTTTGATGTATAGGGCGTTTCCCACCACCCTGAGGGGGCCGGCCCGCACATGGTACAACGGCTTGAAGATCGGGACTATCATCTCCTTTGATCAGCTCGTCGAAGACTTCGAGCTTAACTTCTTGGCCTACGCCCGGCCAAAGCCGTCTGTTGCACTGCTCCTCGGACTTAACCAAAGGGAGGACGAGCCTCTCTCCCATTTTGTGAATTGCTTTACAACACAAATTCGGGGGTTGTCGGGCGCTCATCCCTCTCTGTTAGTGCAGGCGTTTATGACATGCCTGCGACCTTTCAGATTCTTCTGGTCCCTCGTGGAGCGACCCTCCACCACAGTACCAGATATGCTCCAGCGGGCTAACCAGTACATCCCAGCGGAGGCCTGGGAGGCCGTGAGGAGAAGGAGCGACTTTTGGCAACGGGCTCCATAGAAGAAGTCAAACACCCACGGTGGCTATCCGATGTAGTCCTCGTAAAAGGAATCTAGGCCCTGCCTCAGTCTCTTCCGAGCGAAGGCTCAGTATCTACCTGATTGCCTCCCGGCTCGCAGTTAGCTCCAGCCTAACCCCCTTTTTGTATCTACATGGCTCGGCCGTAGACTGCCCGAGTCCACCTAAGAGCGGCCTGCCCGCCTGAGCCGTGTCCCTCGGCCTCAGTCTGCCCGAGTCCGCCTCTACGCGGCCTGCCCGCCTGAGCCGTGCTCCTCGGCCGCATGTTGCCCGAAACCACGCCTGCGCGGCCTGCCCGCCTGAGTCGTGCTCCTTGGCCGCATGATGCCCGAGACCACGCCTGCGCGGCCTGCCCGCCTGAGCCATACTCCTCGGCCGCAGCCCGCTTGAGTCGTGCTCCTCGGTCGCATGTTGCCCGAGACCACGCCTACGCGGCCTGCCCGCCTACGCCATACCCCTCGGCCGCAGCCCGCTTGTGCCGTGCTCCTCGGCTGCGTGTTGCCCGAGACCACGCCTGCGCGGCCCGCCCGCCTGCGTCGTGCTCCTCGGCCGTATGTTGCCCAAGACCACGCCTACGCGGCTTGCCCGCCTGCGTCGTGCTCCTCGGCTGCGTGTTGCCCGAGACCACGCCTGCGCGACCTGCTCGCCTGCGCCGTGCTCCTCGGCTGCATGTTGCCCGAGACCATGCCTGTGCGGCCTGCCCGCCTGCGCCGTGCTCCTCGACTGCGTATTGCCCGAGACTACGCCCGCGCGGCCTGCCCGCTTGCGCCATGCTCCTCGGCTCCGTATTGCCCAAGACCACACTTGCGCGGCCCGCCCGCCTGCGTTGTGCTCCTCGGCCGCGTGTCACCCGAAACCACAGCCTCTGCCCGACCTGCTCGACTGAGTTGTGCTCCTCGGCCATGTACTACCCAGGGTCACCCCTATGCGTCCAACCCTCTTTCATTACTAAACTCCACGATTCCCGCACCCCTGGCAACGAACCCCCCTTTACAGCAACCGACGCATAGCTTCCTCCGGGGGGGGGGGAATATGATGAGGGTAATAATTGTGATAAGACTCGGGTGACGTCAGTTGTCCCAGATGACGCCTCACGCCTCTGCTGACCTATCAGCACCTGGTCAACACGGACCGGAACGCCGACCAAGGCACATTAACACCCTGCTCAAGCTCGATCCCTCACGCCACGCCACCGGCGATGTCAGATGCAACCAGAAGTACGACCCTGCTCTCTACGGGCAGGCACATCAGGCAACGGTAATCCTCACTATAAAAACCCTCGCGCTCCGAGGAAATGGGAGGGAGACAAAAAGACACAACTTAGCTAAAGAAACCCCCTTCACCATCCACTAACTTGATCGTCGGAGGGGTCGGGCCTAGCTCCCCGACTCGACCTTTATGCAGGTGCGAAGGCGGAGGCCATCCACTAAACGCGCAGGCGAGGAGTCCTCTTCCGGAGGGAATAGCGACCCCGTCCCGATCGAAACACCGCAACCGGCTACCTCAATAGTCCCGAGGAACATTCCAGGGAGATTCCCCATCATCCGGACCCGAATCAAGCCACGTCGGTCCCGAGGCCATAGCTTAAAGTTGTTTACACTAACAATATTTTCTACCAAATGTCGAGATTCTAACTGCTTTGCGAGTTCCAAAATGGTTAGGATTGATGTAATTTCTTTTCATTGATGAAATCGATCGTAAGGATGATGGTGATCCGAAGGAGGTGACTATTTTCTATCACATTACCTCAGAATGCTATAACCATAATCTTGATTTGAAAGGCAAAAAAAACAGAGAACTTTACAGATGGGATAATAATGCAAATGATCCCTGAAAACTAGCTTTACACACCGGATGGCTTCAGGTTGAATTAATGAACGCTTCAGCTCGAGTTACTGGCACGGGAGTGGACACGTCCTCGGAACTTAGGCCCAAGTGTGTCGTGATGACTGCGTCTTGTTCTAAGATGTGCGGAGAGCAGCTTCGGATTAACCTGTGGTGGCGAGGAAGCTGACAGGAACAAGAGGAAGGGGAAGGGAAACAACAGTAGTGTGAAGCCATCAGGTGGGCTGGTGCTAAGGGAGGTACTGGTAGTCCCTTTCTTCTCCCATGAGTTGGAAGGCCACAGGGAAAAGACAAGTTCTCGAGGGCGGATAGAAGAAGGTAAAAGAGAGAGAGCCAAGAAGGGGGATGGATGGATGGTGGTGGTGCACTTTTGAACCACCACATCACGGGACATCCTTGATGCCTTTTACATTCTTCGCCTCCCGGCTCTCGCAGAATCATGCACAAAGCTGCAGCGTCCACAAGGAACAGACGATAAAGCGGAGACACGGCACATACAAATCTCCACTGCCCATCTTACTGCACCCTTTTCATGATTGGATAGCGTACCGCTGTCTAAATTCTCGGAAGCCAAACCTCTCTTCTTCCCTCTTGCAGATCCAAATCTCCGATGATTCAAGAAAAGGCCATCTTTCTCTCGGTAGCGACTCGCTACTCGAGGTTCGAGATCATTGCCTTGGTTCGTTCCAGAGCTTGGCTTGTCTACTAAGTTTTCTCTATGGTTTTGTGTCTCAGACATCGTCAGAACTCATGCTCATCTCCTCAGACATCTTTAGAACTCATCACCTTCCCCAGTTCCATGTGTTCTTGAGCTTATCAACTGTAATTTCTAAGTTACTTTGATTTGGCTACCTGTTCTCCAACCAAAGATCGTGTCTTGCAAACATCCGATGATGAACGTTACGTACCACCTTTGCCATCTTCCCACAAGGATGCAGTGGCAATTCTTCCATTGCCTGAGCCTCAGCTCCTCTTTCAGCTAGTACCCGCTAGGGCGAGCCCGGTGGTCGAAATGGCCTTCTGCTTCCCGGTCCTGAGGCTGGGCAAGAAGAGCAGGGCCGGTTCGATCACTTCTCCTCCTTCCTTCTCCTCCTCCTCTCCTTTTCCTTCTTCTTCTCGGTGGCCCAAGAGGAACCTCTTGCCCTCCGAAATGGATATCATGGAAAAGAAGAGGTGGGACAGCTTGGAATCGTGGTCGATGCTGTTGGAACCCGGGAATGCCGAGAGCTCCGAGGCCAACGCGGGAGGGGAAAGAGAGGAATGGATGGCTGATCTTTCACAGCTCTTCATCGGCAACAAATTTGCTTCAGGATCCAACAGTAGGATATACAGAGGGATCTACAAGCAACGGGCGGTGGCCGTGAAGATGGTAAGGATTCCAGAGCAGGACGAGGAGAAGCGAGCGACGCTGGAGCAGCAGTTCAATTCCGAAGTCGCCTTCCTCTCCCGCCTTTATCATCCAAACATAGTGCAGGTTAGTCCCAATCCATATTGCTCCATTAGGTAAGCGACACTAGTTGTGATTTGGGTACCGCTAGAGTTGGGGATCGTCCATGGTCTGTGGTTTGAGCCCGTCGCATCTCACTCTCGTCTTTGTAGTTCATAGCAGCCTGCAAGAAGCCTCCCGTGTACTGTATCATAACAGAGTACATGTCTCAAGGAACTCTGCGGATGTATCTGCACAAGAAGGAGCCGTATTCGCTGTCGACCGAAACCATTCTCCAATTAGCCCTCGACATCTCTCGGGGAATGCAGTATCTGCATTCGCAGGGCGTGATTCACAGAGATCTCAAGTCTCAAAACTTGCTCCTCAACGACGAGAGGCGAGTCAAGGTTGCTGATTTCGGCACCTCCTGCCTGGAAACTCAGTGCCGGGAATCCAAGGGGAACATGGGAACCTATCGCTGGATGGCCCCGGAGATGATCAAGGAGAAACCATACACCAGGAAGGTGGACGTGTACAGCTTCGGCATCGTCCTCTGGGAGCTCACCACCGCTCTGGTTCCGTATCAAGGAATGACACCGGTGCAGGCTGCATATGCCGCTTCGGAGAAGGTAAGATGCTTATGTTATGGTTGGGAGTTGGAGATTTAGGGGCTCACGTACGCTGCTGGGTTGCGTCCTTTTCAGAGTCTGCGACCGCCGCTGTCGACGACCTGTTCGCCTGTGCTCAATAATCTCATCAAGAGCTGTTGGTCGGCGAATCCGGCAAGGCGGCCGGATTTCAACTACATCGTGTCGGTGTTGGAGAAGTACGATGAACGCCTCAAGGAAGGCCTCCCGGTTCTGGTGCAGCAGGAGCTGCGAATCGGGAACTCCCTCTTCAAGCTCCTCAAGGGCTGCATTGCGACCACTTCATCCATACCCGTGCAGGCCTGACCGCAAGGTTGAAGCGGCAGCATGCGTCTCTCCTCCTCTCTTGTTTCAGTGTATGACGTCTATGAACGATGGGTATTGTAATCCTGCAATGCTGTCTTTTTGCTCCTAGTATTCCGCAATCAATCCAGAAATCAGATGAACTGCAACTTTTCTCATTCATGTAGATCGAGCACGCTCAAAGATACCGACAGAATTCTTTCTAGCGTATCTTAGAGAAGATGAGGGAAAATATATAAGGAATTTATGTGATAAGATGTACGAGAAGAATCATACTCATACATGAGATTAAGTCGACCACCTCGATCATCTATCGAACTCTGAACTGATTTGATGGGAGATGTCCTACGAGTAATGTGAATATGATGTTCTTCTTCCTTGTGGTGACTTTTAGAGTCGAATATTGTTAGGTCCAATCCATATGTGGGCTTGGATAAAATTGGGCCATGAGCCCAAATCAAAGAAATCAAAAGAGAAAGGGCAAAATTGGGTGATGGCAGTGGGTGTGGGCGTACAGTGAACGCGTGCAGCGTGCGGCGACGTGCAGAAGAGAGAGAAAGATTAGGTTTCTAAGTTTTCTGCTTGACGATCGGTGGCCAAACGTTGTCAGTTTATGTGGAGAATCCTTGCAGCAAACTCTACAATCCTAACGGTGTTGATCTACAGGACATAGAATTCTCTTTTGAGGAGATCCATCATACATGATGAAGATATGTTATTCTTGAGCCAAGATCTATATTCTTGATGTTATTCTGATCCTCTAGTTATTCTAGAGAAGACCTAGTGTAAACATGTTATCATTATTATTGATAGTGGAAGTTTGAGGTGGACTACGGTCCCGTAATTTTTCCCACATTGGATTTTCCACGTTTAAAAGATTTGGTTTCACAGTGTGATTGATTTTTTGCTCTATTATTTATGTTGTGCTGGTTGATATTTACATTTGGATTTTGATGAGAAACCTATTTTGATACATAAAGAGGGAAAGAATTATTTCGCTTTAACAGGTTTCTTCCCAACAAATATGCCGGTCAAAGTTATCTATGAATCGACCATTGACCATTGAACTCAAATATGCCGGTCAAAGTTATCTACGAGTGATGTGCATCTTTTCTTTGCATGGTTTGTTTTATATCATTAGATAAATTGACCATTGACTCATTCCAATTCAGCAGCAGGACTTTTCGAAGCATATATTTGAGTTGTGCTTTCACCACTTGAATAATTCTTCAGGTTGATGTGCTGCTTTCACCACAGTCGCCCCTTAGAATCTAAGAAGAAGATTGAGTGAGAGTCAACCATGGGTAAGGCAATGAGCTCTTATCATCACGTAGGACCAACCAGTTCTGGTTCAGTGAGTACCGATGGAAGCAAGCAGCACCCACTGACCATTTCAACACCATAAAAGCTGATAGATACATCAAAGATAATGTTTGGATTCAATGTCTTCGTATGAACTGGTCAATGAAGCAGCAGGAGCCACAATGATGTTCAAAATAATGCATGGTAATTAATTCAACACTGCAGAAGACGACATTATCTCTCTCTCTGAACGTTAAAGCACCAAATGCTGTGCGTGTGTTCTTCGTAGCAAGGACAAAAGGAGCTTTGAGATTGTGAAGGAGATTTTGTTACGCCTTTTAGCAACTGGATGACCGGAATGGGCATCACGAAGAAAGGAAAAGAGGGCCACGATTGAGAGCATATATGCCATGGCAAGCCCAAAAAGAAGAGGTGAGCAAAGGTTGGTGGCTATTTGCTTCTTTGTGATGCCAAGCCATATGCAATGCAACAACTACGCGACAGTGCCCGCATAAAAAAGCTTTGTAACACAGTAGGATTCGATCAGCCTAACATTTGGCTTTCAAGAACAGAGTAAAGCCAGGAGAAAACTGAGAGCAGAGCTCCAAGCATCGAATTGACATAGAGACACTACTAATTGCTCCATCGTACAACGAACGGAGCGATGATTACTACGAATTGACAGAAGGTTTTTGGTTGCTGATCACTACAACAAAAAGATGAAGAAGATACACAATAACAGAGAGAGAGAGAGAGAGAGAGCTTTCACCCTGACGACAAAGAAACGAGAGAGTAATCAAAGAAAGAAGAAGAGTAAGCATCGGAACTGACCTTTCCAATGTCCAAAAATCCTTTCTTTGTCATCTCTATCTTCCCATTGGCTCAATTCCAAACTCCCCAAACTCTTGCCCCGATAAAACTCATGAATCTCCTCACGGAGCTCTTGCCTCCATTGCCGTTGGGGTTGCTGACACCATTCGTGCCCTCTTCCTCCTCCTCCTCGTCATCGACGTCCCCTTCTTTATCATCGTCGTCGACGCTACCATCATCATCATCCCCCGAGTGCTCACCCTCCGACGCCAGGAACCCCTTCGGCTCCACCCTCGAGCTATCGTCCTCCTCCTCCGCCACAGCTGCCGAGTTGGCGATTTTCCTCCCACGACGGCCGTTGCGCTTCCGGCGGCGGCCACCACCCCCGCGCTCGCGCTCCCTGGACTCCAAGCTCTCCTCCACGGCGTCGATGATGCGGTGGATGACGTGCCGGTTCGGCGACGCGTCCCACCGCGCCCAGAAGCTCTTGTAGCAACAGAAACACTCGCAGCCCAGCTCCGGGGGGTGCGGCCGTAGCCGCCGCCGCCGCTCGCTGCCCCTCTCATGGCCACCGCCGCCTGAGAGCAAGTACGCCAGAACCTCTTTCTCCTCGGCCGTCAGCGCCGCCACCAGGGCCAACAACGCCGCAGGGATCGCCGCCAGGTGGTCCCGCGGCGCCGTTCCCGGCGGTGGGGTCGGGTGGATCCTCCGTCCTTTCCCGTTTCTGAGCTTCTTCATCTCCCCACCAGCAAAGAAGGCAAAAGTCTCAGCGCCAAGGCAAGCGAGGGGGGGTAATAAAGACGGTTCCTTTTGAGTTCGAGGTTTGGTGGGGGAGAATGGAGGAAGAAGGATGGGTGGTTGGGAACAGGGACTGTTAGCTCTTAGGTTGCTGTTGAGGCATCCAATACAACAGGAACAGGCTACTGACTGGTTTGTACCATGTTCTTTTTGGGAGCTGCGGTGGAAGAAGGGAATCAAAGGTGGGGGGATGCCGGGAGGCTGGTTATAAGCACCAAAGAGGCAACGACGGGAGAGAGTGGGAGAAGAGGAGAGGAAGTCAGGTGATGCACGGAAGACAAGAATGATCGATCTACTGGTCGAGAGATGGAGATGGAGAGGGAGACCCACTTTGTCGTGTCCAGGGTATAAAAAAATGCAGACTCTTTGACTAGGGTGATTCGGTGCCGTGGATTGTGGAACGGGTCAAAGAATAGTGACGGGTGAAAGAGTTTGCATTTGACACTTCATCCAACCCAACCTACGCTAGAGAGAGAGAGTGCTGCTTGACCGTCGTTGATTCCAATCCAGAAACACATGAGGAAGCTCCTCATCTTTTAACACGGAGAAGGCTACATTATTTCCCTAGTAGATTTTACACAGCATAGATGGATGGAGATCCATCTCTCTCTCTCTCTCGCAAACCAGTTGGGTGACATCTCTGGCTTTGATGCGGATATGAACAATTGATATGGACGGGGAGAACTGTCGAGAATTAGTCATAAACTCCGATGATTGAGATGCAAGCTGCTTTCTCATTTACCAAGTCCGATTGCAGGGTTGACACTATCTGATGCGTTTATCAGCTCTTTAAACACTCCCATCTACTATTCTTCCAACTTTCCTCGGAACACAAAAACACGAATGGCTCAACGTCGCCAAAACCACAACAGAAGAAAGGAATTAAGTTTTCCAGGTTACATGCAACAATCGTTAAGTCATTCAAACAAAGATTCAGAAAGTTAGAACGATGTCTTTTTCCTTCTCTGATGGAATATGATGTGTAGTGAAGAAGAACAATATCTTTTTCATTCTGCAGAGAATAAATTCGCCTGTTAACCATTTCACCGAGTGTCACAGAAGAAGGGTGCTTTTGTGACTCCTCCATGGATAACCATAAATAGTTGCAGAACGTAAATGATAAGGGCGCGAAGCGCAGAGTTGCTTCTTTGATGGGCAAGCATGGTCGTCGTCAAAAGAGACCAGTAATTTTCACGATGAACTCTTCAGGCGTGTCCTGATCCATGATTCAAGGTACCTCAACTCTTCGTTGGCGATCGAATGGCTGACATTAGGATAAGCCTACAACAACTCAACAAAGATAATTGACTGACGTAAGGTCATGTGTAAATTACTTAAAATGTTGGATAAAGTTCAGACAGAAGCAAAAAAGCTCAGCAAAGAACAGAAATTACCTTAAACTCACAACTCATACCAGCTTGTTCCAGAAAAGGAGGTCCTGCTTGCCCCGCCTCAAATAGCACGGTTCGGTCAGCCAAACCATGAGACCACAGAATAGGTGTCTGCAAAGATCTCGGATGATCATATGTTACATGCAAAGGGTCAACATAAGTACACTTAAATATATGGAATAAAGGATCAGTATTTACCAAATTAAAAAAAAGTGTAAAAATAGTAGCTTAAATGCACAACAGGATAGTCTTTTTAAGCATGCCACCTTTTGATTCACAAATTCAGTTTGCACCAGCCCCCACTAAAATGGAGACATGAATGCTGCAGTGGTATAGTTGACCATTTTTATAACTCATCCTATAATATGCCACTTGTACATCCATTTCATCAATCGCCAATTTGCATCAGGCTATGAAGCTATTTTCAGACATTAACGACCTTTATTTATTATTGACAGGCACATACTGTTGCGTATGAAACTGGAGTAACTAAAAGAGGTAACTAAGCTTAGTACAGTTCATAATGGTTGAAAATTACACAAATGATCTTCGGAAGTAAACTTAGTACAGGCCGCCTTTTCCGTTCATATTAACTAATAGTTGGATTAAATACAGTTATCAACGTAAATACTCATCAGCACTAATAGTTGCACAAATATATATAAAGCAGTATCCAAGTATCTAGTATCTACACCCACATGCTCGGTTTAGTGTAATGAGCTGGAGACCAATCTAGACTGGGCACATGGAAATTGTCATCTCAGTCTTCTTGATAGTCACATTATATTTTTACAACAGTCCTTTTAGGCATAGTGGTTCAAAGCCTTAGAAAGAAAGTACTGCAAGTATGACAATGTAAATTCAAATCAGATGTTTTCATTTAAACAGAAATATAAATGTTGGCATATTGTTACAACACATTGTAGAAAGCCCCAACTCTCGGCACTTCTTTTCTGGTAATAATAACCATCTTTGTTCCCAATTTCAAAGTTGAGATTTTCAGTTTTATGGCATGCCCTCAAAGCTATATACGGTAACATGGATCGGCACAAGGGCCATGCCATCCTGCACACCGAAATAGAATCTATGACCTAAGATGTGTCAAATTGTTGCCCTTGATGGGTCAACACAGTTAGGATGTTGGCTCTTGCCGTAAGTATTTCTAGATCCTAGCACCTCACCACTGGTGATATATAATTGATCATTTCATAGTAATAATTTGATGCTATCTTGCAAACTTACATATGCTGGTCCAAACTTGAGAAATGGACACAATTATTAAATAGGTACAGTTGGCATCTATTTAGCAATACTTATCATAGTTTGGTGTTTGTTACAACACAAGTAGTAATAATGGTCACATTGGCAAATGAAGTAAACCTGAGAGAAATTATTCTAAACATGCTAGTGAAGTGGAAATTGAATAGTTAACTACCTTTTTAGCTTCAGGAGAAATGCGTGCTATTATTGATGAATTAAAAGGAACCCATCCACTGAAGACTGCACCGCCTCCTAGAGTTCTCGGATAAAGCAACACACTTGCTAATGTCAAGGCACCTACCAAACAATCATTAGTCTGTGAGCAGCTTCCATGCTTTGAAAAGTTTGTACTCGCAACCCGATCAATAAGTAGCAAAATTCTCTATACCTCCTTGGCTAAATCCACATATAAATATGTTTTCAGGGCTTATTCCATTAGCAATCTCCTTGTCTATCATGGCATGCACGGTCTGAACAGCTTTAAGGACACTATTTTCATCTTTCGGAGATTCCTGATAGTTGGTCAAATCAGAATGCAGTTCAGAGTATGCACTACAGTAATTATCGTAGAAAGTTGTGACAATTTAAGCTAAAAGAAAAGGGACAGCTCAAGAATTAATAATTTTACCTCCAGATGTGGAGGACAGCAGATAGAAAGCAATTAAAGGTTTGTAATCCAATTGATAGACAGAAAAATGTTAGAAAGAGAAGATGTTGGGCTTGTGTCAACGAAATGCATAGAAACATACTATCACTAGAAATAACTAATAGCATCCGTATGGGAAAGCAGAAAACTAAATGAATATATACACAAAGGTGATCACCTTAAATGGGGATCCTGTGTTGCTTTAAAATTAATTCTTTTTTCAGAAATATAGGATCTTGTTACTTGAACAGAGAGAACGCTAATTTGTATCGATTGAAAGAAGTAATTAAATTTTTTTTTTGTCCCACATACTTCTTTTATTTTTTTGAAAAGAGAAGAAAAATAAATGCTCATTCCTTCCCTTTTTTTCCTCTGGAGGCGATTTGAAATCCAGTGTGCCCCTACCCAGGGATCACCCTTCATTTAATTAAGACACTGGAATTAGAAAAACATAAGAACCCTACCAGTGGAAGAGAAAGGAAGTTATTTGAGCTATGATTTAAATAACAAAGACATTTAGCGCTTTATTTTCTTTTAGTCCCTCCTTAGTGTGTATATATATTATCATGTCACTCGAATTGTACTGTAAACTAAAGCATTTATCATAAGCACCCAATTCTCATCAGCAAAAGACCACAAAGTATAAAATATATATTCCAGAGCAATGTGATATCACAAGTTAAAATCTCCAGTGCTTCACATTAAAACCAACATATAGTTCAAAGCAATAAAAACAGAACAAGAATTTCAAAGGTTCATGGTAAAAAGGAGAGAATACCAAAAAAATTAACTGTCATTAGATTTAACATAGGTGAATGACCTAGCAGCTTAGATTACTCATCAATCACCTCATCCAGCTTTGAGTTCTTCCTGTTCATACTTCCCAAGTTGCTGTTCTGGTAGTTTTCTAGAGAACCCTAATAATGCATTAGTTGGCCATCTAATGTAAAGGAAGGAGTGATTATATCTTTACTGACTTGTGATGTAGTACTTTCTCATTGGCATAAGAATAAAATATTGGTAGTGTCACATTTTTTAGCATAGCGATGCATTCAAAATGGTCACTCCAACTAATCCAGGAGCTCATATGGTTTCTTTAACTTCAACTAGTACATGTGATCCTTATCAGGCAATAAATGAGTCAAGATTAGCTGATTTAAGATGCAGTTGCACCAACGTAACTCCTTCCTACTCCATAACTGATAAAATCATAGTTTTTGTAACTATGCTTAGATGATTCTCAAGACTGATGCACTTATGATATCTGAAAACATTCGTCTAAACTGCCAAAATACCGGATGATCCTGAAGTGAATGGATATTTCCAAGATCGATAAGGTCAGTTTATCTGGAAATTACAATTTTCTATGTTCAATGTTAACAAGTGCAATCTTGCAGTTACTTTTTTTTTTTAATTTGCAGGAATTTTGGTCACTATTCAAGAGAATCTAGCCTAGACCAAAAAATTGCATCCATTGTGAACACTAGCATCTGACGAAAAATTAGTTGTAACTTACAGCAGTCACAGGTATCTCATAAATGTCAAACCAGGAAGGCATCACAGCACCATCTGCAAAGAAAGAAAGCAAGCATCATACAGTGCAGACCCAGATGAAGCAGAGACTATATTCCAAGATGCGGCAATATGTTCCACTATTTGAATGTATTAGATTTCACAGCCAGATTTTAGAGGAATGCTCATTCGTCCAGTATCACCCAAATCAAAAAAAGAAGAAAATCATCCTTTTGATAAACCTCCCGACGGATCAAATAAGAAGGGTACCTCCAACAGCATAAACCCTAGACGCGAGAGCGCCCTAATTTTCCCACACCATCCCACAGGTGATACCCTCGACTAGTGATACCGCTCTCAAAAGTGATGGAATGGGATCGGAGTAGCCAACTACGTAGATCGACTTAGAATGGAAAGAAATCTTTTTTTTTTTTTTCTGTTTTTTTACTTAAGAAAGAAAAAGAGATGCCATTTTCTTGGATCCAACACACAGCAAACCCGTAGGCGTATAGTGTAAATCATAAAGCAATCGAACCCATCCAAAACTAGGAAGCAATTAGAGGAATAATCGAATGCAAGATTAATCTATTCATCTCATCTTCCATGACTTGATATGATGAATCAGAACAAATGGATATCAAGAGAAGACGAAACCGAGAAGGGAGAAGATGTACAGTTGCAGGAGACGGGAGACTGAGGGGCGGAGGGGAAAGACCATTTGGTGAGCCTGAACTCGGGGGAGGAGAAGAAGGTGCGGATGGGCTCGTTGGCGGGGCCGGAGTCGCCCAACCCGTGCAGCCAGAGGACGAAGCTACGGGCCGCCATCGGATCCGATAACGGCAGCGGGAAAGAGGCAGGGCTCTGGCGGTGGAGGAAAGCGACAAAGAGGGTGACGGCGGTTATGGTGACGGCGGCGACGGCGAGAGGGCGCAAGAGGAGACGGAGGGGGCGGAGGTTCATTATTTATGTACTTATACCATAAAACTCCATTTTTACCCAATTTTAATCTTCCGAGGTGGAAATGGGCCTTTATATATATATATATATATATATATATATATATATATATATATATATATATATATATATATATATATATATATATATATATATATATATATATATATATATATATATATATATATATATATATATATATATATATATATATATATATATTACATCATGCGATTACTTATGCAATCATACACTAATCAATTCATATATAAAACTAATATTCGATTAATAGGATGAATATATATATATATATATATATATATATAATATTCTTATTAGAGTAAATTAAATTACATCTAATTTAATCATATGAATTTTTTTTTTTACCATCGACCAATACAAAATTTTGAACCATATTTATAAATTCGCATTGGCTTAAAATACAAGGGATCGATGATGTATATATATATTTCAAATATGAAATAATATTTGATATTTTATTAAAAAAATATTTGATTTAAATATTTTTATTATAAATATTCAAAATAATCCCATTATCTTTGGATAAATATTAACATTTCAACAACGTTTGTGGAAGCTCTCCGTCGTTCGTACATGGAGATGTCTTCCTTTTTGTCTCCACAAGCGAACAAAGGAGGAAGGAGTAGCTGACATGCACAGCATGATCGAAACATGGGACTCGAGAGACCTTTCGTTCCCGATCTCTCTCCGTTTCACGCCGAGGCGGTCCACCAGAGGCAGAGCGAGGAGGAGAGGTGCGGGGGGGAAGAGGAGGAAAGCAAAGGGACCCCCCTCCCCTCCCTTAATTCCCCCAACACGCTCTGGCTCGAACTTGATATCGATCCAAGCGGTCCTCTTTACAAAAGGTGTTGTGATTCATCATAATTGCTCACCTATATATTAAGCTAGAGAAAGCCATGGGTGGGTGGCACCTCCTTAAAGAAGAAGATTCAGTGTCAGCGGTACAAAGAACACCATGAAAGGCGACAGTCCAAGAATCGATCATGAGGATGGAGAAAAGGTCCAAGCTACATGCAAATGCTCCTTCCGATCAGTACTTATTTGCCTAATATTCTTGCTTGCCGCTTCATATCAAGAAGACTGTAGTGGAGATTGTGATCTGCATGCATGCATGCATACAACCTGAGCTCCAAGTCGGAGCTTCTCTTGACGTTTTCAGTATACATGATAAGATGCATACTGCACTTTTAGCATGCAGATGACACTCTTGTGTTATAATAATCGACATTGCAGATAACGAGGAAGCATGAGCCCTTTAAGGGTCATGTGCAGGAGACGGGGAAATCCGCGAAACAGTCTTTATGTTGGTGAGCGCAAAACATGGATGTTTCTTTGTCCACCACCTTAACCTTACACCATGTTAGAGAGAGAGAGAGAGAGAGAGAGAGAGAGAGAGAGAGAGAATGTGATCTATGTATGGTGGATCTGGTTTCGGTGGGACCTCGAACTTGTTCCAGGGCGATTCTGTGTCCAAAGAGAAAAGAAGCAACCCGAAGATGGGCTGTCCCCGGCGATGGTGTCATGGCAGAACCATTTTAACGCCGTTGTCGCCGCTCGTGGTTCAAAGGTCGAAGCATCGGATCGGATCGGAGTGGGAGATAGAGGAGAGAGAAATCTACTCCTCCTCCTTGTACCTGCTTTCTCGACCTTCTTTCCCGGCACACACATTCTGCGCTCCTGCTCCCCAAGTCCACTAAATGTCACACCATCAAGATTCTTCTTCCTCTCTCTCTCTCTCTCGACTCCTCCGCTTCTTCTACCTCGGGAGGAGCGTCGACCAAATGGAGTACGTGAAAGAAAAGGAGTAGTTTGGTGTCGTCCCAGTGGGCATGCGCAAGTTTATAGCTCTGTACAAGAATACAATGATATATAGGGTGGGATCTGTTTGGTTTGGTTTGGAGTAGAACAGACCAAGCATGCTTGTCACCACTCCTCATGGTGGCACTGCTCGTTCCATCATTCCCCTCACCTTCCTCTTCCCATGCCTTCCTCCATTAATTGCTTCACGCCCTTCCCCTTCCTCCGACCCATCCGAGCCTCCTCCTTGTATATATTCACACCCACTTGTATCTCATGTCTGTCTCCTCGTTGGTTGGTGACCTAATGTAACCCGGCCAATATATTTGACTCCTCATATCCATGAAGGGGAAGCTAGAAAACCCATTGGCCATCCTCAGAAAGCATCGATCATAGGTGCTTCCACATCCTTCGTGTGGTTGGTTCTCCGAGAACAAGGTATAAATGCCCACCACCGAGTAGATGAAGGAAGCGATATTGGTGAGGTTCAATCCGATGATCGGCTTACGAAACGACCGTAAGCCCTTCTCGGATTGAGCCGCGCCAATATCACTTCGTCTTCTTTGTTCCTACTAGCGATTCTTGTTTTCCCTACAGATCTTTTCTTTTTCATCTCTGCGATCACATGGTTTTCAACTGCAATGATGCATCGATCCATTTCTCAGTCCATTGTTGCGTGTGATGAACAAGAATTCGTCTGCGTTTCCTATATTAATTAGCTATTGCAGGTTAGACTTCTCCTGAGGTTTTGGTCTGACAGAAGGTAGCCTTTCGTTTCTTTTCCGGCAATAGCATTGAGATGAAACCTTTGATGTACGTACTAGCAACTATCTCCATATCATCTTGTTTCATTCTTGTACTTCGGTGGCTATCAGAAGAAGATCAAATTCGTTTGACCTCACCAATATTTTGTTTCTATTTTCTGGATCTCGACGCTCCTTCCTTTTCGCTTGTTTTCTCGAGGACAAGGAGGGAAAGCTGCATCTGACATAACTCCTACAAGAACGCATTATGAGAAGAATTGCTCGTGAAGCAAACAGCCCGTAGACGAAACCCGTCCATGAGAGCATCGAAGGAGATAGATGTACGTATGAGGTTTCATGGAGGCTGGCATTTTATGTCTCATAGGGTGAGAGTTTTACATATTTAGGTGATAAAAGATAAGAAAGTTACCTTTATGATGCAGCTTCCATTGTGAATCATACATCTTTAGAGACCATCTATATAGGGCATCGATTAGGCTACGCAACATGTTATCATTTCGATGAATGCATGTCACAGTGCTGTTCCAGTACTATCCATCTGTGATCATGTCGATTAACATAGGTGGAGCTGAAAGGCTCCTCCAAGTGAAGGAAAGAAGAGAGCTTTGTTAATGAAACCCTAAATTGACTGTCTCCATGTATCACCATCAATCAAAGCATGAGTTCTTCCCTGTCTTTTTGCTGGAAATGTCCCCATCGTAGTTGCAGTTTACTGGTCGGGGCAGCTGGTATTCTCCTGCCATCCTGTTCTCTAGAGAGGCTCTTGCATTACAGTAGTATGCATCTTATTCCACCTTAATAAATTTCTTCTATCATCTTCAACCATGGATGTGAAACTCCTAACAGAATGATGTAGATTCCTCATGTCTGGCTATATTATTTAGAACATGCTGAAGAATATTTCTTTTCCTTCTGTTCTTGTCTTCCATATTGTTATGTTTATGTTATTCATTTTGTCACTTGCTGGAACTTCTAATTAGTTTTCGACTGTCTCCATTAAGCCATGTAATCATGTTTGATGTGATGACTGTTCCTGAAAATTTATCTTAACATTGTGAAAAGGAACAATGGATGTGGATCATCCTCACATTGTGATAGAAAGTGTGATCTGATTCTTGTTCTGGGGCATTAAAATTTGTTGTAGGAGCCAAGACAAGTACAAGTTGGTCTCATCTCTTTGATTCACTCCTTCAGGTAATTAGGACTGTCAAAAGAGTTGATCGGGACAATCAGAAGATATGTTTCATTATTGTATCCAAAACAAGTTGCAACAAAATTGAATCATTTGCACTAATAAATCATCTGAGTTTACTGTGCTCAGGAAAACCAAATCTCTAGAGTTGCAAAAACTCTGCTCGCATCCTTGTTTGCACACCCAAAGAGCAAAAAACTACTTCGAAGTGATTTCATTTGCTGAATTACCAGTGTCACTTCGATCCAACTTTGGGTGATTCTGCTAAGTTTGGAACGAACCTGCACCATGATTTTGTAATCTCCTCAGTCTGGAGTAGGAAAACCATCCACGAAATAGATGACCGAACTTGAATTCTGTACATCTGATCTGGTTATCATTATCGTCAAGAGCATATTGTTCATCCACATACTCAGTAGAACCAACTCCGTTATGATCCCTATCCTTGTCGTTCTCCTCAACTTCATCATGAACTTTTGACCCTGTAAATGACCTTTGGAAAAAGAAAAGAAATGGAATTTTAAGATTCAGAAAAGAACTCCATCGAATGACTCACTATATCCATCTCTGGATACTTCTCCTAACAAATGAAGGTATACATTAAGGTTTGTAAAGCCAACAATCTTAATGAACATGGAAAAGAATAGTGAGGACCTTACGTTCTATGTTGCTCCATATCAGTTCCATGATTTATCGGTCTTCTTCCCTTGCCTGGTCTGTGGTCGAAAGAAAGATGCCTAATAAAATGAAGCTGCATCGAAAGAAGAAAAGAACATTTGCTCATGTCAAAGAAAAAAACTAAGCCTGCAAATTGCATAAAATTATCAGGAGAGCTAGAAGAGGCAGCAGGCACAACTACAATATTTGGATCATGGGATAGAAAAGAGAACAAGCTGAGGCTGGAAACAATTTCATGATGCTTAAGACCATAAAACAACAAGCTGATACTAAATGCAGACTGTTCACATAACAAAAGACATTCATGTTGACATCAAATCATCCAGTACTGGCCCAGCATTTGTAGGTCTATGTTAGTTGCCACCAATAACTTGTATCCGCAATGAAGTCCGAGTGCACAAGTGTGACACCTCAGAATCATCTGATATAACCGATCATACAAAATTTTCATAGATTGTTCAAAATGTCATTAATTAAGATAGATTAGACAAAGTGATATGTGATGACACTTCATGCTCGACAGATAAAAGAACAAGATGTTTCATATAGGAAAATATGTGTAAAAAGAAACAGGATAACACTCTTCTTCCAGAAACTTTTTTTGATTTAGTGGTAACTCATGGCAGTCCAACTAACACATCAAAACTGCCTTTAAGTTTATTCATCGCATGTAAACTCTAAACATATGGCTTCAATCTCCTATAAAACTTAATAGTTGACAAAATCATAATTCTATTACTATGAGAAGCAGATATATCACAATTATCATTGCATATGTGTATAATCATTTAATGTAGGAGCATTGTTTCCTTCAATTGCAGATATACATGTGTGATAAGGACCAAAAAGGATGTACAAGTTCCCATAGGCCTAAGTTGCAGGATATTCTTCAACCAATTTATATCAAAGAACTCCTTTGTGCTTCACTGGCATCCTCATGTATACGCAAGAATAGAAATACAAACTGGACAGAAAAGGTCATCAACTCTCTTATAATCTTTTAAGAATGCAAGATCACTTGTGTCATACTCAACAATCTTACTCAAGAAATTTCTAAGGTCACTGGTCAACTGGAACTTTGATCTTACATGAATCCAAATAGTCCACATCAAATTATATCAAGGGCAAGGGGTGATGTCGCAATCTACAAAGGCGACATTAATGAAGCAGGGCATGGAATGAACAGTGCTTATAAACGAATGCGATTGCAAGGAGGTGATGCACGCGAGGTTACATCTCATGATCAGATATATTCGGCATCTAGGTTTTGAACCAGCAGTACAAGAATGCATCATCAACCAAAAAAAGCATCGAAGAGGACTTGAATCAAAGTTTTAAGTCTAGAATGAGGCAAAATTTCTCATCCGCATCAAATTACTGAATTACAAGGCTTATATTGCTGACCTGATCTCCATCTTTGATCCCAAAGTTCCGTAGATACGATTTATCATCCGTTAATCTATGTTCGTTGTAGCATAAGCAGAAATGACCCCATACGTGAGACCTGTTAAAGGCACAACATCGATACAAGGAAAAAGGAAATCGAGAGGAGCCCTCGTCTATAAAATTATAGCCCTAAATGTGAACCGGCACAGCATATATTAACATAAAAGAACAATCTTTGAGAGTAGAGAGGAATCTTGTGGCATTCATCACAAAGAGAGAAAATTCGTGTGCACATGTTTATTCCAAGTCTTATAGCGAAAGCGAGGAACAAAGCCAATTGGTCATACCAAGAAGTAGTTGCATCTTTGGAAGGCCGACTGAAGAGGCATTCGACGGCTTCCTTGAGCTCCCGCACGCGAGCGGTCCTCGCGACTTGCACATCTGCCCGGGAATCGATAGGCAAGTTAACCAAATTAACCAACACGTCAGAGGAGAAGGGGTTTACGAGAACGGAATGGCTACCGAAGGAGGAGCCGTCTAATTTGAGGACGGAGAGGCGGAGGAGCGGGGAGGCGGGGAGGCGGAAATAGGAGAAGCTGCCGTCTGGGAAGGGGGAAGCGGCGTCGAGGTGGAGGGCGGACGCGGAAGGCTGCAACAGCCTCACGCGGCGTCGCTTGGCATCGCACACCATACGCCGCCGCCGCCGCCGCCGCCTTGTGTTCCTCGCTTTCACCTCCTCGTCGTCGCCGGCAGCGCTCTGTCTCGGCGGTGTCCCTTTCGTGGGCGTAGCCACCGACGACGGACGATGGGATTGTCAACGATGATGAGTGTGGGTACGGGAAGAAAGGAAGGAGAGCTAAGTATTCGATGAGAAGCATGCGTGGTCTTTAGAGACCGGTAGGGTTGTTCGGGGCGGAACAGAAGAGAGGAAATGAAGACAAAGAGAGAAAGCGAGCGAGAGAGAGAGAGATGATGGCCGTTGGAGAGGGGAAGCGCTTCGAAATCGGGCGGGCGGATTTACTACGGGAAGATTATAATATATATATATGGTAATAAATAAATAAATACATAAATAAATAGAGGAGAATGTTTGCGGAGGTAACGGCTATATGTTGGGTTGGGTTGGTTTGGACGGGTTTGGATTTGGATTTTTTGGATTCGGGTGTATGACACTAGGAAAATAAATATAGGATAAACTACCAAAGCTCTACAGGACATTTAAGGTTTTCCTTCTTTTACTGAAGAAGCATGCAAAAGCCTTTTGAAGACCAAATATTATGATGATACGATTTCGTTGACTGCTATGTCTTTTTCTCATAAGGCTCTTCATCATTCATTCATTCCCATTCATTGATAAGCAGATGCCGATCGATCGAACTCCAAACTTCTTTGCATGGTTACAAATAATGAGTACAAAACAATGGTTGTCGATCAGAGTTAAAGAATCAAACTCGATCTTAATTCCAAAGGTAAACAACATTAATGGATCCAAAGCAGACTAAATTACATGCATGGGAGCAATATTAATCGAACTAAACTATCAGTCAGTGCCCCGGACCTTTGGCGCTCGGCCCTGACTTGGCTTTTGCAAGCATCAGAGCCGGAAAGGACGGTGAAGCAAAGCCCTGACCGTGGATAGGCCTCGATCCTTGTACCACATGCAGGTAAGAGAGTGCAACGAAGAACATGATGACGATGATGGCCACACGGCATCCTCGTGGACTAATAATTATCGCCATGCCCACAAACTTCTTCGGCGGAAGGAATGGATGTTTGTGCTCTGCAGGAAGGGACGAGTCTAAGAAGCTTTATAGCAATCGTAGCGGGCGCCGACTCCAAGAGATCCATTTGCTGGACTCTGCAAGGTTTGAAAAGGTGCCAGCAAGGGGGTTGACAAAAGGGAGGGCGGGTTTCGGCCGGCCGGTGCTCTCTTCCTCAAGATCTTCTCTCTTTGACTCAACTTCTCGTTCTGCTGCTGTTCATATTCTCCGGTTTTGTGTCAATTGCAAGTTCGATTCACACGAAAGCATGCGCATGAGCACGGAGCAGATCTCTTCGTTCTAACAGTAGGTCACCATGGATGCAGGCGAGGGCGAAGGAGACTGCCGAGGCCAGCGGCTTGGACCGGTGTGCCGACAACTGGTTTATGGACGGACACGTGCAGTGGTAGGTCGCGGTGACAGCAAGGAGAACAGCAAAGGTGTAGGATGTCAATACTTGGGAGTTGGTGGAGAAATATTTCGAAGCAAGCGTTCATATATCCTCCACACTTGGAGACGTACGTATGCCTGATATCTAAACATGCATGCGTCGGTACATCAAGGACGACTTCGTATGTTTGATCCAGCTCGATTCCAGCTTCTTCACCATTCCACCACCAAAAGAAACTAATGATAAATACTGTAATTGGCTATTAAATCTTGATAATTGTTTTCGAGGGACTTGACACGCACGCCATGCAGACGTGGATCAGCTGGCTCATCGCATCTGCGGGACTACGAGCGAGGAGGAGGAGCATTCAGACACGAGGGGCTGGAAGCAAGAGATTGGACTCGTCTGCACAATCCAACTTGTCGGTGTACCAGAATCTAAGTTGTCAGCTTGTCGGACGGAGCCGAGAAAATCTTGGCTTTCTTCTTTTCTTCGTTTGCACGGCGTCTCTGACTTGCACAATTCAACATTTGAATGTTTGAATAAGCCGATAGAGTGTCGCCCGTGACTTGCTTCCTTTCGGTGATGAGGTCCGGTAGTACTGCATCCATTTTGTCTGTCGTGTGCTACGTGATGGAAGTCAGCGTGAGTGATCTCATCTCATTTCGTTCATGAATCGATTTGCTTTTTTCGGAAACAGACATAGGACCCCTCGCCACAGAGGTTGGCACGAATATACCAGGTTGCATTAGTCCAAAGGATGCACAGAAATATATGTATGAATATAGCAGATGCTACACTTAACAATTTCCTTGAACAGTCTGAATCAGTGTAAATATTGCTAGATTTTATTTGGTATGAGCGAGGAAGCTTAGAGATGTGACCACATGCATCGCCTGAAACTGAGAAGATTGACACCATCTTATAAAAAGTATATGTTAACAAGGTGATACAAGCCTCAACATATTCGGGTCACAAAAGAAGTTGATACGCACACCATATAATTATCTCTGGCGACGGGAGAAAAAGAAGATTGCTAGAGTTGTGATCTCATCCCGCTTCCATGTACATCACCCAAGATCATTATTGTTGTTTTCTCACTAAATCTAACCCTACCTTAACATGTAAAAAAGGATTAGTTGATGACATCCAGCACCAGCTTGCGGGACTTGACAACGGACCACTTCAAGCGCCGGTAATAAGCAGCTTGGAGCAGAGCGAGAGACAGTACAAATATCCATTTGAATCCCATCTACCAAAACAAAAAAACAAAGAAAACTAGAGATCAATAGATATCATAAATATCATGAAGTCAAGTCTAGGTGGGTTGCAAGGTTACCAGCTTCCTTTCTTCCATCTCGGGCTCTGCTGCCCATGACAAAAATGTAACAACATCTTTCCCCATCTGTAATAACACCGGTGGAGACCCATAAGTTACGTCCAACAAAGATACGGAGAAGATTACATAGAATGTTACAGCAGAAACTATCGGAAAGCATACCTGTGCCTCTGTGGCAGGAGTACCATCTTCATATTCAATGGCACCATCAATAAGCATTTTGGGCATAGCTATTGCACCACCAGGAAAGTATGGATTATAGTGCAGTCCATCTCGAATCTGCATTTCCAATTATATCAACAAAATAAATGAGAAATTTCAACAAAATCACAAACTTATGCAGATTAGCACAAGCACATTAAGCAAAGGAAATACAAGATTGTGTCAAATAATAACTTATGCACGGTGACATATTATGTCACGTCATTGTGAAATTGCTGGATTAGCTTTTTTCTAGAAGCAATGGCAACTTGTAAGAACAAAGAAGTGACATTTTTTGCTTCTGGAAGTTAAACTAAAGTTGCTATTTCAATGCATCACTAGATTCATATTCTCAGAATGCGCCTCCATGCCCAAATAGGAATTCTACAGCACAAATAAAGTCAATTGATGCTCGGGAAATACACTGTCAGATTGAGCCTAGAGCAAACAATATCAAATGCTTGTCCAACTAAAAGTTACTTTATAACCATTACTTCTCGTATCTGTTAATTATCTTGTCGTGTATATATGAGATGTACCTTAGTACATGATAGAAGCTGTTGCCAGCAATTACAACATTACATGAATGTTGACTGTTAATCTCACAGGAAAGCACTGACAACTTTGTACAGTTTTTTGGAATCTTACCGAAACACCAGCAGGAGGATCACGGTAGCCAGTGAGAAGAGCAAACACGTAATTTTGGCCATTGTGTCGTGCCTGGAAAAGAATAAGGAAAAAGGTAAGAATTTGATGTCTGTCATGGACAACAAATGTTATAAATAACCAAAATTCACATGCAGTAGTTTTACCTTGGTAATCAGGCTAAGGTCTGGAGGATATGCCCCTCCATTTGCAAATCTGGCTGCTTGTTCATTTGGATATGGCTGAGGAAAACGGTCGCTTACTTTACCAGGACGAGTGAACATTTCACCTTCATCATTGGGACCATCAACCACCTCAATCTCAGCAGCCATTGCTTTTGTCTCCTCCTCGGTATAAGCCACACCGACAAGATCTCGATATGAAATCAGAGACATAGAATGGCAAGAAGCACAAACTTGTTGATAAACTTGGTGGCCACGACGAATTCTGATCAAATCATTGAATGTGACTCAATGTGAACGAGTCATAAAAGCTGTACTAGCTACATTGGTAAAATTTGTATCTAAACAATGACGTTGATTATGATGAACTTAACTAAATTGGCACCAGATTTTACTTAAAGAATCATTTAAATTAATAAACTGAAGCTGATTGCAACATTCTTTTACTCACGATGCATGATCATAAGAACTGAGAATGCCTTTGTGAGGCCATGGATAGCTGGGAGCTGGTAAGCCATGTTCTGCTTCGTCGGCAGATGTTACGGTAGCAAAGCTCAGAATACCAGAAATACCAGCTCCAACTAGTGCGAAGACTTTTAGTGACTTAATACCAGCATCCTCCTGCCTTATGGATGAAACCAATGATGGTGCCTGCACCTAAAAGAATTGAACAGAAACAGCATAACTTTTCAAATCAAAGAAAGAAAATTCAGTGAACCTCCGCATATCAAATTCACCAGCAGAACATCAAAGGATATGATATCTTAGTAAGGAATATATATGTATGTATATATATATATATATATATATATATATATTCTCCAAATGCAGGTACTTGCTTAATAATTCCTGAGACATATGTATTTTAAATACTCATCCTTTTGTTGAGAAAGGTGATAAATTATGACATTCCATACGTGACCGATGCCTTAACAATAACAAAATTTGAATTTCAGTGAGCCCTAGAACAGCTTAACAGCCTCATTTTTTCCATGATTTTACCCTACAATTTTTGCTGGATATGAGGCCTCTGGTCAGAAAGACCAAGCAGATAATTTTCATATGCAACGAAGACTTACCACAGAAAAATTAAATGATAGCATCTTTCACATGAAAGGGATATATAATTGGCTATATCGGAAAGGCACACATAACCCAGTGAACAAATTCACCGAGGCAAACCCTACAAGCTCAGCCAAATATTCCTACCAGCACATGAAGATCCCTCCATATGTTCCTTACATGAAAGATGAAGAACTCTCGGTCGATAAGCACTTTTCTTCCAGCATAACATTTCAAATAAAGTCAAACAAACTGAACTAACAAAGCAAGCTAGCCCACTCAATCCACAACAACAAAAACAAAACTTGGCTGCCAGCCTTCTACCTTTCTCCCATTCAAGTTCTGCTTATCTGGAGCTTGGAGGGGTTTGAGAAGTACTTGACAAGGAGAGAAGAATAAAAACAATAAATTTTTGTTTCAAATTCTCTAATTAATTATGACATATATTGTTAAGTAATTGCCCATTATTATAAAGAAAATGTCTTATAATTGCATATAGTGAAACCAATATTATAAAATGGGATCAATACCAGGATCAACTTAGGATCCGTGATTGGGATCAGGATCAAGATGGTGAAATCAGACATATCAGATTTAATGAAGCCAAAAAGCGACTTACAAATTTAAAGAACATAGATCACATATTTTTCCTACACAAAAATCTTATAGAGATAGATAGCTTTCAAAAAGAATGGTATCAGAAGTACCATAACTACTGAAAAAAAAATGTAGTCTCTACCAGTACCATAGCTATTGAACCATCATATAAACTCAAAAGACTTATATTCAGAAGAAACCGCATTGGTATGACTGTGATAATTGGAGTGAGCATATGTAAAAGAAGCAGAGAAATAGAATGTATCTACCTCTTGGATAAAGCAAAGACCTGAAACTTACACTCAAGGGCATAAGAGGATAAGCCAGGAGTAGCAGTCCAGTGAGTTTTTGTAATCTAATTAAAACTGGACAATTTGTTATACAAAATCAGAAAACACTACAAGACATTAAAAAGTAGGATTTCATATATGTGCCGCCTTAAAGATGAACAAAAGGAAAGGAGCGAACAATGGTATCGCTTCCAACAGCAGTTGCTTGTCTTATGCAACAACATTTTGAAGACCTAAAACATAAAATGAAAGGAGCGTACAATCATCTTGTTTGCCAGACAAAAACAAATTGTCATATGCGAATCTTATACACATACAGATCTACATGTTTAACCTGAGAATGAGATGAAACTTTTTTTTTCATTAGATGGTGAATTGCCATAAATCATGACGATTTGCTAACCTATAACATATACCTCGTCATCAACTAAAAAAAAGGTAAGAGAAAAATCATTACCGATGATTGGAACCGAAAGCCCTTCCTCAGAAGCCGGTTGATGACTCTTCCAGCGGCCATCGAGTTGAATCTTCACCAAAATGTTTCTAATCATCGCCATGATTTTGAACAGCGGGAAGCAGAAATCAGATATCCAGAACAACTAGTTACAAGCAGATAAACTGAAAGATGGAAGGCGAACGCAATATCAAACAAAAGGACATTTGTTCAGAGTTCACTAGTAGCAATAAATGAAGGGTCAAGTTACGCAGTAAACAGAACCAAAAGTAGTTAGAGAGATGCATTGAACTTGTCGTATCAAAAACAAGTTACAGGAAATGCCAGTTTCTTGATTAGGAACGAAAGTAAGCCAGAAATAAGATGTCTTTCCTCCGATTCAGATGTCGTCTGCTATGATCCGACATCATAAAGGCCAGACAGGGCAGAAATAAGTGGGAGTAATGCATAATTAGATCCTTCGATTCACCAAAAGAAGGGAAAGAAATCGTGGATTAAAATTTAAATGCTAGCGACGGCCAATACGAATCGAATCGCAGGTCTCGTAGGAGGGCCATACAGATATGGGACCTTCGACCCAGAAGAAGAGCGGAATCCTCATGATCCTAAGTAGATACGGGAGGCCTTGCACCACGAGACGGAGATCAAAACAAGAAAAGGCGATCAAGGAGAGGAGGAAGCGAAACCTGGCGAAGCTGCGGGAGAATACGCCGGAAATCTACACAATGATCCTTTCTTTGCGTAGCGTCTTCTTCTACTGCCGGAGACGAATCTCTCTCGCCCTCTCTTAGTGTGTGGCGGAATGGGGCGAAGCGTCAGCCGCAGCTTAATTCGGATTTATGTGATTCTGATTAATTCGCAAAATTAAGGTATTTATTCTTATTCTAATTCTTTTATATATATATATATATATATATATATATATATATATATATATATATATATATATATATATATATATTCATCCGAAAAACTCGATATTAATGATATCCAGAGTTTAAGCTAATTGCCAAATGATAATTAGTTAATTAGAGTTATATAAATAGAAAGTCGCTACTTACGTGGGTTTGCAATCCAAATTAATCTTAAGGAATCAAGCAAGGATTAACGATTAAATTAATAAGATTGACTAATTCGAGTGAATCGATTTGATACAGATGATGTTGTTGGGAGGTTTAGTTCTACAGCCCTCCGAAAGCTTTCGTTCGACCATAATGACAAGGGTGGAAGAGAGATTACAACAATCGACTCTTGGAATGGAGAGATCCTCTACTCAAATCACAAAGCCACCTCTTGCAGGAAAGGAGGGGGAGATGAATGAATCAACTTATCTCCATCAATGTCGTCGTCTTGATCCTCTATCTCTCAAAGAAGCCCTCAAGCAAGCAAGCAGTGAAAGTAGCATGGTTGGCTATCATAAGCAAATGTTCAAACTCTTTTGAGAGCCAATGAGTAGTAGAGATTATGGTACTTGAGACGATATTGCACGGCGCCGGACACTACAAAGTCGTTCTACAAAATGTGGGATGGAACAGCATATCGTCGACCCATACGGGATGACCAATGCTCGTCTATAGGGTAAAAGTCATCCTCTCGATAAATCGTTAGCCATTAAAGGATCACGTATGATCGACTACCCCTTCGAAGGTATAAAAGTCAATCATCTGACCAACGAGATTATGGTACTTGATATTATTTTCACTGGTTTAAATGAACCAATACTCAGTGGTAATAATGCTACATATAATATCAAAGGATTATTTATTAAGATCAGCATACAACCAAGTGTCAATTATATAATAGTTTGAAATGGTTAGAAGATTTGGATAATATTCGGAAACGATAGAGTAACATCGTAACAAAAGAAAAAGTTGATATGACATATTTTAGCATCATCCACGTGGTAGACAAAGGACCTCTAGGTTGACGTAGAGCGACACCTCAGACCCGAACAAGATGATCACACGACCTTTGCATTGTTCGGCATTGTATAAGTCGACGTCGGACACCACGGAGCCATTCGGTAAAACTCAAGATAGCGTCACACAACGTCGACCCGTACGAGATGGTCACACGCTCGTCTATAGGGTATAAGCCATCATCTCGATCGACCACCCCTTCAAAGGTATAATAGTCAACCCTCTAACTAATGAGAGGAGACTTCTTCGAACACTCAACTCTTTTTTATTCTGCTCAACTATTACTTAAGCTTCGGAGGAGGTCAAGTCGGAAAATCTCCCTCTCGATCTCAAACTGAGTGCAGGAGCTCGACGACGAAGAAGCAGGCGACGAGACTCACGACTCAATCCGACCGACGCTCACTTCAGCCACCCGAGTCTCTGCATGGGTAATATTGCACATCAAGGATTAGATCAAACCATGCTAACTCATCGCCCACGACGTAAAGGTTCATCAACAAAAATAAGATACTGAGTTAAGATTAATAAAAATAATAATAATAAATCTGATAGTGAATGATGCTAGAAAGGCATCAACAGATAGGGAGAAAATGGTAAAGAAACTTCTAAACGAAAAATCTTGATTTTAAAAATCATATTTAATTACAAAACCGTCTTCCAACCCGTCAAATCTCCATACTTACTTTCTTAAGCAACACTACTTACCAAAGTGCTTCCAAAAGAGTGGAATGTAAGAAATAAAAAAGGTTATAATTTCCTCAAGTAGCCTTCGAGATTTCGATTTCGATTTCGATCGTCCCCATAGATTAGAGGGCCATATTTAAAAATAAAAATTTTAACCCATAATTTTATTAAGAAACATAACAAGTCTTTCGTACCAAACCACTATGCTAATGATAAAGATGATGATGATGATTATTATTATTATTATTATTATTATTATTATTATTATCATGAGTCATCAGGTAAAATTAAAATAATTCTCACCATAAAAATATTGACCACGCCAACCTAAGGAACAATAATGAAGAAATTGGAAGTCAACTAACTAGAATTATTTAGCACGCAAAAGTAGGTAACTTGCGAATCAAAACAATCACATGTTAAATCATATATAATAATAATAATAATAATAATAATGATAAATTCCTAATAATTATTGTTTCCCAACAGATCCGAATCTTAATCCTCCCAAGGGAAGACCATCCATGAGTTATTCCGGATCAGTTTTGGGATGGATCCACCTCGGATTTTAGTAAATCCAAATTAAGGTTCATAGTAACCTACATTTTTAGCTAAACTTCCATCAATTACCGGATCTAAAATTCAAATCGGATCCCATTAAAATCATCCATTCAGAATATCAACTTAATTTAATATTCAATTTTGGCACCCCTTTTTTCCCCCCTAATATTCCCAACAAATATCAACCCTCGACGCGGAACCTCTTATCCGTCCTTCCTTCTCCCAATTAGTCGTCGTGCGTTCCATTCGACTCACCAAAACCACCACAGAGGCAACGGTGGGTCCGAGCTCACCACTCTGTCCAGTCACAAGACAGGTGGGTTGGCGGGTAACATGTTCACCGTTCGTTGCGCTCGAATTCCTCCACCGACCGCTGGGGTCGATCGAGCATCCGCTTACCTCCGGTGAACGTAACCCCCATCCCTGAGATCTTTTTCCCCCCCCCTCGATTCTTCCTTTCTTCAGGCCGCGGACCGAGGAAGCCGACCGCTACTTCGGGGAACTCTCGTCGCCTGCCACCGGCCATCCCAACATGAGGAGAGTGCCATCGTCTGGCGCTGATTTCGTTGCTCTCCTCCTCCTCCTCCTCCTCCTCTTCCTTTTTGGCAGGGTCCGCTGCTCCCCCGAGTACAGCCTCGGCCGGAGTTCTTCTCCCGCGACCGACAGCCTTTGCGCTCTGCTAATCCGACCGTCGGGCTATCCCTGTTCCGAACACACCGTACCGCTTTCTCCCCCTATTCCACTTTGATTTAGAAAGAATTTTCCATTTTGGTGCATGTCTGCTTCTCGATCGAAGTTCCAGCATTAAATTTCGTTACTTACCGTAGAGGAATTGGTTCTCAAGAACCCAGAGTGCGAAGATTTTGGAGGTTATGGAGTAACGAAGCACCAAATACCGGATGGGGGAATCATAGCTCTTATTTCATTCTTGAGAAAATTCCAGTGCATGTATGTTTGTTGATCGATCGGTTCGTTTGGTAGTGTGATGTTTGATCGTATCACTATAATCTGAACATTAACTAAAGTGCCTTTAGCATAAGAAATGAATGCTAGTTGGCTACTTTCTTATGGTCATTTCACAATCTGGAAAGTGATGAGCGTTGCACCTCTATGTAGTAGCAGAGTTGAGATATAAGTGACATGACTTGCCGAAGTCGTATGGTAACTCAAAGGAGTAAAAGAAGGAAGCACTCCTTGGCTAAGATCGAGTGGTTATTTTATAGGTAAACTTACTTTTGAGGGATTCGGAGACTGGATTCATATGAGAGGATTTTGTCTTAAGATGAGGACCAAGAACTGCTTAGCTGCACGTACAAGGAGTAACCATGACCTCCTCAACATTTTGTATGCTGCTGTTTAGTTCATCATAGTACTTCTTTTGTTTCAGAAAAAAACGAAAAACATGAGGACCAAGTAGATCAAGTGAGAAACAAAATGTATGATGCTCAAATCTTCATGTTACTTCGTGTACAACTGAACCGAATAGTGGGAAAAGTTCAAACAGTTGGGTGCAAAGATTTGTTGGTTACATGAGCACAAAGCAGCTTACTTGTAAATAGAGCATAGTTGTTAAACTGAACGTCGATGTCAAAACCCAACAGGTTTTGCCAAGGTAGAACCTAAGGGCTATTTCATGATAAATCCTAAACATCGGTGTGCTCCCTTAAAAGGGTCTTCTCTTTAACTATCGGTGATGTCATAAAGTTACTTAGAAAAACATCGAGAATTTGCTAAAATTGACTGCCCAGTACATTTGTATCAATGTTACTCTGAAAATGTAAGATGTATCTAATCTGCAAGTATTTACCATGTTATTTCTGCCTGCATAATTATGGTGAAATTACTTTATTGAGTTATAATACGTTGTCTGTAACCGATATAAGCTAACAGTTTACTGATTTTGTTAGTCACTCGTTCTCATTCAGGTTTTTCTTGAATAATTGTATAATCTCACCGCTGTTGCACCTGTGATGATCATAATCTATGTCGTGCAACCATAAATATTCTTAGAAAGACATCTAGAAGCTGGCAAGAGTGTATAATAAATACATTTATATCAATTGAATGGTGAAAAGTTTAAGATACATCTTGTGTGTATAACTAGATTTAATAATTACAGGACATGCGTCTTTGTCTTCCCATGTCTCTTCTTAATAACTTGCACAATTATGATGGGAATTACCTAGTTGAGTTGTATCCTATTAGCATGTTGTCTCTTGCTGATGTAAGCTGACCATTCACCAGTTTGTTGAGTTAGTGACTCTCAGTCTGATTTACTTAAAACAATTGTGTAAGCACAAGTCTTCTGGAGGTGAAGGCAAAGGCAGTCCTACCTGTCTCTGCCTTGATTCTTCCATTACATTCACATGACATTTTATACTGCAGCTTAGCTGATATTGTTTTATATCAAGATATTATTTCTGACATTATGGTCTAACCAACGCTGAGGCTTCTTGTCCTTTTCTGAAACACAAATCCAAGTGCTAATTGGCAAGTGAAAATTGCAGGTTGAGACTAAAGATGGCTACCTTTTAACTATTCAACGAATTCCACACGGGAGAAAAGCTTTAAAAGGAAAACCTGGTCCCCCGGTTTTCCTTCAGCATGGTCTTTTTCAGGTCTTGACTAGAAGCCTCAAGCTTAGAACTTTGTTTCTTTCATCATATTTAAATTCCTATAGTTTCAAAGTATATTTTCTTGCTACGGTACATTCTTGTTGTTATCAACTATTGAATTGGTATGTGTTGTGATGTTGATATCTGAAATTGCACATCATATGATGTGGTGCTAAACTAAATGTAAGACATAATTCCCTCTTTTGTTTGCTTTCTTTGCTGACAGGGTGGAGATACATGGTTCATGAATTCCTTTGAGGAGTCACTAGGTTTTATCCTTGCCGATAGTGGTTTTGATGTTTGGGTTGGGAATGTACGTGGCACACGATGGAGTCATGGACATACCACTTTATCTGTTCATGACAAGGTATAATCAAATTGTATTTCATATTCCTTATATTACGTGAATTTACAGTGAGCTATGATCTTATACTTTCTTTCTATTTGCCGGGATCCCTTTATGTTCATGATAAATGGTCCATGCATTTCTCTTCGTGCCTGATTTCTATATTCTTCTTTCTCTGCATATGATTAGTGTATTATATTAATTTTCTAATTACATTGTTTTTACTATTTCTTTAGGCATTTTGGGATTGGAGTTGGCAGGAACTAGCTCAATACGACTTGTTGGCTATGATAAGCTATGTGTACTCTGTGACAAATTACAAAGTTTCCTACATAGGGCATTCGCAGGCATAATTACTTTCATGAACCATTTCTTTCCAACAATTTAGCATGTTCTGATGTTTTTCAGCGAACAGCAGATGTGAAGATTTGTTTACACAGAAATTTTTGTATTTTTGATAGGGAACTATCATGGCTTTAGCTGCTTTCACCATGCCAGATATGGTCGAGATGATTGAATCTGCTGCTCTTCTTTGCCCTATTTCATATTTAGACCACATCACTTCAAGTTTTGTCCTTAGAGCAGTGTTCATGCGTCTTGATGAGGTAACTCTTGGTGAATTGGGAGATTTTGAGAAAAAAAATTCTTGTGCATCGAATTTGACTTGCTTCTTTGTTTCTGTGTGATAGATGCTTCTCAGCATGGGCATTCATCAGCTAAATTTTCGAAGGTCTGATATTGGTTTGTCTGATTATTTTCCGTTGACAAGAATTCTTTTATCCTTCTTTGAGCAGTTGTTTATGGAAAATTTATCATATGCAGTGATAAGGGTGTTCAAATAATAGATTCAGTATGTGATGGCCACATGGACTGCAACAACTTGCTGTCTTCAATAACAGGTTGGCCACCAATGTTAGCATAACATTTTTTGGTTTGTCTTTAAAAGGCTTGGTTCGCCGAAAATGTGTTATTCCTGTTTTTTCCTGAGTAATACCGCTTAAAAGAATTAAAAACTGTGAAAAATAATGAACATGAATGTAAAATGGATCAAGCCTTCACTAAATTATAGGTTCAATTGGAACAATTTAGGCTTTTCTTTTGGTTTATGTTGTTGTCATGTTTCTGCCAGTGAACCTATATATCTCTGATTTTGTTTCCATGAAATCACTTATGTAAGGAGGAAATTTAGAGTCTTCAGTGGAATATCATCCCAGTTGGTCAAATCACATGAGATTGTAATGTCATAGTAAGTGAATGCTGTGAATATATTGTGTTGCTGGCTTCTAGAACTCAAGGCACAGATGATTCCTTGTCGGTACTAAATGCAGTCAACTGTGTTAAAATTTGGCTGATGTTCAAATCCATTATAAACTAAGAAAGGGAAAGAAAGTATGCAACAGTCTGGAGCTTCAAGCATAAACTGAAGAGAAAAAAAGAGAGGAAAAGTTGTGGCAAACATAGAGCAAGTTATTTTGTTGTAGGCACTCTTTTCTGCTTCTAGTTTGTCAATCACTTGTTTGTCATCGACGGGCTTGCTTCATTTTTGTGTTATTGTTACTTCTCGAATTCATAGTTGATATGTTGCTGCACACTTTCGATGGCACTTTTGTCCGCCTTTTTCTGTGTTCTCTAAATCTCTATATAGTTTGATCACCTACCCAACTGTGCTTTCTTCAGACTTTGAAATACCTTTATACAAGGTAACAAATTATGATAAAAGAGATTTACACTTTTTTTATGCTGATGATCTTTAAATATGGGTATTCTGCAGGGGAAAATTGTTGCTTCAACATGTCTCGAATGGCCTACTATTTGGAGTTTGAACCTCATCCATCTTCAACAAAGAACCTGCACCATCTTTTCCAAAGTATGTGTTGTAATTCACGATGTTGCTACTACTTTCTCTAGTACAGTGCCAAGTTTCAGCAATTTCGGGTTCTCATAATTTGCGTCAGTTAGCGATAGCCATCTCTAGATGTTCTGGCATGACATGATAACTATTGCTGGTTCCCGAGCACCTTCCGAAAAAAAAAAGAAAAAAAGATTGCCTAAAGATTTAGTTCTTGCATTGCTAGTTGTTCCTTTCTCGGTCTTTGGTTTGAGAATCATCCACCACAGGTGACATTTCCTTGGTTAGGTAAACATCATCTAACATGGTCTTTGTAATTTGGCAGTGATCCGGAAAGGCACCTTCGCAAAATATGACTATGGGTTTTGGGGCAACCTTCTACATTATCGCAGCCTGCATCCCCCAGCATTTGATTTGGCAGACATCCCGGATTCATTGCCCTTATGGATGGGTTATGGCGGTAAAGATGCATTAGCAGACCCTACCGACGTACAGCATACACTGGAGGAGTTGAAATCGAAGCCAGAGTTGCTCTACATTGATAATTATGGTCATATCGACTTCATCTTGAGTGTGAAGGCCAAAGATGATGTCTACGGTGACCTGATAAGGTTCTTGAAATCCCGGGGATGTTCTAGCAGTTACTGACGTGTTTATTCCACGGGATTATGCTAGTGTGTATATTGATTCCATGTCTTTAGGCGTAACTGTAGATGGGAAAAAATTCTGAAGTGTAATTTCTCATTGATGCTGAAAGGTCATACCTGTGAAAGGAGATCTTAAGCCAGTAAGACACCTCAAGAGGTGCATGTAAATAGGCTCTTATTTGGATATATGTTTTGTTGTAGAGACTGATGTGTGATGGAATCAGTTCCGGTGGATAGCAGCTGCTGATGGAGACGACCTCGTCGTCGCTCGAGACTGCTGCTGCATCTCTCATGAATGCGTGATCGATCGCGCGACGACCAAATTGTTGGGGGCGATCACTCATCCGTCTCTCTCGTCTGTTACCTTTTGATCTCATCTGACCCTCGAACGCCGATCGATCCGTCATCGACCACTGCATCACTTGCGTGACAGGTAACGCGTCGATGTTCCGTTGCTACCCCTGGGAGAACGTGGTGACGCGTCACAAAAGGATCCCAAGCCACGAGGGATGCCAGCGTCACACGCTACGGCTGGGATGACAGGTTTTATTGTTATTTTATGTGGCTGTGGTCGAGATAACTAAAATAATTAAAATAAAAATGAATCCAAGTGATTTCGGAGTCTACGAACCAAAAAGTGCTACGTCACTGCTATCCTCACACCGACGCCGACCGCCGGCTTGTCTTGCCCGTGTTGCGCTATTTCCAAAGCCTCCCATCGAGCCAACCACCTCCTAAAAGCCAGAGAACGCCCACCTCACCCGCTCTCGCTTCTCCTTGTTATTACGGCTCCCTAGCTTCGCTCTCTTCCAGAGGACACCGCCGCCGCCAGATGGCCATCGTCACGGAAGGAGGTAACGCCAGCAGCGGCCACGGCGACGGCACCACCGCCCACATGCCTCACGTCCTCATGGTCTCCTTCCCCGCCCAAGGCCACCTCAACCCCCTGCTCCGCTTCGCCAAGCGCATCGCCGCCAAGGGCCTCCTCGTCACCCTCTGCTCCACCCACGACATCGGCCACCGGATCTCCTCCTCCACCGCCAACTCCGCCCTCGGCGTCCCCGTTCCCATCGGCCGTGGCTTCATCCGCTTCGAGTTCTACTCCGACGACCTGCCCGTCGACGACCCCCGCCGCGGCGACCTCGACGTCCTCATGGCCGCCCTCCGAGCCACTGGCCCACCGGCCATATCCGACCTCATCCGCCGCCACGCCGACGCCGGCCGCCCGGTGTCCTGCATCATCAACAACCCCTTCGTGCCGTGGGCGCTCGACGTGGCCGCCGACATGGGCATCCCAAGCGGCGTCCTTTGGGTTCAGTCCTGCGCCGTCTTCATCACCTACTACGGCTACTATCACTCCCTGGCGAAGTTCCCCACCGAGGACGACCCCCACGTCACCGTGAATCTGCCAGGCCTGCCGCCGCTCGAGGAGGGCGAGATACCCACCTTCCTTCATCCTTCCTCTCCCTACAAGATGCTGAAGAAGGTGATCCTGGAGCAGTTCCACAACATCTCCAAGGCGTCGTGGGTGTTCGCAAACTCCTTCCAAGAGCTGGAGCGCGACGCCATCGACGCCATCTCCCACCGGCTGCCCATCATACCCGTGGGGCCGCTGGTGGAGCCGGACCAAAACTCGCAGCGCTCCGACATCCGGAGCGACATCTTCGAGGTGGCCGACTGCACGGAGTGGCTGGAGTCGCAGGCGCCGCGCTCCGTCGTGTACGTGTCGGTGGGCAGCGTGGTGGTGCTGAGCAAGGAGGAGACGGCGGAGCTGGCGTGGGGGCTCAGCGACTGCGGCCGGCCCTTCCTATGGGTGGTGCGGGGCGACAAGCATGCGCTGCTGCCGGAGGGCTTCCTCGAGTCGGTCGGCGATCGGGGGCTGGTGGTGGGGTGGAGCCCCCAGGACCGCGTACTCACGCACCCCGCCGTCGCCTGCTTCGTGACCCACTGCGGGTGGAACTCGACGCTGGAGGCGCTGACGGCCGGCGTGCCGCTGGTGACGTACCCGCAGTGGGGTGACCAGGTACCGAACTCCAAGTTCCTGGTGGAGGCGTACGGCGTCGGGGTGCACCTGCGGGCCCCGGCGACGCGGGAGGATGTGGAGCGGTGCGTGGCGGCGGTGACGCAGGGCCAGCTCGCGGAGGCGATCGGAAAGAGGGCGGCTGAGTGGAGGGAGGCGGCGACGAAGGCGGTGGCGGAGGGCGGGTCCTCGGACCGCCACATCCAAGCCCTGGTGGACGAGATAAGCAAGACAGCCAGCAGCGGGCATGGGCACGTCAACCCCACGGTTTGAGCTCTATCCGATTGATTGCATGGTGCCAAATAAAACACACTTAAATCGCTCGCACAATTATTGTTGTTATTATGGAATTTTACATGCTTCGGGGAATAATGCATACATACATTATGAACTATAATTATCGATTAAGGACCTTCGATCAAAAGAACATCAAGAAGTTATTGTCCCTTTGAATCAGTCAACGAATCATATAACACAAAGAAACGACCATGTCGATGGAGACCGACACCTACAGAACCGGAGAAGATGGTGGAGCGAGTGATGTTGATTCCTGGGGGCATGTATAAATAAATAGAGAGAAAGGAGAAGAGGATGAAGGAAGCTACAATGTACGTACTTTTCCATGGTCATTGATTGACCACTTTGTTTGTCTTTGAATGAAGCTGCCTGCCATCGGACAAACCACCGCCATCTATTTTATTTTCCGTGCCATCAAACTTCAAACCATCTCGTGGAAATTTGGAATCGACGACTCTACAATATTATAAGATAAAGCAATATTTCGGGAGCCAAAGTAAACGGAGAGGGAATAAAATAATGTTAGAGGAAATCATAAAATAGTATAAGATAAAGCAATATGTTCGAGTCAACTTAACATAAAATAGTGTTAGAGATGATATTTGAGGTGGCTTCGAAATGGAAGTATCAATCTCAAAAAAAAATTCTGATCCGATCATTCCGATGTTGAAGTTGGTGACCTATGTCTTTTAATAGGTGTAGATTTTTTTTTTAAAGTGAACTTCTTAACGTAGCACGGCATAGAGAATTAGCTTTTATACTTAGTCTTGACAAAAATAATTTATAATCATTCTAAAGTTTTCCACTTTAGACAATAAGGAAGAGACAATCTTGAATGATGATTGACTCTTGAATAACTTACCCTACCCTGGGCTTTCATCAATAAGGGCAAATAGGTAAAGAGTGATATGGACTTTTATCAATTATTGTTTTCACATAATGATTATATATCGGATGATGATTGATTCTTAATATATTTTTTATCAAATAACCTCGTGTATAAAGGAAGACACATAGTTAGAAAGAAGAAAACATTGATACCAAAAGATCGATAATAATAATAATAATAATAATAATAATAATAATAATAATAATCAAGTTACTTACTGGAGGAGAGAAATCGAATTATTTTAACACACGCAAGGAAAAACCACAAATTCCTACCACTTAGCCCAGAGATCTTCATCATTCATAAGTCTCAAAAAAAAAAAAAATCTCTAAGTACAATAATTCATATCCAAAGATTTTATAAAAACAATGAAGTATTATTCTCTTACTTAAAATTCTTTATTATCAAACGGTTTCGGGTGGAAGGATCTCAAAATACCCATCAAACCCGACATCAAGATGTTGCAATCAGCAGGGATGTGATGGTGATGGGACGTTGAACACGAGACACAACAATATGTGGTGAATACCGAGGGGTCCTCGAATTCGAGCGTCCAATCTCTAAATCCGGAGCACCATCCAACATGAACACGGAGGAGGCAAAAGAAACAAGAGACAAAGGGAAGGAGGTATATTCCTACCGTGGGTAGACAACAAAGTCACGTCGTTCCCATCGCCACGCCGAAAGAAACCTCATCCTCGTTATCGTCCGGCCCGTGAACACACACCACCATGCATGCCTGCCTCGATTAGCTCATTCATTTTATCTGCTGCCAACCTTCGCCATCCTGGAATTTGATCTGTGTCGTCTTCTCATGTTATGTATAAGCAAGCATCCACTGGCCTCGGGTTCTTTATTGACAACACGACGATCACAATTCTAGCCTGCCAATGCCACCGGACATCCCACGTTCCGATTGCACATCCGAATCAAACATTTCTGCCCCCACGAATTCCTCCGTTGATTCCCTCGATCTTTGGGGTGTGCAAATCTAATCGATAAATCGATAAATTACATAGATCCTATTTGATTCCGATTCAAACTAATCTACTTACCCATTCATGCAGCCACCGGGCAAGAAGGTCACTTCATGAGCGAGTCCTCCGTTGACCGATCCACACGTCCTTGTCACCACTTCATCTGCGCATTAGCTTCTCGGACGTCACCATTATGTGCTAACTCTCGTCTTAGTCAAAAGCAGCCATCGAGCAAGTGGTCCTCCTCCAACTCGAACCAACCAATGCGATCAGAGAAGCAACATGTCACCGTCGATTCCCACTGCACGCACCATCTCTTTGTCCACACCACAAGGATCGATTCCCTTTGATTTCCGACTCCATCCATGGTCGTCTCACCGCTCGAATTTGGCCTCCCCATGCATCCACCGCGATGCTTCCTCGGTTGCCGCATGCAGCGAAACCACGTGGTGGAAATTACGTTCCTCTAACCTTCATATAAAGGGGGACGACATTACCTGCTTCCTCCCATGTAATACCTACTTCTCCATCGATATCGGTCGCCATGGCTTCCCGGTCTAGGGTTCTGTACTTGGCCATCCTCATGTCGGTCGTGGTGTCGGCGCTAGCGAGGCCGCTGAGAAACCTGGAACAACGACGTGGCGGCGCCGGTGACAAGGTTGTCGGCTTCGTTCAGGGACAGATGAAAGTCGGAGGGCCGAGCCCCGGCGGTGGAGGCCACAATGTGACTCACTTCACTACCGACGGCATCAACGTTTCCGGGCCGAGCCCCGGTGTTGGTCATTAGAAGAACCCCCGCTCCATCTCGATCGCCATCATCCATATCCAACTCCCCATCCGTCGTCCTTCTTCCCTCTGCTCGTGGTCGATAGCGTCCTCTTTGTTTCGATATTGTAAGGATGAGTAAAGCAGCACAGATTGTTTTATAGGTCGCGGTCCTATGTATAATGCATCTCATAAGCTTAATCAACCTATACTCAGCGAAACAAAGTGTTGCTCTTTGTTGGTTTCACGAGAGAGAGAGAGAGAGAGCATGCACTCATATCCTCACGTTGCCTTATTGGGCTCATAAGGTGCACAAACACCTCTTCTCAGACCTGGACCTGTGGGCCATGGACCGGTTCAAGTTAGGCTCAATTATATCCGCCCGATGGACCGGTTTAAGTTCGGCCGAGTTGGTTTTTGGGTTTCCCTCTGCTTCGAAATGATTCAAAGGTGGGGGGTACATTTGTTTGGATCGCGGGAGGGGCGGAGCGAGGGAAAGAAAGAAGAGAGCGCGAGCGAGATGGCGAAGCCGACAAGAACGAGGAGGGACGCCGGTTCCGTCTCCTTCTCCGAGGGCGACAAGTTCCTCGACTACCGCTGCCCTCTCGTCTCCGAATCCTAGGTCTCGCTCGATCAGGGGTCTTTATTCGGATCTTTATCTCTGCACTTGATTTCGCTTCCGTCCTTTCTTTAGTAGTTCTCGCCGGGGGATTCGCTAGATTTAGCTTCTTAGTCCTCGATCGATGCTTGCTTGTGGTCTCAAAAGTCATTCTGCTGTCACATCTCACGTGTTGCTACATAAAGACGGATGCGATGCATCCTTGTCGGTTAGGGCGGATTAGCTTTTCGGCAGATTTAGCACCCGATGGAGGGGTTCTCTTTTCGTTTTGATTCTGCAGCTTCGATGTCACAACATGTTTTATGAAAGCTTTAATTGGTCGATTTGGGATACGAAAAACTGGTAAAACATAGAAATGCTCTACTTCAGATTCATCTCGTAGATACATATGCAATCTTTCATGAGATCGGAAGAGTTCATATCCCTGTTTTGGCAGATATTGGCGAATAAATTTTCCAAAACGGCTGTTCTTGGATATACTCGACTTCTAACGATGGCTTATTTCATTGCAAAAGTGTCTTTGCTGAGGATTTGCATTCGAATTGATCCGATAGTTGGATGTTGGGTATGTAATGAAGTGAATACATAGTGTCTTGTTTTTCCTACAAGTTTGGATGTAATATTCGTACGATAAAAAATTCCAGACAATAGAAAACTCCTTTTGACTATTCTGGTAGCTAATAACCTGCCATGCTCATGGCTTGCATGCATGAATCAAGATCGCAGAGTTCCACTTTAATGTGCAATTATTTATAATGATCGAGGCAGTGTATGTCTGTCTGAGAATGGATAGTCCGAGTCATAGGCATAGCCATGATTGTATGGATACTTAGTCGGTAAGTTTTGCCATCTTTTAAGCAGATGATGCCTGGTCTTGTCTAGATAAAATAATCTGAACAGACAAGGGAATGGATGCTTTAGTGGTCGACTGTGTGCAGCACGGATCGTGTTCATTTTTAGGTGCTCAGTTCCGACTGGTGAACAGGTTGGATTGGGTCTGGTCAAGGTTTTTGGTGTCATACATCTTCTGTATCCCAAGTTTCCTGTCATACAAAACTTCATGCTAACTCGCTGAATATTCTGGTGGCGATTTAGGACTAATAGTCTTCTAAAGCATTGACTGTAGTATCCCTAATTTTATCTATCTTAGGGCCTAGTTGTAAATACAAAAATTACAGAGAAATCTCTAAAATTGCGGTGTCATACCGTTGCTTGCTAACCGTTGGGTTGGGGGCGTTACGTTTGGCATTTTATTAAATAGAGTTCAGTGGGAGGAAAAGATCCATCTAACTGATCTTATATCGTCGGGTCATAATGGCTTGTTGTTGTCGTTGTTGTCATCTTCTAGAGTGTAAAAGTTGTCTCTCGAGATTTAGTTAATCAGAATATGGAATCATATGGCTGAATCGGTCTGGTGTTTTTAGGTGAACAATGGTTTTACCTATAGAAGACATAGATGTTTTACGGTTAAGGAATAGTGTTTTCATGATGTGTTGTAGATCTAAACCTAATCGACTCAAGCCACTTAATTTAGTTGTGAAGCGATCAACTTTGTGGTCGTCGTTATTTTTCAACAATTTCCCTTCAAAATTATTATTCTTCTTTACAACCCTTGATTTGCAAACAAAAATTATATTAAATAACTCCTTGATGATTTGTTTTTTATTTTAAAAATGATAATTCCTCTGGTATGTTATAACCTTCGACTCCTGTAATAAAGCAGTCAATATTAAATGAGGAAGTGATGTTTTCTCCTGTTAGTTAGTCTCTTTTGTCCGATATTGTAATTTGAGGTTGTTTAATCTTCTTGTAGCTAATTAATGGATGTTAATGGGCATAATCTTGTATCACCAACCCATCTGCTTCTTCTTTTGTTTCTGATGTAGTCTGTTCGTTTTTTAGTTGGCAGTTCTGGTTTAGGTAAAACATATCTGACAACAATTTGTCAAGTGTTTTGATAATTGTGTACATTTGCCTTTTAATGTTATAAAACCTACGTTCAATCTAACAGTTGGCATTCTTAGGGGGGTGTTAATTTGTCAGTATTTAAAACAATTGACTTGGATTCCTTAGTTCCTCAAGCCAGATTGGTTTTTTGGTTCCATTCCTGGAGATATCTGTGAGGTTACAGTTTATCATTTGAGATTTGACATTCTAGACAGCCCAAGCAACATGCAATATTTCTTGGATTAAGAGAAGTTGCATTGAAGATTGTTACATCAATTTTAACCAAGTGAACTCGGGTTGCTTTAAATTCTTTGATAGTCTTTGGTTTAAGCAAAACTAAATGACTGCTTCAAAATCTTTGGTAGTCTTTGCTTGAGAGTTTCTGTCTGGTATAGCTATTTGGTAGTCTTTGCTTGGGCCTTTGTGGAACTCAAATTTCCAGGTTTTCTAGATGGTTTGTTTAACTAATGTGGCCGTCCCAAAGTCCCATTTAACGCCGCCACCATTGTGTGTGTGTGATGATTTAAACAGAGTAAATGATTTTGTTGAAGATAGAAGTCAGTTTGTTGAAATGTGAAGGAGCTACTTATCCATGAACTCAGATGATTTGTATTTTCATCACAAAATGTGTTGCTAATTCTGTAAATAATTTGTCTCGGCCGTGCTAAGAATCATGCTTTTCGGGTTTCAAATGTGGACAGTCTTCTGTCAGAAGACCGAGGGATGTTGGTAAAAAGATGAGAGGGCGTGAGAGGCTGCTGCAAACAAAGACGTGCAGACCGAGCTGGTAAGCTGACACTACTGGCAATTTTTACCATTTTCGTTTCTAGAACTATAGTAAATAACACCGATGTCTTTTGGCTTGTCAATTTCTTCTAGGGTTGATCCTGATGCGCCACCCACTACGTGGTATGCAGAAGGATTCAGCTGCTGCTACCCAGATATGTTGAAAAGGATATATATATATATATATATAGCTTTGCTCTCCCTCAGGTAAGCCTGTGCCTCTTTATTTTTTTTTTTCTTCTTCTTCTTTAAAAGCATTTATGATGGTTCGACGTTTCCTCGGCAAGTAAGCTTAGCGGTGCAAAAAAGAGCTTGGCATCTCAAGGTCGAATTCTCTGACGTGTAATGCTGATGGTGATTCGATCTTGAGCTGCTTCATTAATGATTGTCGCCAGCGATCAAATGAGACACGGAGACGCTCTTTTTGAATTTGGGAAAGGGGGTTTCTGCAAGTCTTGTCAACCATGAGTGGGGGGGTGGGGGGGGGCGAATTAAATTAACCACGCAGCTGCTGCTGCCCAACTGGCATGCAACCAAACTTATCTCTTCTTCCAACTAATGCTTGTCCCCCTCAGTCCACGTCCCATAACCAATTCCCTGACGTCTACTAATCAACGCTTCTTTTTATCACCTCCCCAACAGTGTCGTGAACGTTATATTATTCCTCCTGATAAGAACCAAGCGAGTAGGGGGAGTCTTTTAATCCGCCATCCTCCCTTGACGGTGACACCCAAATCAATCTTATCTATCGTTTTTGGCATGGTTTGCGCTCCTCATTCAAAAAATCTCGAGTCAAAGTTTTCGGTTTTTGTCCACAACTGAGACTTTCAACCGCACCACTCCCAACCGCAGGATTCGACGGTAGCAATGGTAAAAGCGTCAGGCAACAAGTCGGTCTGTACCGATTTGCTATCGCTTAGCTGCAATAGTCAACAGACACATTTGAATGGAGGTGACAGTTGATTAAGACTTGTCGAGTTAGAGATGTTCTCTTCCTACATCGTTTCATCGACACAATCACTTCAGCATCAGGACCCTTAACTATCATCATCGTCGGGAATAGATCAGATCAGATCCGATACAAAGAGTGCATCATTTTGCTGCCTTTTTTCTTTTTTAATATTCCTTTCCACATGACTACCACCGGCGAAACATTTCCCCCCGACTTGGATCTCTCGTCATAATCTTCCTCCTGTACAACTTTTTTTTTTGGTTCTTTTTTCGCCAAGGAAAGCAACTTATTTGCAAAAAAAAAAAAAAAAAGTACGAATACAAAGGAACCGCATTTCTTCTCGGTCATCTTATCTCTGTCTTCGAGAACTGTTTTGCCGTTCGTTCGTTCATTCATTCCTTGATTCGGATTAATCATCATCCATTGTTTCTCCGGATCCGACACAATACCCTACTCGATCTTCGTTACTCCGATGCGATTCATCGCCGCGTTGCGGACGCCCTCGGGTGGCGGCTGCATCCCGCACAGCATGCGGCTCTGCTCCAGTCCTGCCATGTAGCACCTCACCTCCTTGCGGATCATCTCTTGCATGACCGCTAGGAACTCCGCGCTGAAAGGGATAGGCGTCGGCCGCCGCTCCTCCTCCGCGGCAGACGAGGCAGCCACGGCAGGGCGCCGCTGCGTCATGGGCTGCGGGGTCGGAGCCGAGGTCGGCAGCAGTTGGAGCTGGTTCTGGATGTGGTTGACAGGGCTGCCCTGGTGGTGGTCGGAGGAGGTGTCCATCGGATCGGATCCAGGGAGGGAGAGTGTGAGGGACGTGACCGGATCGTCGTCGTTGTGGATAGGAGTGGCGGCGATGGTAGCAGCGGTCATCGGTTCGGTCTGATGAGGTCCTCGGCAGGGGGAAGAGTGAAGCACGACGCCACCGGTTCTAGGAACTGGTCGATAGATGTGAGGCACCTCCGCCGCTGAAGAGATCACCGGATGGCTGTGGTGGCTGGAATCGCTGACGTCGGACTCCGAAGGGCTGCCGGGGTTCATCCAAAGCCCTGCTCCGCCCGACAAGAGGACCGGACCGTCGCTGCTGGCCCTCTCGAGCGCCCTCGCTTCCTCAGGCTCGTCGTCCTGTTCGATCGCCGTGGCCGCCTTCGCCGCCACGATCGCGTCGTAGTGATGCTGGAGGCCGCCGTCGCCGCTGCCGGCGCAGGGTGGGGTGTACTTTCGCTTGAGGGTGGAGTTCCAGTGGTTTTTTATGGCGTTGTCGGTGCGGCCAGAGAGGATGCGGGCGATGGTGGCCCACTTGTTGCCGAAGCGGCGGTGGGCGCGGATGATGATCTCATCCTCCTCCGCCGTGAAGGGCCGGTGCTCCACCTGAGGGGACAGCTGGTTACACCACCGCAGCCGGCACGACTTGCCGGACCTGCCCGGAATGGACCTGCTTATAAGCGACCAGTTCCGGGGTCCGTGCCGCTGCACCAGCCGCTGCAGCGACGTGTCCTCCTCCGGGCTCCACGGCCCCTTTATCCTGGCCGCCTCCTTGCACCTGCTTCTCCCCGTTGCGGCCGCCATGGAATCCCCAAACTCTCACCGACTTGATATCTCGACTGCTTCGATCGATGTATCTGCAGCAAAGATGAAAGGAGGAGGAAGAAAAAGGAGAAAGGAGCGACCTTTATGGCCTAATCATTCATTCCTCTGTTTCGATCCGGTTTTCGTGTTCGACCGGGAGAGAAAGCAGAGAGGGATGAAGCCAAGGAGAGCGAGCGATAGGACGGCGAAGCAAACAGGGAGTGGGGTTACGATGCCTTTTATAGCGGCAGAGGGACAAGGATTGGTGACTGGGTTAACGGGGCGTTTGGTTGGGCACGACCGCCCGCTTCGTTCCGGTTCAGGCTGTTTGGTTTGGTTTGGATACAGCTGGCTATGGCCACGCGTCGCCCGCTCGCCGCTCCCGTCTCTTTCGTCGTCTTCTTTCTCCTCGGCGACAACTCGGTGGTCACCCACGGTCGAGAGTCGAAGGATCCGCAGTTGGTTACCTGATGGGCCCATCCATCCGACTCAGGGGTCGGCGGGCGGGTTCATCGTGAGCGGGTGGAAGAGAAGCATCGAGGTCTTCCTCCACAACAACTTGTCCGTTTTCTCCCACTGGAATCGCGATTCCAGTGTCCGATGTCGCGTTTCGCGCTTAGTTATTCAAAACCTATCTCGCTCGGCCCTTACCTTTCCTTCCATTGACGGAAGTCGCGGTCTCTCGTGTGGCCCACCTGTTAATCTTGCGAAGACCTTAGCCATTCGTGTGGGAGGTAGGTATTTCCCAGAGGTGAGTGTTAAATTCCGAGGGCATAAGCTTTGGTTTCCATGTTCGTGGGGGCCGCAAGTCGGCATGGCTACAGGTATTTGACTCCTCATGACGACGACGGCGGCCCGGGGGGCATATATGTGTGGGTGCATGGATGCCATCTGACGCCGCTGAAACGCGACAACCCCGTGCCCTCGTCGCGTTGATCTGGGACGTCCGTATCATGACTCCCCTGTTTCGTCTTGCCCACTGCATCTTATCCCAGATGCATGTACCAACTTCGTGGACCTTTTGGTGTCCTCAATAATTAACTAAAACGTCGCAACTTTATTGATGGAATTCTTATCAGCCGGTTAGCACCTAACTCTGGAAGTGGATGTTTAGGAGAAGAGAGTCGGGTGTGGATTTTGCCTAGCCACCCTGGAGAGCATTATTCGTGCGTGTCAACAGCAGTCGGTTTCAGTTTTAGTTGGTTAAGATATGGGTCGACTTGGGTTTACAAGCGTCATAAATATATGGATATGTGCATATATGTATGCTTGCTACATAAACTGTGCAACTAGTTGCCATACTTGGTATCTTTTGTTAACTAAAACGAACCAAGTGAAAGCGATGGCATAATTACTGCACCCCTGTGGTGCAATCCGAACCGTCCATTCCTAAATCGATCCTCTCTCGAGATTGATTCTTCAACCACCACTCTCCCTCCCTCTGCTTCTTTTATTATTATTATTATTATTATTATTATTATTATTCGGTAAGATCTGTAACAGACCTTCCTCCCTCCTTCCTTAATTTGTTGTTAATGAGTTTTTAGTAAATCCAACGTGCACGCTCCTGCCCACTTTAGTCAAAGAGTAATGAATGAAGTAATAACTCACCCCCCCCAGCAATAGAAAATGATGAGAATCGGTGAGACGAGATAGCTTTGGTGGTGCTAAGCCTAACAGGGTATAATTAATATACCCGTCGGAGTGGCATTGGCTCTCGGGTTCCTTTAGTTCTTCTTCACTATAATTAAAATAAATGTAGGCGACACGGGGAGGGAGAAAAATACGAGCAAGCAAAGCTACGGCCAGTCCTTATTTTTTGGCCTTTTCTGCGGCTCGTACGTCGTGTACTCTCCGCACAGCTGTTGGTTGGGCCCCGCTCCCCTTCTTCGCCGCTGTCTGTTGGACGGTGCTCGCTGTGTTTTGACTCTCTTTATCTTCGCCATCCAGTCATTTCTTTACACGTTTTCGTTGCCCCCTTTTTTTCTTTTTTTTTGAGTTTGCAAACTCCATATGCGGCCGTAAAAACAAAGGATATGATATTTTCAAATAGTGATATTGGTTTCTAAATGCCTCTCGCTGGACCGGTTGGGTTCGAAGAGGAGTGAGAGAGACGCGATACAAAACTAATACCAGTGGTCAATAATGGAGGGAGGGAGGGAGGGAGGGAGAGGATGGCGTGGGTTGGGGAGAACGAAACAAACAAAAGAGAGTGACGAGATTTGGGGGAATCGTATCCCTTTTGTACGCAGCGGTTACGCGTCACCAGCTGTCCAACACCCAACCCCCCTTTTCTTTACTTAACTCTCTCAACTATCTTCGCCGGAAAGAGAGAGAGAGAGAGAGAGAGAGGGAGACCAACGGGAAGCGGTTCGAACAGCACGTGCCCCTGCAGCTCGCCTGTCGCGTGGCACACGTGTGACCGTTGCACCGTCTCTGCCGTTGGAGAAGCAGGGGCGCTGGTGTCATTTAAGCGGAGCAGGAGGTCACGTGGTGTGAGGAAAACGGGAGCCCACTCGGTTTCGTAGACGACAAGATATTTTGTTATGGCCTTCGTTTTCCTAAGAGGTAAAAGTAAAGGGGAAGGGCATGGCGGCATCGAATATACATCGAGTGGTGGTGTTTGTGCCCCCATCACAGCTGCACGGAGGTACCAAAACTTGCTTTCCCGAGACACTGCCACTACTCGTCCGCCCTTATCATCTTTTTATATAAACAATGTTAGTGTGGCACAGAGTCTCTCCCCCGTTCGCTGTTCCACTGGCCCCAGCCGGAATGAACGGCCGACGAAGCAACTGCGAAGATGCTGCTCGGATTCCCTTTTTTATAGCCACAAGTAAAGGAGTCTAACCTGTACCTGTCTTTTGATTGGCGTGACGTGTGGTCCACGTGGGAGCCCACGCTTGCGACCCACCGTGGTTACGTCCTCCCATCGCAAAAAAGTTAGATGTCGACTGTGAAGGTGTGTTCGAACCCATCGTGATGGACCAAAAGCAGAACCGACTCGTCCATCCAGCGCGCACTTTGTACTCTCGTCGTCGTCGTGGTGGTGGTGGTGGTGGTGGTGTTGGGGGATCGATCCCACGAGGCGGGCCACGAGGACACCATTAATTTTCATTTTAGTCTCGGGAGTAAAACGACATCAACCCTTGCTCGGGAAATGACAACGAGGAAAAGCAAAAGAAAAAGGAGAGATGCAGATGAGAACACGTTTGGTGGTTCACCATCCCACCGGTCGGCTCCGCGGTCCATGTAGCGGGTCAGCATGACATGACGGAAGTCCACATCGTCGACCTTTGTTTTGTTCTTCCTCCCCCACTTCTTTTGCCGTGGTTCCTATCAAACGAACTACTAGTACGACTGCATGTAGTCTTCGCCGACGCTCCCTCTCCTCCGCTTTTTCCTCCATACAAATACCAACCAAACCGCAACAGTATATAATATTTGTACCCACTTCCCATCTTCACCAACCCGCTTGATCAAGCTGTATCCATCCCTTCTCTTAGTGATAATGCTACATACATGCATGCACGCACCTAGAGCTGATGGTACTTGGGTCTTTTATCCTTCTTTTAATGTGTCTTCGAGTGGCCATAGAGTAAGTGGCAAGGGTTCGAAAACGGGGAGCCACCCGCTCCACTTGATGGAATCTAAGAAACAGCCTTCCACAACACACCTCCTCCTCCTCCTCCTTGATGCTGCTGCTGCTGCTGTTCTCTTTGTTTTTTCCCCCTTCTTTTATAGTCTTATGGCGAGCACATCGAATCACATGCGTCTTTGGCTCCATCATCATCAACGCCACCAATACCTTTTTTTTTTTTTTTTTCTTTCTTTTTTTGGCTTAGAGGAGATGAAGCAGACGCAATAATGCAAGTAGCCATCGGGTCGGGATTGGGAAAAAGCCATCCGTCGCTATGTGCTGCTGCTGCTGCTGCTTTTCCAGCGTTTGTGTTTTGCAATGTAATGGAGGTCGCTTGGGATTCGAGTGGCCCACTCCCTGGTTTAGGGGTGGGGCGTCGCCGAATAGATGACCGGAGAAACGAGACTTGTCTGTTGGACCAGAGGAATTCATCGACTGAATTCGTTGGGTTGCAATTAGGACTCCAAACGAATGAAAAGAGAACGCCGTGGCCGGCAGAACCTCGGATTTTGATGATATGGTTTGTTCTATAAATATTATAAAAAGAAACTCAGGTAGCGAGTAAGATAAAATTATGGTGGGTTCCCACACGCAGACAAGTAAGTGTCTTATGCTGATGCTGTATGTAGTTTGCGTGAGCAAGTGAACTGAGCTGAGCTTTCCGAAGTGAAATTGTAATTTGCATGGTCCGTCGTCGGCCCCCGTCGCGTCACCAACCTAATCCTATTATTCTTTGGCTTCGGTCCCCTACCACCACATTTGACCCCCGGTAGCCTGCTCATCAAGCACCAGCATCTCTTTTAACTCGTCTCGTTTTGATGCATCCATCATGTGAGGTCAAGTAGCACAATCATGCCTAGGATCTGCGATCACATCCATCATCCACCCTCCCCTTTGTATCCACAACTACAGGCAGCAGTAAGTATTCATTCTGCTCCACATGGATGTCGGCAGACACCTCCTTCTCTTCTATCCAAACTGGCCAGTTTCTTTGTTAGATCGTCATATGAGTGAGTGAGTACATCACATCATGTCTCCTCCTCCTCCTCCTCTTCCGCACCAAACATTCTGCCGCCCAAATATTTATTTCGCCGTACAACGCGGAGGCTATGGAAATAATCGGAGCAGGAAAAATGTCATCTACGTATTCTCTCTTCAGCAAGCAACTAATAATTATCACTACAAGGGAAATGAAAGAGAAAAGTCAAAACCAAACGAAGAAAAAAGGAACGTAGTGGAGCAGTAACATCATGCCAGAAGATATCAAACGTCATCTCCCCCGCAAGGAGGAGGCTGGCTGCGTGGGGCCCACGGAATGGAAATTTTGACCCTCTGCGCTTTATGTCGCGTGGGACCATAGAGACGACGTGCAGTAGACGACAAACGAACGCCATTGCTGACCGAAGCTAGCTAGCTAGCTGCAAGTGGGGACAGACGTTCCATTTGTTTGGGTGGGTCTCAACATGTATTAATTACATAGTCGATGGCCGCGGTGGGCTGTCGGTCCAAGTGGAAAAGATTCAGAGAAAATAATAATAATATTATTATTATTATTATGCGAGAATGGTTCCGCAAAAGAGCAAGCTTGGCCATGAATCGGGCCATGGGCTGTTGTCCGTCAACCCAATCCGGCCCGTATAACATCCGGTCTGACTCGAGAATTCTCGATGCTAAATAGTCATTATTATTATTATTAGATTATCAAGAAATAATACAAGGCGCTCTCCATCGGCCGCTCGCTCCTCCTCTTTCTCCTTGCAGATCTCATATCGCGGTCCACTGCGACGAGAGCCGGGAGGGGGAACGATTGATCGGAACGAGGGAGGATGCTGCCGACCGTGTCCAAGGGGCGCGGGACCTCAGCCGTTCGGCCCGCCCCGGGATTCTCCCAATACCTCCGCCGAATCGTCAAGGTTCTTCTCTCCCCCTCGCCCCACCCTTCTTTTCTTCCCCGAACCGAACCACACGCGATCTTCCCGACTCCTTCGGTGTCTGTTTGTCGGGATGAATGTTGGAATTCTCGAGAGATCCATGATAATTGTACGGTTTGATCCGTCGCGTGTGGACGGCGGTCGTGAGATTCTAGGAAAAAAAACCCGAATTAGGTCGAAGAATCGTTCCAGGAATGGGCCGAATTAGGTTTTTTCTTGCAGCATTGACGTGGATCTGTTTATTAGTCGTTGGCCTTACGAGCGGAGGGTTTCTTTTAGGTTTCGAGAAATCGATTATAGACTTCGATATGGAAAGTCAGTCACAAGAAACTAAAAACGTACCATCTCTTTTTGAGGAACTCATGTATGGCCGATCGGGTGATCTGATCACCGTGGCTTTTGTTATTAAATGAGTGAACGTACCAAATTTATTTGTTCTAATACCAACGCTGATCTTTCTTACCCTAACGTCGTGCTTGGAAGCCTGCAAAGTAAGTAATCTGTGGCGGGGTCTCCGATGAGTTATCTTGAGGCCATGCTATTTTGCCTGCAGGTTGCACGATAGTTATGCTCCTGATATACTCAACAGCAAACTCGTTGTGATGATGAAATCAACACTTTGTGTGTTGCTGTCGTGTTTTACAAACTGTCTACTCTTGATGCAAGATGAGTGACACGAGAAGTCTAAACATGTTTTTCTGATATATGAAGCTCGTTCAATTTGGTGGCAGGACTGCAACTTGGGCAACTTGGTTTTGGTTAAAGGTCAACCGTAATACCGACTCGAACATTCCTCTATCCATATCCATGTGGATCTGATCTTGAATTGTGATTTTTTTCATCCCTAAGCTAACTGAGTTGGGTTTGGCTAATCACTGGGTTGGTTTGGGATAAAGCTAGGTTGTTTTGGTTATAACTAGCTAAGCGCATGAGCTAAAAAAAAAAAAATGTATATAATTAACACCGCACAAATTTCTGTGTTACACACAATATATACATATATTGCCAAATTGGGTTGGGATCTGGTTGGGTCAGACTAGACTAGACTAGACTTATCTTATATCTAGATTAGGTTTTAGGTGACACCTTACACTTTCTTTGACTTGAGGATTTTGGTTCCAAGATATCCGATACAACCAAGCAAAACGATTGGTTTCAATCAAATGGGTTTGTACTTAACCAAACTTGAATTGCCACGATGGTTTCAGGTGGCAAACAATTTTATTTATATGTAATGATTGTGCGAGAAGACTGGGCAAAATTTCCACATTAAAGTGATTTTTCCTGACGGAAAACAAGCTTTAGTCTACTATATGAAGTTTCAATTATGATGGGTTTTATTACTTTGTCTTGGTTAGCGAAAGCATGTGGTTGATTCTAAATCGATGTCTAGCTTACCTATTTTTGGGTAACCTGACATTAGGTTTATGTGAATGAAAATAGGGCCATGCGCCAGATGTCTAGAACATTTGCTTCATGCGCTTATGTTAGTTTCAACTTTTTTTGGAGTAATTGTGTTTTGTGTCGTGGATTTATTGTACTTGTTCTGCATGTTTACAGGTATCGAGGGGAAGGATGGAGATCAGAATTTATTTCTGAACCAATTCGACCCTGATCTTTGCGAGTATAATAATAATATGATTTTCACAGTCTCATGCCCTTGTTTCTTTTGATTTTTAGTGGCAACAAATGGATATCGAGTATACCTTTTGGCAAATGCTTCATCTTTGTACCTCACCCAAAGTTGTGTATGTATCTGTCCTAATTCCTACCGTTTTAATGTTTTTGAACACATCATGTTTTAAGTATCTATCCTTTCAGTTTTCACTGCAAATTATTTGCAATTTGAATGCATCTGTACATCGAGCATAAGTTTCTATCTTTTATCCGTTAATAACGAAGCTTGATGTTTATATAGTCGTCATTTACCGAATTCTCCATAATATTCCTTGCATGATGTATAGCCTTTCTTAGTTTCAACAAGATACTCGATGTCTTACCAATTTTTATATTTACAGTTATGGTAGAGGAAACTTGGAGATGTTTGAGTTTTGTGGTCTTAAATATAAAAAAGCGGCCTGCCGCATGAAGCCTCCACTGAAATAATACAAATTTTCTAGTGACTTGGAATCCTTTCTTTCAGCTCCAACACTAGTGCAAAAAGATCAAAGACCCCTATTCCTGTTTGGACTAGCACAAGTCTTTTCAGGGAAGAGCAGGCCAAGAAATGGGTCAAAGCAATCTTTCAACGGCGGAGATCAAACGGTCTGGGACACCCTTGTCACATGGATGGTCCAAAAAGGAGGCCCAAGTGCCATGTTAGCATCATAAGATGACTTGGAGACTTTTGTTGATAACTCAGCATTGAGTTTGACCACTTTTTGGACACGAGGTTTGATGGGTCAATGCGATAAACTCTTATTCCTTGTTAGATTAAAACTATAAACTGTAGGTTGATCTTTACCCATCTGGAGAGTCCTAGCTTGACTCAAACTTGATCGAGTCAACTTCAGTTCACATTGGGAGAGGGACAATAAAAAGGGTTTTATAGAGGACGAGAGCTGGAGGCATTTATAGGCTTGATGGCTAACTGATTAACACCTCTCCTTTTCATGGTCCAATCTAATTGAGACTTACAAAAGGATTGATGATGGATATTATAAATCTAGATGGAGCAGAGCTAGTGTTGCATTAGGTTCTGGGAGTCAACAAATAGGTGACTTTTGTATCACTTAAGGTACAAAATTTAAGTATTACTCTTAACAATATCTCGTTCCCTAGAGTTCCTCTCTACCTCTGTACTCTTTCTTTTCTATTCTTAATCTCTTTTCTCCATCTCTCTGTTTGTAGGATATGAGGGTCGACAAATGAGTGAGTTATGTATCACCTAAGGTGTAATATCGAAGTATTACTCCGAATTAAATTTCATTTTCCAGAGTTTCTCTCTACTTCTCTATCCTTTTCGTTTCTATTCCCAAGCTGTTTTCTCCATCTCTATCTATACTAGGTTATGAGTGTCGACAAATAGGTGAGTTATGTATGACTTGGATATGAAATTGAAGTGTTACTACGAAGAAAATCTCATTTTCTGGAGTTCCTCTCTGCTTACCTATCCTTTGGTTTTCTGTTCCCAATCTCTTTTCTCCATCCTTTTGTTCTATCATTTTACCTTGCAGAATACCTTCTTTCCTCAAAGTAAGAAGGTGCTCGAAACGATGCAATTATCCTATTGCTTGTATATGAGGTTAAGGGGAGGATAAATGCAGTCCTCGATGGAAACTAAACTATGATATATGATTTATAATTCGTCATTGACTTGAAAGGTTGAAGTCAAAGGTAATCATTTCAAGTGGTGATGAGCAAACTGTTGCTCGCGACGGGATGATTAATTTGTCACATAATGGATGACTTGTTTGTTGCGAGAAAGATCAAAGTGAGAAGGTCCAGTGAAGACTCTCTTAGAGTTCATAGTGCTTTCGCACGTAATCTGTTTTAATTTTCATTCTAAGTTGTTGTTTTGCTTTCTTTGCTAAACATAGTGACATGCTTCACGGAAAGATTTGATGATCTCGATCCTTCCTCCAAGCGGATTTACGCTTTGTGGGCGGATTGATAGAGTCGTCGATGGACGAGAGAGCTTGAAAGAGAAAAAGGAATCTAGATTGCTTCTTGAAGAAAAGGAACACCTGAACATGCAACAGTGAGGATACTTCTTGAGCAACAATCTTCATCAATAGCTCGGACTTCATAGGGCTTTTCTCTTGTCGTTTGCCTCCCTTCTTCTCTCCTCTCTCTCTAGGGCTACCGCCTCTCTCTCTCCTGTGTTTTCTAGAGCCGTCAACCTCTTTATTTATGGTTGTAGAATGGGGACTCCTAGATTTCTAATCAGACTTGGACGACTCCTAGACTCCTACTCAGATTTGGATGATTTCCACTCTCCTAATTATACTTGGACAACTCCTAGACTCCTAATCCGACTTGGACTTGGAATTGAATTGAGTTGGCTGGTCCTGGACTTGGGAGTTGAATTTAGCCGATCTTGGACTAAGAGGAACTTGGACTTGGTCTTGGCTGAGTGGCGTGAGCTGGGTTGATCGTTCCTGATCACATTACAGGCTCCACATCCAGATAGAAAGCACTTGTTCTTTGTTATTCTCATAGTGGTGAAAAATAATTAGTTCCTAACTAATGTATTGATCCCTGTTGTTTGACTATTCACCCATACTGCAGCACCTAATATGATCAACAATGACCGATTTAGATTAAATTTGATTGTAAACTTCTAATGGTGAAGTTCAACATACGACACAAAAAGGAGAGAAAATTGACAGAATACTAGGAACAAGTGAAGGGGAATAAAAAGGGATCTGCATTTGAAAAATCATCACCCGTATGGAGATACTAGTTATACAGTGGAACTTTATATAAATAAAAAGAATTAGTGGCTTACTAAATTTCATTACTGTATGATGCAGTTGCACACTCATTCTTAATAGATTTTTCTTCTATTAAAGTTCTTCTAAGCAGAGATAAGGTTTCCGTCATAGGATATAATTCACTGCTTTTTCTTTTCCTGCAATGGACTATCGCTCGACCCAAACAATAGTTTAACATTTAGTTCACTCCCATTTAATTATACTCTTTCAAATTAAGGACTTGTAATATGCCACTTTACTTAAGTTACTTGCGCTTTGATACTTTATTTCCTGGTAAAGTTTCTTATTGGAGCTTATCGTGTTGCTACATGTGAACATAATATGGGAGACAGCTACCAGCACACAAAGTACCATAAACGTAAGTTATACACTTACATAATTAGTACCTGTTATTTTCTTTTCCTCTTATCATATAACTTGTGCCTTGCAGCCATCTGCCATAGTGTGAGATATCTACCTGCTTTTTGTGTATCTGTGTTTGCTTGCTTCATCATTCACATGCCGATTCATCTCTTTCTTGGGTTTCATTAAATTCAACCGTAGAAAAGATCACAAAAAAAATTCTATTAAATTCTGGAGTACATGGTTATGGGAATCTAGCAAAGGAAATCTATTCACAACGCCAAGAATGGTCAAAGCTAGCATGAATAATACTTTATTTCAGGTAGTATGGTAGTTTATGGTTGCTCTTTTGCAACATAGGTGACGAGAGTTCAGTTCATGAAAGCAGCCTATCTATTTACTGGAGTATAGCTTCGTACATTAATCCTTCTCAAACCCAACTTTGGCGGTAGTCTTGTGCATTGGATTTTGTTCTTGGTGCTGTGTAATTCAAGAGGATTCCTTTTATTCCTTGGTGTCATAGTCTGCATTCAATTTTTTAGCAAATAGAGCCGTTTAATGTAACTTTTGTTGGATGCCCGTACATATAAAACCTTTGAGTTTACTGAAGGTTCTTTTAGGGATTTGTTATTTTCTTTTATGTGAAATCATATGTAGGACTGACTTGAAATAATTTTCTAGATTCTAGAAGTAAGAGATCATGTATTGCGCTACTAACCAACCAAGTTGTGCCAGTTGGCCGGTATTTATTTAGTTAATATAGTCTTTGATGTAAGGCATGATATTGTTGAGGTCGTGCCATCATTTAAATATGAGCACATGGCCTCCTGCAAACTGATATAGATAGTTTCTTGGCTTTGTTTAAAAACAAAAAAGATCATGCTTGACTTAAGCCCACCCATACTAACTGGCTGATGGCATTAACTTATGTTTTTTCTCCTTGATGTTGTCTTTGGACTCTTCTTTATTTCCAAATGATTAAAAAAAAGATTCCTCTCACAAACTGTCCTTTGTCCCACTCTACTATCGACCAAACAAATAATAAAGCCTTTACCTCCGATAGTAACACATATACAATACATAATCCGTGCTATTTATTCTTTGATTTGTAATATTTTTATGTTGCCTAAAGAATGCTGAATTGGTCCTTGTGCTCATGATAGTCATCCCATGCATAGGTTACGCTCAAGTTATTGGAATGATATTGTGACTACAAAGTTGCACAAATAATATTCATCTGCGTAATCCATACTTTCCCATTTTTGTCCAGAAACAAAGAACCAATGGGCACGAGATGATCCTGCTTTTGCTGTGATCTTCTGTCTCTTTTTTATAGTTGCCACTTCAGCATATTGTGCTGCGTAAGTTTTTCAATGTTGCCTTGTTACATCTAAATGTAATATTGTCATTCCAAGTTCCGAGATACGTAGCTGAGGTTATGTTTTCTGGCGACATCTAGTTAACTGCTCAAACTTTGAAGGTCCCGGTTCTTGTTATCTTCCCAGTTGTCATAATAAAGCATTAACCTTTTTATGGGATTTGATTTATCCTCAATTTTCTTTGTGTTCTTTTCCATAATTTAGGTATGGCGTGACTTGGGTGCATTCTGTGTTCACTGTTATTTCAGTTGTCGTCTTCCATTTCTTGTTAGCAGGAACGATTTTGGCTACATGTTGTTGGTAAGAATTTGACATTTAGCATTCTTTTTTACAATTTCAAGTAACTCAGCAATTTGTAACTTTGTTGGCATTTTACATTAGTGTTGTTGTTGAACTACACATATGAATTGCACTTTTTTTTCCTAATGCATTGCTAAATAATCATGACTTTTCTGATATGCATGACATTTTTGAGGTACCCATTATCTTTTGTATGAAAAGAAAATCCTGAATGATGCTATTGCCTGAAGCTTGTTAAATTACCATATTCACTAACATTAAACACCAACTGATATAAAATATTTATGACAGTTTCTGTGCCTGATAAACGTTGAGTGAGTCATTTCCCCAGAACATGTATGACATTCTTTCATTGGTGAGCATGCATATTATGCAAGAACTAATCAACAACAGAAACATGACATCACTATTGGTGACCAAAAATCACCGTATGAACTTCCAAGACTTTTGTTATATGGGCCAGTCATTGTATAAGATATCATATATTTGTTGAGCTTTCTTTTTTTCCTTTTTGAGTTGATGTAGGTTTCTGACAAATACATACATGCGTGAGGAGACACCAAGCAGTCATGCAGTCGAGCAACGGGTTGAATGGTACCACATAAAACTGATGTTTACATATATCAGCAAGTCTGTTGCCTACCAAATTTTATCATGTGAAGTAAAAGATAGTTTGCTTTTTCTTTCTTTCTTCTTGTGACTGTTTGAACATGTCTCTGTACGGTAAATGCTTGCATGTGTGTTTGTCTGCATTTACATTGTTTTCAATTGTCAAGAAGACCCAACTTGTCGTGTCAACCCCATGAATCGCTTGACAAGTTGCTAGATGGGATGACAGATAGAATCTTTGCGAACTTGGAAGTTGCAGGACTTGTGGTGAGTTTGCAGTTCTTATGCTTGTTGATTTGGATTGAATGCATAGGTCACTTGATGAAGGATGGGGGGAACCTTTGTAGACTCATGACTATGTAATTTATGGTCTAGGTGATATCATGACTATGGTTTGTAAAGCCAACTTGACTATGAATGAGTTTATTGTGAATGATAAGAAACGTGGTTGAATGGACAAAAATTAGGCTTTTGTGGAACCAATAAGTCTATTATAACCTTGAAAGTAAAATCAGGCCAACTGGGATTGGAAATACTCTAGTTGCAAAAAGTAACTTCCGAATGCATACAATCATCAGTCTTCTTATTTGTGCTTGACCAGATGATATTTTTTCTGCTTCATGGAATCTTATTTACATATGATTATTTATTTATCATTGGGATAGGAACAGATGACACTACAAACCATGTAGCTTTAGCAGAACAAAGCAAAGAAAAATGGCTTCAGGGGCCTGATGAACACTGATGTTAATGCTTCCAATTATTTTTTCCTGTTTTTAACTTTGGTGGAGTGCAAAACAAATACTAACTTGTGTCCTTGTTGAATATTCTATACAGGAGAAAAAAAGAATGATGCTAATTTTATATTATAATAAAACAAAGCCATAAGCTTTAACTACTGGTTTGGTTAAATGAATATGATTCTCTATTTACCATCTAGCCTTCCTATGGGCCTGCTCATGTGAACCAAGGATTTTAAACCAATTTCTCAGTTCAGCATAACCGTACAATGTCAATAATTATTCTCAGGTTGCCTTGCAATACATTATTGTCCCCTTCCCATTTCGGCAAAGGTGTTTGGTGGAATCAATTTTTGTATTGATTTTTAATCCAATATGGTATATAAATTTCTGATGGACAAATGTTACTTGTCAGTCTGATGAAATTATGCACAAAACGTCCTGATGTATCGTACAGCTTATGTTTAAATCATTTCGTCCTGCTTCGGTTTCTCTTTACTTGTAAGTGAGATAGCACTTTTTTTCTTTTTCCAATTATGAGACACTAATATTCTTTGGTGTTTATGGTGTCGTGTGAGTAGGCTGTATGCTTTTGACGTTCACTGCAACTCTTTCTTTCCAGCATTTGTTTTGCTCTATGGTAAGTAACCATAACAATTCAGTGCTGTCCATCACCTGTATCGCTATATTCTTGTGTTTTATAGCTCATATGTTAATTTCGCTCATCGCTTGTATCTTTTTTTCCAGTGATTCAGTACTTTGTATCCCCTCTCTTGGTAGCACATGGCTTCTTTCCAATGTTGGTCTCAAACCTACTTTTCATGGTGGCCATTTCTTACTATCACTATCTGAATTTTCTCGGCTACGATGGTATGCAGGACATGATGCTGTCAATTACTTTGATGACTAATGCCTTATTTTTGTCAGAGTTTAGGCATGGCAAGCTAATTGCACGTTGCTCTCGTGAAATGAAAATTTCTGATGCAGTTCTTCCATTCTTGGACAAAACAACCTTCTTTTTGTATCCTATTGGACTTGTCATCATCTTATCCCCGCTGAGTAAGTTTCTTTGATATGGATAGTGCATCTTGTTTTATCTTTCACCATCCAAAAGTCATTCTTTCTACGATGGTCGTTGATTTTTTATTTGTAGTGATTCTTAGTGGCTTCAACCCCACAAGGTATATGATGAGGCTGTACTTCGGTTAGCGACCGTACGCCAAGGGCGCACCACAGGGTGGCCAAGATAACCCGACAGCGGGGGAGTGCGAGTGAAACCTCATGGTCGGTCCATTAGATTGATTTGGCAGGTTTCTCGTTGATGCGAAGGAAAGAGGCGGAGAATGGACTGATGATTCCCTTTCAAGTCTTTTGTTGTAGGGTGCTAGATACACAACAGTCACAGGAGAGAGAGAGAGAGACAGAGAGTGAGTGAGAGTAATTAGACGTGAGAAGGGTTATCTGAAAGAAACGTATTGTTTTTTTTATGTTTGTTTGTTTTGGGATTCCATCTTATTTCAGTCTTGTGACTGACTGACTGACCATTGCCAATTAATGTGCATTTAGAATTAAAACTCTCAAAGGAAAAGGTAGCGCTGTTGATCTTTATATTATTCTCCGACACTGCGGCCTGAGACCGTCCTCCAAGTGGTCGAACATCTTTTATGTTCCGGGCGATAAGGTTTGTGTTCAATCTGGCGGCACTGCAGGCTGGTGGAAACTGTTTTGATGAAGCGGACAGAGCAACGCATCCATCCTGTGATTTGGTGAAATCATGAATCGAGGTTCTATAGAACTAACTCATCCCGATATTTGAGATTGTTAGAATGACCTGTTTCTTTCTTTTTTTTATGATTGGCTATACCCCCAAACTCATGTCGCCAAAGAATCGATTATACCATCTTCTGCATCCACTTTCGATGCGATGTCACCACCCCTTGTAACCGAACCGTTCACGGGTGGGTGCTTGTCGCTGGGGGGTCGTACACCACCCCTTCGAGACATGACGTACTAATCATGTGTGATTAGTACGTCATGTCTCGAAGGGGTGGTGACTTGTCGCTGGAGGGTCGTACACCACAGTTTTTCGCTTCCATACACGTGTTCACAAGGCCGGTCTCTTTGCCATCGCGTTCGCAGCCCAACTCGACAGCTCGCCTCGTAACGTGTCAGGCCTTCTCCTATTATTACCAAACCGTACCCATCGTTCCTCCCAACCGTAGGTAGCTCTTCTTCCCGTTCGTGGATCGAAATCTCCGTGGGAAGTCTCTCACTTCGGTCGATGTCGACGACGCAGGTATGCATGTGAAGTGGTGGTGGCTGTACGTACCTACTTGTATCTGCTTTCCTCAGCCTGATCTTGTTGTTGCGTACGCACCGGTGAAGGAAAAGACCAGCGCCGGCGCCACACAGACTCCGCCCGCCGGAGGAGGAGGAGGAGGAGGGGTGAAGGAGACGAAAGTGGTGGAGACGACGGATTACCGGACGTCGGCCGGGCAAGGACAGCAAGAGCAGAGGCCGGTGCAGGTGGTTCACGAGAACCCCACCGAAGGGAACGATGCCCGGGGCAAAGCCGGCCAAAGAGAATTATAGTTCCCGAGGAGGCCAACACATCGTGTACATATGTCCCGACCCGATGCAATAATATGATGCGATGGCTCTTTGCTTTGCGATCGACGGATGAATTGAATATGAGATCTTGACCTTTCTATTTGTATTTCCAGCAGAATGATATGTACTACCGAGCGAGAAAATCCAATCTCGTGATGCTATGAGCAAGAAATATTTGCAATCACACACTAAATTGCCGATCATTTTCTTTTTGCTTATTGATGTTATGTTACAAGGGTTAAAGAAACCCACCCACCCATCCGCATCGATGACAAATCATGTTCATCCAAAAATGGGTCATCAACCAAATCAAATCTTCTACGACTCTAAACGAAAAGGGGAGGATGATAGTCCGTGCCGATCTATCTAATCACCGTACAGAAACACCTTGGTGGTTGTCCGGAGGTAAACATCCATGTCGTATCCGGCGAGCTGCATCCTTCGAACCAGTTCTTGGGCTGCGTCCTTCTTGCTGTGTGCGCAGAGTCTCCTTATCAAGCGATTGCCCACCGGTTGCATGAAGAAGAAGCCTTTCTCCAGTGCGTACAGCATCACGTCGACCGCCGCCTCCAGCTTCCGGTTCCGGCACAGGTAGTCGATGAGGTGCACGCAGCTGGGCGGCGTAGCATCGACGTCCGACTCCGTCAGGGTGGTGAAGATCGTGAGAGCTTCGTCCACCTTGTGCATCCGGCAGTAGCCGATCAGCCATATCGTGTAAGGAAAGGGACCGGCCACGCCACGCTTCCGGTCCATCGCTACCAAGCCTCTGATGACTTCTTCCAGGTTCCCTTCCATGAACTGCTTCCGTGCTGTCGTGATGGCTTCGGCGTCTTCGGGAGCTCTGCGCGCCTGCCAGAGATGGTTCAACCAGAGCGTCACCGCCCGGGAGACCTTCTTCTTCCTGCACAATGCCCGCATCAGCATGCCGTATATCGACACGCCAGGGCTGCGCCCACTCCGCAACATGTGCTGGAGCACCGTCAAGGCTTCGTCCTCTTGGTGCACCTTGAGGAGGCCGTCCATGAGCGTGCCGTACGTGACTGCATCGGGAGAGTGCCCCTTGAGGTGAAGCTCCTTGAAGAGCTTCATTGCGCCATCGGTATTCCCGGCCTTGCACAAACCATTGATCAGGGTGTTGTACGTGACGATATCAGGCACGACGCCGCTGTCGATGATGCCACGGAGGAGCCTGTATGCTTTGAGCACATGGCCGGAGCCGCACAACTCCTCCACCAACTGACGGAGGCTGTTGCTGTCGTGGATCCTGTCAGCGCCCTGCGAGAGCCGGAGGAACAGGGAGGGGTTCTTCCCCATCTCCATCTTGTAGAAGAGAATGTGGGCCTCTTCCAGCTTCCCGGCCTTGCAGAGCCCGTCGATGAGAGCATTAAACGTCATCACGGTCGGGACGCACCCCAGCTTCTCCATTTCGTCGAATATGTTGCGTGCCTCATCGACGAGCCCCTCCTTGCACAGTCCACAGATCATGATGGTGTAGGTGGCCGAGTCGGGGAATCGATCGTGCTGCGAGATCTCCAAGACCAGCGAGCGAGCCCTGTCCAAGTGCCCAACGTCGCAGAGGCCCTTGATCAGGCTGTTGTAGCAGAATGTATCAGGAACCAGACCTCGGCCGCCCATCTCGGACAAGAAGGAGAAGGCTTCCTCCACCTGGCCAACTTCGGTGTAGCCCCTGATCATTATTGCGTAAAGCTTGCAGTCCGGAGCCACATTCTTCTCCAGCATTTCCTTGTAATGCCGGCACGCCTCCTCGAATCTCCCGGCCTTGAATAACCCATCGATCAAACAGCTATATCCGCTTAGGCCTAGCACAAACCCGTCGTCCTCGAACGCCCTCAGAAGCTCGAAAGCTTCGTCGATCCTCCCCGACTTGCAGAACCCACTCAACAACGCGTGGTAGGTGATGGAGTCCGGCTTGTAATTGTCCTGCTTCATGGAATCCAACAGCCTGCTCGCGTCGTCAAGCCTGTCGGCCTTGCAGAGCGACGAGAGGAACACGGTGTAAACCATTGTGCTCGGGGATATGTCTTGCTGGAGCATTTCGTCGAACAGCGCCAGCGCGTCCTCCGTCTTCCCCGCATTGCACAATCCGCCCATCAAGATGATGAAGGTGGACCGATTGGGACGGCAATCCGACTTGATCATATGGTTATATATCGCCAGGGCGAGCAATATCACATCTTTATCGACGAAGATCCGCAGCAAGGTGTTGTAGGCGAAGGTGTTGGGGCGGCTGCCGAACTCCGACATCCGGCCGAAGGCCTCCACGGCCTTCTCGGCCATCCCGGAGGCTGAGTAGGCGGAGATGAGGGCGGCAAAGGCGGCCGGGGCGACGGGCACGCCCTGGCGGCCGAGGTCGGCGAGGGCACGCCAGGCGGAGTCGAAGCCGCCTGGGGAGCGGAGGATGGAGATGATGCGATTGTGGGAGACCCAGCTGCGGAGGTGGCGCTGCCTGGAGACCCAGGAGAAGAAGCGAAATGCGAACGGGGCGGTGGGGGCGTCGGCGAGGACCTCCTCGACGACGTGGTGGGTGAGGATCGGGGAGAGGAAGTCGAGGTGGGGCTCGAAGGAGGGGACGGTGTGGAGGATGGTGAGGACCCTCTCGGAGATGACGAGCTCCCAGGCGTCGTGCGGGGCGAAGATGGAGTCGACCTCGGCGGCGGCGTAGAAGGAGGAGAGGGGAGAAGCCCCCATCCTCCGGAGAAGAGATGGGGCTTTGTTGGCTACTACCGCCGCCCATCTCATGCGGTCATCGACGAAGAGGGAGGGTTTCAAAGATGACCGATCGAGGAGGGGGATGTGGTACTGGCGACGGCGATGGCGATGGCGGCGGCTTTAGTAAATTGGGGCCGCGTTCAAATTGGGCTATCTCTTGGACGTCCGAAGAAGGTCCGTAAAAGCCCAATTTGGAGGCCCAGCCTGCTTACAAAGGCCTCTTGAGTATATATATATATATATATATATATATATATATATATATATATATATATATATATATATATATATATATATATATATATATATATATACAAATGAATAAATCTGGCAAAGAGAACCTCTCGAATAAATCTGAATGTGAGAATGCAAATGAATGTAATTGTGCATAAAAAATATATTTATATTTTCTTAAATTCATAGAATATATACATATCATTTTTGGATATATTTGGAGACTCTTTTAACTTAACTCGTGTCCTTGGATTTAAAGGATTTCAAATATGGACATAGATAGATAAGTGTGCAACAAGCATTTATATTACCGACCTACATATTAGTTGATGTGGTTGGACATAATAACATATTTATTTATCTGATGGGTCTATAATCGTATGATTTAAAATGTTTAGATCTAAGTTAATGATAGTACACTCATATATTTATTTTATATGAGCCAATACTCTACTGCCATATTTGATGTGTGATTAAACTAGAGATATTTCAATCATCAGCCTTCCAAGGATTGATGTCAACTATACACGTAGATTTAGATCCTAAAATAGTGCATACATTTCTTTAGTATGATGCACAACATGAGATCTATTTTAATAGTCAAACCTAATCTACGTGCGCCATGCACAGCATTGGCACCACCACCAGCGGAGAGGAATCTCCAGACAGCCCATGTACGCAGGAGCTGATTCACCCTCCCTCATCATCTCCGGTCACCATGAGAGAGAGAGAGAGAGAGAGAGGTGTTGTTAAGATCTGGCTGCTGAAACAATCAAACAATCAAACGTTCCTCTGCACCTCTACACCTCATTGAATTCACCAAACCCACAACCACAACTGTTCCTCCATAAATGCTCCAGAATGATGAATGATGATGGACAAAGCCTCCCACCATAATCTTCCATGCTCGTTCCGAGCACGCACTGTAGATTTCTGTTTCATTTATGGCAACAGCATTTATCACATTAAAGGCTTTGCCGGGAGTCCCAACATGTCCGCACAATATACACACAACCATGGCACTCTTGCAGCAGGTCCCCTCTTCAGATCACACACATACAGAGAAAAAGAGAGAGAGAGAGAGAGAGAGTAGGAAATCTGCATTCGTAGTTTTCTTCTATCTGGATTATGATCTGTAATCAGAAAACAAATCTACTGTCGGTATTGTCAAAGGAGGGAAAGCAGTGTGCAGGAGCAGGTCAAAAAAGAAAAGAGATGAACTTGCCATCATATTCTTCCACAATCATTGAGCTGTGCATATACACTACACTCTCTTGGACAAAGAAGAAAAAACCACAGCTGGAACCCTACCGCCCGTTTTGGCGGAGAGGGGCAGGTTCATGATCGATCACGAGTCTTTGAATTCATGAGGAGATTAGTACGAGGTGATTGATCGACAGAAGCCAAGTCTCTTGCGTTCTCGAGCTGTGTCCAACCGGACTCCACCATGCGACGAGCAAACACAGCAGAAAACTAATGATGAAGAAAAGCGGACAAGTCCTATCTGCCTCCCCACGTAGAAGGGACACAAGGAGTCATGGCTCTCTCGGTATGTCAATTTCATGGGTCAGCAGTTCAAGAAATCAGTCTACCCACCACACAAGAAGATCTCATTTCCAACCTCTTCTTTATTTCAAAGTCATGATTGGAATCTCACACTGTGGAAAGTTGGATTCTTTCGGGGTTTCTGTGACTCGATTACGTCTCGAGAGACACTTGGATCGTCTCAGTTTTCCCCTCTCTCTTTCTCCGTTCGAAGCATAATACTTTTGTTCTCCAAGCCGTCAAAACATGCAATGAAACACATGATCCGAACTGCGACTGTGCTTTTAACTCTCTAATGTCGATCTACTTTGCTTGGTCATAGCAAAAGGGCAATGAAGCCACAACGGAGACTGTGGGTGATGGAAAAATGCATGCGATCTCATGACACCAGAATAACTACTCCTAGTATTGCTCTCTGCAATCCAACCTGCTTTCTTCAGGATTCTGCTCTTCCTATGCTGCAGTAGGTTGTGTTTGAACGGAGAGATGGAAAGAGAAGAAGGGCAGAGAGGTAGAGAGAAAAAGTGAGAGACAGGAGGCGTACCACCCAAGGACACGACACACTTGTTGGTCCTTTCGATAGCTGTTTGAAAGACTTGCAGTGGAGCAAAGGAGGCTCTTTTTGTTTAAGCTGTCTTTTTCCTAATCAAAGAGAAGCACATAAGAGAGGGTGGTGGGTTTGTATGCCTTGGAACGGGTAATGACAAACACATGATCTCGTACCGGAAGGGGAGGAAAGGGGTGGAAAGTCAGAGGAAAGCTTCACATGGGGAGAGGGTTTGTGGGTGTCGTCCAGTGAGACTTCAAAGATGCGCAAGCTGTTCCCGTAGGGTTAGTCTAAACTATGGGGCGAACTCGAGAATTCCATGGAAGCTGGCATGCATGTTGTCGATTGTGTGGGGGCTTCTTGGTTGTCAGCTCCCTTCTTGAGGTCAAAAGGCCATCGAAGTCCAACCAGATACTTCCAACTCATATTAACAACCACTGTAGCCACTCACCTACCGTATCAAATCCTGTTCCATGCAAGCAGGACATATCTCTCTCTCTCTCTCTCTCTCTCTCTCTCTCTCTCTCTCTCTAACTCAGATGATATAGAAAATGGACTTTAAGTCTGTGGAAGAAAGGCAAAGGGAAAGAAAAGAGCATCAGCAAGAATGGTGAATGCAAAAGAGAATAGAAACTCATAGCCCGGTCGGTGCAAACAGGCAGGTCATCAATGTGTTTGCATGTCTCTTCCTCTACAATAAGCTTTCAAGGAAGAATGCCGAGAACTTGAGAGCTCGATCAATGTTTGCTACACTGCCTAATATCAGAGAGAGAGAGAGAGAGAGATTAACTTCTCAAAATATAAATAGGTTTCAGGGGATGAGGAGTAAACATGCATCGACGACAAGTGATAGGAGAACAACTACAATGAACGGCTGGGAGAATGTAGCAGTTTCTTAACCCAAAGGATAGAGACAACAGATGAATGAACAAAGGCATCCAATCTATGTTTCCTCCTCTCTAGCGTTCTTCTGCCCCACGGCCACCGGAGTCGTTTAGAATAGCTCCGTCTTCCAACACAGTAACCAGTTCATGCTTGTCACATCGGAACAAAAGCGAAGAGGACACCCTCCTCCACGATTCCTTCGTCTCCATTGGTTTTGTTGGCAGTGCTACTTGGCCTCTTGGAAGGACGAATCTCCGGCGAAGATGACACCGAGGATGGGCAGATTGTCCAGGAATCGCCACCGCTCGACGAGCTCTCGCAACTGAAGCAGGAACCGACCACCCCATCAGGACTAGCTGGCCAAGTGTGGCAGTGGGACAAGGACGAAGTCCAATGCTTTCGCTTCTGGCCAGTGATGCCACCGTCGTGAACCATCGATTCCATGATGAGCTGATAACACTCCTCCACCTTTTCCTGTAGATTACTTTGACATGTTAGCAGAGTATATACGACAACGAAGCAATTAATGCATAAGTAACATGCCAATAAATGACACAGAACCAACCTTTGGAACGTCGAGGAAGGCAACGAGGCGGTGGGTCTCGTAGAAGTCGGAAGAAGCGGCGGCAGTGCCTCCACCGCCGTCAGCCGCGTGGAGCAGCGCCGCAGCGGCCCACGCGGATGCAGGATACCGGACCCATCTCCAGTCTTCAGTAAACCAATCCATGGACGAGGTCAGGTTAACCAAAAAGACAAAAGGTTTTGAGGCGAAAGCAGCGCATTTTGATGAGCACTCACCAGCTATGACGGAGAGGAGAATGGTTTCGCATCCGCCGACCAGCTCCCGGATACGGGCGGCGGTCGTGGTGGAGATGGCGTTCTTATATTTGGGATAGAGTCGAAGAAGAAGGTGGTGGACGAAAGAGAGTGGAGTGACGGGATTCATCCGCCAGCTGAGCGTGGAGAGGACCAGGAGCTCCATCCGCCGGATAGTCTTGGCCTCGAACACGTACTTATTCTCTTCCGGCTCTGGCGTCGCAGCCGCCTGCAGGTCAAGAAGCAGGGGGACACTGGTTTCCTCCACCTTCGCCGCCAAGGACAGGCAGGCCACTGCCGCCAGCCGCCCCATCCACGGCTTGTCCTTTTGGAGACGGAGCCCGCCGGCGGCGGCAGAGGGGAGGAAGCACCGGTCCAAGTAGTTTACGGCGAGCATCGCCGTGAGGACGGAGAATGCGCGGCGCGCGGCGGTGCGGGCCACCCACTCCACTGCCTCCCTCCTTGCCGACAGCAGGTACGTGTCTTCCCCGCCACAGTCAACCGGCAGCTCGGGGCGGGTCTCCTCTTCCTTGGCCGCCAAGAAGCAGAGTACGTTAGCCCACTCCTCTTCCGCCACCGCCGCCAGCTCATCCAAAACCGGCGGCACCGGTCCCGTTCGCTCTTCCTCCAGCTCCAAGCTGTCTTCTTGGCAGTAGAGCGAGTCGAAAAGTGACAAAACAGCCATGGTTTGTTCCCTTTCTTCTTCGCCGAACTAAAGAGCTACTACAGAAGCAAGCAGGAAGACGAGAAGGAGAAGAGGGAATAGGAGTCGGGGATAACGCCTCCTCGCGACTCCATCGCTCGCTTTTGTGTCGATTTGTTGTATGGTGGTATATATCTCTATCTACTCCCTCCCTCTCTACTGTCCCTTTCCTGCAAGCATCGTGAAGGGAAGAGGTCTCAATTGAGGAAATGGTCAGGGGTTTCGGACAGCCTTTTCTCTCGTCCTTCCATTTACTATTGCTTCGATGTCTCTTTCTTGTCTACTCTGCAGGCTGAGCAGACATTTTCTACTTCTTTTGGGACACACAACAGCATTATTTCCGTGGAGAAGTTTGAAACTCGCTGTGACTTGGTCTTCTTATATAGGTGAAATCTTTGGCAGTCTACCCTCACACACTCCCAAGGAATACTCGAACAGTGTAAATAAAAGCCTGTCTTCTTTCGACCTTGTGAGATACAGTGGGTGTTGTTGGTTCGAAGGAACGAGATGCCCTCCTCCTCCATCAGCTTTGGTGCTAAACTAAGGACCACCACGGCTCAGAGTCAAGGAGCCAATGAGGCCATTTGCTAGGTTAAGAAGACAAAGCAGTTGTCATCTCCAGAAAAGAAACCTCGGGGATTCTCTTTTAAATTAGAAAGCAAAAAAAATGACATGATTCGTTAATCATCAAAAAAGAATGCATAATTAACACAAAAATAGGTAATCCAAGGGATGGTGATAAGCATCGGAGGACCTGTTGGTGATTTCAAAATCCCCTCTAGAGCGCGGTAGCACTGCACTCTGCCAATCGCTAGAGTATAAAGATCAGGCTGCTGTGCATGGGGAAGAGTACACGGATATCATAAACCACTCCTCTCACTCTCGATGCCAACACCCAGAAATCCCACACATAAAAAAGCAGCCGAACAGCAAAAGGATCTGCTTCAAAGGAAGCTATATGTTTGCCCTTTTCAGCTCAAGGAGTCATCCCATCAGTCAAAATATAAAAAAGGGGGGGCAAATTCCCAATCAATCAATGGAGAAAACGTCACGCAACAGTGTCTGAAAACTATACTAAATGCGTTTTCCTAAGCATCCGCATGCAGTGAAAGGAAGAAGAAGAAGAAGAAGCAGCGAACAGTAGTAACTCATGTTTATTGTCCATGGTCCAATGCTGCTGCTGCTGCATTCCTTTGTTTGAAGACGAAGAAGACGAAAGCTGTGTGGGGAAAAGTGTGAGACGAGGGAGGCATCATTGTGGACTCAATGGCAATACCTCCTTTTCCTTGGAACATTATAAATAAATAAATAAAAGTAAATCCTATGTTGATGTGGTTGAGACTCTAACAGGATGATAGTGCGGGCGGGAGAAAACTCTTGAGGTCAAGCGCAGTTGACTATTGTGCTCCTCGTGATCTTGCTCACGATCGCCACCAATCACGGTCGCAACTACGTTCCAGATCATGGACTGTGTCACCCCTGAAACCTCAGGGGGTGGATGAGTGTGGCCCACACTTTCGTTAGCAGGATTACAAAATTGGTTTTTTTTAAGTAAATGATTTTTCCTCTTTCTGGAAAATAAGAACCCTATCCTGTTCTATTCACAGAAATATAACTCAGAAAATGAAGCAAGAGTTTTAGGAAACACAACTCAAATGTGTGTCATCAGAAATATGTAGGTTATCAGCATGGCAAATATCATCATTGCTTATCCAACAAACAGCAACGTTTAGAAATATCACAACATGATGGAAGGAATAAAAAGTGTTGGTTTTGCTAATCTTCACACCCTGAATTGTCATCCGAAATCAGCCTAATGCTTAGCCGAAAGGTAAAATACAGCTAGTGTTTCAACAGGTAAAACAATGTGGAGGAGGTCACAAAGGCCATCGGCTGCTGTTTCTGTAAACCTCGCTCCCTGTCGTGTGAGCCTAATGCTCCGTCGACCTCAGGTTATCCCAACTCGGTTGAACAATAGAAAGCTACCAGCATTTAGATGATTTGGCATGAACACTTTGACCTCTTCATCTTTGGAGTTCAACACATACATGTGGTTCAGTTACTAGGAAGACTAGCATCGTCGGAGACGACCTCTTTCTTCTTAGTGTAACGCTAAAACAACAAGTTAGACCAGTGGTCAGGACACTAGAATAGTAGGAAAATTATATTTTAACTGGAAAGAAGATTTAGGATACCTGCTTTCCGAAGGTGAATGGAACATATTTGTATTTGATCATGTGAAGAATCTGTCTTTTCATTGTAACTGTGAACAGCACGAACCAGTAGAAGAGCAGAATAGGCCAAAATACAGGCACATCAAACACACTGAAGAACGTCAATACGAAAGCAATGCAAAAAGCTTTTGTAATGGAATACCTGCAACTCAAAATTGTTACCAATGCCACAAAACAAATTGCAATTTCTACACAGCAAACAAATATTCATAGAGAAAAAACAGAAATGAAGAAAGAGCAAAAGAATGAAAGATAAGGCAAACCATCTGACGCACAGCGGTCTAGCAGCGTGATCCAATTTTGCAGAAATAATATTATATCAGATAAATACAAACAGCTAGGAATTCAAAACAAATTTACTGTGATGGCAGGTTACTGGGATTTCAGGAGCATCACAGCAAATAAAATATTATAGCTACAGATGCAGGATACCCATGTTTTCCTGCTCCTGATAAGACCGCTACCAAACTGTTGGATGAGCAACTCTTCCAACCTTCAGAAGAGACACACTAGTTGGCAAGTCACAAGTCCAACCCGTAGTATGCATATGCTAGTTGTGCCACAGTGCCACCAAAGCATCCGGAGTAGGTACTATGCTATGCCAATCCCACCCATACGACTTGAGAAGATGGAAAATGTACTCATTCTCTAATGAGACACTAATGGCTGCCTTTCTTCATTTGAGAACAGTTGAATCGTGTGATCCAATGCCTTCATTTTCTCTTAGTCGTCACAATTTTGTCATCTTAAAACCTGCATTTCACATGTTCATGTATCTATTTGCAGTATAAACATAGCATCTGTGTGGTTCCTAAAGCATCCAGAACTTTGCCGCTTAGCTCAAGTAGTGCTACAAACTTATTATATTCCAATATATCCAGAGCAACCCAACACCAATAACCCTAATAAATATATTCCTAAGCATGAAGAAGCAGGTTGATAAACATATTGATGGTAGGAGCAAAATCTTTAATGGAGTGAAAAAAAACTAATCCAGCAGGACATGTAGTGCATGGTCTTTCCAAATTAGATAAACAACCATACGTCTAAGCTATGAAAGAAGAATAAAGAAAGCAATCACAGGCAAAAACACAGAAAATTTCAACTACAGAATTCACATATGTTATGCATTTTTCCCGTGTCATGCCAACTATCAGGATGCACATGCCTATGGTGTAACTCTTTCGCTTACAGGAACATTTTTATAGCTCATATCATGTCAACAGCAAATCCTTCTTGCTTCCCTAAACTAAGAAATGACATAATTAGTCTTGATCAAGCCAAGCTAACTTGGTTAGGTTTGACTTATAGCAGGAAGGTGGAGCACTGATCTGGACAATTTTAGAGTTCTTGATATCCATTTGGCATTCAAGCCAAAGAAAAGATCAAATCAATGTTTTGGTTGCTTTAGGACATTTGTTATGAAACAAATCACAAGATCAAATATGCTTGACATCAGCAAGCTCATAAACAACTATTTTCACTATATAGCATCTATCAGTTGACAACCAAGTATATTTCCCTTGAAAAATCACACCTGTTATGTTGAACTTACAATAGGTCATGACCGTCCACAAGACATCTCAACAAACATGTAAGAGATTAGCTTTCGGTTAGATTCTAATGTCTTGATGCTCAAGACCTGTAAGTCCAACCTGTAATACCCAAATTCAATAATCTCTTTTGCTCAATCTCATTCTCATGATTCCCTTGAAGAGACTAGACAAAATTCCTAGAAACAATGACCACTGATCAACTACTCCTTGTTCATTAACAGGACAACGAAGACAAGTATATTCTGTTAACCAGTACTTGACGACAATTGGAGTTAGGTAGATCAGCGACCATCGTGATCACTAAAGAGTGTTTAGATCCATTGATGTTGCTAGCATCGAGGTAAAAAACGTGTTGTGCAATTTAAGATGATATATAACTCCACAGTTGAGAAATTTCTCACAGAATCTTCTTTTGTCTTCGTTAAGACAGTCCACCATCTGTCAAGATATTCATTTACTAACACAGTCAAGTGATACTAGGGATCAGAAGGACAATACTTTTGACCTATGGGAAGATCCACAATATCTTCACAAGCTACCCGTTGTCACCGATTAATTGTGGCATAGGGCACGTCCTTAATGAGATCTGCGGAAAGAAGGATAACATCAACATCTAAGGTTGAATTGGCCCGTTTTGCCCAAAACATCCTACCATGAGCCTTATCTTTAATCCTTGCGTAGTCTATCCACCATATACATGGTTCAGAAGTATCTTCACATCCACAGCAAAGTTAGATAAAAAGCCTTTTTTTTTTTTTTTTGAATTGATACAGTTGGTCAAAGCAAGAAATAACGTCAACAAAATCATACCCTTCTATTTTCACATAAAAATTCCAGCGTTATTAATCGAGATAAAAATGCGAGCTCAAAATGTGATTAGAAACAAGGGGAAAAAGAGATCGAATGGGGGAACCGCACTGACCAGAACTTGAATTCGGGGAGGCGCCGGACGAAGGGGCGGAACTCATCGGATGAGCGGGTGGGCAGGGAAGGGCCGGGGCCACCATCGACGACCTCGTGGATCTCGGGGTCGACCTGGGGGGAGAGGAAGGCGATGAAGAGGTTGAGGAGGTAGATGCCGAGAGCGTATGAGACGATGTAGAAGCCCTGAGCGATCCAGACACGGACGGTGTAGACGAGGGCCAGGACGCCCAACCAGGCCCAGCGCCGGCGCACGTGCGGCGTGGCCTTGTCGAGCAGGTGCTGGTGCCGCCGGGATGCGGCGGCGACCCACGCCGACAGAAACGACGACCCTCCTCCTTCGCCCCCTCCACCGCCGCTCGATGGATCCATCATCGTCGCCGACCGATCGTCTCGCTCGCTCGCTCGGTCGTTCCAAAGTCCTTTTTCTTCTTTTCCTTTTTTTTTATCAACCCCTTCGTTTGGTCGTATGAATTAAATATGTTTGTATATATCTTTCCTTCAAAAAAATCTTAGTAATAGTATATTTACACCTATAAATCTAAATACAAATATACACTCTGCATTAACCTACATCAAAGCCCCCTTTACTCTTCAGTCTTTTACTATTGGTAATCACTTAAAATAATAATAATAAAATATAATTAATTTTACTAAGTAAAATCTTTTAATTACTTAATATATCCTATTTCACACACATCTTTCATCTATGGATCAACTATACTCATGAGCAAACCCTAGCTACACTAATATCATTTTATTGTTCCACATCACTTGATGTCATAAGTCATCTCGTAAGTTATTCATCGCTCAACGAAAAATAATATGCTACTCGACAATAAGGACAAAGATAACGTTCATCGCTCGAGAAAAAGGAAAAAATAAAGTAAAGAGAGGTTATAAGAGTTGATCGAAATTCGATAACGATGGTATTCACATCAATTAGCATAGGAGTATTTTCGAGATATAAAAAAATATAAAATGAGATTATAAATAGTAAAAATGATTGTTAATAGAAATCTCCTAAAAAAATATGAAAATATGAAAGAAAAAAAGTAATTTATTTATTTATTTATGATCATAAGAGTCTTAAAATCAATTAAAGGTTTTATTATATCTACTTGCCATTGGCAGTAAATTAATTATGAAAATATATATTTTTTTAATTACTTTAGAGCTAAATTTTGAGGTAATTGAGATAAAAACGAGGGTTATAATAGGGATTAGAATAACTATTATTTTAAGTAACTAATGGTACAAGTTACTGAGTCATTCATCTCCCATTGCCTTCATAATTGTCAAGTTCTCCTCTTTCTCCTCTCGGATCATCAATCTCAGGAAAAGGGAAAGAGGTTTAGGAGAAGGAGACAAACCATGGTAAGAGCTTCCCTTCCCTCTTCACTTGCATGGTCCATCATCCTATCCCCCGTCGATCGTGCCCCTTATGGTTGATGCTCTCGTCCATTGCCTTTCTCCTGGTATTCAGGATCATTGTACCATATTCACCCTTATCAACCTCTTTCCTCTCTCTCGAAGGCGATGATTATGATAAAATTGAGGATCTAGATGTTATGTGTGTAATTGATAAATGATATTTTTCATAAAACCATAACTCATAAAACCATAAAAGATTTTTTTTTTAAAAAAGCACCCTATATATAACTCATATTTGTATCTTTATATGCATAAAATATAATGATGTTGATGATTAACATAAGATAAGAGTATAATTTTCATGTATTCTTAAGGTAGTAAATGAATATATTATCCTCCCTTGGTGGGAGTGAAGCATCCCTAACTCATAATACCATAACAAGTCTAGACCAAGAGATACTCCTTATTTTCTTAAATCAGAGTATATTTCTGACCATCCTTTGGCACTTGATGTTATCATATTAGAGCTGACTGATTCCAAATCATATTATACTAAATCCTGCATTGTAATATTCAATTCAGTCCCACATCAACATGAAAATTTTTTGAAGTATTGTGATCCAAATTTATCTAGATAAACTAATATGTTAATTCAAATGTAAAATATTGATGAAACAAATGAAATTTACAAAAAGAAAAAAAAGATGAAGCATCTCTCATTTTTCTTTTGCCACCACTTTCTTCTAACTCTTGGATCATGTTGTTCTCTATCTGTCTTCAACTCTCCTCCCATAATTGATCCATTAAATACCTCCTTCCTTCCACCTTATTAGTCCAATACATAAAGAAGTAGACAACTGTCATCCGTTTACTCTCTATATTCCAAAAAGCCACGCTTGCAAACCCAAGCTTCGGCCTTGTCTGTGCCCGAGATCTCGCGTCATGGATGTCATCTCGAAGCCTTTCGTCGCTGTCGTCGTCCTCCTCCTCCTTGGCCTTGCCGCCTCCGCCGCCGCCGCCGCGCTGGACACGTCCATCGTTAGCTACGAGGCGAGGCGCCGGGTAGGAGGCTTGCGAAGGAGCGAGGAGGATGTGCGGCGGCTGTACGAGGAATGGATGGCGAAGCACCGGCGCTCGTACGACGCGGTCGGGGAGAAGGAGAAGCGGTTCGAGGTCTTCAAGGACAACCTCCGGTTCGTGGACGCCCACAACGCTGCCGCCGAAGCTGGTGGGCGCGGGTTCCACCTCGGGCTCAACCGCTTCGCCGACCTCACCAACGAGGAGTACCGGGCGGCGTACCTCGCCACCAGGCCCGCCGCCACTGCCGGGCGGAATCGAGTGGCGAGCCACCGGTACGTGCACCACGCCGGCGATGAGCTTCCGGCCTCTGTCGATTGGAGGGCGGAGGGGGCCGTCGCCGCCGTCAAGGACCAGGGTCGCTGCGGTTAGTCTCCTTTTGCTCTCCTCGAAAGGTTGTCGCACGCGGTCGAATTACGATCCTATTCATGTTGGATTTGTGGTTGACTTATGGTTCCCAACTCCCGTTGACACTGAGGTATGGTCAATAACATTTGGAGTTTAGCAATGTTTTCAATTGTATAAATGGAAGCGTTCGATCTATAGGATCCACATATCTTTATCTGCTTCGATTGGCTACAATCAGTAAATGCTAGTATTGACAAGTTCTATTTCTTGGGAGTGCATTCTTTGAGCATAACGATGAGCTGGTAGCTGGAAATTGATGCACTTGTTATTGTTGGCGAAGCAAGCGGCTGGGCATTCGCTACCATTGCTGCGGTCGAAGGCATAAACAAGATTGTTACTGGAGATCTGATAAGGCTATCGGAGCAGGAGCTCGTGGACTGCGATACAGCCTACAACCTGGGATGCAACGGTGGAATCGTGGACTATGCCTTTGCGTTCATCATCAGCAATGGTGGCATCGACACAGAGGACGACTACCCCTACAAGGGTCATGAGGACAAGTGCAATTGGCTCAGGGTATATTCCTCAGCCTTGGTCATGGTCACTTGGATGATGGATGCACAGAGAGAGGTTTATTACTATTGGTGGTGATTGGTTGATTATGCCCTCGTTGCAGAAAAATGCTAAGGCTGTCTCTATCGATGGATTTGAAGATGTCCCAACTAATGATGAGAAGGCCCTACTGAAGGCTGTTGCTAATCAGCCAGTCAGTGTTGCTATCGAGGCTGGTAGCAGGGAATTCCAACTGTACCGATCGGTAAGTACCCGGTATTTAAGTGGTTATTGGTGTGAGATTTAACCATTAGCTTGTTCTTAGATTGTCGCGGATTATGATGAACAACAACCTATATGGTGATAGTCTAAACAATGTTGTCAATAAGTGCTGAATGATCGATTCGAACTTCTATTGACCCCAAATGAAAATTACCTTCCATTTTTATTGGAAGAGGTTGAGTCAGATTGCTATGTACATATTTGTCAGATGCTACAAATGTAGTTGTATGTGCAATTTGCCATATACATCAAACTTATCACAACTGATACAAAATTAGGAAAAACATTGTACAAACCTAAGAGGCAGATACACTGCTTTACCCCGATTCATTTTATGTTACTTTCTATTTGTGGAAGATAGATGAGAGGCTCCCAGTTGCTATCTTTCTTAGGTTGGAGGTATGTGCTGCTTCTTTCTCTAACCATAGCTGTGCTCTTGTAAGTTACAATTTTGGTGTTTGAATTATATTATTTAATAGGACCATTAAGCATCAGAAATGTGATCTACTGCTTTCTCGGAAGATCGTGACGGTAAAAGAAATCTCATTTGAGATTTGGACAAAGCCTTAAAACTATGTCATGCATAGGAATCCGATGTATATCCAATGTAAATCTAATTATGATATTTGTTTTAACTTCCTCAAGGCATGCCCCCATGTTAGAAGAGATTGTAGCTGATACCTGATAATTGATAGTTTCATGTTATCTATTAAGGTTCGTCGATTCTATGAAATTCAAAGAGCTGTAGCCTTTGTTAATGTTTGCATTTAGCCGATTGGTGCACATTTACAACCATCTTTTTTTTGGTATATGATTATTGACCGTTCCAACATTTTTTTGCTCATGTACCAGGGGGTGTTCACAGGAAGATGCGGGACTGATCTGGATCATGGTGCTGTCATTGTGGGTTATGGGACAGATCATGGTAAAGACTATTGGATTGTGAGGAACTCATGGGGTGAGGACTGGGGCGAGGCAGGATATATCAGGATGGAGCGTAGTGTCAACACATCTGCTGGAAAGTGTGGTATTGCTATGCTACCATCTTACCCCACAAAGAAGGATCCAAAACATGGACCCTGTCATCCATCTTCGGTGAATCCACCAACTTCGTGTGATAGTCAGTACGCCTGCCTGTCAGGCACCACCTGCTGCTGCGTCTATGAGAATGGTCGCTACTGCTATGCCTGGGGATGCTGTCCTTCTGAAGCTGCTATCTGCTGCGAAGACCATTACAGCTGCTGCCCCCAGGACTACCCCTTTTGCAATGTTCAGGCGGGAACCTGTCAAATGGTAACTTCATGTTCCTCGATTCATTGTTCACAATCAATTAATTTTCTAATGTATGATCATCATCAAAGCAATTCAACCTGTCGGTTGTGATCTGACCTCATAAGTCTCTGATCTCAAAGCGTGGGTGACTTATGAACATAAGGGGCCGTATGTTGTAACTAGAAACTCATACCTGTGTGGAAAATTAGCTTAATCGTGGATCTAGGAACTGTTGCTATTGGTTTAGTATTATCCATAGCCACAAGTCATTGTAAATATTATGCTAGTTTTGCTGCATACCACGTGGTGCATCTAGCTGGTTGCACAACACATTTTTTTACATGCGTCCGAGCACATAGTTCTAACATGAAGAATGCTATATGATCTAGGTTTCTTCTTACCGAAATGGCTACTTCCACGATAGAATCATCGGTCTGTTTTGTGTCCGTTATTTAGTTCAATTCCCACAAACTATGCATCCATGGATATATCTTCTTCATACTTTTTCTAACATGCACCGATATGTCTTTGTAAGTTCATTCAATTCTTGAAGTGTTATTATAATTTTATCTGCATGGATGTCTTCTTCATAGTGGTTTCGTCAATTACGCGGATCCATCTCCGTAACGTACCAATTTTTCTTGAAGAAATTTTTTAGTGTTCTGTTTCCTATTTTATGCATATTTTTGGCTTCATTGAATGAACAGAGCAAGGACAATCCATTGGGAGTGAAGGCTCTGGCTAGCAGCCCTGCCACACCCTACTGGTGGAATTCGGGCATTGATGCAAGGAAATCATCCAATGAGTAGGCCTTCACGGCTAGGCGGTTCTCTGTGTGAAACCGCGAGTGAGATGTTTGCATGTTTATATGGTCGTCGTGAGAAATCTTATCGATAGATTTGAGGGTGATACGTCAGACAATTTTCTGTAATTATGTAAACCTCAATCTGTGGGTTTGCCTTTCGATGTGTCTTACATGAAATCCATACTCAGTGCCTGTTTAGCTCCAAAGTCAAGAAATGCCAATGATTCAATCACACTTCTTTTTCTTGTCATGGCAACGCATACGATTATTGCCACTGCTTCAGTTGCTTATGCTGCTCTTGATCAATTCACAGGTGGATCATGGCCACCTCCTAACCTATCAGTGTTAAACAGATTGGGAAGAGCTTCGAAGAACACTTTTGTTTTGTATGATACATGGGAATCATGCCGTGAAGCTTGCATAATTTTCCGCTGCAAACTCTATACCGGGATCACTCTTGATGGTATAACTTTGAGATCTAGCAAATACTTGAAGCATCCAAGCGTCACGGGTGGGATCACTCTTGATGAAGGCGCAGGAAATAAGAGAAACTAAGAGCTCGGTGACTCCATTCGAAGACAAAAAGGACCGCATCGGTGCTTTTGGCCTAACAGGAATGATACGGTAGCCATGTTGGAAAGATGGCACAAATCATCCGATGATTGAGAAAGCTATGAATGATGGTCTGAGACTGACACTCGAACGAGAAAGATCTGAACCATGGTGCTGAAACAGAGCGTAAAAGACTTGGCAGCTCTGCCAAAAGAGGGTGGATGTCCCATGCTGGCCTAATCCACTTCCGGGCCACCTCAAAGTACATGTTAGAGAAGCAGAGCATCAAGATAGGAGTCGAAGGTTCATCAACCGCATGCCTGGTGCTGTGGTGTGGTCAAAGTTATCGGCACATCGATGAGCTGCACTGGTCGAAGGTAGAAAAGCTAGCTGCCATCATCAAGACAAAGGGAATACAAGACATTAAATTCATAAAAAGGCAAAGGATTATTACATTAAATTCAGAAACCCTTGTACAGGGCAAATGATGGTGTTCTTGTGCATAATGTGTGAATGCTATGCCATCATTGGTGATCATATGTGGTTGTTGATTCACAGACTAGCTAGCTTTGCTAATAATCAATGATCTACATGAGGTGCATGATTAGCATAATTAATGAATTACTGAGATTGTTTTGTTAAGAAAGACACACTGATGTATGCATGGATGCTTCCCACGTATTGAACTCTGAACCTCTAATTTCTCTGTCTTTTGCCCACAGCACAACCTTAATTATTTAGATGCACAAGAGATGGTCATGGAGACAAAGAAATAGCTCGTTCCTTCTCTCACGACCTTCTGTTGGTCGGGTGTGTGCGAGAGAGAGGATAAAAGGAGCACAAGCAAGGTGATGAGAGAAGCCACGCTGCCTTCTTCTCCGCACCGAGATTCCAAATCACGTGTTCGTCTCTCTGTCTCTCCCTCTCTCCACGTTTGTTCAAGGTAGCTAAAAGACATCATGGAGTATCACTATGCCATCGAAAGACTAGAACAGCGACAACATGGACAGCAAGATGACTGCTTTGAGATGCTTCTGGCTTGTTTCCCGCGTGTTCTTCATTCTGTGAATCGTCTTACTGGTTGTGTTCTTGTGATGGGACAAAAGAATGACCTCTGTGTCACACAAAGATCATCGGATTAGCGAAGAGATTCGGTAGCACTTGGACTGACTTTATTGCACAAAAGGCACTGTAAAAGAAAAAGAAAGAAACCTTGATGGCTTTCGGCCAAAGCCATGATCACTGTTCACCTTACAGCCAATGGCTCCACCTTTTCCTCTCATTTTGCAGGTTTCTTGCAGAAGACATGGAGGGAGGCATCGTATTCCCATGAGATGCAACGACAATCAATGTTGACATGCCTCCTTGCTCATCTCACAGCCCACTCTCCCCCCCCCCCCTTTTTTCTATTTCAGAGGGGAAACTTGCCCCTGCATGCTCGCATGTGCGGTGGTGGGGATGAGTTCCCGGTTGGTGTTCCCCCTTTTATCTTTTTTTTCTGGGGCGAAGTGCTTTTCTTTGCGTCACCACCGGCAAGCTGTGCTGTTCTGTGCAGCTGGTCCATGCAATAAAGGATAGACAGAATGGTCATCTCCGCTTGTCATGAACAGGACGGACAACTACTCTCATACAAAACGCCTTGGATTTCCATCAAGCTTCAGAGTGTATGTAGCTAACGAAGAGCTTTTTAGAAAACGAAAGATGAATGGGAATGCTTCCTCGTTCGGTGGTACTGCACGCTTCAGGTGGTGCATCCAGATCCTCTGGTGTGGACATTTTCCCCATCAGAACATGGATTACGAGTGCAGCAGAGTGGATGAGTCGCCAAATGCATTTGAGCCATGTCCCGCAACAAGAACAAGGCCGGCTGTATTTGAGCCCCCCACCATTTACTTGTCCAGTACTGCGTCCTTCCTTCCTTCCTTCCTTCCGGTCCAGCTAACTGTGCCATTGGGTACAGCGCCAATGGTCCTCTGCTCGTCACGTCCAAGCCACATCAACATTTATAATGCCAAGAAGATAATACGATTGTTGTACATGCATGTCTCGATATTTCAATTAATCTACAGACAAAAGTTTAGATTCCTTAACGAGGAGAAGAAGAGCCACTCACTCACTCTCCGAGACACAGAAAATTTATTGGTTGGCCCAAACTCCCACCCAACTTTTGTTTATTGGCTTCCATGGAAGTAGGACAGAGCTGAGGCTGAAACCGAGGAATACATTACTGGTTTAGCTTGGGCACCTAGCAGAACCACAAAGCTTTCCATGTGATGTGATGCTTAGATTCTAAAATACCGCGTGAATCGAAGATAAAAGCTAGATGAATCTACTGTTTGGATTATTGTCAAGTTTAAAGTAGTAATTTTTGAGTTGTATCTTGTTTCACAAACCAAGTGGATGATAGAGCGATGGATATTTTGATTTGATGAGATGACAGAGTAAGATGATATCGAATGGGGATCATCCACTGGTTGAGAGGGCTTCGAGGAGAGAAGAATTGCTCGATCACATCTTTTTATCTCCCTTTTATCGATGTTGTTTCTGCTGTTGCTCTTTAGATCGAGGAGAGAAGAATTGCATCTGCTGTTGACCAACGGTGGCATCAAGAGGAGATGCCATGTCATTATTGTAGCAGCACAGCAAGTCTAATAAGTACACGAACGACACTTTTTGCTTGCAGCAGCAGCAGCGGAGGCCTGTCGATGTAGCAGTGACGGTGGTCGTCAGTCGTAATCACTGCCACTAATAATGTGTGCAGTGCATCACCCACCACCACGTCCACCACCACCTCCTCCTCCGAGCCGCTCTAAAAACCGTTAACTGTCCCCGGTTCGATCCCACCTCTTATTACCGCGAGAGAAAAAGGGTGTGTGGGAGAGAGGAGGACTCTGTAGTGAAGCTGTAGAAAGCATGATGATCCATGGCGGTCGTTGCCGCGACTACTGTCGTCGAGTCTCGACTTCGATTCCATCCTAATCTTTCTTCTGCTTCTGCTTCTTTCTCTCTCACAAACCGTCGTTTCTCTCTCTTTCTTCCTTTCCACTTTTCCTTGGGGCATTCGTTCATTCCTCTTCGTTTGAGCCCCTGTTCTTGAGAGCAATAAAGGGGCAACCTTGTTCGCTGCTAACGCTCGTAGGTTCTGGAGAGGGAGAGGGGAGCCTTGATCGCTGCAACTTTCTTGGAAGTGGGTTGTTGAGGAAGTCGCAGGTTTTGTGGTCTTCTTGAACCGACCCCCTCCTCTCGGCAGTAAGGAAACGACCTTCGTCGCCGTTGGTCGTGGTGGGTTCTTGAGAACGTCGCAAATCTTGTGGCCTTCTTGAACCGTCCCCGCGCCTTGTTCTTGAGAAAGAGTACAGTTGTGTTCTTGAGGAAGTCGCAGGGTCTCGTGGCCTTCTTGAATCCTCGCTGCCTTGTTCTCGAGGGAAAGAGGAACCTCGTTTGCCGCATTTCGATCGCTGGTTTTGGTGTGGGTTCTCGAGGAAAGGTCGGGATGGAGAACGGTGAGCATTGTTGCGTCAAGGTCGCCGTCCACATCCGGCCGCTCGTCGGGGACGAGCGGCTGCAGAATTGCAAGGAGTGTGTCACCGTCGTCCCTGGGAAGCCGCAGGTTCTTGCTTCTTGGTCTTCTGAATCAAATTTCTGTTAGATCGATTTCTTGTCGTCATTGGACGGTTTGATAACAAAGGTGTTCTCGGTCATTGTTGGATCATCTGCCAGCAATTTTTCAGCCAACTAGGTTGGAGATCTAATGTGCTTCTGATTCCAGCTTATGAATAAGCCTTTTGAATCATCATGTCGTTCCTGTATTCTTGGATCAGAATCCCCTCCTCTCAATATGTGGCTTTGGTTTTTGTGTTGTTTCTTTAATTATGACTTTTCTTTGTCATTACTTGTAATTATAGTTGTTTCTTTTTCTTGTTTTCCTGGATGATTGTCATGGAAAATGACTGAGATCTTTCTCTTTTCTGTGAAGATATAGGGCAGTTCTGTCACAATTAGGTCTTATTATCTGCCCTGTTATTCTTGTTTAAGCTCGCTTATCTTCAGCGGTGTCACCCATTTCTCATGTTATTCCTGCTATTGTAGTGCGATATCCTGTTTCATGTGGTTAAGTGACATGATGCCTACACTCCCCTTTGCATATCTATTTCTGTGCATGTGCAAGGGTTTCAACATTCCTAGGGTTGATCCTGTTCTGGTCCTTTTCATCACAAATTTCTGTGCTTAATAGATTTGACTTGTTTTCCGAGCTTCGACGGTAATGATCTGGCATTTGTTTTTTTTTTTTTCTCTTGTTGCTTTAGCACTATTGTATCTTAGGGAGTCCCATCAAGATCTTTATCGATCATTGGCCCATTTGCGGATTGTACAGTTCCATATCCAGTTCTCCACTATTCTGTTTAGATTTATGACTCATATGCAAACTATTTTCGGTTGATTTGCTATAGTTGATGTTCTGTTTCCTCCAAGAACTTTGTTTTCTCATTGCTACAAAAATTTCAAGTTCTCGACTCTTGAATCACATAGGGAAGACCCAAAAAGGCTTTCTTTCAGGTCAATTATAAATCAATGCAGTTTGTGTAGGTTTGCATTCTGAGGACATTTACATGATCAACAATGAAGGTTAGTTTAATTTGCATTTTCGAGGGGTGGGGGTCCTAAGCGGCAGTACAGAGAGTGGAGGGGGATCCCATTTCCGTTGGAGCGAATCTAGGGGATTTTTGCCTGTTTAGTTATGATAAATCTGAAGAAACTGGGTGCTTGAATCAGCAAAGGAACATGATCCAATCATAACTAATACTTAATACAACATGGAAACCAAAAGAACTTTTGCTGCTATTTTTAGAAAACAAATCACAGAGTTTTCTTATCTATGACTGAGTTTTCCAAAGTCATATTGCAACCTGTACTTTCCAATCAAAGTTAATCTTCATCAAATGCATTTGATATGCAGGTGCAAATAGGAACCCATTCTTTTACCTTCGATCATGTCTACGGGGGTACGGGTTCTCCAACATCAGCCATGTTTGAAGAATGTGTTGCTTCACTGGTTGATGGTTTGTTTCAAGGATATAATGCTACTGTTCTCGCATATGGCCAGGTTAAGTAGTAGTGTCTTACTCTTAGGCTACTTTTTGTTTTACTTGACGGATGAAATAACATTTTATATGATGTATGCTTCAAAATTCTTTTTATCATCTGACATCTATGATGTGCCACAGACGGGGTCAGGGAAGACATACACCATGGGGACTGGATGCAGAGATGGTTCCCATACTGGGATTATCCCACTAGTTATGAATGCACTATTTAGCAAGATTGATGCCTTGAAGCATCAAGTGGAATTCCAATTGCGTGTCTCATATATTGAGGTAAAAACTACTCTTTCTTTAAACTAGTTTCTCTTTTTGAATACAAGAGCAAATAGGATAGACTGTTAAAGGAGTTAGATTGTGGAAGAGTACAGAAAAAATAAAAATCTGAGAGAAGAGAAAGGGCCAGAAGCCAGACAGAGATTTTATTTTGACAGAAAACATCTCACTTGCTGTTCTCTTTTGATTGTCAGCTATGCTAATTTTTTTATCTTAATGCACTAAACTTCCTCCAGTTCTGCCTCAATTAGGTTTTCTACATATTGGGATTTCTAAAATTTATCTAAATAAACTCTTGATGTTTTAGATGTTGGAGCTCTATAGTCTATATAATATCAAAAAAATATATACCTGGACCATTTTAAGATATATAGAAAAGTCAAAATCATTCAGAAATATTTGGATCGCCGCACACTTCCTCTAGAACCGTCAAAAACTAGTCTCAATTCTGGATTGAACCTACTGCTGGAGTTAATTAATCGTTTAGCCAATTATATTTGCAAACACCTTAAATAGATTTTAATGATGGGCCGTTTAATAGTTGATAATATGCTAGCTGCGAGTGTGATAGAATCTGCTTAAATTATTTGTTTTTGCTAGCAGTTAATCCTTTATAGCAGTTAGGTTATGTAATTTAAGGTTAAACAAGGTTAACATCTGATGGCTTTACATTACACATTCTGACTAGGCACTATCTTGTTCTTAAGCTCAGGCTCACCACAAATCGTGAAGTAATGGGCGTTTACCTAGCTTCTTAGTAAACCTTACTTTTATGGTGTGCAAAGTGGAAACTGAAATGGTTTATGTCGATATCCATGTGAAAGAATTAATTGATGCTGAATTTATTTAGGGATTAAAATTTCTTGTTCAACATCGGAGCTTTAATACTTTGGACTTCTAGTTTTTAGAGGCCCAAGCTTGCTAAATTATCTCTCATAGTAGACATTCTAAGACCAATAACCCCTTCGAAACACATGTAATCAGATACCAGTGAGTCATTAGATCTGCTGTGAATGCTCGCTAATGATTTTACGTCCTTGTTGGTGCTATATTGGGAACAATATCTGTCCCGTCCCTTTGTAAGACATTACCAAACATGAATTTGGGTAGTCCCAACTCCACTCCCAAATGTTCTTCTGATCCTCATCTTATGTGATTGTTCATTGTATTGTTCACTTCACTTGTACACACAATTTTTTGTTATTATTCTAGTTTGAGCAAGAAGTTAACTTTGTTGTTAAATGGATGTTATTTGGAATTATGAATTGTCTGTAAAGATGCCATATTTATGTTACATTTATCATGGGTATGTTTCATGATTTCAACTGCTCACTTTTTGGCAACATCATCTGTCATCATAAGCTCACCCTCAGACTCTTAGCTTTTTCATATATATGAATTAGTTTGATGGTGTTGCACTTGTTATTATTGCAGTTGTAAAAGCATACTATCATCTAATGCCGAGAACATAATTTTTGGTTGTGAAGATTTTGAAGGAAGAAGTGAGAGACTTGCTAGATTCTGCAACTGTTGGCAAACTTGAGGCTTGTAATGGACAAGTAGGGAAGGCGGCAATACCTGGGAAACCTCCTGTATATATACGTGAGGGTTCAAACGGTGTAATAACACTTTCTGGGTCCACTGAAATTGATGTTAGCACTCGAAAGGAAATGACTGGATGTCTAGAGCAAGGTTCATCGAATCGTGCAACTGGAAGCACAAACATGAACAACCAGTCAAGGTTTGGACCATATGCTATGTTATGTTCTCGAAAACTAAAGTGCCTTTTAAATTTAATCCAGTCCTTCTTGAATACTTCTTGTATTACTTTGCTAATTTTTCACAGGATCTTTTTGTATCAGTACCATATATAAATGCCATACTATTAAAAACGAATTCTAGCACAATCCTGCCCATTTGGTGTTCCTGATTCTTCTTTCTTTTGAAAGAAAAGCAGAACTTCTATTGATTACTGAAAGTTAAACATCCAAATTTTGGTATCGACTGCCAGCCAAAAACAACACCCCACGAGAATACATTGTTTTGCCCCCTTCCCCCAGCTAGCTAGTCTATGCTATGCGCCATTACATTGCATTCTCTGGACAAATGTAGGAAGCTGTTTATGTTGACCTCACTAGCCAACATCATAATGTCTTTGTACAAACACTTCAGGTACCAAGGTACCTGATCGATTTTGCCCAAAAAGTTTGTCCATTCCAATGAGTCAGTATGGTGCACAATATTCTGCTAGCCTTCCTCCTTGGTCCTGTATGGTGCTCCCCGAATGGCCATGCTTTCTGCTTGAATGGGGCTGTTAGCCTTGACTCCAGCACTCCCTGCTGCCACCAGCTAACGTTTGCCGTTTTTGGCAACACAACCTGTAAACGCAGCAGCCAAAGGAGGACTAAAAGAGTCATCACATTCGATTATTAGGCACTGCCTAATGTTACATTCATGTCTCCTAAAAGGGACTGAAGAAGATCACCCCTCAGAGTTCAGCTGGGCCCTTAAGAAATCATAAGTGGTGGCTGCCACCTTCTTATAAGGGTCTCCGCCCTGACCTGGTGGTTGCGTTAGTGGCATTCATTATGGTTTCACCAAAGTTGGCACAGGGAGTTGTCAATAACTGTTCGGAATAGCTCCTCCTCTCCAGGATGGCTGGTACTACCTCTGTCCAGCCAGCTCCAGTTATACCAGTCCTCTATATCATTGATATCCAGATTAGAACATTCCCATTGTCTCACCCATAGCTGTCTAGCAAATCTGCACTCAAAAAATAAATGTATTGGAGACTCATCACAGCATTTGCGGACAGGACAGGCAATAACCTTTTGATTTGGTACTAGCTTATCCTTCTAGTTTCGTACTATTGAGAATCAAATTATTGTTGACATAGTATTGACTTTTAAATGTGAATGGAAGCAGTATGTTCTTTTCAATAAATCCATGGTAGTTTTGCTCCAAAATCGCTCAAGAACAATTAAAATATCGGGGTGGATTTGTCCCTTTCATTTCATCATCTTCAAAGATTCTTGATGCAAGAGATGCAGAAATTTCTAGTGATATAATTGAAATTGTGTGATTCTCTCAATAACATTTATGTAATTTCATCCTGGAATAGTCGTTCCCATGCCATCTTCACAATCACATTGGAGCAGATGCGCAAACTTGGCCCAATTTCCACTGCTGACAGTGCTCCTATTGGGGATATAACTGATGATTATCTTTGTGCAAAGCTCCATTTGGTAGATCTTGCTGGATCAGAGCGTGCTAAGAGAACAGGTTCAGATGGTCTCCGATTTAAAGAAGGTACCTAACTGGGCCCTTGATGCATTATTGCCTATGATCACTTTTAGATTTATGCAAATTACTCTTGATATCATCTGCTTGCTTACTCCAGGGGTTCATATCAACAAGGGTCTCTTAGCTCTTGGCAATGTCATAAGTGCTCTTGGAGATGAGAAAAAGCGTAAAGAAGGTGCCCATGTTCCTTATCGTGATAGCAAACTTACTCGACTCTTGCAGGTTCTGTAATGTTCTTCGGTTCTTCCCATGATGCATTTAACCAATTCAACATAAGAATATGTACGCAACATGCATCTGATATCTTCATTCGGTTAATCAACATTTCTATGATGTTCATAAACTAATTTTAAGAAAATTTAGATATATGAAAATAAGAAATGAGCATTAGGTTGTTGTATGTTTAGGTTTGAATGAAGCAATAATTAAACTGTAGGTAGGATATAAAATGCAGTTATTCTAGTTTGTAATCCAATCATAAAAACGATCAACCTTTATTGTAGATCATAGTTAGATACCATTTGGACCTGTAGCTAGTATGGCTTCTCTTTGCAATAATGGTATAGACATTGTAACTCTGAGCTGATCATAAAGTTACTCAGAACTTGCTGGGCAAGCTGTCCTACATGACATATTTGTAATATGATCCTAATTTTTATTGGCACCAATAGGTACAACTGAGGTAACTTCCATGAAAAGGGAAGTTACATAGGTTGGATTGCAAAAGCAGATGCTTGGTTGTACAATAGTTTAATGAGGAAACAAGGGGAAGGTATTAGTTGGATGTTTGACTTCTGAAAATCTGAAGCCTAAATTTGATACCCATTTTAGAACAAATTGTTCAAGTTAGCAGGTGAAGTTATGGTATGAGAAGCACAAAAAACATTAATAGTTTAATTTGGTCTCCAAAAAATGATCCTAATCTCTAGTAACAGTAAGAATTTCAAAGTGCCTTCAAGTTTTAAAGTATTGTTTTGCTTCTGGATGGTATCGTACCATACCTGATCAGTATCCCAACACTCAGTATAGGTTGGTACTGCCCAGACCAAAGAGAAGGAGAAAAGAGGAGGGGAAGAGGTGAAGAGGAAGAAGAAGATGATGATGATGAAGAGGATGTGATTATGTATATCAGAGGAGTGACCCAGGGAGGCAGAGGTGATGGCCTCAATATGTTGAGGAAGTGGTGTGGCAGCAACGAGTTGAGGTGGATGCTGAGATAGCAGCGGTGGAGGTGGAAGCTGTGCGGAGGTTGAGACAGTTATCAATAACTTTTAGCTGCTGTTGAAAGCTATATCGTTGAGCTATATAGCTATCAACAACTTTTAGTTGCTGTTGAAACATATAGCTCATATTTTTGCATTTATTTTATTATTAATTTATTCAATGATACTGGATGGTACATGCCGGTATATTGTCCTAGTACCATACTCAAATCTGATAGGTTATAAAAAGTAGTATCAGACTGCGATTTAAATTCTTGGTGGAAAGAATATTTTTCCTGACAACTTCAACGTATTAATCACAAACTTCTCTGGTTAGGTCTCATTCAATATTTTCTAGTTATCACTTAATAGAAGATGCCAAAATAGGCTAACAATTAGTACATGTTGCCAATAGTTATTTGGTAATTGGTATAAAATTAACCTTCTTTTTTGTAGAATTTTTGGATTATTATTGGTAGGCTTCTTCTACATGATAATTCTCTCCCAACCTTTTTATGCTTAAACCATAATATGCTGCAGGCTTTTAGTTGTCCAATATGACACTACCACATCCGAATGGAAATAATGTTGAAGCAATAACAAGAATATTTCTAGTGGAACGTCTTTCATAATCACTAGGAAGATATTTCTTTAATAGATTGAGGGATGAATAATTCGACTCATTTACATTACAGATCATGAATGTTTGGAATCCATATTATGCAAGAAGACATTGCTTTTTCTAATTTGAGTGGAAGGGTGAACTCGTATATGTGATTTATAAAGTGTAGTCATCTTTAGTACCACTTTTGTTGCCACTTTTCTATTTGATTCTTCTCGACATTTTTTGTGCATTTGCAGTTGGGCCTTTGCCAATGGCTTTTAGTATACTCTTTTCCAAATTTTTTGTGTTGAAGCAATTCATCTTTCTGAATTTTGGAAACTTCTCTATGTAGTTTCACTGGCATTCACAAGGAAATTTCCTTCTATAACTATTTTCTACTTTAATTTTGACAGGACTCTCTTGGTGGAAATAGCAGGACTGTAATGATAGGTAACGTATCTAATAGTCCTAAGAGGTTTTCTTTAATCTGATGCTTCGCCACAAGTTATTACTGAATTGTGACTCTTGTATTGATGCGCCTTATTGGATACATTTTGTTGTTTGGAGATGGCAGGAACAATCACTTGTTTTTACTGCAGATATTATATATTCTATTAGCAGAGTGGAATGATAGGTGATTTGCCCTCCTATTGCTGAACAGATCGTGGTGCTGATATGACCCAACCCAGTGTGGACTCATCATTGACCACATTGGCACGTAAATGAAAGGACTTTTGATGTGTACCAAGCAACTACGAGAAGAGTCATTCCTCTCTATGTTGGTAGATGTCCATTTTGGTGGTTGTGCCATGTGCCACCCACAATATATTACTCTGTAAGAGGAGATAATTGTTACTAACTCATCTACCAGTAATATTGTGGGATAAGTTGGAATGGTCTTCAGCCCCTAGATTGTTATTTGTGCCCAAAAATATTCACAATCAGACAGCTTAATAATCTTGTTCCCATAAAAGGTCAGCTAGAAGGTAAGGTCCGGAACCCCTATGTGTTTTAGCCAACGTTCGTCATACCGTAGCATACCGCTCGGTATGGGCGGTTTGTACCGATCTAACAGAAGACCGATATGAGTGGTACATTGGTACGCTTCCATATACCATGTGTCAGTACGCTTAGTATGACTTGGTACATACCATACCGACAATTGGTCGGCATACCAATACGGACCGGTAAGACGAACAATGGTTTAGCTACCATTTGTTTGCCCTCTTTACTCTTGCTTCAGCTGACTTACCAAAGCATTTGAGTGACTTGTGCTGATGGCTCTAAAAATCCTTAGGTCCTTTTGCCTTGCTGGAGCTTTACATGTATCATAATTTTGTCACTTCTGTATCACTTCCAGATCAACATTCGATTCTTGATAGCAAATAACAACTCTTGAAAACCCCTGCAGCAATTGCTCAACATTTTTGTCTCTTGCATCAAGTGGTTGTCATGACATGTGGTCACCAAATAAAGACTAGTTTTCTATGTGCAAATGCATGATCTTAGATGTGTCAACTTTATGGGCTACTGGAACTACACTTTCAACTAGTGTGCATGGGAGAAATTGTTACATCTATGTCATTATGCCTAGTTGTGGGGTGTCTGTTGGTCTATGGTCATGTGGCAGAATAGAGAAGGCAGTAGGGACATTTCCACCTAACCTTCATCATACTGTGATAATAGTATGATTGGTTGTTCGGAATTTGTCAATATAATCCAATGATATGATTATATCTACATACTCTTTTCTTTCTTTATGTTATGATTCAACACCTCCAGAAACAAAATGCTTGATCTGTAAAAGAGTAAGGGTTTTTTTTCTTCGGCAAATTGGAAAACAAGTATGCAGTTGCTTAGTCCCACATTGGTTTGAAGAGTTATCTTAGGCATAACAAAGTGTGAAAACAATGTATTAGCTTGCAGTGAATCACTTAACTAAACATATGACGTTTTACAGATTTTAATGACGATTTTAATGACGGCAAAAGATTCATATAGCCGACCCGAAATAGTTGAGACTTACGGCTTTATTGTTGTTGTTATTGTTGAATCACTTGTAGTTTCTTACATGATATTGCTAAATATAGTAACTCCTTTTTTAATTTAATGTTATATCATTTTGCTAGTTAATTCCCGAACACAAGAAAAAGAGGAGTATTGCATTGCAACTGACCCTTGTTAAATTAGTATGGAATTGGTATTACGGACAGTTTACCAACTTGTGCCACATGGTATCACTTAAATAGTACATATAAAATAAGTACCAATTGTCAATAGTTCCCTATAAGGTCCAATACTGGTCCTTGGTCAGAAAATACTAATAAGTACATCTTAGTGCAATAGGAACCTTGACAAAGATAAGAATATTGAAATGAATGTCCACAATAATTACTGAAAATGATTCCAGAATAGTTAAAAGTTAGTTCTAGCCAAGGTTCGCCATACCGCGATATACTACTCGGTATGGGCGGTATGTACCGGTTTAATAGGAGACTGGTACAAGCAGTACATCGATATATCCCCATGCATCATATGTCGGTGTGCTCGGTACAGTTCGATATATACCATACCAACAGTTTGTCGGTATACCAGTATGGACCGGAAAGGCGAACCATGGTTCTAACAACTCATAAAAGAGGAAAACCTTTCAAAAAGGTCTGGAGTTGAATTGGAATGGAAGGTGAGGCAGTTCAAATTAGAGATTGAAGGGGTGAGAGAGAGGACTTGATTACAAATAATTAACAAAGAAAGTGATGATCCTCAAATTGTGCAGGTATTGCCATAAATGATAGGGAAGGATCCATGTACCTGATACTGTATAGTTTGGAACTGCTTATTGTTTGTTGTTGAGTATATTGGTAAAATAACACATCATATCTTTCATATCACATTATCATTTTTACATGATGATTGCAATGCACATGAACATCATCTAAAGAATATTAGTTTGTAGCATCAGATCTTTCTCCTATGATTCTAAAGCTGAGGATTCTAATTTCTGTTGTCTTTAATTCTTCCAGCCTGTATCAGCCCAGCTGATATCAATGCAGAGGAAACACTCAACACATTGAAGTATGCTAACCGTGCTCGCAATATTGAGAATAAGCCCATTGTGAGATTATGACTTTGGTGATATCTTGCAGAGATCATTATCCTTTGTTAGAAATGAGATTCGTTTTTCTCTGCATGCAAGTGCTTTCCTTATCTTGTGAATTCTTACCAGGTCAACAGGAACCCAATATCAGATGAGATTCTAAGGATGCACCAACATATCGAATACTTGCAAGCAGAGCTAGCCTGTTCTCGTGGTGTAGGAACTGAATCTGATGAAGTCCAGGTAACATTTTCCTTCTGCTCAGCGTTCATTACCATTGGTCACTAATTGGCCCCTTAGACATAAGCATACAATGACTTGCATAGTGTCACTATAGTTGATTCTCTTTCATGTTATATTGGATTGTTCATGGACCATAAGCTTGAATTTAGAATGTTTCCTGAAAAAAGGCTCGAGAGAGGTTTTAGGCCGTCAAGTTGATTGTCATCCCTTTGAGCAAGCACCCGCATGACCGTTCCGAAAAGAATGTGTGCAATTGCCTAGTAGGACATCTAAGTACAAGACAATGCAACAAATGAGCAGATTCCTTCTGTGGATCAACCAGCTATATTTTGGCCTCTGTGCTTGTCTTTATATTATGCTTGTTATAACATTATATAAGTATTTTTTGATGTTCTCTCTATAAGCTCTGTGTGCTTTTGTTCTGTAGACTCTTAAAGAGAGAATCTCTTGGCTGGAAGCTACCAATGAAGATCTTTGTAGGAAACTCTGCGAGTACCACGGTCAACAAGCTAGTGAGCATTTCGAAAGAGATTTTCAAGTATATGAGCCAGAACCTTGCTCTTTTTACCTTTTTACCCTTTAAATTTGGCTTATTAGCAACTGATTATACTCTGACTGAGTGGGGCCAATAATCTTTCAATTGTGGAGTTTTGTCAATTTGATAAATGGGATAATGGCATTCTTAATTATGGTTTCAGAAAGGTAGAACCTGCTTTGTGAAAGCAGAAGGGCTGAAGAGGAGCTTGCAAAGCACAGAAAGCTTACATTTCCAGCTGGCTAAGAACCTCGGAGGCAATTCTTTTCACACACTTTGTGATGACAGTCTTAACTCTTCACTATTTTGCAATCCTATTATATATTCTTAAATATTTATTGTGTTCTACAACTTCATAACCTAAATGTCGCTGTGCCAGCAGGTGATAGTTCGAAGGAATTTGATGAAGAAATAGCCAAAGAATGGGAATACGAAATGTTGCAAGACTCCATGGGCAAGGAGTTGAATGAGTTAAATAGGCAACTGGAGCAGAAAGAGGTGATACAAACTTCCACTAAATCTTGTAATAATGCATGCTTTCTTGTCAATTCTAAAGAAACTTATGTACAAGTTATAGTAGTCCCTGTCATGTATTACTAGATTATTTATGTATGCTTATATAGTATGCACGTGTCAAAATTTATCACTCAGATTATAGAATTAAATGTTCATCTGATTAGATTGCAGAAAGAATTTGCAACCAAATGGTTGTGTTTCTTTATAAATATAAATGCAACAACCTTTCTTTTTTAGAAAAAAAAAGAAAAAATGGTTTCTGTTTATGTACTTTAAGAAACATCGTTGTGAGCCTTAGATATGTGGGTGAATGATGTTTCAAGTGGTTTGATATGGCCATGTAGATGCTAGTAGAGTCAGCCATCAAGGTTTTACAAATCAGCTTTGTTTTGGTTTTAGACAGGTTTAAAGTTATCCTTTTCAGGCATTTTCAGTTTTCCCACTTGCAATTTCATGTTTTTCAGTTATTCAAATAAAAAATTCAGAGAAAAGTCAATGCTTCATGCTTAAACATTTTGACTAATCTGAATTTTGAATTATAGTTTGTTAGATTGGTGCTGAAATAAGCATGATTTCAGTAACTAGAGTGCTTAATAATGTTTTCGGAAAAGAAAAACACATTTTTAAAAATGTGTCATTTTGAATTCTCAATCGAGGTTTTGAATCTCGGTTTGGTACCAATGTTGGCTCTTGGATGGATTGATATGACATTGGTACGGTTGGACATTCCATATGTCGGTACCCCCCGGTCGCTTGGCATGGATTCACCTAAAGAAGGGGAGAAAAAGGTGGGGGAGAAGACATACATGGAGGTGGAGGAGGAGGTAGTAGTGGTGATACGTACCGGTAGGAGGAGGCAATGGCAATGCAGGTGGGAAGAGGAGGAGAAAAAAGGAGAGAGAGAGAGAGAGAGAGAGAGCTTGATGGGTACCGGTAGGAGGAGGCAATGGCAATGTAGGTGGGAAGAGGAGGAGAAAAAAGGAGAGAGAGAGAGAGAGAGAGAGCTTGATGGGTTAATTGGCCTATCAACTTCGTTTGGCCCAAACCACTGGCCAAAATGTTTAAGCTAAGGTTGATAATAATATTATGCTCATCAGATCCTTATAAGTCAATCTTAGTCTTGCTCACTTTTGATGGAGGACTAATCAGAGTGTTTCAATATTACCCACTCAAGGATTTAATATCCTCGTCAAGGCTCAGCATAGCCCAAATCAAATCCTAGCATGGTGCATGTGAGGCGTAGCCCAATGGTGGCTCCACGCTGTGACGAGTCCTTTGATTTTATCCACTAGTAGCACTTTCCTACTCGAGCTCTCTCACCATGCCCAAATACTATGTCAACTCTGACATCAAATGTCATAACCTGGGCCTGATGGGCTAACTGACCTATCAACTTCGTTTGGCCCAAACCACTAGCCCAAACACTTAGTGCTTTCAGATAAGAGCTCATTCCTCAAAGGGTATAAAAGACCAGCAAGGTTCTCCAGAAATTTTCTTGCTAGCTGCTTTGTCTTTCAATTTTAATTACTATTGGGCTGTTCCATCCATGTGTAGCTTAACTAAGACATAAGGATGGGTGGAGTCAATATTGAATTATTGACAACATGATATTGTTTGTGATTTTCTTTTTCTTTCTTGTATATCGATTTCAATCTCTAACTTGTATCAAATATGTTTTAGCTTCCTCTATCAAATGTTCATTTGGATAATTCAGTACAATTCAACAATTTCTTGAGTTCTCTATATAAAGAGTGTCTAGCTGACAACTTTTTTTATGTCTGCAGTCTGAGATGAAAACTTTTGGGGGATATGACACTCTTGTTCTCAAGCAACACTTTGGAAAGAAGCTCATGGAGCTTGAGGAAGAAAAAAGAACAGTGCAGGTTGATTAGATTTTCTTCAGTGCAACATACACAGATTTTTGAGTTTCTGCTTTTCTTTATCCATGCAACTAATGAGGAGTATTTCAGCAAGAGAGAGACAGGCTGTTATCTGAAGTGGAAAACCTTTCTGCTAACTCTGATGGACAAATGCACAAATTGCCAGATGACTACCTGCAGAAATTAAAGACCCTAGAAGCACAGGTGACTTTTTTTTCCTTGATTTTTTACCATAGGTTTTTTAATAGCTTTTCAGCCAAACTATATTATATTTCTTCTTTTTATCCCATTTTCTAGACTTCATTTTTGCCAAATTATTCTTACAGATTATAAATCTCAAGAAGAAACAAGAGAACCAAGTTCAACTTCTAAAGCAAAAGCAAAGGAGTGATGAAGCAGCAAAGAAGCTGCAAGATGAAATACAATTCATTAAGGCTCAGAAGGTTGTTCTTTCAACTAAATATCTTCTATCACCATTCAAATCCATTCTGGTTCTTTTGTTTGGCACTGATACTGTTTCATTCTGCAGGTTCAATTGCAACATAAGATAAAACAAGAGGCAGAACAGTTTCGGCAGTGGAAGGCTTCTCGTGAGAAGGAACTTCTACAGGTATTTTTTCAGTGGCATGCATTATGCTCTTTAGGATTCGTGTTAGTAAAGCAAAGAAAATCTATTAAATTGTTTTAGTTGCAGCATATCTCATTTAAGTTATCTATTTTTCCTTTTGTTGGAAGTTGGAACTACATTCTTCTACTTTATCATTCGTAAGAAAACATTACTCTTATCAGAGCTAAAATGCCACTATGTTGTCATGCATTTGGATGTTAACTTTTATCATGATATTGCTTTATTTAAAGGAAACATCAACTTGCATAGCATAAGGAAAATTTTCTTTTGGATAGTATGCCAACAAATAGCCTAAATTTATACATCCTTTTCTAGTCATCTAGCACAATCAATTAGCTTGGCGATCATGTTATTGCATTTTTTCTCATGCATTATAAATTCATAATCTAACCTTTTGTTATAAAAGTAAGTTATTTGTGTCTTTTAGGTTATTACATTCTTCTGTATAATTTTTTCTGGATTATAAATTTGAGTTTCATTTTGATGCACTGGCTCAAGCAGTTAAGGAAAGAGGGAAGGAGAAATGAGTATGAACGCCGGAAACTGCAAGCATTAAATCAGCGACAAAAAATGGTAGAATGTTTCTCTGAAGGGAGTCCTTTGTATGCTTTTTTTTTTTCTTAAGTTCATGCTAAGATTGAAGTTTGATTAGTTATGTTTTAATATACTGAGATATTGTTCAGTGTTAGCCTGTCTGCATGTGGATTTTATGTAGTTCTATTCTTCTGTTTTAAGACATACTGTGTGGCTATTATATCTGCTCTACTCATAAAGTGAATTTACTGGTTCATTTTAAACAATGGAGCTTACAATTGTTAGTCATACTACTAGCTCTTTGGATATTGGTCTTTTTTACAATTAGTTGTCAAATCATGTCCAACAGATATGCAATATAATAAGCTGAACAGTGGGTTGACTTGAGAAAAACATGATGTTTAAGCTCTCAAAATGTATAGTGCATTTAGGAGGAAAAAGAAGATTCTTCGTAATATTTTTTTCAAATGGACAAGGTGGTAGATCTTCCTAATTTCACATTGTTGTTGATGTTTAAGCTTTCAAACCCTTTGATATCTATAATACAACATGACACATGCATTTGTTTGGTTCTTAAGTAAATAATTTTATAGATGCATTCAACAAAAAAAAAAAGTTCATTTTTTATTACTGAATGCACCCTGCACAGAACATGGTGCAAACTCTGATAATTCAATTGCTGTTTGATTATAGTTCTTATATATTAGCCATGATGTTATTGAACTTCTCTATTAATAGCCTTCCACTTGTATTTGATTGTATTGTGATTATTTTTTTACCAATAAGAAATTGGATCATCTACTCATTCTTTTTCTTATTACTGGGCATATTCATCTTGATCTGCATATTCATTGAAAACATTGCTACAATTATTTTTTTGCAATCGGAGCAGTTTGTATGATATTCATTCAGGTAATTTTTCATTCCTGCAGGTTCTTCAGAGGAAGACAGAAGAGGCTGCAATGGCTACCAAGAAGTTGAAAGAGTTGCTAGAAGCTCGAAAATCCTCAGCACGAGAAAACCCTGGTATATGAATTTTGAATTTACCTTGCAACCTGCACAAAACTTCTATTCTTAGTCATTCTTATATTTTCCAGTCATTGCTATTGGTAATTCGGCAATAATTCAGGTACGCAATTCAGATCTTTACCTACATTCATTTAATTCAGTCTATAATTATAAATACAGTTAGAACATAAAGACTCGAATCTTAAACTTCAGATCAATGAGAAGTCCTTGCAACAGTGGCTTGATCATGAGGTTGAAGTTTTGGTACATATGCATGAAGTTAGGGATGAATATGAGAAACAAAGTCAAATGTACGTAAATGGATGCTATTTTTATCTTTTAATTCCACTTTTGTATCATGTTATTTTTCCTGATCAAATCCTTTAGCCTTTCTTCAGGAGATCGACCTTGGCAGAGGAGCTTTCTTTTTTTAAGCAAGAGGAAGCTTTGTCTGGGAGTGCTAGTCCTCCAAGAGGAAAGAACGGAAGTTCTAGGTAGATAATTTGTAGGCCTTATAGCATTTAATATACATGTATATGGTATCCTTCTATAGTAACAATAGGAATAATTTATTTGAGAAATTGGTGATCTAGTTCTCTATATTAATATTTTCATCCTTATCAGGTTATCGTCTATGATCCCTAATGCACGATTAGCGAGAATTGCTTCACTAGAGAACATGGTGACCATCTCATCGAATACACTTATAGCAATGGCTTCCCAGCTTTCGGAGGCGGAGGAACGTGAACATACATTTGCAGGACGTGGAAGGTGGAACCAATTGAGGTCCATAGGAGATGCAAAGTGCCTGCTCCAGTACATGTTTAATGTTGCTGCAGATGCAAGGTTGTTATATTATATTTAACTAGCAATGCAAATCACGATATTTTTTTTTATTCGAGTGATCTATTGAACAGAGAGTACCATCTGAATCTGAAAACTTTTGGTTTTTGTTAAGTTAAAAAATCTGGCAAATAAATGGAAAATGCTGGCTAAACTTCAGAAAAAAAAACACTTAATTGACGTCTATGTTAATTTCTTAGGATGAATTTAACAGTGTGATATTGATTTCATTTGTGGAAACAGATGCCAACTAAGGGAGAAGGAACTTCATATCAAAGAACTAAAAGAGCAATTGAATGAGCTCATCGGTCTTCTTCGACACAGTGAAGCACAGAGAAAAGAAATGGAGAAAGAGCAAAAATTGAGAGAGCATGCTATTGCAATTGCACTAGCCACATCATCTCCGGTAAGATCATATTGATGTTTGGTGACACCATAATAGCACAACCTTAAAAGATCATGTGTTGCAACTAAGGTTGTGACCATCAAACATATCCTGGATTATGAACTATGAAAAGATGACCGAGGCCTGAAGGTGAATTGAATGGTAGACATTGAACTTGTCAATTCAATACGAGGACCTGTCTACCTAATATTTTTTTTGTTCAGATTAAGATCAATTATTAGATTTGTGCACACTATCGGGCGATATTGTTTCACACCCAATTCTACAGCATTAATGGATCCAATATGAGGATCCATGCTTAGAATGTTGAGTTGGATTATGATACGGATGTCTGATTATCAGTAGGTCCCATTGTCATCCTTTTCTAAGAGTGGTTCAACAAATATATTGTGTGCTTTCAGGAGAAACTTTTCATGTTTAATTGCAGACTGTATTAGTTTTTTTAGGCAATGGTTCGTCAATGCATAGTGGTAGCGATATCTAATCTCTCGATACACAAAGTTGCAATATCTAATCTCTGTAACTTCTTGGTTTATTCATTTCCAGATGAATTCAAATGGTTCACTGAAGCATTGCATAGATGAAACGGGAACCCCTCTGTCTCCTATAGCAGTTCCAGCACAGAAACAACTGAAGTACACTGCTGGCATCGTAAGTAGCCCCGGCAATGGGACTGCAGCATTTAACAATCACCCAATGAAGAAGGTACACACTCACTCACTCACTGCTCTTGATAGAGTTGCAGCCTTGGATCGTTTTGGTTAAGAAAAAGGTTTTTAATTTTTGACATCATCAGATGGTCCCGATCGGGCATTTATCGATGGGGAAGAAACTGGCAGTCATAGCACAAGGAGGAAAGCTTTGGAGATGGAAAAGAAGTCATCATCAGTGGCTGCTGCAATTCAAGTGGAAATGGCAGAAACCATGGAGATTGTCCGAGTGGATCCGTCATAGTGATGAAACACTAACGAGGGCTACGAGGCCTCGTTAATGTCATCAGATGATCCCCATCCTCCTCTTCGGAATATAATGTGATACAAAAGAGCACAATTAATGTCAGAACCAAATCAACCCATAACAACAGCACAATTAATTCTCGAGTTTTCCACCTACCTAACAACAAAATAGTGAGTTTTCCACCTAATATCTTTATTGGCCTGGAACATGAAGATTTTTATTGGCCAGGATCTTGAGCTGAATTGACAGATGAAGTTGGAGTTGGTTGTGATGGGTGTGATTTTTGTTTAGAAAGTATTTTTTTGTTTTGTCTGTTTCTTCGTGTAAGCACATACATTTGATTACAGTGTTTTATGTCTGATATCCATGATATACCAATAATTAATTGTGGAGTTTCTTTTTTTATCTATAAAATACTTGCTATTATTACATACACTTCGATTGGCAACACCCAAAGTAAGTTGTAGAAATGCATAAGCATAGATAGATAAGACGATCCAAAGCGGGCACAAATAAACATAAACATGATGACACGAGCTGCACATACAACCTTATCTATCATTCAAAGAGTCCCTGTTACAAACAATACGCCGTGAGCCAGTCCATAAGAGAGAAGATCCACCACGAACGTAACACTTTTGCAGTGAGAAGTAACTTGTCTTAATAACAGCAGCAGCAGCAGCAGCAGCTGCAGCTGCTTGTTGACCGGCGGCTACTACACTGGAACTCGCTTGCCTCTGTAGCGCTCAAGTAACTGCAGATGTAGCCAGACATAATTTAATTAACATGTTACAAATTTACCTACAACAAATTTGGATCGCACATTCTCACCGATGTCACAAAAGGCTGTTGGAACAGCCAGCCAAAGATGGGGATCCTCTGTAAAAATACTGCAACGGTTGGCCAAAAGCCGCTGAGAAGTTAACCCAAGTCAGCAATCAGCACAATCGAAATTTCAAAGGTAAACACCAACATTAGTAGTAATCACTAACTTCAGTTAAGGTGGCTAAATATACAAAGAAGTTGACATGTCAAATATGATAACGCCATCATTTGTAATGCGTTCCAAAACACAGCCTTTTGCCAAACGGACCACAGAAGAAGAAGAAGAAGAAGAAACATTAACCTCTGTACCAACAAATAGGCACTGACCTGAAGAGGACAATGAAGCCATATGACTCCACGATCATGCCAATGATTGGCCATCCAATCAGGACCAGGAAGAAGCCAGCGCCAAAGGATATGGTACCCTGCCAAATAAGCAAGAAATGATCCTAATCAAACAGCTCCATACAGCATGGTGGACCAGTCTATATCAACGAGTAAAACCTTGTAGTTCTTAGGCTTGGTGAAGAACTGCATCGTGGACTTGAGACCAATTGTCAACATTAGACCTGACAGGAAGAGAATCTGAGGAATATGCAACCAGAAAACAAACAGTTAAATGCATTAATTTCATAGGAAAAGCAAGACCAAAACATTTAATGCAGTGAAACAGGATGAATACGAAAAGAACTCACATTCCCCATTGCTAAAAGTCCCTTGTCAAAGAAGAAAATGATTCCCAAGAATGAGAAAAATACACCGAAACCCGTCAAGCCTAGCCCAATCTCTGATTAGACAGACTCAAGGTTAGAATATTAGACCAATGAGATCATAAAAAATAGCACTAATGGCATCAGACTACCTAGATAACAAATCATAAATAATGAAATTGAATGTAAATCCTTGTTACGGAACGGAGACATAAAGTATGGCATAAGAAACACGGATTGCTTGTCTACTAGTGACTGCAAAGGCCAATAACCAGCACTAGTCAATGAACAAGGGCCAAATCACTTGCATAGAGAAGTGGCAGCAGAAATGTTAAAACAACCTCTAAATGTTACAACCTGACCTTGTAACTGAATTTCAAGAAAGAAAAAAACTCTAATTTGAATTTCAACCAACATGTCTAGGATCTTAGTGAAGAATTAAATTCCTAAATGATACATATGTTAAATATTTGATTACGTTCACAACTGTTCCATTTATGGCTGCTGAAGAACCAGAGAGTATTGATGGTACCAAAGCTAGTCTATGAGGAGCACTATAATCAAAGTGAATCTTACTAGAATTTGAATTTCAGCCAACATGTCTAGACTATAGTGCTCCTCAGCCAATATGAGGAGCACTATAGTCTATGAGGAGCACTATAACCAGAGAATTTGAATTTCAGCCAACATGTCTAGAATCTTTTTAAATAAAAAAGGTCTACCATGAAATAGATCTCAGGATGCAGAGCAAAGCAGCATAAACATGGTAATCAAACATCACCCGAGCCCAGGCGTCAGGCGCTTCGGGTGAGCGCCTAGGTTAAACCAGGCGACCGAACCAGCGTTTGAGGTCTGGTTCGGTCTCCGATGCTTTAGTTGGTTCAATCGAACCAACTAAAGCACCGATATCAGCATGACTTCCCCAACCCTAACCCTGCTCGTCGTTCACGCTATTGCCGCTGCTGCTGCTGTCGCCACTCGCCGCTCTCGCTGCTGCTGCCGCGACTCGCTGCTAATGTTGCCGCTCCCACTCCCGCTGCCGCTGCTACTATTGCCATTGTCTCCGCTCGCCGCTTCCCCTCCCGCTCCCGCTGCTCGCTACTACCGTTGCCACTGTCTTCGCTCGCCGCTTCCGCTCTCGCTCCCGTTGCTCGCAGCTGCCGGTGCCACTGTCACCGCTTGCCGCTCCCGCTGTCGCTGCTGCTGCCGCTGCCACTGTCGTCACTCGCAGCTGCCGCTCCCACTCTTCTCAGTCAACACCCTTGGTCTTCCGACTCTTCTCTTACACTCTTCGATGGTATACTATTAGCAGTATACAGTATACAGTATACTGTTAACTGTATACTAATAATAGTATTTGTATTTATTAGATTAATTTAATAGTATATTTTTATTTAAAATTTTAAATAATTATATTTATTAATTATATTATATATTTTTATATTTTAGCGCCTCACTTCGCTCGGGCAAGCGCCTAGCGCCTCGGGCGTTTTTGGACCTTGGCGCCTAGCGCTTTTTAAATCATTGTTTTACAATCAATCAAAATACACATCTCAAATAATTTTAAGTTGCTATCAAAATGCGAAATCTTCTTTCATCACACTTCCAAAAAATTGTGATGTACAAACCTCTTCCATGTATGAAATACTAAATGTAAACGATCTCGAGTAAATGTTTGCCTATACAAAATACACATTTATACTTTTTTTTTTATTTTCCTTGAAGTTGCATATCAGGTGGTTTATTGATCAGATGTGCTGCTTTGGCAACATAAAAGGACTTAAATCCTTCTTAAACCCTTATTTCAATATTTCCCTGCTTCATTGTTGTCAGCCTTTTAACTCTCCGTACATGCACCTAGTAATCAAGATGCCAGCACCTGATAGATTTAGTTGAAGTCAGGGATGTGAATGAATCCCAGTGAATTAAATGAATTTAATCTACTCCTCCCCACCTCCCCAACCACAAAAGAAGCAAAATAAGAGAAAAGTGATTCCTGCATCACTATGCCATCTTACAAGAATGATTGCATAATAAATTTAAAAAATTGATAAAAGGGGGAAGGAAAACTAACTAAATTATTCTTGTACCTCAAAATGTTAATTATAAAATACTTGCTTAAGAATACATGACAGATTTCGTAATAAGCTGTATAAGGTAAACATCAAAAAGTGAATTGTCTCATATTTCTTTCAGTTTTATGCTTGTAATCTACCTTATGGGAACATGTAAAGGAAAATTGACATGCATTTGGCAGAGAGATCATACTTTTTCGATCATTCATCTCGAATGAAACCATTGTGTCAAGCTAGCCAATGAACACAAAGCTGCAAAAGCAAGAGCTGACACCAAGTTATTTAATTCATCAACATCAAAGTAACAAGAAATAAAACTAAAACTTATGACATGCAAAAGAAAGAAGTGACCAGCTCAAATTGGTAATCCTGAATGGATGGTCTCTTAGGCTTCATGTCATCAATAATTTTAAGACACATGATTGTTTTAGGGAGTCCACTCATGATATTTAGGATACAAAAAGTAGCAAAATGCATTTCATTTTTGCCTATGTCCCCATGGAAGAAGCCTTAAGAAATTTAAAATGTAACATGAATGCTTTTATCTGCACATCTTATTGTCCTACTGATGACATGCTAACATTTCTTAAATATAGGTATCAGGGTGATGTAATTATAAAATACCTCAAGACCTACTTGTTCCCTCACATGATATACCAACAGCAACCTACCATTCACTTATGCAGTAAGTTTTGTATGTGTTGTTAATACTTAGTGGTTAGAATTTTATGCACCTTTTGGATAAAACATGGGACAATTCATTTATGCAAGGCCACAAAACAGGCAATAGACCATGCAGTCAAAATAGCAAATCCAACATGGTGCACATTTCACACGGTGCTTACTATTGACATCCATGACCATGGAAACAATACATCCAAAACACACCAAATTTAACACTAAAAAAAAATTCCAAACTGCCATGATGTTCTGCAAATAAGTGCTAACATCAAAAAACCGAAAAAAGAAGAAGAGCTCATATTAAAAGCAGAAGTCTAGTTTAGAATTGGTAACTAGTAAGTATATCTAGGATAAAAGCAGTCAACATATAATTCTGTTCTCTGCAGTAAGTTTGTATACATTGACCTACGTGGTTAGCTATCTAGTTCATCTACACTCATGTCCTATCGGAAGTGTAATGCCTTCGGATACGAAAAGATGATGAACTGGAGGGCTCAAATAATCGAAGGGCTAATAACACTCCATATGATCTAATTATAAAAGACTCCTATATTTACAAGATGGAGAAAATTGTGGTGGCAAGAACCAAAAGTAACAGAGACTAGAGACAAGTGTACTGTGATTATAAAGTTTGAGAATATCTCTGAATCATGGAGAAAAAAAGAACAAGAACGACATTTTGCAGTGGTTTTACCGATATAAGAGACCAGACCATACAGAGAAGCAAGAAGCAAAAATAGGTTCAGGTAATGTATAGGCTTCGTGTTATTTGCCAAGATATTAGTTATGTCTACAACAATTCAGGGAGTGGTAACGCACTATTACCAGCAGCACAATCAAATCAGGGAAAGAAGAAAAGCAATTTAGGGTTTTCAACTTTTGCTGCATAGCTGGATTATTGGATGCCAGGAGTACGTTCCCGCGATGAAAGAATCAGGCGAAGTACCAGAAGGAATAGAGCCAAGTGTAGTGTGATTATAAAGTTAGAGAATATCTCTGAATCATGGAGGAAAAACCAACAAGAACAACATTTTCCAGTGACTTAATTGATATAAGAGACCTTCCAGAGAAGCAAGAAGAAAAAATTGGTTCAGGTAATATATAGGCTTCGTGTTATTTGACTAGATATCAATTCTGTCTACAACAATTCAGGGAGTGGCAACGCACTATTACCAGCAGCACAAACAAATTAGGGAAAGAAGAAAAGAAATTTAGGGTTTTCAACTTTTGCCGCATAGTTGGATTATTGGACGTCAGGAGTACCTTCCCTCGATGAAAGAATCAGGCTGTGATCGCCCCTTCAATCTGGAAGGTAAACCGCAGACGAACCTAATAAAAGATCGTTAGAGAACACAGGAAAAGGAATAGAATCTTGTAACGATCGTCACAAAATCCACAGAAGAGGTACTTCATTCACCACCAACTCAAACAAAATTGGGGAACTGATCCATAAAACGAGGAATCAGCACCTGGAGCTCCCGCTTTGTTCTCAATACAGGAATCAGGGTAAATGACTAGAAAATAATTGAAATCGGAAATCGAAGAAGAAATCAAGAAATCAACAGCACGAGATCTCATGTTAAGGGCAAACCACGGAAAGAAGAAATCAAGATGTCCACGTCCGGAGATCCCATGTCTACCCTCAAGAACGAAACGAGGGTGGATCACCAAAAAGAGGGAAGGGCGACCGAGGAACAAATCGAGAAATCAACTCACAAAGATCCTATGCTTATCCTAACGAATGAAATTGCTGTGGGAGAGAAAGAGACGCACCCGAGGAACGGCCACGAACGCCACAGAGGAAGACGAAGAAAGAGAGGGGGAGAGGGAAACCGGCGAGGGAGATGACGGAGAAAGAACAGGAGACAGAAAGAACTACGATTTAGCACACTACGCCAAGCAACCGCCTCTGGGTTTCCGTTGAAACTGCGGTTGCTTTGGGCCGTCTCCGTCTCTCCTCCTAATTCTTCCGGCCCAAATCTACTCTTATGGGCCGACCTTTATATTGAGAGGTAATTTACCCTTATATAATATATATATATATATATATATATATATATATATAACTTTCATAAATATTAAGATGAGAAGACAGATTTTTGGGGATAACAGATACTAATAATTTAACCATAATTTTTTATTGTTCCATAAATTGTGGAACCCAATGATGGAGAGAGCCTAACCTTCTCTAATTCTCATATTGTTCTCCATCAATTTGACTAACTGTGACATCTCTCAACCATCCATTGATATATTTTTCACATGCATTGTCGACTAATTCTGATATTTTTGCACTTGAGATCAGTTTATTACCATAACCATAAAAATTCAAACATTTTTTTGCATGAAAGTACACAAGATTTCAAGGTTACACAAACCTCTCTCTTTAGTACATAACAAGCATTAATGTTCATATTCCATTCCTCAGCTCTGAAGTATACAGCTAAAACTTGCCACAAATAAACAAGATGCAAGAACAAACACATCAGCCAAGTGTGGCATTCCTCCTAAAAGATCAGGTTGACCAGCATGAAGCTTCAATTGAATCAGTGCTGCCTCATTTACATGCAAAAGCATCTAAAAAGGATTGATGTGGAGGTGTTGTTGCTGAGATAGCTAAAAGCAAAACAAAGCGGAAATGTGGGTCCTTTGCCAGCAGAGTCCTCAGATTCCATCATTCAATGTTATTTCCCTGCCCCCTATTCTTCTTCTATTGTTGTCTAATGGAAGACCGGAAACCATTCTGCTGCTGCCACTACTTGCGGTGGGAATCCTGATGATGCTGCAAAAGCGCCGATGATGATCGATTGGGATGATGGCATTGCAGTCTATAACCATTTCTGGCTGCTTCTTCACCAACCCAAATGCCTCTTTTCTTGCTTGCCATGAAGTTGTAGAGAAAGCCTCCCTCAGGCCTACCTCCATTGCTGCTGCTTGGATGCTGTATCAACAAGCCGAGTACTTTGAGATCAGCTTGTAGGGAATCAAGCAACAAAGCAACATTCAAATTTACCACAGAAAGCTCACTTGATTAGAATTAGATCGACTGAATTGCCCTGCAATCATCTGGGACGGGGTGGACGATTGACCATTCCTCTGGATCTTATGAAGAAATGGAGATTGGATATAGCCATTGCCACTACATCTCGTGTTTTCTTTTCCGTCGAGCTGCTTAAGTTTGTCATCGAACTGGCAGGAACGGATTCCAGCATTAGCTAGCGCAAACAAGCAGCACGACTATGCGGGATGAGAATTATACCTTCGATCGGGTATTGAGATTGGCCATCGGTTCAAGACTATCGCCTCTGGAACCTGACCTCCCCAAACTAAGATCAAGATTGTGTTCAAGCTGGCCAGCTGATGAAGTTTTTGTTCATACAATTAGAAATGCAACACCTTTGCAAACAGACGATCAAGGGAAGCAAAATAGCTCTAAATAACTCACTGGATGTGTGCAGCTCTTCAGCATAGATGCTAGGATCAAAGTTTGTCATTGTGTCCTTTCCGTTGCATTTGATTGCGGCCTTATCATAAGCCCTGATATCTCAACGAAGCTTATTAGAACACTCCATGATCTACTCAACCGGCAGATACGAAGTAGTGAGATTTCGATATATACCTAGCAGCTTCAACTTCAGTGTCGAAAAGACCTAGATAGACGTATCTGAGAGCACAGACAAAGAAATCCTATGAGAACAATCGATGCTTTTAAACCAGAGAAACCATAGCAGAATGATCCACAACACCATTAGTCTATAAACAATATGAACTCCAAACATCTACTGGCAAGAAAGGCCAGAAGTATATATACTTTTTACCCAGTAACTGGCCCATTCTGGCCTCCCACTTTCCACATTTGTGCAAAGTCACTCCCCTGTACTTGGAGCTTCCTCTAGGATAGCTGGTGCTTTGGCGTCGAAGAACATGAACAAACTCCTCCTTCGTGAGATTGCTCATCTGCCACCAGCCAGGGATATGGTTAAGTTCGAGTTCATCCTCGTATCTAGTGGCAAGAAATTAGGAGCGAAAAGAAGACAACAACAAGGAAAACGTTGCTGCATGACTAGCCATCTCGGCATGCCCTCTCGTGTATAACCTGCTCTAGATCACCCTTATAATCATCCAGATCAAAATTAATATCAGCATCTAGTCCACGGAACTTGATCGCAGCTCGGTCATAAGCCCTGCGTCAAGATCTCTTTAGCTCAGTGATCTTAACACGAAGAGTCTATCAACTAAATCATAAGAAGTAAAAGCATACAGATCAAACCTTGCTGCGGCATGTGCGGTGTCAAATCCACCTGCAGCCCCAAAATAAGCAGCAACCAGTCAACTACTCTCAACAATTATGATGATACGGGTATTGAACCATTCGATCTAAGCCGTTTCGATCACAAATCAAGAAACAAAAGTAAACCTTTCGATCGCTTCATACGTACCCAGATAAACTTGTTTTCCGCAATCCCTGCACATCAATGAGAGAAGCCAGATTGACATGATACGAAGGAAGAAGCCAAATGAGGCCAAATGGTTGAATCAAATGCGAAAGATCCAATCTTTTTAAGGTTACGAGAAAGGGGGGAAGAAGAAGGAGAACAAAAGGTAGCAGCAGAGACGGCTAACCATATATGGGACTCCCACCGTCCCGTCCTCCGGTAGAAGGTGACACCCCGGAACTGAGAGCTCCTCGACCTCGGCCCCCTCCGGGTTCTCTTGGCGGCCTGCAGCTCGTCGGTCATTCCACCGACCACCACCACCGGCTCCGGCGACGTGCTGACGCCAGCCCAGTGGGCGCGCGGCGACGGCGTCGTCGTCACCACTTTTGCATCACCCTCGGGAAAGAATTGGCGGGTCACGACGCCCGGCTCGCGCTCGGCGGCAGGACTTCCGTCGCGGCTGCTGGAGATGGAGAATCCAAAGATCTTCCTGGCGCCCGGAACGGGCTCCCCCTCGTCGGAGACCTCGACGACGACGTCGTAGGAGACAGAACCATCGTTTTCGGCCTCGGCCGAGCCGGTTCTCGTAGCCTCCCCCTTCTCCTCCTCTACGGTGGCGGCGGAGGCCGTGGGAGAGGAACCGTCCTCCTCGGCGGCTGCCTCGTTCAGGTTCCACTCGCTTCCCATCCAAAGGCCGGAGCTTTTGCGATTCGTCTTGATCAAAATCGCAACTCTGTCCCCTTCCAGCTAACAAAAATCGAATCTTTATTCCCCTTTCTCTTTACCTCTACCGATCTCCTTGTTTATGCTTCCTTCTCCCCAAATCGAAACATAGTTCAGGGGAGAAGACAGCAGCGAAAGAGGGGTTCGATGCCCAAAGGCAACAGCTTTACCAAACTATATTGCCACCTAAAGATCGGCACCAACCAGGAAGAATCTAAAGAGGAGCAGCAATCACTCTAGTTTGCTTGCGCTTGATAGGGAACCGGAGGGAAACCTTGGCGACCGATCTCCTTTAGGATCCTACCAATTGCTCCCTGCTCTCACATCCCACCATCGAACTCCGTGTGTTTCAACCCACCCATTTATGATCCCCGTTGGTAGCTGCTGTTCTGGTCACTTCACCGGCACTCAACAGCTCCACGCCACACTTTTTCTCTGTGATGATGGAAACGGGAAAAAGGACGGTAGGAATCGTCACTTCATTGCTTTTACCATCGCACATTAACCGAATCGAAAAGCACAATACATGTGTCTCCTCCCGGAAAGAGGTCATCTCGGTTGCGGGAAAGCGACTTGCGACCTTTACCCTTTCTGTAGCCTCTTAAACGTGACAATGTCAGAGATCAAACCGTGAATTTGATCGAGTCGTGTGCATCTGATCCATACTGTCAGATGCTTACTCCGATTCACCGATAACACAAGGATCACATGTGAGGCAGAGAATTCGAACTCCGGACTGCGCGATATGTAGAAATCGATTACTGTGCTCTCGTTTCTGAACATAGAAATCGCCTCGCACGCTTCTTCTGCAAATTGCTTCATTGATAGTATAACGCTCGCTGAACAGGGCATGCTAGAGAGCTTTGTTTGTAAGCTCTACACTAGCATTAAACTTTGCTGATGAAGGGAACGGATCACTTGAACTCCACTCTATTCCCATGCCTGCTTTGGCATTACGCGGTAGAAGAAAGAGTCGTAATCTTTTGGTGGACTGACTGTTCATGATCTGCACCGGCAAACATCTATCGGAAGACGGAAAGGGATCAAAGGGGGGAAAGAGGGAAGTGCTTCCATAAGAGTCCAATCCAAGAGTACAGGCAGTGGGTCAAGCTTCCTCTTCGGAACAAGGTAAAGATGGCCCGTCGCCATTAGATGCCGCACCTCGTATTCAATGCCAGCCAGGAAGGAAAGCGAGAGATGCGAAGGAAAAGGCTCCGAGGAGAAAGACGACGAGCACCAGCCCAGCGGCAGCCCTGAGTGAGCATCACCTTTTGATGATGGTGATGATGATGATGCTAATTCCATCGTGTTGCATTCTGCTCCGACTTTGCCCAATAATGGAAGTGGGACGAGGGTGACATTTCTTATCGAGAATAACCACACTCGTATTCGATTATTACCGCAAGGATGGGATGATTGAAAGAACAAACCGCTCGGAATGCTTCTATTCTTGGTTTCAAGGACACCGTATCGAGCAAAGACACCACTTCTTCATGCACATCCAGACAAGTAAATCCCAAGTGTTTGTGGCGCATCAAATAGGTTCACCAATGGATGGTTCTAAAATCCAACCTTTCTCTGGATTGCCCACCAAGACAAAGAGCAGGCAAATGAGGTCTTCTCGCTTCATATTTTGATTTTGGCTTTGGCTTTGCGGCTCAGCTCGCACAAAACAGCACTCGCATCTTAAGCTTCATCCAGCAGCGAAGTGATCCCATCCTTGTGAATATAAACTGAAATCTCTTCCTCGGTACGCCATGGCGACCGAAGGGAAGCTATAAAGCCTAAGCTTCACTGCTCCATCCACAAAAGGGGCGAGACAGAAGAGCGAGCGACTCCTTGTGGAAAAAGGCTTAATCATTGTGGAACCCAATGGTGGCTGTGTTGATGCGTGTACAAAAATATATATTTACGGATCGAAGACAGCGGCGGTCGGCTTCTGCTCCCTCTTAAATTTGGTTGGTGGGCTGCTGCGTGCGGCTGGCAGAAAGACATCATCGTCGGTCAAATCGAGTCACTGTGAATTTAGCTATGGCTTGTCTTGCAAGGGAAGGCCATAAATTCATTACAAATTTAGCTTTCATGGATTCAGATTCTGTCGCGTTCTTCGGTCCTTCGCTGTCTTTCTATGATTTAGAAACGAGCATCCGAGCACAAAAATTAGAACTTTGAATAATTAAAATAATTTTTTTGTTTATCATAAAAGAATAGTTTGATGGATTCGCGAGTTACTGCTAGGAATCGAGAGCAATTTCGATCGGAGCAGGTAGGAGTCATCGCATCGACAACGGCACCGACGTCGACGACTCCTACCTGCTCCGTTGTAGTCTTTGGGACGGAGACGAGCAGATAAGGCTGCTCACGCTCGGGAGGGCTTCGAAGCAGTGATCCGCCCGTCCCGGTCTGCTTTAAGATCCGCGCTTAATCAGATCAGCGAATACTGTCCACCGCCTTCTTTCTCTCTCTCTCTCCGAACCGCCGCCCGCGCCGAGCCTGCAGAAACATTTCCGTACGAAGCAGCGGATGGGAGTGGCGATTTGGAGCTGCGGCGGTGCCGCCGTATTCGCCTCCGCACTCCTCCCAGGAAGGCGTTCCCACGGATCGCGTCTCGCTCCCACCGAGCTCCCCTTCGCCTCTGCTTCCTCCTGCCCATTACCTTTCCTCAGCGGTCCCGCGGTCCCCTTCTCTCCGGCGCCGATGCCGTCTTCCCGTGCTCAGCTGCGCCTGCTCCGCCTCCGCGTCCAGACATCCGCCGGAGTGGTGCTGCAGGACGCCGCCGCCACGACGTTCTGCTTCGCCGGTGCCTACTCCCTCGTCCTCGTCTTCGATACTCTCGCGGAGCGCAACATCATCCAAAAGGTCGCATCTTTTTACCCTATTCCTCAAGAACATGTCGATAAGACTCTTTGTTCGAGCTTGCGTTTTTCTTTGGAGTGCTTCTACGAATTGAAGAGATGGTGATGAACAGGAAGGAGTCCTCTTTTGGCAAATTCTTCTTACGAATATCTAGTGTTTTTTGGTAGTATTGATGGGGCTAAGTCGGTAAACCATCCAGTGGGCTTAGTTCTCCAAACGTTTCTGCATCTAAACAGCATGGAAGATTGCTTGTCCTTTTAACCTGCATAGTTCTTGGCAGGAACAGTCCCCTTTAATTGATTGGGTCTATATCCTTGCACTTCCTCCATACAGTCAGATTTCGTGCTCGTAAATTTGTTGGCATAATCATTTTCCCAGACTGTAACAGCTCCAGGGTCTGGCATTTTCTTCCCTTAAACAGTTCAATGTGTAACTTGCTTGTAGATTCTTCCCCTTGAAAGCATTTACCTGAGTGGATGCGATGGTCCATGCAGCCTGTGCAAGTGACAAAGACAGACCACCGAATGGAAGCTTTTGATGAAATGATTACCTGCAATTTGAAGCTCTGTTTGCAGTAACTGACCTCTTGCCTCACATGTCTGTGTTACCACAATTTGAAATCTGAGGACAGACTAGGAAGGTGATGTGTGAGGCCTGATTGATTCTCTTACTTGAAGATATGGTTAACAGATCTAGTCCTAACTCAGTTCAACTTCTCATAATAGCTTGGCCAAGCTCATAATCAGTGTGGTTGGGACCAAAATGAATTTTCTGTAAGGGATGCTCATCCTTTAGGTTTCTATATGCAGTCACCGCCCGATGCAGTAAAACTTGGGTTTCCCTCTAGGTTAGATGTTTATGCTGAGATCTCAACTTCTCTTAACTGTCTGCCTACCTACCTTATGAGTTCGATTTCCGCATTCCTAGTTTCATGCATTAGCATGGTGTTCATGTTTCATATTTCCATGTTATGAGTTGATATATTACAGACGATGACGATGATGATGATGATGATACAAACCTTTTGGTTCTGAATCCTTGTACCATCGATCAAATAGAAAAAGAAAAAGAGGATAGATAAAATATTGCTCATCCAATTAGCTCACAACAATAATCATGCAAGACACTAGAAGAAGAAATGAAACAGCATATCAGTTGGTTCTGCTACCTTAGATAACATGTTGTGAGGCCTTGTTAATATGTGAAGCATCTGATTCTTGAACTTGCAGCAGAGCTTGAGCAGAAAAGCTGTGCATGTACTGTCTGGGCTCCTATACATGGCCACTTGGCCATTTTTCAGGTAAGAGATCGGTCTCGTTCCATTTTCTGCCTGCAATGTTTTCTTACTAGTTGTTGTTTTCATATTCATTTGTCCAATGTCAGGTCTGTGATTGTGTTAACCCAATCAATTTGCAGCTCTTCGATGGTGGCACGATATTTTGCAGCAGTTGTTCCTCTCTTGAACTGTATTAGGCTTTTATGTTATGGCCTTCGTCTTCTTACCGACGAAGGTGTAGTCAAGTCTGTTGCAAGAGAAGGAAGACCGGAGTAATACCCTGTCATTGCATCTTGCTCCTTTTCTTAATAGTAATTTCGACATGGTCTGTTATGGATACCAATTCTTCGCAGGGAATTGCTGCGAGGTCCTCTGTACTATGTCATCGTATTGTTGCTCTGTACTCTGGTCTTTTGGCGTGAGTCTCCTGTTGGAGTTGTGTCGTTGACGATGATGAGTGGTGGCGATGGTAATTCCATGGCCCTGTTAATGTCCCTTTCGGCCTTCAACCTTACATTGAATGCCATCGGTTCACTCTACAGGATTTGCCGATATCGTGGGTAGAAGATATGGGGTGACCAAACTTCCCTACAATCAACAGAAGAGTTGGGTCGGGAGCATCTCCATGTTTGTCTTCGGTTTGTTCTTCTCGGTCGGGTAGGTTCATAATGCTTATATGGCTTCTAAAAATTTTGATATATTGTTCGTTATGTTATTCATATTGTAGGATGCTCTACTACTTCTCGGTTTTCGGATATGTGCATTTCGATCCGGAGCAGACCATCACAAGAGTAGCATTGATATCTTTGGCAGCCACGGTGGTGGAGTCTCTTCCTATCAGCGATGTTGTAGATGACAACGTATCCGTTCCTTTGACAAGCATGCTGACATCTGTTCTACTTTTTGGTTAATAAAACTAGGATGATTAGGAATGTGGCATACGAATAGGATTCGGATTAACATTTTTTTGAGCATTTCTTTTTCTGGGTCGATGCTTCCATCTTCTGCATGCAATTGGGGGAATTTACGTCAACATGTGGCTCCCTCCACCTGGTTTTTGCTTCTTCTGGGTTAGATATTGATGCTGAGATCTCAACTGTGTGCCTACCGGAAAACACTACCGAGTTACAAGTTTCTCATTCCTAGTTTCATTTACTAGCTATCTTCTTTATGGTACACATGATTGATGTATTAAAGATGATGATAAGAACCTTTCGGTTCATCCTTGTACTGTCAACTTATTGTCTCTAAGTCAAACAGGAGAATCCTTTTGGTTCGTCCATGTACTGTCAACTTATTGTTTCTAAATCAAACAGGAGAATACAAAAGAGAGAGAGAGATGCTAGCAAAAATAAATCAAATACAGTATCGATCGCTAAATCGTATGGTATCATCTTTTTACTACCAGAAAACGTCATTAAAAACCAAAACAAAACTCAAGCACTAGTCATCCCATGTTTGGATAGGGCAATCAATTTGAAAGAGTTCAAAATCAGGACATATTTTATTATTTTATTTAATGATATAACAATAATGATTGCTCCATGCTATAATCATAAGGTGCTACCAAATCATCATAGATGCCCTCTGTAACTTAATAAATTAATAAAAAAATTACTCAAATTCTTTATAAAATATACAACATTGCATTCGCAATGGAATTCAAAGATCACTTGCATCCATTGATTTTCCTTATTCAAAATTTTATGGAACATAAAAGGAGTCCAACCGGCCTTCTGCGATGTACACGTACCCCTCTCTCTCTCTCTCTCTCTCGTAACACATTTCACTCATCAACTTATTATACCATGGATGAAATCGTGAATACAAAGCAGCTCATATCTTCACCATGTAGAAAACTACACTTCCCCTCAAATAAATACATCATGTGGTCAAAATATACAGTGCACCGAACGTGGATGAGGTGTTAATTAGAGCATCGACACTATGTTCACTCATCTCTCCAAGAATCGGTTGAGAACAGTCTTTCTGGAGGAAACTTCATTGCTTTCTTCTCTCTCTGGTTTTATAACCGTATTCAAGGCACATCAAATAACTGAATTTACCTGTTTCCTTAATCTCGCATTGTCTATGAACATATCAGTAAGTATATTTCTCATCTCGTCGTCGTTGTCGTCTGCTCTCATTGGGTTATTGCCATTTGACGCAATCCCAGAACCAGAAAATTCACTAGTTTGACCATCATCATCATCAATGCAAGCCTCTTCATCATTCCTTGCAAGTAGTTGAGCCTGGACAAGAATGAGTTACCAGTATTCACTTGCTAAATATAAATAAAAAATCATCCAAATAAAGAGTTTTATCTATCAACATCAAAACATTTAAATCTGTATAAAGCATATTTATACAAACGATCACATTAAAGAATGTAGCGCCGAAGATGCAGATGAAACAAGAAGTCGATAAGGGTACTGAAAGAATCAGGCAAACATCAAAATGTAGCAACAATGCATATAAGTATTTGCCAAAAGATCATGAACCCAGAAATTTACATGAAATTCTCAGGTACCAGCTCTGTCATTTGCTTGAGCAGCAAATAAAATAAGAAATAAGTAGATATAAAGCAGAATCCACATGTAATATCATATTCTTCTTGAAGGAAAACCATTATAGAACTCATAGCTGGAAGTATCATAGGCAATAGCAATGTCATCATATTCGATGGATATCAAATTTAGGCTAGTCACAACAAGGTTCTCTTACTAAATGGAACCAAAACACAGACAAAAACTAGCAAGAAGACAATTTTATATGATAATGAAAAGATACCTCAGCAAGGAGGAGACCTATCCGATTATCTGAAGTTGCCAGGAGATCTAAAGCATCAGAGAGTGACGAAGGGCTAATAGTGAACTTGTCTTCCTCGTCTGCAAGAAAATTAACACTGCATTCTTGCAGCCGATCACGAAGAACTCTGCATTCATGAAGAAGATTTTTGCTTGCTGATTTTGCATTTGACCATTTTTGCTTTTCTTTATGAAGAAATCCCTGGTTCAACAAGAAGTAAAAGTGTAAGGCAGACAATAAAGGACTAGGTGAATAATAAAACCAAGTAAAAATAACTTTACCGGAACTAAAGTAATATTGATACCAAATAAAAGTAACCACAATTAGATGTAGTGTATTTCTATGATCAGCTTCCTGAACCAAATAACCAGCCAAATTATACACTGCAGACCAAATTAATCAAAAGAATACAATCAACAATTTTCGATGTCATTTTAAATGGATAACAGAAAGAGATTAAGGTGGATGGTCAAGACCCAGTAGATTCTGGAAGTTAAATTTACAAGAAATCTTTAACACCAAACTAGAAAAAGAAAACAGAGAAGAAACATGAGATGTCTGTTTATAAAGGATAAGTTCAGAATAGGGACATCAAAGAGCAGCAAAAAGAGTGCTAGAATGGATCAGCCTTGGATGCTGAATTCTTCTACCTTAATTGAAAGGTAATACCAGCTTAAGAGCATCTCAAGTTTGCGATGTGAGTAGTGTAATGCATTTAATTAGATATAAAGAGAAACATTTTGGCCCATGGATTATAACAAGAGAAAAAGAAAAAGAATGCATTGTGAGCAACCCTTGTAAGGTGTTCACCACAGCACAAACGATTGCTCATTGACTGGATAGAACTGATGCATTGACCGGACAAAAGATTTATTACAACATAATTCAGCCATAAAACCACAAAATACCTGTGCTGGGACTAAAATGGCTAATCAATCATGCCAATTTCCTAATTGGAGACAAAGGGACTAAGAGCAACAAGTCATCGGATCCAATTTACAAGTAACAATAAGCCTATTTAACTCAAAAAGAACACTAACTCACAGCTAACAAGCATATTTAACTTGAAAAGGACCCCAACACTCATGTACCCCAGAAAACCGTAATCAACCGAAAATTGTCATTTATCAGCTTGCATGGAAAAAGGTACTCATAGTTACACAATTGGTAAAGGACTTGTATATATATCACTCACCAGTGCAATGAAGTACCATCAGGTGGCTTAGAGAAAAAAAAAAGGACATAGGAGGAAAATGTTTTCACAATGGTCCTAAAAAGCTAAGATTAACGATCAATTGTATACATTTTTTACTCTTGCATCTGAGACACAACTACCTAAAGTGCATTCCATGATGTAGTACAACAAAACCGTGTAGAAATGCCAAGTGCCAACATTGGTTGTGACCTTATACATTTTCTTACGAATTTTCTCTACAACAACTGCTGTTCTATTAGAAATTTAAACATTAGGTTCTCTCTTAGTGTCAACTTTCTTCTTTGGAGATTGAGGAAGTCAAGACATCAATGTTAAACTGACGGGCAAGTATGAAGTGCCATCTACTGGTACATGCGTTATGCACGTCAAACACTATTCTTAATGAATGAAAATTGACTTCTAGCCTGTCAGTTGTAAAGGGAATTTCAAGCACACTACCTCTAACTCTGACTTCTCTTTTAAAGTTTGATTCATCAATTCCTTGAGCTCTGCTTGAGATTTCCTAAGGAACTTCACTTCCTTGACAAGGACTTTGATATCAGCTTTTGATTTCGATTCTTGTTCTTCTAGGTGCTTTCGCATGTTCAGTAATTCTTCTTGTTTACTACCTAGTTCCTGCAGCAACAATTTTTTTTCATCACTAGCAGTCATCTTCTCCAACTCTGCACGACTTTTTTCATTCTGCAAGAAGTGAAACCAAAATAGAGGGATTAAATTCAAATGAATAGCACCATGCAACATTAACAAACTTCAGAGAAAACCACACTTGTTCAAGCTTGAGTTTTGATTCCATCTCTGAACACTTCCTACGTAGTTCATCCATATCCCATTGCATTTGGGTCACTCTTTCTCTTTCAATAAAGACAGCTTGTTGCAAATTTTCTTTACCTTTCTGTTCAGTGGCTTCCAGTTCAACCTCTAAATCCTTGACCTGCAACCAAAGATACAGATAATGATGATGAAATGACATCTAACAAGGATAATGAAAAAGTGACTTGGTGTTAATTCAAGAGTTGTATTTGGTTCCACAGAAATGCACTGACAACTAATTTATCATACTTATTGCAAAATGTCAGTCAAAATTAAACCTCATCACCCAAATATAAAAGGAAGATAGACTAAAGTAATGGCCAGAGATGCACCTTTGTCGTCAGATATTCTTTCACAGCCATTTCTTGATTCAATCGTGCTATAAGATCCTCCATATCAGTTTTTGCTGTTCCTAACCTTCGTTGCATAGTGAGGAGAACTCTATTCAATTTATGCCTTTGATCAATTGGAAGGACAATTTGTGCATTATCAAGAGATTGTGTCCCCAAGCCAGCAAAAGCATCCATGGCATTTGAAATTTCAGCACCCACAGGTACATCGAGGGAACCGTCCCAAAGTGAATTGGTGGCACCAGTGAATGATAGTTCACTGCCTCTTATAGAACTTATATCACTCCCAATGCTTTCAGAAGAGAGCCTTCGAGCATGACCATAGAGTTTATCATGGTCATGATCTGATGATATGGACTCTACTCTGTCTCTGAAAGTGCTTCCACCAGTCATATCTCTCTCGGAAACAAGGTACCCCCTTCTTTGGTTTAACTTAGTTTTAATGAAATCTTCGGGTTGATCCAGAAATGATTCACCTAAAATGCCGTTATTAACATCATGAAATGTCAGATCTTCAGTGCTAGTATTAAATTCTTGAATCTTTCCTTTTCTTGGAGTTTCAAGGTCTGATGTTTCATCTGCATTGTCACTACAGATATCTGATGGCATGGAGGGAGACTTTGCCGCAACTGCATGAGACTTCGATGCAATTTTCGAACAATCAGCAACAGAAGAACTTGAACTAGGTCTAGCAGGAATTAAAGAGGGCGCAGCAGTAGAATCTGTTGAACTTGGTTCTGTAGGATGATTATTCACATACTGAAATGCTGAAGATGAAAACCAGTGAGCAGACCATAAGTGTAAATCAAGGTGACAAATTAGCTCACTTATAAAACTGAGCCAAAAACAAAGAATATTTCATCTTGAATCAAATACAACAACAAACAGATTATAAAAGCATGCATGTTAAATAGACACCAGGAAACATAGAGGTGGAAAGACATACCTGATCTTGCAGCAACTTCTAGCTCAAGAAAACCTGCCACTAGTGCACTTCTAGAGAACTCTATGTCAGAGAGTAACTTTCCCATCCATTCTTCCAGAGCACGCCTTCTCTGCAAGAAAGGTATCTGATTTAAGATAACCTAGTAGGAAAATGAACTCCAAAAGAAAAACTGAAGCAAAGGAGGAAACCTAGCATTTTACTTCAGACCCAAACTAAACCCTTTCTGATTATGATTATCCTGAAGAAAAACTACTATTCAATTTTTAAAACAACAACAAATTGTAACTGCAGTATTAGTGAGCACCTAGGTGCTCACCCAAGCGAAGCCAGATGTTCACCAATATAAAAATTATATAAAATACAATTAAGGATAAAGTCAACCATCAAATAAAAAATCCAACAATACGTGGCTTTCATATCATTTTATGTTCAAAAGAATACCACTAAAACATTGAATTACATAAGTTTAACCATCTATAAAGCATTAAATAACTCAATTATTAACAATTGTTAACAAAAGTTAACTAACAAGAATTAATTATCACTAACAAGGTTTTGAGCCTCTTAGTTGATTAAGCCAAACCAATTGGTTCGATTAGGTTCAAATCAAACTAGATTTGGTTCGGGACTGGACTCAATACGCCTGAAACACCTAGATCTCACTAACAACACTGATCTCAATAAGTCCATTTCCAGTGCAGCAAGATAAATTGAAGCTGACAAACAAAAGCTCCAGAAGGACATAACAGACCAAAGGAGACACAGTACAAGACATATCTATAGTCATTGGACCAGAAACATAAACAAAAGAGATACAAAAGAGCCACATGCGCTTCTCAGTTCTACCATAAACATATAGAATTGCCTCTTTTTTAATCTACCAAGTTGGCCGCCAGAGGCATTTGGGGCCAAAACAAAAGGTCCAGTTTTTCTTCTAGAAGTAAGAGGACTAATAATAATACATCTGAATCTGATCATCATCTACTCCACAAGGGAGGCCTCTTTGACCAGCTGAAGATCTTCCTTTTTATGTCATAATTTTCTTCATTATTACCAGATAATGGAACTGCCAAGGATGATTATCCTCACAGAAGGTGGAGGATACCAATATAGGTCAAAAGGTTAAAAAAAGTTTTTAAAGCCGAATGATTTTTAATGGACAACTGAATAGAAAAAAATGTGCTTAATGGAGTATCTTTATAGCCATTGGATGAGTTGATCTCCCTAACGACAAGATGAAGCCACTTCACAAGGAATTAGAGCACCCATAGGTCTGGATTAAGGAAGGTACATCCTCGGACCTCCTAACCACAACTAAGGACTTTCTACAAAAGAAAGGGAACACCGGACGAAGGCACGCCGAGGTAAAGACAGGTTGAGGAGGATGCTCACATGCCACGGATATGCCCATGATTTTTGATCTCTACCTCTACTCTTAGTCTGTTCCCTCCTCTCACTTCTCCTTCTCTGTTGTAGAGAAGTACGCTGAAAAAGGGTTTTTTTTATTTCTTTTCTTTTTTTGGTTTTCTGGTCACTGCCAAAGTCAGCCCATGTGTCAGCACAGAATATTCTTCTATGTTAAAACTAGGAGAGTGGACAATTCTAATTCAGAGTGAAGACTTCATTTTGTTGCTTGTACTGTGCCTATAAATAATTTCAACTAACACAAATATTTCTTAGCCTCGTACTTCAAAAGGTTACCTCTGTTCTGCCAGTCTATGCATAACTAAGAAAGAGATACAACAGTAACAAAAACACTCTTTTATGTATCAAAGTAGAGAAAATAGAACGAGAGACGAATGATTATAGTTCTAGATTTGTAGTAAGCAGTGATTTCAATAGGCGCTCGCCCGAGCCCAGGCGTCGGGCGCTTCGGGCGAGCGCCTAAGTTAAACCAGGCGACCGCACTAGATTTTTAGGTCTGGTTGGTCTCCGGTGCCTTAGTTCAATTGAACCAACTAAATCACCGATATCATGCTCCCTTTCGCGATTTCCTCGACTTCCCCAACCCTAACACTCGCAATTTTACCGTCGAGATTTTTTCCCCGCTGTCGCTGCTCTCTACTGTCGCTGCTCGCCGCTACTGTCGCTACTCGCCGCTGCCACAATCGTTGCTCGCCGACTGCTCGTCACTACCACAATCGCTGCTCGTCGCTCATCGTTGTTGTTGCCGCTCCCGCTGTTGCTCGCAGCTCCCGCTCCCGCTCCCACTCCCGCTGTCGCCACCGCTCGCCGCTCCCGTTCCCGCTCCAACTACGACCGTCGCTTGCTACCGTTGCCGTTGCCTCAGTAGCCTCGGTCTTCTCACACTCTTCTCACTATACTGTCGACAGTATATTAACAGTATACTGCTAATTGTATACTAATAATAGTATTTTTATTTATTAGATTACTAATATATTATTTTTTATTTTAATACTATTAATTTTTTATTTATTTAATAGTATTTTTTATTTAAAAATAAAAAATATACTATTATGATTTATTTATTTATTGTGATTTTGTACCTAATTTTCTTAATTTAATAGCATATTTTTATTTAAATAATTATATTTATTAATTATATTTTATATTTTTATATTTTAGCGTCTCGCTTCGCTCGGGCGAGCGCCTGAGCAAGCGCCTAGCGCCTCTGGCGTTTTTGGACCTTAACGCCTTTTGGCGCCTAACGCTTTTTAAATCACTGATAGTAAGACACAAATAATGACACCACTAACAGAGACAAATATGGATGAAATTGTAGTTTATGAACTGTCAGTTTTAACAAAACTAACAGAATCCAACATAACAAAAAAAGCATCATTTCGAAATAATATTATACCTCTTCTAGAAGCATCCGGCTGGCATTTATTCTCAAAAATGCATGCTTTGGTGGGGCTGCAGGAATATCTCTTCTAGGAAATGTCTTCTTAAGCTGCATAAATGACAACATAAATAAATAAACCCTAATCTAAAAGCAACATGAAATCCATACTAAATCTCCCTGTGAAAATAGCATATGAAGAAGTTTCTCTCACAAACATAACAATGATTATCAATATAAGAGAATTTATTAAAGCAAGAGAAATCAGCAGGCAGCTGTAAACATGGTAATTATCTTGCACGGCTTAAATGCAAACTATGTAGGTGGTACATGTCTTGTGCTATTGAATAGTTCCAGCAAATTTTTCACAAGCAAAATAACTGTAAGATAAAATTACATGCATTTTCTCATAATAAACAGCAGCATTGGCACGACAGTCACGCTCCTTACTCCTTAGATTTCCTGACATGGAAAACATCTTGCAGATGTTAATGCCTTCAACGACAATGCCAGCTTATGAATTGCCTTCCATTATTTGAAAAATTGAATCCAATGTCTGTTCTCCAGCAAACTTTCCAGAAAAAAATGGCAGTAAAATGAAAAAAAACCTGGAACTTTTCATTATAAACAGCATCATTGATGTTACACCTGCTCCTCAGATGTCTAGAATTAGGAAGTATCTTGCAAACTTTATCCTTCAGTTATGATGCCACCTTATGAATTGCCTTCTACCATTGCACCTACAGTATGTTTGGTATATGATTGATTCAATAGTCGAGTGCTCCCATGTATTTTCTTACAAAATCTTGCATATTGTTAACAACCCTCAAGTGTGTTCCTTAATTAATATACGTAACTTACTGTTGGTGCAATCGCCATAGTTCATAAAAGAAACTACATGTTTGGACAGAAAATGAAGAACCAAATAAGAAAGCACAGTAATCATTGTCATCAGATGGTGAAAATAAAATTTATCATACAGCAGAATATAACTTCAAGAAGTCACTGAATCTTCGTAGTAGTCCATGGCTGGTGCTGATGCCTTCTGGAGATTGTATACCCACATGAATCCTGTAAAACTGTCCTTTAATCATGTTAAAAGCAAATCCAAGAATTAAAACATAAACAAGGTCTGCTAAATTTAACACATCAAATAGCAAACAAAGAGGACTTCTCCTCAAAAAAAGTTTAAAATATTATCAGGTAATATAGCACAAGCCTTCCACTGAGAAGAGACAACAAAACTTATCACAGCACATTAGAAATGCACACAATAGATCACTCTATCTTTCACATTCAAACCCTACAGCAAATTCTTGTAGGGTACTACAAATTAGCATATTCAATGATGCACTTAATTAAAGACAGTATGACTAGTATATTACAGTGAGGTAACGAGAAGATAAGCAGAAGGAACAAAGGATACCAAAAATTCTCACATGAAGCTTACAGTTCTGTGGGAAGACCAACATTTGCAGGCAGCCCAAGCAAGACCAGAAAAAGCAAATCTAGTCTTTGTATGTAGGATGACTAACACTGCATACCGAGTCATAATGTCCTCAACCACAGAATTTGACACTACATCATCGTAAGCAACAATTTATGAGTGGTAATCATCTCTCATCCACTACTTTGCATAAAGCCTCTCCTATATTTCATTGAAGTTGCGGTAATTAATGGCCACTTCCTAATGGCATTTGGATTAGCAAAGTAAATCTGGAATGAAGACATAGAGTAACTGTGGAGATTCAACAGACACTTAAGACTTCACCCCAAACCAGTATATATTCTGCAAAATCTACCAACTCTCTCCAGGTAGGTGAGTTACAAGCATAACAAATAACAAAAATGTTTACAGCCTATCTTCCAATGCTAGTTCTCATTTGCTTTTTGTTAAGCAAATATGATGAAAGTAGGTCCTTCTTGCTTTTGTTTGCACATATCAAAGACGCACTTTCTGTCATATTCCTACTCCATTTTGTATAAGCAGCACCAACTTAAAAAGAGCACTTCCTATTCAGCTTTAAAATGTGTTCATGGAAAGCAAATAACAAAACCACGATTATGGTAAAGAGATGAGAAGAGGAAAAAGAATTTTCCCAATCAAAGCACATAGTTTCAAATGAGAGATATAGTAAAATAATAAATCTGACCCAAATGCATAGATAGAGCACTTCTAATGAGCACATGCCAACAATGTGTTGTAACACATTCATCAAGCTCCCTCCATACAGTAAACATTTCCAACTCTATGTGGATTCTCATTAGTGATAGCTATGTTTCCTAGTAGCATTTGTGTGTCACAATATATATTTGCACTACTCCAACACTGTTGATGTTCCTTTGTATGAACCTCAAAAATCATTATCTTCATACCATTCCTTCAAAAACTTCCTCAGATTAAGCTCTTGAAGTTCCTCAGTCAAGATTTTCATCTACAGTAGTTCATGTTGTCTCTAGCTTCTTAATTCTTCTACAAATACTTTTAATTGAAAAGGGCATGTAAAATAACTTCAAGAAGCAAGTCTACCCTGCTCTCATATGCCTACTCAATCTAATGTTAGAATATAACTATAGACCAAAAATTGAAATTAAAGTAGCTTAAGATGAAGTATCAGATGTTACATTGTGTGTTTTAACCAAGAAATAATATGATGACTCTGTGTGTTATTTCTGTCTCCTGTGGGCATAAAAAAGCTATTCGTAACTCCCGGACACACAAAGGAATTTAGCAATTGAGATAAAAAGGGAGGGGCCATAAGTAACAGTTCTCTCAACATTTCCACCAGGCAAAGAAGATCCAAGTTCAAGACGAACAGGATGACCAAAAGTCATCTCTTGACATTGCAATGCCTATATTTATGTTAGACCAACCTAAAAAAAATTTAAGAAAGGTTATTGCTCTACCATCTCTCTGGAAGTGCCAGAAAGGTGCCAAGAACATTCTTGGTCCTAGATCTTCATAGATAAATCAGGGCACGTTGAACATATTGGATAATGTTCTTCAATATCTCCGAAAAATGTCAACAGAAATTAGTGATAAATGGCATTTGAATTAATAGACTCCTCATGTCTTAGGACCCTATACGTCTCAAGCCTCATCTAACTTGAAGTCCTACAAGTTTAGGCATTAAATATATCACCAGTGTTTCAAGTTTTTTATCCCTGAACTGCCATATGTTGACAGAGAATTGAATCATAACCACAGAATTCATAGAGTAGTAGTGCTGACAACTGCTCAATTTGTGTACAGGAAGCAGCAACAAATAAATGCAACTTCTGTAGGAGGTACAAAAAATAAAAAAGACTGCCCACAGCTATAGGACACCCCAAGCTACATAAATATGGAACAATAGTCAAACATCCATCAAAATTGTCTGCTAGAAGATTTTCTAGATTGATTCCTTTTCTCCAATTACAGATATGCTGAAACCTAGTTTCATTTAGTTCAAATTTAATTAATTTCATCATATCCTGTGCCAAGAATCAAATTGCAATTTTCAGTATCAGCAGTCTGTCAGAAATACTTGCAAAATGCATGTGCATCATATCCATATAAAAGTGATAATTCAATGAAACACTTAAAAATCACACCTCCACTCCACTCAACACAGCTTACTCTTGCATTCAGTGCTAATTCAGAATAGTTGTCAATCAAAGTTGGGTATAAATGTAGAACTGCAAATTTTAAAGCACGAAAAATGCAATTTATCGAGTTAGATCACGCTAATCAGTCCTAAATGTCATTTTAGTAACCATAATTTCCTGCAGTTTATATACAGGAGGTAACAAATACAATAATCATGTTTACAAGTCATTATCACCAAAAAGGCATGCATCACTACATCTTTTCTAAAAGATAACACTTCACTACTAGAAATATGATAAAATGAAGAGTTGCACGGCATGATACAAAGATAGAAGTTCCATTCTTAGATGTTAAATCAATCATCATTCCATTTGTTTTCACGACAATACATTTTTTTTTAAAAGTCCTGTACCTAGCAATTACATCTATTTGACACCTAAGAGTAAATTATACATGTTTAAGAGGCGTAGGAAAATTGATAAGGCAAAGGAAGATTATTACAACAATAGGATTCAAGAAGCTTTCATGGGTTCCTGCAGGTTCTGTCTGAACGATCCAAGAAGGAATCATAACACAGTAACTCCAACCAGTTTGAGGGTCATGTGGCCAGATAGTATTTCTTCCATCCTGCAACACGCAAAGGAACTAAATGATTATTAGGCATTTTAAAGTAGAAGAATATCAATATGAAATGCAAATCTTACATGTGGAGAAACTATCTTGCATGTTTTCCAAAAGAAATTCAAGCCAGTTCCAGCTATAATGGAGATTAAGATTTTTTTCTCGGTGGTATATTTAATATGACCTCCTATTTGGATAAGGTTCAACACTTGAAATTTGAGATATTTATGAAGTGATGTATAAAATGCTATAGGAGAAGAATAAAGATACTCAGGGGTGTTCAAACCAGTTCGAACCGAACTATTTTTTCAGTTTGGTTCGGTTAAAGTAAGGTAGTTCGAAGTCGGAACCCAAACCAATTCGGACCTATCTAATCGAACTGACTCAAAATCGGTTAATCTAGTTCGATTAACCAGTTTGTAATTTCAAGTAATTTAAAATATATATTTTTCAAATGAACCAATTCAATTCGATTGAATCGAACCAAAATCTTGATCTAATTCAAGTGACATGATAAGATTTGTGAAATTGAGCCTACGTCATTTGTAAAATTGAACCTTTGGACTGGTTTGATTAATTAGTTTGAACCAATTAAGGGCTTAGGATAATAAACTCAACCGGATTGATATCTTTTAAATTAATGTAGATTCAGTTCGGTTCGAACCGGTTAATCAAACCAAAAAAGGGTATGCCCAAACTAGAACCGTTTATAACCTTCAAGACCAAACCATTAGTGAACCAGTTCGGACCGAACCAGTTTTGGACTCGTTCGGTTTCGTTTTGGCTCGATTTTTCGATTCGATTTGAACATTCCTAAAGATATTTTAACGTAAAGTTGAGGTATACTTTGGATGTTTCAACCATAAGAGCCAGAACAAAACAAAAGTTAATGTGAGGCTGAACTGGTTGGAGCATTTTCCTATGCAATTTAAGAAAATTAAAAAGAGTTAGATGTAGTAGGACTCAAAACAGTTGCAGGATCTGTGCTTAGAGGCAGATGGGGTGGTTTTTTCACTCCCAAGAACCTTGTGTTCATTATATTGGTGAAGGCTTCCACTTATTTTGAGTGTGCTTTCTCCTTTTCTTTAATTTATAATCTTGATGCTACTTGTTAGAAGTTACGATCCAAATCTTTCCTAAAGACTAACACATATACAGTTTTAGATAAATTGATCCTTTTACCGCCTGCAACAAGTGGACCACCATATTAGCTGATCAGGACAAACATTTCCAATTCAAGATGATTAAAAATCACTTCAATTTTTTTTTACTAAGTTTACTAAACACTAGTGAAAAAGCAGATTGACCATTGAAACAATGACCAATGATGATGATCGTGGAAATAAAAACAAAACAAAGAAACCGATATATGCCCCCTTAGTTTAAATATATATTTATGCCCCCTTGGTCCTTGATCCAGAATCACTAAATCACTTATAAGCAGAATCACTAAATTACCTATAAGCATGACCTGAATATGTCATCAGCTTCCACTTAACCTGGCGCGCAAGCAAAGGCGAGATTCAAACTTCAACAACAAAACTTTGAATGAAGTTTTAACTAACAGAACGGAATCACATTTTGATCGTCTAATATAACATTCATTCAGCGTAGGAAAACCCAAAATTTCAGTGTAAAATGCATGATCCTGACTCGAACCCTACCTCAAAGTAAAGCATCGCCAGGATCTAAATCTTCAACAACAAAATTAACACAAATCACCAAACCCTAACCGAAAGCTCGAACTCGCCCAATCGGGAACAAGATTCACACGGGAAACCCAGAATTTTATCATCGGCCGCATCTACCACGTAACAGGGAGCTGAGATCGAGGGAGGATGAGGAGGAGGCGCACGTACCCAACGTTTCGGGGGAGGGCTCCAGTCCATACCGAGGGGCAGCGGGGAGGTCCCATCGTGGCGGTGCTTCGGGGGACTGTTCTTGGCCATCGCCGCTCGAATCGGAGGTGCCCTGCGGGAGGAAAAAGGGCGGATCGCGCCTCGATGGTAGAGATGGAGACGAGGCTGATGAGATCGGATCGAGGAGGAAGAGCTGGAAGCAGCCTCCAAGAGGCGCGGCGAGGCGAGGCGAGGCGACACCACCGAATTGTCCTCGCTCTGGTCTTTCCCTCTTCTCCTTCTCCCCCTTCTTTCCACCCACGTTTATAGTATAATGATCCCCCAAAACTCCCAACAAATCGAAGAGGTGCTTTTTTACATATTAGTCCCTCATACCTTACAATTAAGCCCCTCAAATGCTGCTATTTATATGAACGTTCCACGATGGTCGGGCCTGGGCTTAACATTATGCTTGGGCTCGATCCAACTAGTGGCAGGTGGGCCCGCCTCGAATTAGGTAGGCTCCGCATCAGTCGACGGCTGTGGTGCGTGGCTTGGAGGATTGATATTAGAAGTGGAATTGGAGAGGATCCAACTCCAAAACGCCATTCTTCAACTCTTATCCCATCTTTTAAGATCATCTAAATCGGATTAAGATATGTGTCGATATAATTTAGGATGAATGGGATCATAAAAGACAGATAGATAGATACTCGAGTCTGTCGATGGAGACTGACGAAATGGATCAGATTTCCCAAGCTTTTGCGTGCGGTGAGTGGGATGAGATCATGCACGCTTGCACGCCGCAGACACACACGTACCTAAACGGTGAAGAGAGAGTCGAGATGAAACTGATGAGAACAAGAAAGGATTATGCTGTTCTTGCACGGAGGTAGCTGCGTGGTTTGCTCTCATCCCCAAGTGGAATCGTTTCAGTCCTCGTTGCGTCTGCTGCCGCAGTACCTCTGTCACGCTAACCTGTAGTTTCTGCATTGTCTTCTCTCTGTCATTTTGCTCTGCTCGAATCATATAATCCATGTCTCTCTAGGTGCTTTGTCAGCGCTTGTGTTTTCTAGAGATCTCCATGCCCTACCATCGCCATCGATGTCTGTGGAACAACAGCTAGTAATAGAGGCCACAGAATTATTGAGCTTGCGCACTCTGCATGAGTGATGGATTCAGTACTGTAGATTTGTGTTTCTTCTCGTCTCCCTGACTTGTATTTCTCTTGACCTTTGGTGAATCTTCTTCCTCCATCTTTCAGACAAACTCTTCCGTACGAGTCTGTGACAGATCTCTTCTATAAGCTGTAACCACGACCAGCAATTGCCTGATTGGTATATGCAAGTTTATATCGCGTTGGGTTTGCTATCTGTTCTCCCTCCTGTGAATGATTGTTTGCTGATTTCTAATCATTGTAAATGATATGTAGAATTCAAACAGGATCAAATAGTTGCATCCTTGTGAGCCCAACTATGTTGCTTCCTTTGGCCTTCATATAATACAATTGCCACAAGGTTACTGCTAATTACATGATCCCACTGCTTATAACTACATGACAAAAAGAGTTACGATTGTTGCAAGAAATAAGGAGTTCACAGAAGAAGATTGTAACCTTGCAAGATCTTCCAAGTGCAGTCATTTCGAAACCTCCACGCATACTCAGATGAAATCTTAATGGCGTTCATGCTTTGCGGTCGTAAACTCAACAAGATTTCTGCAGCTTGAAGATGTGAAAACGTTTATCCGAGGTAAATGGATATTAGAGAACATGTCAAGATTTAAACTCGTAGATAGTTTTCAGTTGCTTTCTACCAGCCGGCAGATCTTTGATGTGTCGTGTGATTTCTGATCATCAAATGCCTAATAAAAGACTTTACTTGGGATGTCGATGAAGCCTAATTTATGATAAGAAATTGATGACTGCCATTAGTTCTCTTTTTGTCGTATGAAATGCTTCACAGAACATGTTTGATTGCTTAAATTCTCACCTATACTTGACATCAACAGTTTGCCACTTTGACACAAGTCAAGTGGAAGAAGAATACTTTGCTCCAAATGCTTTTATAGCTTTGAAGTTCCTTCGTAGTTGAGACCATTAATGATCACGATGCATGATTCTAAATTGCAGCCCGATGGATACTTATGAATCTTGTAAGCTTCTGTACCATCTATCGATTCTAGTGGTGACTTGTTTAGATAACACAATAGTATTTGTAAGAAGGACAAAACAACTGCTCCTCTTCGCTGGAACAATGGAAAGAGAAAATGAATGGATATCACAGATTTTATTTGATGGGAAGATGAAACTTGCAGTTGATGGATTCTGATTTAACAGTTCTTTTTGAATTAGCCACAGCTCCTCTTTCAGAGATTTCTTGTCATGAACAGGGGCTGGCGCCAGGCACTGCATGCACCTGTTTCTGACTGACTACATTTGGCTAGTTTTTCTTATGGTGCTTGTACACTAAATTTACTCTTATAGGGTTGGGTTTCTTCAAAAGTATCATCATGGAGAACAAGGACGAGAAAGGTGAGGCAGAAGAAAAAGCCTGGCTTGATATCACGTCACGAAGCCATGCTTTCTTCCATCATCTGGTGCCCAACAGCATACCCTCAGAACCAAACAAACAAGCACAAGCAACACAAGACTCGGCCTGTCTATCACACACACAGCAATGTCTTTGTGGCAGCGTAATGAAACCAAGCGATGTAGCTTCTGCAGTCGAGTTACATGCAGCGGAAACACTAACCTGTGGTGTGCCTGAGACAGAGACGAGAGCATCGGTGTTGCCGCGTCTTTGCTGATCCATTGGCCTCTCTATGTAATTTCCCACAGCTTTATTGAACTGCAACTGAGACATGCACCATGGGAAGATGACTGCCGTTCAAGAAAGCTGTGGAAGACTACATAGAGAGCCACCTATCCATATCGCGAGGGAGAGAGAGGGGGGGGGGGGGGGGGGGGGAGATGAGGCTGCAGTGAGAGCTGAGATGAGGAGGAGGAGGAGGAGGAGGATACGAGAGAGAGAGGTGATCCTTATAGAGGACTCGAAGGACTTGGGTGAATCGTGATGGGCAGATCCCAAGAAGAATAGAGACTTCACCGATCCCCTCTGATGCAAATCTACCCGATCCGACTCACATGCCAGGCCTGCCGATCACATAGCCGTTTGGCTTCATGGGTCCCATGATTCCCTGGCATGTGATTAGCTGACAACCTGGTCCCACTAGCATGCCCCAGCAAATGTTAATCATTATGCATTTCATTGTATGTATAACACTGTCAGCGTAGTTAATCGTTTTGCATTTGTGCAGCCAGCACTGATCTTACAGCGCAGACTTAACATGATTTGATGCGTTTAACATGTTAACCAACCCCGAGGTTTAAGTGACCGAAGGAGGTCGTCGGCCATCCATGATGGGGGCACATGAACAGGTCTAGAACAACATGGTGTTTGTTGCATTCTATTCATTCATGGTCATTATTCTGTCACAGGATACTTGTGTCCAAAACAGTAAGCTGGATAAAATAAAGAGGAAAGCCAAGCAGTGCACAGAAATAATTGCATTTGACAAGACATAATATTCCCTTGGCAGTATGATGGATGGCACATCATCTAATCCGGCTAACATGTAAGATAATTATTTAAGGGCAGACCATTCGATCGAGAGGGCATGTTCTGCCCAGCAGATGCCCTCTCCCTTTATGATGTGCAAAGAAGAGGACCAAGCAGAAAACTAGAAAAAGATGATGATGATGATGCACAACTGGAGGTGACAAACATTGCCTGAGCCCCTCCTACATGGGCACAAAGCTTTCTGTAAAAATGGAAATATGACTCTGATTGATTAGATGCTTGTCCCCATCTTTTTGAGGCTGTCATCACCAGGAATTAGGCCTGTTGATTTGAAATCATGTCAAATCTCCAACAGACAAAATTTGATATATTCATATTTTTTTTCAGTACATACTTTCAGCATCTATTATGTGTCTAGAAAAGAAAAAGAGATGCTTTTCTTCATAGTTAAGTATAAAATATGCACATCATCATATAGCCTAAGAGTGCCCTATACACACACTATTAAAATAAAAAAAGAAGAAAAGAAATAAAAGAAAATTAGATGCTGCTACAAGCACACACAACAATGCACATACAGCAGTCACAACCAACCAAGATGTGGCTCCTCTCAAAACCGCACACAGACTGATGCGTCATACAAGCAGGGGTCAATTTGACCTGAAGGATCATAAAACTTCCTCTTCCACTGCAGTTGTCATACGAGCTGGAATTAGTTCCACCGATTTCAACAGCAGGTTAAATCATGCAGCCAAAGAGACTAAGAAAGCAAACCATCAGATGAAAAAACTAGAAACAATTTTAGAGCAACAATGCAGCTGCAGAACACCACAGTAGTCCCCTTCTTTCCACCATTCTAGAATTTAGCATATATCAAAGATGGCTGTTTGCAAATTGAACAGCTTACAACACAAAAAGACATTTGAAGTCGAAGAATTGCTTTACCTGAACATCATCAAAGTAGTTTGTGAGGCCATCAAAAGCGTTTTCAATGATAATCTCAACTTTGGAATGCGATAACTAATAAGACAACCCATACTTCAAGCCAATCATACGCTCAGGCTATAATTAGCACCTCTCTGGTGCCCACAATCATATAATCCGTACCTCCATAAAAAAAGGTTGACCCTCGAAATCTGCTTGCCATCTTGATACTTGATGCATAGGTATCCTACGTGCCAATTGTCGAACATGGCCATCTAACCTAAAATCATTGACCGAAAGCAGACAATTCTTATCTATCATTATATAAGATGTCAAATAAAACTTGAACATCAAATAAAACTTTATGATGTTCAAACAGCAAAAAAAGAGTTTCCTGCTTTATGAGATTGTTGAAAACTTTTTCACTCATTATTTCACGGAGAAGTAGCTTCCTTGTCAATTTAGAGAAAGATACACAGAAACCTTTAAGCTTTATAATGCTGCTAAAAATGTAGGCTATTACAATCACCAAAAGCATCACAGTTCTCCAGCTTATCAGGGTATCTACAAATATGCCCTTTATCACCAGCTCAACAGCATGCAATAGAAAAGTGTTCTTATTGAGAGTTCAGCAAATGGTAACAAAGCCTGCAACAACAATATTTGACGAGGTTAGTTTTCACTCATTTTTCAATTCATGGTATGTAATCACTACTGACATTTATAAAAAAAACTACAGGAATGCAATACCATGTAGCACTGCATCCACACGGTTAAGTTTGCATCAGAACATTTAATGCTGTACAACTGTCTTACCCACGTCAAGAAAGATAATTATATAAAGATGGTTAGGAAACAGGTACTTAAGAAATTTGCAAGTTACAGAACCATAATTTAGCAAAGATTATTTACACAAACACTGTAGGGTAGCATGCCCATGACTCTTATGACTTTCATCTGAAAGATAATAACCTAATTATCTTATGGTCATCTTAGCAAAAGATAATACCCTAATTAGTACTTTCATCTGAAAGTTCAATATCAAACATGAATCTTATGACTCAAATAACAGAAAAAACATATTAATGTCACTTACAAATGCATAAACTTTTAAGTGTTGCCTCTAGGGGCATTTTGTAATTTCGCATATCTTCCCCTAAACTCCAAATAAATATTGAGAATCTTCCACCGATGACACAATGGAGTCCAATAAAAACTCCATCACCATAAATTTCCGGTTGCATGCGAGTAACTTACATTATTCTTCTTGAGCAGAAAACACTAGCTAAAAGCAAATTGCAATTTGGCTTATATTATTTGTACAAAATAAAATTTTAATTCAGAAGCACTCTTCTTTACTTGTGATTTGTCTTATTTTACTCTGTATATATATACACACACTTTCGAGTACTTCATATGTACTTAAATCTCAAATATTACCAAGCCCAATTCACAAACTACCTTGTATGCTGACATCACCAGGATAACTGACTCATTGACTTGTTGAGCCTGACCACTGGTCCGAAATGCTTAGGCCTAAGGTTATGGCAATAGATCCATCTAAAATGTTCATGTTATTCTTAACCAACTTTTGATCTAGGATAAATCGGGATCTCCCCAATTAAAGGACTTGATGTCTTCGTTAAGGACCAACACAAAGCCAAGAATCAACCCTTAGCATGATATACCTGAAACTCACTTGGCCCAACGATGACTCCTCGCCATGATATGTCCTCTATCCCTATCCATAAGTCTGTCTTTCCTACTCAGCCCTTATCATGCCTAATACTAGATCGGCTCTAATACCATTTGTCACAATTGGGCTTGATGAGATGAGCGACCCATTTACTTATTGAGTTTGGACCAATTATCCAAAATGCTTGAGCCCAAGTTAGTTATGGTAGATTCATCTAACCCTTATAAATTCATTCAATTCTTAAACCACTTCCAATGTCAGACTAATTGGGGCATTCCAAATGTTGATCCATGCAATTCAAGCCTATATCCATTAATCATTCTGCAATCTGACTTCAATAAACTGTTTGTATTAATTTCTCTCCAATTAACTTTGTGCACAACTCTATAATATTGTGTGAAAGATTTGCCACTTTGATGATAGATAACTCGTGATCGATTAGAGTATATTCAATCTCAAAACAAAAGATATCACATTATCAGTAGTTAGATTACTTAAAAGAGTATGAAAAATTCAAATAGCATAAATATGTTAAAAGGGCAGACATATGTAAGTTTTACGTCAATGCTTAAACACATTGAATCTTCACAGTGCACAGAAAGAAAAGGATGCAAAATTGGGAATAGATGCAAATAACTAAGTGATATATGTCATTAATTTTTCGTTACACTACCTGAGGCGACAGTTCTTGAAACTGGTGAATGAGTAAATAAAGTCATAGCATCTACTTAAATACGTAATTCAGATGAAAACAAAAGGTCTATCGATCAACTTGAACAGCATCATGGAAACCAATCTCCAAATCTCATATATCTCCTTAGAATGACAATCCAAATATCTCTCGGCCTATTTTTGGCTGTCAACCTGAAGATTTGTTGTAAAGGAATACTTGTCAATTAAAGAAATAAAAGCATCTGATTAGTTCAATACAAAACCAGATGGAGGAACAAAACCACCAAGATATGGAACACACAAAACTTCAAACAGCACGGGCGTCAGACGAGCTCCCTTCACAAGTTCCCTTGTTCAGACAAGCAGTAGCGGAAGAGAAAAAAGGAACAGAAACGCATTCACCAAGATATGGAGCATAACATTTACAAAATTTGACGATCTATCTGCTTTATAGCTGCCGATATTTCACCTCAGGCAAGCCGCAATGAAGGATAAAAGACTGAGCAACAAGAATTATAGAAGGGAAGGATCAGAGATTCTACCTTTAGCCCCTGGCCTTGAGCTCCGCAAGGCGTCTGGAGAGATCGGCCTCGTCCACCTTCTCGTTGTCCTTTGCCGAGATGACATGTGCGGCCGGCTGCGGCAGGCCGACGGAGACCTCGAGGCCGTAGTCGTCGGCGACCTGCTGCATGAGGCTGTTGACCTCAGTCTCTGGGGTGGAAAGGCTGGTGGATCCGGCCATGGCGCCCTCCATGAACTCGGCCTGAACCTCCATGTTGACGAACTGGCGCTCGAACTGATCCATAGTCTCAGACATCTTCTGGAGGTTGCCGGTGCCGAGGGCGGCGTCAAGGGACTTGACGATGGATCCCATGGACTTGCCGATGACTTGCATCTTGGCCTGGGTATCGAGGCGGGCAACGACGGCGTCGAGGCGGGAGGCAAGGCGGAGGTAGTTCATATGCTCGGTGCGCTTCCGGATCGCATTCTGGGCGTAGATCCGAGCGCCGTCCATGTTTCCCTTCTCGATCGCCTTCTTCACCTTGAGCTTCTCCGACTTCTCCTCCTTCTCGCACTTGCGCGCCTGCCGCTGCAGGCTCTTCGCCGTGAACTTGAGTTCCATGATCTGGTTCATAAGCTTTCCTGTACTCCCCATGGCGTAGGCCGCCGAGGAATAAGATCAGGGTTAGGGTTCCGGCGACGACAGGATGCGGATCGAAGACAAAGAAAGGCGAGGAGAGAGAGAAAGGGACAGCTAAAATTACAATCAATAAAGCCAAAAAAAGGAAAAAAATAAATAAATAAATAAATAGCTCATGGGCCGATTCGAACCCAATTTAGGCCGTAATTAGTCCGAGATTTAGCCCAAATGTACAGCGAAGTCCGGTTTAGGACCACGATAAGCCCAGAAAGAAAAGTTTGGGAGACCCGTGTCCTAGTAGGAGAAATGACATGGGCCCCTCCGCGGAGCCCACTGTTGCCTCCGAGCCGAACGAAACGGGTTAACGTGGAGAAAGAAGTGGGAGGCACCGCCGTCCGCACACGTGTGCGGGCGGGGACGCGGCCTCCTCCACCAGTCAACCCAACATCATCGTGAGTCACTCGGCAGCCGTCGATTCGTCCGTCGCCGCATGCCATTTTTAAGATCTTCTGTTCCCCTTTGCCAACTCCCAAACTGAAACGACCGAAGAGGAGATCGCCTCCTCCCACCGTATCGGATCATATTATCCTCCACCACGCTGCTTCGGAAGCAAGGTAGAGAGAGACCCTCTAAATTTCTCCGTTTTCTCTTGTTTTCTGCTGTCGATTTGCCATCTTTGGAAGAAATTTGACCATATTTTTTTCCTATTATGCTTCTACCAAAGAGATAGTTCTTGTCCTGGCGACCTTAGGATGCGAGAGCTCTTCTCATCGTGATATCGATTGCATGTGCATCAAGTTTAGTGGTCTGCCAACTCTAATCGCTGTGGAGTCTGGAATCTAAAATTCACATAATATTGTTTTAACGCTTGCTGTCGATTTCACGTACTAATGTTCAGTAAGTAGGAAGAACATGAGTTCCATGTGGAAGTTTTCAGTGTTGGCACCTCATATTTAGACTTGCTCGCCATGCTAATGTATAGGTAATCTTCCTTTCCTCATAGTAATTTCAACATCTTATTATTATTTTCTTCGAAAATTTTCGGCTTTCTTTTCACTGCTTGCTTTTATGCAAAGATGGATTGCCGACTAGCTTTTGTCTCGATGGTAGATGCCCTAAATCATTGGACAATTTCTGCAAGTTTGAGTACTAAAGTTTTCTATAAAAGCTTTGCGGATTTAATTCTTGTCATTATCATGTTGTCAACAATGGCAAGGATGAGAAGCAATTATGTCGGACTGCTTGGGGTCAACTACACAGTTATTTCCCACCGTTGAGCTCTACCAAAGGCAATTTGGCTTCTCGTATTTTATTTGGTTTAATATCGGCGTTAACATGCTGCATCAAACCTTGTTGATTGATTAAGCTAATTTCTTGGACTCTCACTATGCGTATTTCTAGTTGTTGACAGCTCCTGCGGTTCAAGAGACCTGCTCAGTAATATGTTATGAACCTCATTTAGTCAATGCTATCGATGTACCATGTGATGTTCGAATATTAAGCTATTCATCAGCTGGCCTTTCTAAATTTCCTTGGTGGAATTTCTAAGTAAAAAACACTTTTCTGTTGATAACAGGATGGAAGTTTGCACTCCTTATTTTGATCCTGAATATGAGAATCTCAATGATAAGATATTTGGACCGAGGTTAGTTACTCGATAAATTGATCGTTTGCGGAAATCGATATGGTTGATGTTCTTACATTGCAGGGTATCTGTGGACAATGAATCTTGTGAAAAATGCACTGTGGTTAAGGTAAGTGCAGCTCGGAAACGTGTGCCTTTTTTTATTAACTAAAACTCCTGCTGATTGGATTGAGTTTTAAGTTGGTCTTTTTCAGGTTGATAGTATCAACAAACAGGGTCTATTGCTTAAAGTGGTGCAAGTGTTAACAGACATGGATCTGTTTATCACCAAGAGCTATATTTCTTCTGATGCAAGATGGTTTATGGATGGTATGTTGCTTTCCAGGTCTTTGTCATCCGATTGAGCTTTGTGTCTCCCATTGGGGTTGGATCTAGATCAGGATCGTTTGGCAGTGGTTTAGATGGAACACTTATCACCATCATTGATGCTCACAAAGCCTCCTTAAGTTTTTCAAAGCCATATAACATGGTTGTCCAGAACCTTACATGTATTTGCAGGTCATATTTGATACGAGGCTCATCGATGGAAAAATATATATTGTTTTTCAATCAGCAGAACTGATGCATCTAATGAGCACTACTGTCTTCCTTCTGATTATATTTTTCAGGGAAAAATGCATTATTTTTGTCCCTATTTATCTTTGACAATACTAGCTGAATAAGTACTCATTCTGTTGAACTGAGCTTAGATAATATGTGGAGTATCTGGGCCCTGCTTGATGCTTATTTGTTTGCATTGCAGTGTTTCATGTTAAAGATAAGCTGGGAAATAAAGTGACTAACGGGAAAGTCATCAAATATGTACAACAGGTTCTCTCTCTCTCTCTCTCTCTCTCTCTCTCTCTCTCTCTCTCTCTCTCTCTCTCTTCCTCTCTTTCAATATATAATATATAGTTCGGATTATTGGCACACCAAGTAGGTGATGAGCTGCTTGAGTTTCAGAATCAACACAGTTTATCATCATCTTCATAGCTTCAAAATAACCATAAATTTGAAATCAAATGACTTCTGAGGTAATGTTTTAGTTGAATGAAATGGGTAGGTAGTGGTAGTCTGGTTGGGTGAATCAGATACAATACAGTACCTATCAAATGAGTGCATTGTTCCACTGAATACCATGTTTTGAGAAGTGCTTAGTGGTGCGGGACATTGCTAATTACTATTGCTTTTCAGATTACAGGTCTTAAAAGATTCAACAGTTGAGAGTTTAATCATAATTTATTTGATTAGCAGTTATATATGTAAATTCTAGCTCGGAAACGTGCTACAGCAGAAACACAATGGGTGGTCCAATATGATTAGTAATGAAAGCAAACTTCATGAATGACAGTACTAGTTTCTTCCATCATTCTCATAGGAATGCTGTGCCTCGTGCTGTATGACCTGAAATTGATCATGCATCTGTTTTACAGGCCATCGGTGAAAGGAGGGAGCTTCAAAACTCAGAAGAAGCTGAATACTGCAGTGATGATGATAGTGGTATCGAATCTTCTTCCGAGCGCACAGCCATAGAGATGATCGGTGTTAACCGACCAGGACTGTTCTCAGAGATATCCGCCGCCCTTGCAGAGCAGAGGTGCAACGTTATCGAAGCTCATGCGTGGAGCCATAATGCTTGCCTCGCATGTATAGCTTGCATCTCGGACGAATCCACCTCGACCTGCATAGATGACCCTCAAAGGCTATCCGCTATCGAAGATCACCTCTCCAACATTCTGGGACCCTCCTTCGGTGGCGATGACAGCGGTAGGAGTGCAAGGACATGTTTTCTTGGGTGTGATAACTGGACAAGTCATGCGGAGCGCAGGTTACACCAACTCATGTTAGCAAACCAAGATTTTGATGGTCCACAAGGACCCTTAAACATGTCATCTTGGACGATGAACGTGGACAACTATGAAGAGGGAAGGAGAACAGTTGTGTCGATCGATCGATGCAAAGAGAAAGGATACACCGTGGTCAATGTGGAGTGCTTGGATCGACCGAAGCTCATGTTTGACACTGTGTGCACATTAACAGACATGCAATATGTTGTTTTCCATGCCAACATCACTTCACACGGACCTTTCGCTCATCAGGTTTGTAAATCTGCATGATACGTTGTTTCTTTATGCACTCCTATGTCGAATGGTACATTTCCGATTTACACCATTTCTAGGCAGAAAGATGATGTTTTGTTCACCGAATTTGAGTATCGCAGGAGTATTTTATCAGGCGCAAGGATGGCAGATTATTGGACACCGAACTCGAGATCCAGCGAGTTTCCAAATGCTTGGAGGCTGCAATCGAGCGTAGAGTCTGTGAGGTGAGCCTGCCCTTGTAGAAAAATCTCTTCTTGTTTTGTCGGTATGGCTTGTTTCGGTGCTTGGATCTTGATCCAAACACTTGTAGTTCAGGTAATCGATCATGTCAACTAACACGGTATTATTCTACAGGGGATTCGGCTGGAGTTGGACTTACAAAATAGCGTACGAGTTCTTCCCTATGTCACACAAACTCTCCGTGAGCACGGCCTCACCGTTGCCCAGGCAGACATTGCAGCTCACGGAGAGAAGACGAAGAATGTTTTCTTCATTCAGGATATTTCTGGGAAGGAGATCGATATGGGGATGGTGGAGTCCATGAAGAAGGAACTGGAGCCCCTGTCGATCCAAGTGGAGAATGCGATGCTGCCACAGAAGTTTAACTCGATGGAGAGGGATCGGTTCTCGTTTGTTAGCTTGCTCAGGACCCAATTGGAGAGGTTTTCCCACAATTTCATCTGGATATAGCAGAATGCTCCTCTTCTTACATAATTGTCCATAATTTCTGAACCTTCTGTAAGTCCGTAAATATAAGAGTTGCCTATTATGTTTTTCTGTCTTTGCTGCTTTCTTTATTTTGGCTTCCCGGTGCTCATTCCATGGATCCTGCTGTCATCAGGATCTTAACTTGCTTTCTCTGATTCAGCTTTAACTTGCTTTCTCTGATTCAGCTTTATGCCTGTAGAGTTCTACTCAGGATGGTTCATAAAAATTCACATCAACAGGGGGTGGAAAAAAGTGAACAGAAGAAGGAATATTGATAGAATATCATCAACTAAATATGGAATGACAATTTTATATTTTTTATATGCATCTAATAAATAATATTATAAAATATCAACTTGATATATGGCCTGTTAAAATATATCCCGATGGCTCTGATGGACTTCATAGGTCTCTTCACGAGTTAGTATGTCATATATCGACCATTCAACATATACACTATATGATAATAATCACATCAATATTATTCATTTAATAAAAAAATAATATTTATTTTAAATCATATTTTCAGATAAAATTTTTAAGTTCATCAAATGATAAACATTTAAGATTTTAATCTCTTAATAATTCTAATCCTAATTAGAATAGTCTAATTGACTTGAACCAAACTCAATTCGATTATGACATAATGGAATTAACCTCAAATCCTTATGATAGTGACTTTAAATCATCATTTAACTTAGATTTGATTGATTTCAAATAAGCTTAAACTATTCAAGTTGATCTGGAATCACTTTGAATCGCTTTGAACTGATCAAACTTGTCTAATTCAGATAACTAATAAGCTTAAACTAATAAAAAGAGATGAAATTAGTTTATGTCATATATTGGTAATCCGTATGTCCCAAATGGGAGGTTGGGTCGAGGTATAGTGAGTTGGATAGAAGAATGTCAATATGTTTGGCGTCAATAGCATAGTTGGGTGAGCCTCGCTTCGTGGGTAGGTTGAGCCTCACTCCCAAGTTAGACGGAGTCTTATCACTGAATTGAGCCACGCTTGGTTACGGGTTAGGGTTGTGTCTAACCATATGAGTTGGATGATATTTGATCATATAAGTCGGATCGTGCTTGACCACATAAGTTTAGACATACTTAGGCACATAATTACATTATACTTACATGAATTAGGTCATGCCTAACCTTATGGACCGAGCTATATTTGGTCATGTTGGCGAGGGCACATCTAACCACATAAGTTGAATCATACCTTATCACATAGGTTAGATCAAGTTTAGCAACATGAGTTAAGCTATATCTGACCACATAGGCTGGATTGTCCAATTAATTTAACTCAGGTCAAACCCCAATTGAATTCTTCTTATTAAATTATATTATAATATATTTTAAAAATATTATAAAATAATAATTAATCTTAATTCTATTTTTATAAATTAACTAATTTAGATTTATGATTTTAAATTTAAAACTAATTAAATCATAAAAATTCATGCATAATTTCTTGAAACATAAATATATAATTAAATTAATTAAAATTACTATTTAAATATAAAATAAAAATTGGTAATAAAAAAATAGATGATCTCTTCTCGGGATCATTTCCTTTCCTTAGGAAATCCTCTCTTAGATCCTCTACTACTAAGCTCAATAAAGAATAAGAAAAAAAACCCTTTTATACAAAAAAAGATAGCTCTCCTAAATATTTATTTTAATTTTAATTTTACACATAAAGATAGAAGTATAATATTTCCTTTTTATTGTAGATTCAAAGACAAAGATAATCTTTTATAAATTTATGATTCCTTTAGTTTATAAATATGTTATGTATCTTACAAATATTTTATAAGCAATATATTTTATAAATATCTCGTATCAGCAATGCTTTTTTTTACATAATTTTGCTTTATTGATTGAAAAAATAGATTCTAAGTATTTTACTTGAGTTCACGTAATAAATGGATGGTTTTCTTCTTTTATTGTCATCGTTAAGTACTATGAGACAAAGTTTTGCTCGTTTATTTTTTTCTTTTCCTTATTCTATCTTACATTATAACATTATAACATGTATCTTTTTTTGGATTGTGAATTTTAAATGGTTAATTATAAAAAAATTATTATGAAACGAGATGATTTCATTTATTGAGGTAATATATATTTATACAGATATGAGGGAAAGATGCACTTAAATTATACACATATATTATGATAATTGATCCTAAAATCATAGATTGATTAAGGATTAGAGTATTTAAGGAATACATAGTTAAAATTCTATATTTGTTTCTATTATGATCTCCTATCGTATCTTCGTAAAATTGAGTTTATACCAATAATGTCAAACTTGAATCGATGCAATTAAAATATCATTCAAATAAGACATTACAAGGGAGTCAGCTAATTGGTTAAAAAATATAAATGTTAGAAACACACAATTGATAACTAACAACTTAATCTTAGCATAATGATAGTCGATAGCAATATGTTTTATACGAGAATGGTAATACACTCATATTATTATAGTATATTGTAGGAGTGGATTAAAAAGTGATGTCAAGTTTGTGTAGAAGAATAATTATCTAGTTGAGTTATACGATGATGGTGGCTTGATTTTCAACTTTAGAAATTTTATTTTATTTATTGAAACTTCAACTAATTAAATTGGCTCTAAGCAAAATAATATATTAATGTAGATGTTCTATTATCAGTATAGTTTACCTAATCAACATCAACGAAAATATAAAGATGAAGTAATGAATATTTATAAAAAAATTTATTAATTAGAGTCCTTTTAAAATATTATATGATACATTTTAGTGCCGACCAATACGAAATGGATGGCTGATGTATAAAGTATAATAATTTATTAGCTACAAATGAAATGTCTAGACATATAAGTGATAAATACTATAAGGAATTGAGTATTTGTTGACACTATATAAGATCTGTAGTAGGTCTATCATTATATAATTTGAGTGACTCAGTTGTGGAGAATGGGATAGTAACTTTTTTCTTTTTTTCGTGTTCGTCCTTAACACTGATCTCGAATATCGGAAAAGTCTAGAAAATATAAACTTTGCTTTCGCTCCTTAAAAATATTTTAAGGTTTTTAGGTTTTGTATGGATAATTGATTTACCAATTATTTAATAAATTACTTAATCTCCATGGAATTATTGTTTTTGATGATAATATTATCCACTTAAACTGATAAATATATAGTACATTCCTTTTATTGTTGCACGAATAAAGGGGTGTTAGATTTGGAGTTGACAAAATTGGCTAGAATAAAAAATAAGCTAAGTTTAATATACCGGGCTCTCATAGCGAAGTCTATAAATAGTTTTTTTATAATTTATAAATATAATTTGGATATTGAGTGTGAATAAAGTTAGGAAGTTATTGTATAAGACGTCTTTATGTTCTATTGTTAACATTTAATTGGCATGCATGTCAACTTTGAATAGTAGCTAAACTTAGAATCAGTCAAACTATTATCGATTTAAAATTAAACTGAAGATTTCTATAAAATCAACATCCGATCATTGGTAAAATCTTTTGATCACTAGATGTACCGTGTATCTAACAATCAATTCATCTATGTTTCATTTGATTTGAAAAATTAATTTATACATGATGATATTTTTTATTGTGTGATATGGTATAAGGGTCCACATTGTCATGAACGGTCATTGCGCACCCGCAACAAATCCGTTCAACGAACTATTCGTCGCTCTCATCTACATATACAGTTACTTGGTAGCCAGTTTTGCCTTGGTTTTAAGTCATTTTGCTTGTAAAAATGAAAGTTCGAATAAGCTGCAACGTTACAAAGCGATCGCTTACCGAACCGAGCAAAACAGCCCTAAAACAGCTCCGTTTTCATGTGTCACGGGCTGATTTCTGGAATCTGCCTCTGCTCACCAAAACATCAGCCATCTCAGCCCCTTGGAACCCCTCGGGTGGCACAGGGCTGGATGGGGCTTCGGTATAGTACCGGGCGTTGAACACTCATTCGCAAGTTCGCATGTTGCCTTGACAGGAACTTGTTGTCGCGCCCGGGACTCGGTGAGCAACTGTTTGTGGGCTTGTAGCTGTTCGTTTAACCTTCTAAAGCCCTTGTTTTCCCCCTCTCCCTCTTTTCTCTTGTGCACACAAGGTGCTCGCTGAATTGCATGTAAAGCTTCCCCTCTTTTCACGAGATGTTGGGACTTGTCCGTCGCTCGTTCTTTCGAACTAATCAACTTTCTCTTTTACAGGTCCTTTGAGACCTACGAGAGGTTGCAAGTGGGCTGATCTTTACAGAGCAATATTGCAAGGATGAAGCGCGACTTAGGCAATATAAGCTAAGTTCACGTCTTGGCCGCAATGGTGCCTCACGCCTTAGGCAATTCCAGCTAAGGCCGTGATATTGTAGTATCAAAGCGGGTAAGCACTTCGAGCGAGCAACGAAGGAACTTCGCAACTTCACCATGGCAAGGCATCGTGGCAAATCAAGCAAGACGGTTCAAGCCGGACCCTTGCCCCAAGCAGCCGCAAGTGGGTTGCATGTGCACACTCGCTCTCATGCTATTGGAGCCACTCAAGAGGAGCTCGGCAGCGAACATGATGAGCGAGAAGTTGGCTACTCTCCGCGAGCAGAGGACACGCAATCTGGAGTGCTAACGGGGAAAAAGAGTCACAAGGAGAGACTCACAATGGCGGAAACCCGCCTGGATGTTCTTGAAGCGAGCGTGGAGGAACTCTACCATGGCCAACAAAGGCTTGTCGGGGTAGAGAGCTCATAAGAGGAAGCAGAGTACAGGATCGACAAGGTCGAGAACCCAATCGACCGACTGTCAGATGACACCAAGGACTCCGTGCAACACCTGCAGGAAGTTGTGGCGGAACTCACTTCAAGGGTGACTATGTTTACTAGAGCACTAAATGCGGGAGGAAGCAACACCCGCGTTGCACCGCCACCAAATTTGAGGGCACCCAAGCCTCATGGATATGGAGGGGCCATAGATGCCAAAGAGCTCAAGAACTTTCTGTTTGACATGGAACAATACTTTCGAGCTACGAGGTCCGATTATGAAGATACCAAAGTTTCTATAGCAACAATGTATCTGAACGAAGATGCGAAACTTTGGTGGCGAACCCATTGGGAGGAGATCCAACAAGGTCGGTGTCGAGTCGACACATGGGAGGACTTGAAGCAGGAGTTGAGAACTCAGTTCCTACCGGAGAAAACAGAGTTGGTCGCAAGAAGGAAGTTGAGACAACTCCGCCAGAGTACCACCATCCGAGACTATATGAAATAATTTTCTGCACTAATGCTGGACATATCTGACATGTCTGAGAAGGACAAGTTGTTCAGCTTCCTCGATGGTTTGACGCCATGGGCTCAACAGGAGCTAAATCGAAGGAATGTTACCAATGTGGTCGGGGCAATTGCTGCTGCAGAAAGGCTCACTGACTTTGTTTCCTCCGAAGACCCAGGGAGAAGGAAACAATCTTCAGGCAATCACCCTCCAAAACATTCTCGAGGGAAGGAGCTCGGGGGCGAAGAAAAGAAGAAGAGTTCCCACAAAGGGCCAAACCCGAAAGGCAAGGCCTCAAAACCTGGAGGATGCTTCTTTTGCGAAGGACCGCACATGGTGAGGGAGTGCCCACAAAAACAAGCACTCGATGCTTTGACAGCTTCCATCCACCCCCCCACCGATCGGATAAGGGCAAAGTTGTTGCTCTTAGTTCGAGCAGTTCTGAATCCAGTAGCGATGACAAGGAGTCGCAAGGACCTCGGATGGGAGTAATGCATTTGTTGAATATCATGCGGGGTCAAGTGGGGGAGAACATGAAGACAAATCTACAAAAAGCAAGAAGTAGTGACCTGATGGATGTGGATATCAAACTAAATGGCCAAACGACCCGGACAATGGTGGACACGAGCGCTACCCACAACTTCATAGCCGATCGAGAAGCACAGCGACTTGGGTTGATCTTGGAGAAGAGCCCAAGCCGAATGAAGGCGGTGAACTCGGAAGCCAGGCGAATCTCCGGGTTAGCGAAGGGAGTCCCCATCAAAATTAGGACATGGAGCGGGAACACCAACATGATGGCAGTGCCACTGGATGACTTCCAAGTGATTTTTGGAATAGAGTTTATGCACGTGGCGAAGTTGGTGCCAATGTCGTTCTTGAACTCCTTATGTATGATGGGAGGTGATGACCCCTGCATGGTTCCCGTCTCTCGGAGAGGAACCAAGGAACCACAACACATATCAGCATTACAACTAAAGAAAGGGGTGCGAAAAGGCGAATTAACATTCGTGGCTGCTATGAAGCTAGAACCACTCAACGAGAAGGCCATTCAAGAACCTGCTGTGGTGGCGAACGTCCTGGAAGAGTTCAATGACGTTATGCCACCCGAGTTGCCGAAGACTCTTCCACCACGCAGAGGCGTGGATCACAGCATCGAGCTGGAGCCAGGAGTGAAGCCTCCAGCAAGACCACCCTACCGCATGTCCCCGCCAGAGTTGGCGGAACTCAGAAAATAGTTAGGTGAATTGCTAAGCGGCAGTCTCATCCATAGCTCTAAAGCACATTTCGGAGCTCCAGTTCTCTTTCAGAAGAAACAAGATGAGAGCCTCCGATTATGCGTCGACTACCGAGCCCTCAACAAAGTGACAGTGAAGAACAAGTATCCTATCCTGCTCATCACGGACTTGTTCGACCAGTTGGGCAAAGCTAAGTATTTCTCGAAGCTCGACCTTCGTTCGAGGTATTGGCAAGTACGTATTGCTGAAGGCGATGAAGCGAAGACTACCTGTATGACCAGGTATGGAGCGTTTGAGTTCTTGGTGATGCCTTTCGGCTTAACCAATGCTCCGGCCACGTTCTGCACTCTCATGAACCAGCTATTCAAGGAGTATTTGGATAAGTTCGTGGTCGTCTACTTAGACGATATCGTCGTCTACAGTCAAACACTCGAGGAGCACGTCAAACACCTTCAGACAATTTTCAAGGTTTTCAGGGAGAACACTTTGTTCGTGAAAAGAGAGAAATGCTACTTTGCTCAAAGTGAGATCTTATTCTTGGGGCATCGAATCGGTGATGGCTCCATTCAGATGGATAAGTCAAAGGTGTAAGCGGTTGCGGAATGACGAACTCTAAAGAAGGTGCCAGAGTTGAGATCCTTCCTTGGTTTCGTCAACTACTATCGACCTTCATAACGGGGTACTCGAAGCGTGTAACTCCACTGACGGAGTTATTGAAGAAAGAGCAGCCTTGGAAGTGGTCTGACAAATGTGAAATAACATTCCAAGATCTGAAGGCTACTGTTATGGGAGAACCAGTGCTCAAATTGTCAGACTATGGGGAGTCTTTTGAAGTCCATATAGATGCTTCAGACTTCGCTATTGGGGGAATACTCATGTAGGAGGGTCATCCGATGGCCTACGAGAGCCACAAACTCAACGAGACCGAGCGGCGGTATCCAGTGCATGAGAAGGAGATGACAGCGGTGATCCACTGTCTATGAGTTTGGCGACACTATCTCCTCGGATCGCGATTTTTGCTAAGGACGGACAACATCACTCTGAGCTATTTCCAAACTCAGAAGAAGCTCTCCCCAAAGCAGGCGCGATGGTAGGACTTCCTAGCTGAATTTGATATGGCAATGGAGTATAAGCCCGGGAAGGCAAATGTCGTGGCCGATGCATTGAGTCGGAAAGTGGAGCGTGTGAATGCCGCATAATTGGAGGGCAGAGGCCAAGCAAGTCAATTGCACTCCAACTTCCTTTCCAGGATCAGGGATGGACTGTATAGTGACCCCCATGCAGTTATCTTGATGCAGCTCATCAAAGAAGGCAAGGCATGATGATTTTGGGTCCAAGAGGGACTCGTTTACACAAAAGGGAATAGAGTTTATGTTCGCCGAGTGAACAATTTGAGGCGTGAACTCTTAAAAGAGTGTCACGATTCCCTCTGGGCTGGACACCCAGGCATTCACAGAACGTTGGCTCTCGTGGAGAGGGCCTTCTATTGGCCGAAGATGGGGACTGATGTGAAGGAATATGTTCGAACATGCTTTACTTGCCAATAAGACAAGGTGGAGCAACGGAAGCCGGTGGGACTTTTGGAGCCGTTGCCCATACCAGAAAGGCCGTGGGAGAGCATTTCCTTGGACTTCATATCAAACTTGCCACTTGTAGGGAGACTCGGATCGATACTCGTGGTGGTCGATCGGTTTTCAAAGTATGCGACTTTCATTGCTGCTCCCCTACACTGTTCAACTGAGGAGGTGGCCAAGCTGATGATGAAGGATGTGGTGAAGTATTGGGGAGTCCCGCACAATATCATTAGTGATCGAGATGCTCGGTTCCTAGGACGATTTTGGATCGAGCTATTCAAATTATTGGGGTCAAAGTTATACTTATCTACAAGCCTCCACCCCTAGACGGATGGCCAGACTGAAAGGATAAACTTACTCTTTGAGCAATATCTTCGGCACTACGTGAGTGCCAACCAACGAGATTGGGTGAAGCTATTGGACATTGCCCAATTCTCCTACAACTTGCAGTGGAGCTCTGCATCCAACAAGAGTCCCTTCGAGATCATTACCGGACAACAACCATCGACTCCGCACACCATGACCATTAGGTATATTGGGAGTAGTCCGTCAGCCTACCATTTCGCAAAGGAGTGACATTGAAATGTAAATATTGCGCAGGCTTACTTGGAGAAGGCGACAAAAAGGATGAAGAAGTGGGCAAACTTGGGAAGGCGACTGCAAGAGTTCAAAGTTGGTGATTTGGTGTTAGTAAAGCTCCAACCAGCATCACTCCAATTCTTTAGGAACAAAGTCCACAAAGGATTGGTGCGCAAGTATGAAGGGCCCTTCCCAATTATCAGCAGGGTAGGTAACGTCTCTTACAAGTTGCAGCTGCCGGCGTGGTTCAAAATTCACAACATTCTTCTTGCCAGCAACCTAAAAGCCTACCACTCGGATCCGCAAGATGCTTCCTGAAGTGTTCCAACTCGTCTACCTCCCATCACAGCCTCCTATGAGAAGAGAGTTGAAACCATTCTGGCGAACCGTAAGATAAAACTACCCAACGGAGCTGAGCAGACAGAGTACTTTGTGAAGTGACGAAAGCTTCCCCAAACTGAAGCTAGTTGGGAGCCTGAAGACACCCTACGACATGATGAAGAAATCATCAACAACTACCAACAAGCGTCGACGAGGGCGCCGACAGTTTAAGTGGGGGAGAATGTCACGAACGATCATCGTGCACCCGCAACAACTCCGTTCACGAATCGTTCGTCGCTCTCATCTACATGTACAGTTACTTGGCAACATGTTTTGCCTTAGTTTTGAGTCATTTTGCTTGTAAAAATGTAAGTTCGAACAAGTTGCAACATTACAAAGCGATCGCTCACCGAACTGAGCAAAACAACCCCAAAACAGCTCTGTTTTTGTATGCCGTGGGTTGATTTCTGGAATCTACCTCCGCTCACCAAAACGTCAGCCATCTCAGTCCTTTGGAACCCCCCGGGTGGCATAGGGCTGGATAGGGCTTCGGTATAGTACCGGACGTTGAACACTCATTCGCAAGTTCGCACGTTGTCTTGACAAGAACTTGTTGTCGCGCCCGGGACTCAGTGAACAGCTGTTTGTGGGCTTGCAGCTGTTCGTTCAACATTCTTAAACCCTTATTTTTCCCCTCTCTCTCTTTTCTCTTGTGCACGCAAGGTTCTTGCTGAATTGCTTGTAAAGCTTCCCCTCTTTTCGCGAGACGTCGGGACTTGTCCGTCGCTCGTTCTTTCAAATTAATTAACTTTTTTTTTTACAGGTCCTTCGGGACCTGCGAGAGGTTGCAAGTGGGCTGATCTTTGCAAAACAATATTGTAAGGGCGAAGCGTGACTTAGGCAACGCAAGCTAAGTTCGCGTCTTGGCCGCAAGGTGCCTCACGCCTTAGGCAATTCCAACTAAGGACGTGACAACATGGCATTATGAATAAATTATCATATTCATCGTATATGGATTTATGCCAATATAAAGATTTTTGGGCTTGATGATGCTTGTAGGTTTAGTAGAGTCAGATATAGAACTTGACATAATTTAAAGATAGCATTTTTGAAGCGTATTGTCATGTGATGTTTAAACTCATGGTATTATTGGATTGTGTTGATGATATGATATGTGATGTTTCTCTAATATCCAATTGGTATATCTTCAAATATATAAGTTAAGAAAACCTGACGTATGTGAGAAGAAATCTATCATGATGGAGGCATAAGGCCAACAACATGCTCGAGATGCATGAGTTGGAAAAATCCGATATGTGTGAAGAAATTTGCTACGACGAAGGCACAAAACAAAATATGCTTGAGGTGTATGAATAGAGAAAACTCGATCTACACTAGCAGAAATATGGTATAGCAGAAGCATAATGCGAAATATGCTTAAGTCGTGTGAGTTGAAAAAGCCTGACTTGCAAGAAGAGATCCCGAATGCTCTCTTGACAAATGAATTATATGACACAGTTCGAGCCCCTCTCATAAGGATCCTAAAGCACGCCTTCAGTTGGGGATAAATGATAGAGAATACAATATCGGTTACATATGATCGTGAGATCCGAGTTACCCTTCACCTATCTGCCTACGTAAATAACGAGTCAAAGCAGGTAAACATAAGCTTCCTTCTCATCCATTACAACAAGAAATGGAATCATAACTTTCTTCTCATTATGATAATAAATGTATCCTTTTTTCTCATCCTTTACGATAAGAAAGGTAATTACAAGCTTCCTTTTTATCTATTATAACGAGGAAGACAATCACAAACTTCCTTTTCATCCTCTAAGATATAAAACAAAATTTTAAACTTAATGCAATGGACTACTTTTGAACTACTCGAACCCACGTTTAGAGGCATTGGATTACTAACTTGAGTATCGAAGGATCGTGTTGGGAAACCTCTCTCGACCTTGGTCTTTGAGTAGGTGACACATCAGGAGTACAATATTTCCATCTCGGGAACATTTCAGGTAATTCTATACATACGAGTCAATATCACGTTGAACTGACCAATATGTCATCGATATTTTCTCCATATATATATATATAAATATAGTAATTTTTCTTTAAAAAAATCTATTATGTTTGAACTATTTCATAGGCTCTAAGCTTTTATGAATAGCATGTCACAAGGTTGAGAACGAAGGTGAAAGACGATGATAAAGCAGGTTGAGGGTAAGGAAGAGTTGCATGTTGATCTATCGATCGATAAGAATGTTCCTCTTGAAAATCACAAATGATCACGGTGACAACAAGTGACAATGTTGGTGGGGGAGGACATGATGTATTAAAGAAAAAATTTAAAAATTAGAGATTTCTTAACTATATACACTCTACTGATAAATATGAAAAAAAAAAGAAATCTGTCAATGTCTACTGTTATGTACGGAGATAATAAAGGATAAGAAACTTTAGAGATTTAATATAGCGTCATGACTTTATTAGGTATTTGATATGGATTGTACACGCGTGCCTATCAATTGTTTTAAGAGAGGAGAGAAGCTCAACCTACCCCCAAATTATAATTTATTCGTGAATAAAAAATGTATATATTCACGAGTCATTTGAGTAATACGTGCACACTCCATCACCAATTTGGCACCATATTATTATAACTCAGAATGTGTTGATTGGGGTTGTGAATGACCACGAAAGATGAGACTCGTTATTGATGACCACAAATGAACGTGGTCGAGCCAAACCATTTAGGCAAAAAATTATCGAGTCATTTATTTATTTATCATGAAAATAAACACAATAAACATTATCTTTGTTTTGTTTTGTTTTTTTTAAATAAAAATAAAAATAACACAATAAAACAATAAAAAAGGGGTGTTTTTATTGGAGCCGGCGGCCGTGTCTTGTTTAGTTATCCGATAAAATCAAATAAATATAACCGATTATATAAATAGGCGGTCGTCGTCTCGTCGCCCTTCTTTGACGGCAAACTCCGCCTCAGGGCAAATGCTTTGCCCCTTTCGCCCTTCTCTCTCTCTCTTCCTCTCTCTCTCTCTCCCCTTCGCTTGCCTTGGATCTTTGCGGTCAGGTATGCTCCTTCTAACGTATAACCACGATCTTGGTGAAATCGATAGGTCTTGAATCAAGACCTACAGGCGCTGTCCTGGTCCCTGTGATCGTCTGCGTGTTTAGGTGGGGTTCGGTTTCGTGGGGATCCGTTGAATCTGGACGCTCTCGCGTCGAGATCGTGCGGATTGATCTGTCTCATCGTGAATCCGCATCGGAGTTTCGGTTTCGTGGAGCTTTGGATCGATCGAGGGGTTCGGTTGATCTGTAGCGTTAGGGTTAGGGTTTGGGTGGGAGGTCTTAGGGGGTTGGACGAAAATTGGGATATAGGGAAGGGGGCATGTTGATGGGCTCTGATTGTTGGTCCGTTGGATCGGGGATTAAGAACTGGGTACGATGATAATTGACAATTGTATTCTTTTCTTTATTAGTAACCTTTATGCCTTTTGTTCTCTCGTTTCATAATTTAAGTCGTTCATCATTTTTAGATGGATTTGTTGGCCTAGATACGCATTCATTGGTCTGAATCTGCCATATGCTTTCTGCTACAGGGAGAACTTTGTGTGTATTTGATGGATGATGACTGTTCCGATGGATAGGTCGTCTGCTCCCTCATCTCGGGAGCTTGCGCAACGACTTCTTGAAAAGGTATGAACTTGCAAATGCTTCCTGCTTTACCATGGTATCTGCAATTGCATTTCTATTTTTCTTTTCTCATTGTAATATGGATTCATGTCTACACTCACAGGCATTGTCGGAATGTAACCATAAAATTTTTTAACCATAATATTATGTGTCTTTGAGTCAGGACACATAATATTTTTTAATTATGCTATTTCATTATCAAACTCCATAACAATACAATAAGTGAATCTTCTGTTCGCTGAAGGCTGTTTATGAACTTTAGTTCTTAGCATTTGACATTCTCACAGTTTTATCACATAAGTACAATCTTGTTTTTCATGAAATAACTATTTTCCCAGGTGTTCTCATATATCCATTTTGTCTTATTGCTTAATTGAACAATTGGATCCATTTCTGTTACATATTCTAGCGCATGTGTCAATGCAACGATATCATCTATTGACAAGCAATTTGGAAGTTTGTTATTTCCCATAGTAATTATAGTGATTATTTTCTCTGTTTCATGTGTTAATTAGAAAGGTCGTTTAAGAACTTAAATATTTTAAAGGTTTAAACATGTTATTTTCAATATGTTAGATAAGAATCAGTAACTTCACTATGAAGCTTATAAGCTATTCTATATCCTCATGGACCAGCATTATACCACTCGTGGTCACTTCTATTTTCTTTATTATTTATTTTTTTGTGGAGGGTTGAAAGCTCTATTCTGGATGGAAGTGTTTGGAGCTGGCCTTATTGTACTCATTAATTTGTAATTTTTTTTCTCTTTTTAGAACATTGAACTGGAAAATGGACTGCGAAGGTCGGCAAAGTCAAAACTTCCTTCAGACCCTAATGCTTGGCTTCAGATGCGTGAGAATTATGAGACTATGATTCTTGAAGATCATGATTTTTCTGAAAAGCATGATATAGAGTTTGTCCTTTGGCAACTGCACTATAGAAGAATCGAGGAGTTCAGGCAGCACATTAATGCTGCAGTGTCGGCCGGATCAAATGCATCATCTGGTGGGAAAGTTCTCGTCCGGCCTGATAAAATCAAGAAACTCCGTTCTGTCTTTAGAAGCTTCCTGACAGAAGCTACTGGATTTTACCATGACCTGATATTGAAGATCAGGGCAAAATATGGCCTGCCTTTGAGCTACTTCAATGAGGGCATTGAGACTGAAATTGTTTTGACGAAAGATGAAAAGAAATCTGCTGACATGAAAAAAGGGCTTATGTCTTGTCACCGTTGTCTGATATATTTGGGAGACCTTGCTCGTTACAAAGGACTTTATGGAGAGGGTGACTCCGTTAGTTGTGATTATGCAGCTGCTTCAAGTTACTACATGCAGGCATCTTCTCTTTGTCCTTTCAGTGGCAATCCACATCATCAGGTTTGGATCATGCGTTATCTCTTTAGGGCATCTGCTGCCATCCACTGCTTATGTTTTTATTGTCCGCATCATGTTTCTTTTCTCATTTTTTCTGAGAAATTTCATTGTTGCAGCTAGCAATACTTGCTTCCTACTCGGGAGATGACTTGTTGGCAGTCTACCGGTACTTTAGAAGTTTGGCAGTGGAAATCCCCTTTTCAACAGCAAGAGATAACTTGATCATTGCTTTTGAGAAGGTATCTTTTGACTTGGTGCACCAACTTGGCAAGGCTGTGTAATTTGTATTCTGTTGTGTTGTCCACGACTTGGTGCACACTTTTATCATGTTCTGTTCCTTATCTAGTTCAGATATATTTGACATGAGTATATGGATTAATTGCAAATATCAATAACTTTGAGTCTTACACCGTCGCGATGATAGATGCCCTTGGTGGCTCTGAATAAAGGTTTGCTGAGAGTCTTGTTTGTCAGCGTTGTTATCCGTCATGCTATTGTGTCGGTTCGGTGATATCACATTGAACCTTTTTGCTGCCTCTGGTTCCTTTTGGTAGATTATTTCTTTGGCCTATGATGGTGGTACCATTTACTGCACAAATATTTACTTGGATATGGAATCATAGATTGTATTTCACAATAGCAGCCTTCTGGCAAGCTGGAAGATTTACCTTTTCTCTTTCCTTCCGGTAAAGTGCATGATTATTTAGAACATTGATTGATGTCAATTTAGAACATGTGATTTATGTTGCAAATTTTTGCACAATTAATGGTCTTCACGGAGTGCAATTTGCATAACTAGTTGAACATGCTGCAGCTACAGTGCTTTTAAAAAGAAGTTCACACTCAATTTTGAAAGTTCTGGATCACCGAACCCAATTAAATATAGATTTTGAATTACCTGATCTTTTTAATAGTTCTTGCATGTGAAAGTTTGATCTTTTTTGAAATTTATATTCTTGAATGTGTGGATCTTGTCAATAACAAATTTCGGGCTTACACATTTTTTAAATTTACTTATATCTGATTATCTGCTGTTGTATATGATAATGTTTAAAGACCCGTGTCATTGATTGTATTTGATGTTTTCATATATGCTCCTTTTGTCTTGATCTTATGTTTTCTACTGACACTTGTTTACAGAATCGACAAAGTTACTCTCTGCTGCCTAGTAATACGAAAACTGCCTCAGGCAGAAGATTGCCTGCACGTTCAGCTGGGAGAGGTAGAGGAAGAAGTGATACAAAACTCCTTCCCAAAGACAGTAAGATTGAAACTACTTCCACCAAAGACGAAGAGTTGACCATGTCACAAGTATTTAAAGCCTTTGCCACTCGTTTTGTTCGTCTTCATGGAATCCTTTTCACACGGACAAGGTATTTGATCTCATTAATTTCCTACTATTTAGACTTCATGATGCTAAATTTACTTTTTTGGCTGAATTCAACAGCTTGGAAACTTTTGGAGAAGTATTTTCTTCAGTGATTAAAGATCTGAATGTGCTTCTTTCTTCTGGTCCCGAAGACGTGCTTAATTTTGGTCCAGCTACTACAGAAAATGCGTTGACCATTTTGAGGCTTGTTGCAATTCTGATATTCACTGTACACAATGTTGAAAGGGAGTCTGAAAACCAGACATTGCAGCGTACCGTGTTGCTGCAGCATGCATTTACTTCTGCTTTTGAGTTCGTTGGATACATCCTCAAGAGATGCATAGCACTGCATGATGTTGCATCTAGCTGCCTCTTGCCGGCTATTCTGATTTTCATTGAGTGGCTGGCATCTCATCCAGATGTAGCAACCGGTTTTGATGTGGAGGAAAAACAAGCTGGAGCAAGATCATTCTTCTGGACTCAATTTGTTCCATTTATGAACAAACTTATCGAGACACGACTTGCGTCTGTCGATGGTGAGGGGAATGAAACCTGCTTTTTAAACATGAGTAGTTATGATGAAGGAGAAACTGGGAATAGGCTTGCACTATGGGAGGATTTTGAGTTGAGAGGATTTGTACCCTTAGTGCCAGCACAGCTCATTTTGGATTTTTCGAAGAAGCATGCCTACATGAATGACGGAGGCAGGAAGGACAAAGTATCACGTGTCGAAAGGATTCTGGCAGCTGGACGGGCCCTTACTAATATTGTTTCAGTTGATCAGCAGAGAATATATATTGACCCAAGCCTGAAGAAATTTGTAATAGGTACAGAGCCTCCAGTGTTTGAAGGGCCAATGGACTCTACCTTTTTATATCCGTTGGATTCGGCAGTAGTGAAACAGGAAATTCAATTTGAGAATGTATCCGGGGCAGCACTACAAACATCTAATCTTGGAGTGTCACAAACCAATGCAGAATTATATATGGGAGGAGAAGAAGAGGAGGAAGAAATTGTCTTTAAGCCTACAACTGCTGAAAAGTATCCTGATATATCTGCTTCACCGGTGACTGCTTGTGACTCTGTCAACCCTGGACAAGCATCTTCTGCAACCGATTGGATGACACATGCTCGGCATTTTTCTGCAGATTTTGATGGTGTTCAGATGTCAGCAGTATCAAATGTGAGTTCGAAACTGCATCCATCTACCAGTAATGTCTCACAGCTACCTTTGCAATTTGTAAATTCAGACACCACCGGATGGTTCTTGTCTGATGAACTGAAAAATATGAACATAACAGAAAATGGTTACTTGAACAAGCAGATGTTGCAAGAAGGCTCAAGTAACTTGCAGCCTAGTTCATTATCACCTCTATTTTCTTCTGCTGTTAGTTTGGGCACCAACAGTGCACTTTCTGGTCAGATCAAAGCTGCAGAAGTAGTGTTTCCATCTACACTTGATACTATATTGCCTTCAGACGCAACAGCTGATGGCATGGCTATGAAGCTCTCTTCAGCCTTGCCACCACCGAGGAAAAATCCTGTTGGTCGGCCCTTTAGGCACTTTGGGCCACCTCCCGGATTTAGCCATATTGCTCCGAAACAGGATGGAACAAATCCTAATTCTAGTGCAAAGGAACAGCTGCCTGAGATCGATGATTACAGCTGGCTAGATGGTTGTCGATCATCATCATCCAAAGTCATGGGAATAGAAAACTCCTTTGATCAAATTACATATAGGCTTCCGTATGTTAGTCCAGCCAGTTCTACTGCCTTTACCAGTGTTTCCAGCTTCCCATTTCCTGGGAAACAAGTTTCTAATGTGCAGACCCAAGTGGTTGATGAGCAAAAATGGCATGATTTCCAGCTTTTTGAGCAACTGAAAGCGTATAATGGGCAGAAGCTTCAGCAATCAAATCCACAGCACACTCTGCCACCTGAAAATTGTCATGCACAATCTCTTTGGTCTGGTTCATACTTCGTGTGAAACTTTATGAAGATGGTTACTGGTAACAAAATTCTTATCGGTAATTAATTTTATAATATTCATCAGAAACTTTCATACCCTTGTCTAATTTTAGGTTTTATGTTTTAGCAATGGATGACGATCTTTCACAATGAGTGGCCTGCAGCCTGGGGACTATTGACTTCATCCCACCTTTGCAGAATTTAACTTCGTCGAGTTTATGTTTGAACATGGTCACGGGAGCGTTGCAGGTTCTTGGCCCTTGAATTTGGTAGGTGTTGATGCTTCAACTTTTTATATTTTCCACTTATATAGGTTTCATATGAAATTGAGGCTTGATGTTGTTCTGATATCAATCATTAATTATTTTATAGTTATATGAAAGGAACGTATCTAGACCTGCCATCTCTTACTGGTAGAACCTCGTTGAGCAGCTCCTCTTTCAAGAGAATAAGGGGCAAACCATATCAGAATTGTTAGTCAGTTTATTATATAACTCCATGCTGAGATGATTGCTATGAAATACATTTAACTATGTTAGTTTAATCAGACTTGTTTTTTCTATCCTTTACAAGCTATATTACCTCTTCTATTATTATGTTATTCCTGCATAACACTTGGGATTTCTTTTATTTGAATTGCTGGGTTTGTGATATGCAGCATATTACGTTCATAGAACCTTGACTCTGGTCATGATATATTAGCATGTTAGTTTTGATGGCAGACTATATAATATAAAGTAAATTACCGACCAACTATTAATATATATTTTTTTTATCAAATATGCTTTATGACTAGAACCACGGGTGGTTGTTTCAAATATGGTGTTTTATTTTTTAGGATTTGGAGAATTCTTTATTATCTACTTCTTACACAAAGAAGCACCTAAATTAGTTTCACTGCTAATGTTTATTATCCTTGGTCTTGTATCTTTTGTAGTCTTTGCCATTGAAATCTGAATTCCAGACCTAGTGTCTGATAAGTTGTCCTTGTTGCATATCAATGATGTGGACTGCTTTTGGTCTGCCTGTATAAATCAGTCAGATGAGGCATAATTACAGATTTCCTCTGGTTGGGTGCTGCACCATCCCAATTGACTTTTTTTTTTTTAAATATTTGTGACTAGCTGTTTCTTTGTCATCTCGCTTATTTTCCTTTTATCCTTTTCTTGTTGATGAAGTTAATGATGCCTTTCTTGAAGACATAAATTTGCTTCTACTAACAATTTTTTTGGAAGCAGTGTTGTTTAGATCGTGATAATGGCGGCATTGAATTTTTCATAATTTGTTGAATAACACATTAATGTCATTTTCTGGCCCTATGTTTATAATAGTTATTCTGCTTTGGATCCATGTAGTTTAACCGCAATTACATCAGCATAAAGTTGTGTGGATCTGGCTACTAAGGTTTGTGCATGGAGTTCATGAAAGACAGTTTATGTATTTGGCTCCACATTTGGTCTGGTCCAAGTCTTTCTACCTGGATCAGTTTAAAAATTGGTTTGGTGTAATAGCTGATGCCTTTCATAACAGGTATGGTGAGAATGGCAATTTGAACTTTGGTCCTTTGGCTTAGGTAGATATATTTTTTCATTATTCTTTTTGTTTTGTTGACATTATACATGCTTTCTTGATTTGCTTGCTGGATTCAATGAATTTAAACAGTATTTCCTAATAATATTTTTCATCTGGAAAATTTAGTATAATGGTTTATTATACTCATGACTTGGCAACATATATCTGGAGTTGAAACACTGTTTATGGTTGAGTTTGGGAGATTTTATCTTGATTAATTGCACGGTTAACCATCTGATGTTTTTGACCAATGGTTTCTTTTATTTTATGGTGTATGCTGATATATTTCACGCCAGAATGATCAATGTATTTATATGCTATCTTCCTTTCCCAGAATGCATCGACGCCACCAGGCTGAAGGTCGAGAAATCAATTGTGGTTGATTATGTGGAAAAAATCTCAAGCAAGATCAGTACATGACTGTTGAAGAAGTTAACAGCTAGTGACGTCTTCATGGATTTTGTTCCTTGGGAAACCTGAGTCGAGCTGTAGAAGTTGCCTTCCATCATAGGCCTATCTGTTGTTACTCATCCATCCCCAAGATATTGGTCGCAGAAATGGAGTGAGTCTCTAAGAGTGGAGTCTGCTTGGTGATGGTACTTCATTCAGGATAGGGAGGAGAATCCAGTCCTTTTTGTGGTCGCTTTGAGGAAGCTTTTTGCCTAAACTGTTTTTAATTACAGTGTGGTTTTGCAGTTGGTGTGGTTTGCTTGTTACCAAAATTTGGAAGACTTGGAACCTTCCAACTGTTACATCATCCTTGTTAAATATTGTGGAATAACTTGTATGGATGTTCGTGGCTTGCGAGTGAGTTAATAAGTATGTGCAATAATATTATCTAACCGTTGCTTGCTTTACAGGGAGGGTGGAGGTGCTCGAGCGAGTTTGTGTGATCTTTGATTTGTTTCCGATCAACAATCGTGTGAAATATGTTCTCTCGGTTTGTCACGGTTGCGACGCATTTGAGCGAATGGAGAGCTGTCTGCTCCAAAGTCAAAACTACGGTACCCCCATACGGGGAATCGTACGTCGCTCTTTCTTCGGTCTTCCCGAATCCCCACCGCCACTAGTATCCGTGGTATTAGTGTGTGCGATTCTTCTCTCCTCGTTAACGAGATAATATGTATGATAGTGTGTGCGATTCTTCTTTGGTGCTATGGTCCCGTGCATTAGTCGGAAGCTCACGTGACAAGCACGTGCATCGATGGTAACTCGCATCTGTATAAAACCTAGAGATGAGGCGGTTCACCTCGCATGCATCGTAGCATCGGGGTTGGATGAAACCGACAAGGCGTGTGTTGTGCATAAAACAGTGATATTTGTCTAAACCAAAAGGCCGCTAGTCCTCTTCGAATCTATTCTTCCTCTCTTCTGCCCCCTTTCAGTATAGCTGACGCCTAGGGTTCGAAGAGGAGCAAACCCTAGCTATACCCATGGACAGGCACCGCAGCGACCGCTTCGACGACCGCTCCGGAGATCGGTTCGGCGATGGCGGTGGGCGGCGGATGCCCTCCCGATGGTCCTCCGACAGCCCCACGGAGCGGCATCCCCGTTATCCCAGGGGTGGCGCCGGAGGCGGAGGCGATGGCGGCCGCTACCATCCCTACCGCGGTTCTCAGGACCTTCCCGCCCCTCCGGGCGGTGGCTTCCGAGGCGGTGATCCCGGTGGCTTCAGCCCTCCGGTGTCCGTGGGCGGCCCTAGGCGCGGGTTCTCCGGTCGAAGTGGCTCTCCAGGTAAGCTCAAAGATCCTCTCTTTTCTTCTCGAAAATTGTACTTACCGTCGTTCATTCACCGTGTTAGGGTTCATGATAGTCGTTGTTTCATTCTCTTTTCTTTTTTTTTTTTTGGTCGGGCGGTTAATGGCTGGTTTCGACTTGCTAACCACGATCTTCCTTTCTTTATCGGAATCTTCCTCTCCCCTCTCCCTCACCCTCTCTTGGTGGCAATTTAATTATTTTTTCCACCCGTTATTTTGGCACTTCACGGTAGATAAATAAATCTTGAGGGTTTTTAGCTTTTCGGATCTTTTCAAGAATGAGAGCAAAACGACTACGTCGTGATTTGCTACTAAACTTAGCCTGGTCATGGTTGATCTTGTGTTCTCCCCTATAACGACTAGGCAGGGTTCTCACTCATGAAATCAGAAATTAAATCATTTGTTATGCTCAAATGTGGCCAATCCATTAACACCCACTGTTAGAGGCATGCCATTCAAAGAATCAGTTGACTTCTAGTGATGTTTCATCAATCAGATTCAACTAGTACTCGTTTCTTTGGAAGTGTTGAGGCATCTGAACTTGTTGGCTTGTAATTGTCTACCCTTCCAACAAGGTGCCTGGGTGATTTTAAAATTGTCTATTTGTGGTGCTTTGATGACATTCTACATGATAATAAGGAGGACTTCCTTGTTTCAAGAAGTTTGATTGTATTGCAAGTCTTTTTTTTTGGGGGGCAAAGGGTAAGTGGTGAATATGATATTTGATTTTAGGATCTTTCTGTCAACAGTCAAAGCCCTTATTAGCTACGTTAGCAGATGTCCTTAAAAAATTGTTTCAATCCTTAGCCTTTGGTAAGTTGATCTAGTATAACACCACCAGACCGAGTAAAAATTTATTATTTGAGATTTTGAACCCTTAAAATTTGTATTGCAAGTTGTTTCTTCTTATATGTTGTGAGAGATAGTTAGGTTATCTTGTCTTAGGCTAAAATCGATGAAGACATTTTGGAGCAAGCAAGTATTGTGCAAATAAGCCAGATAGGCGTCATGCAAAAATCATTCTCATGAACCATCTTGTATATTTTCATGCAAGTTATTATAAAAGTACTCAGGTTTAGGCTTTCATGGGATGCACTATAATTAGGTCATCAGAACCGGCCATTAAGAAAGAACAAAAGTTCTTATTATAATTGGGATGGTGATGCTAGGGTATGAGAATTTCGTATCGTATATATCTTATGGAAATTGTAATTGCGTGTTACTGTTATTTTTGTCAGGAATGATAAATACATCAGGTGCTGTGGCTTTTTTTTAAGTTCCTCATGAATTCTTTTTATTTTTAGGCACGACACACTATATAATATGAACATGTGGGCGAGGAATATGTTTTATTAAATTTAATCATAATGTTGAATTTTGATGTACTGTTCAATGTGAGTGTCCTACTGACCCTCGTATCTCAAGAGCTTATAGTATTATGCTTGGTAATAAATAATTACAGTTGTATTTTTTCCAAATATATATTCATGCTAAATTGTAGCTTGCAGTTAAATAATACAATCACAAAGTATGATAAATGGATTATCGCACGTTGTTGTATGGAAATATATACCCTTCTCATAAAACTGCATTTTGAGTTCTTACTACTAACTGATTATAGTGCATGCAAGTAAAATATGTTATCTCACTTTTTTCTATTGTTATTTAATGATAATCGAAGTTGAATTGCATCTCATATATTGCTGTCATATGGCTTTATGAGTGATATGTTCCGTAAGTGTCACCATTTCAAGTGAATAATTGTTTTTTGTCTCAAAATTAATATCTGTGAACTCGCAATAACCTTTTTGACATTTTATTTTACCAATATTATCTAGATCGTACTGGTGGGAATAAATTTGCCAAACTTTTTATTGGAGCAGTCCCAAGGACCGCAACTGAAGAAGATGTAAGTCAATGTTATTTTTCGTGATGGTTATGTGAATTTTTTGAATTTTTTACCATCTATTGTCTTCCATAACTGTCATCATTACTGTTCTCTCCTTGATTCCTATTGTAAGATACTTATTGACTCTCTCAGTATATCTACCACACTATTGCTTCGTCTTCATTTTATATCTAATGAGTATGATATAACAGCAGAAGCAGAAACAACAACAGTTTGTGTTAGCAACTCTTTATGTTCATCTTCATGAATCTCCTTTTGATATGAATTTGAGTATGATGCTACATGCTACTGAAATATGTTTCAGATGCACATTTGAAATTTAGATTATATTCAGATGCCTTATCGGTCCAAATACTGTTCTGTTATTGTGCATAAATTGCAGTTACCTATGAGAGATAATATTTTTTAGTTTTTTATTTGACTTTAGTGAGGCAATGAACGATAATAATCACAGGAATGTAAGTAATAATGGACATTGGTTGCCATTCTGTCTCATTGTTTGTAGCAAATATGGTGACAAAAACTATACTAATGGTGATTCTTTTCGCTATACAAAGTTTTTCTGTGGAAAGAAGTTGAAACCCATGAAGTTATATTATTATATGTTTTAACTTAAGAATCCGAACAAGTTTATATCAAGTACAAATAAGACCGATGAGTAATTTCTTCAGCTTGATTATGTTCCAGCTTTTGTTAGATACTTGAAGATTTATTCTGAGATTTGTTACGCACCAATGTGCTACTTTACATATTGGTGTGTTCTGATGAGCATCTATCATTAGGTGCAGGATGAGCTTAGTTTGTTAATCCATTAAGCAATGTGCTTTTTTTTTATAGTAATGTGATGCTGATGAAGATTAATTTGCCATTCAGAGTATTACTTGTCAATTCTTTGAAATAATTATGTAGTGGTGGATGAAGTTCATACGGTAGTTTGAATTATCAGATGGATGTAACAAAATTGTTTCCATTAGATTGTTTCATGTGATGTAGACATTACAGAAGTCTCTTCAATGAACAATTATAATGGGGCATGATGTGGATATTTCCCTTAATGATATTTACTGGCTAGAAAGTAGTATGGTGCCAATGCCACATGCTTTTGTTTTTGTTGGTATTGTAGGGATACAAGAAATGGAAGGCAGTTCTAAGATTGGATGTGACATATGAATGTGATCTGAACATTAAACATGGTTTGTCTTGTGGCCTTGGCAGTGGTTTTCTCCCTGTCAGAATCTTGTTGGGGTTGTTATTTTTGTTTTGTTAAGAAAAGCTACATTATAGTTTTTTATGTGCTTCCTTTTTGATCAATATGCGATGATACCTGAACTATGAGATCCCAGTATCCACCGATGAATTTTGCACTTATGAAATATTGACTTACTGTGGTGACTTTTCTTATCCTCTGACATGGATCTGGTTTTAAAAAATATACTGCATGTATGTTTGCTGGCCAATCTTTCATTGATTTCAGTTTCGTAATGTCTCCTTTGGTGTTTGGTTGTAGTTTTTTTCTTTTAAATTTTGAGGTGGACCTCTGTCATTGTGAAGTTATCATCATAACCTATTACTTGTCCCTCAGATACGCCCATTGTTTGAGGTGCATGGAGATGTCATTGAAGTGGCTTTCATAAAGGATAGGAAAACTGGCGAGCAACAAGGTTTGCACTGATCCTTTTTAACTTTTCACTGTCATCTTTTGTCTGTTTTTTTCCAGGTTCCTGAGTGGTAACCAGAGAACAATATGGTCATCTCTCCTCTCAGTTTGGTTTTGGAACGGTTGCCTCTTCTTATTGGTTTGCTTGGCATTGTTTCCATTCTGCTTTTTCTCTACATCGAGAAGAAGAATACTTGAAGACCATCAATGGTTATTGACTTTAGCTTCAAATAAAATGACTCTCTAGTATCTGTTGGTGCAGCAGTGCATTTTATAAGCCATGTTGAGCAAGTCAGTAGGTGCAATTTTACTGTTTGTCATGGTGTGTGGTTGTCTGCCATTGGTGTATTGCAGTTGACGGAGATGCAATTATGCATCTGATACATGCTTTAGAAGTATGTCAGTTACTTAAAAACACTTAACACTTTTGAATATGATAAGGACAAACATTGACAAGAAAAATATTCTGTGCTTTGATTGGTTTTGAAGTTTTGCCCTTGCAGTTTATGTTGTTGGATGTTCCCAGATGATCTTTGAACCAAGTGATTAATATGGTCCAGTTGTGGTTATTACAATGGTTGTGTTTGAACCTGGATTCTTGGCTTGGTTGCATGTTGTTGTGCGAAAGCTTAAGCCATTCCCCTTCTTTTGGTAGCTGGACTTCTGATTTTTCATCAGTAGCATGAAGCATGGAAGCCAGTGGCTTACGTGTCATAATGTTGTCAGGCGTTGATACCACTGTGTATTATGTGAAGTCTCTTCCCTTCACCTTCCCATGGATGAATGTGAGTAATCATTGTTCTGTGGCTGTGACATTGTCAGCATCAGACAGTATGGGTGGATGATTGTATGTGCGTTTTGTGTTTTATTTTCTGCCTTGGATGTTAATGGACCTCTTATTTGAACGAGGTAGTTTTCTGAGATTGACATGCATGTCAGTTCTAAATGTATTCTAGTCTCTTTGTGACACCTGGATGGACTACGGTATACCTGCATTCACATTTAGTTCAGTGCCAAAAACAATTCCTGGAGGATGGGACTTCTTTTTGGCACGTCATTACGTATCTGTTTGAGCTAATGAAGCTGAAGTTTCAAATTTGATGTGTGATTTTTGTGCAAATGTCTTGTGTAATACGGCTGAGTGATACCTTTCAATGGACCATTCACTAAGCTGAACTGTTAGATCCTCATATATGTGGCTGTGGTGGTGTACATTTTGCTTCACTGTTGCACCACCTTGCGTACTTCTGGGTTCTGGCAGTGTTCCTTTGTGTGTCCTCTGTATTAAATTTGAGAGCTTTGTTGATGTTAGAAACCTTTGGATATTAAATGCAGAGAACAACCATTTGAGAGCTTCTGAGTTTTTGTGTTCTTGCATTGTTACTCGTATGGTGCGTACTGTCATGGTAAAAGTGGGTTCATTTTTGCTATGTGCATGTGGAAATTGCCACGAGTTCTGTTTATGTGCTATAATCAGGAATTTACAACCCCCCTTTCCTTCCTGGATATTGGTAATTTTTCTTTAATTGGTTGACAGCTGATTTGATTTATGCGTTAGCTGTTGAGATGTAAAAAAACTCAAAATCCATTATCATGGGATAAAATCAGCTTTCAATTTGTTCATAATGATTCTGAGAGCAATTCTGCACTTTTCAAGAGCAATTGTTGCTCTTTTGAACTCTAATTTTCTTGATTCCAGCTCCTGCAAGTCTGTGACATTCGTTAATGTGTCAATTTAGGTGGTACATTGTTACTTGGATTTTGTTGGTCATATTTTGACAATTGAGGCTTTTTGTCCAGTTCTGTGAATGGTATTTCTCTGGTTGTTTATTCTTGTGCTTTTTTGGTTTCCTCAGCCATGCCTATGGCCATATTGATTTGCTTGATGCATATCTTGACATTCTAATATCCCATAATGAAAAATATGGCTGCTTCACACAGTTTCAGAAACTGGATCCATCTATATTTACTGTTTAATCAGCTTATTAGCTGTACACAAAAAATGAAAAATATTAATTTGATTGAATATTTTTTTCTCATCTTGGCTTTGCATCTTTTTTTTTTATGGCAGCACATGATGTTTGATGTTTCACATCTTATGCTTCAATTGAACAGTGTACTAAGATTAATATCTGATAATCAAGGTGCTGTCTTTTGTCATCAGTGGGAAATAAACCAGCTTATTTCTTTATGCTTCTTCCTCTTATTATTCTCTTTTTAGTTTGCATGGATCTGCAATATACTCATAATTCTTATTGACTTATTCCATCTTTATTCTCTGATTCCTCCTATCGAGATATGAGAACAACACTCTTTTGTTTGTTTAATCTATTGGTCGATGTGCATTGTTGCTATATCACGCCAAGGTATATTCTTGTGGAGTAATGGATCCCTAGACACATGCTTTTGGTTTGCTTTGTTGTCACTAGTGAAACCTGCTCCTTGTCTAGATTGGTACAGCTTACATTCAGATATTGATTGGTATATTGCACAACATAGTTTGGCAGCAAGTTTGTCTATAAGGTTTCATTAACTTGAAAGAACTTTCTGTTGTTGTTAATGTTGTGTGGATCTGGAAACCCTTCTTTCAGTTTGGAACAAGTTATTATCATCTCTCCAAGTGTTAGTTCTGCGGGAATTAGAATGATGCCTTGGTTCTAATGGTTCCTTTGTTCTTTGCGTAAATATCATTAAATTTGGTAGTTGTGCTTGAATGTAAAAAGAAGATCTGCAGGCAAATTTTTGCAGTTTTGGATTTTGAAACCTAGGAGTCACACAGTGACAATGTTTTCCTTTATATTTAGCAAGCATACTTCATTTATTTGATCTCATTCTTTCCAGCAGCAGAAAACTACAATTGTATGTAAAGGTGGTGGACTCGCATTTTAATTTATTACTTCCCTATGAGCATTACTTTGATCTCTGTTGCTTTTTCCCTTTGCTTCACTGCACCTGAGCTTTGTGACTTCGGTTTGTAGGAAACAACTTCCTTCAGTGGTAGGGAGTATATTTGAACTTCAAATCCTGAGATGGCTTGAGTATTGGATACTTGGTTACCTATTTATTATTATTAATATGTACAATTTCCTCAGGATCAGTTAACAAGAATATGCAAGAAGTCATAAATTTCTCTATCTCTCGCTGATATTAATTGATCAGTTAACAAGAAGTCATATACTTGCACATTGCCATCAGAAATTGTTTCTTTTCGATGTATCTTCCGCTAGTACCCCTTTTTGGGCTATCAAATTTTTTCTACTGCAAAAATTTGAGTGGTTTTCTTTGCTAAGAGAATTGCCAGTTGTTGACTGAATTTTGTTTACTGTTAATCCAAGATGCTTTTAATATTTTTGGTGGCATAGTGCTGTCTGTTTCACTGTGGCTGTAATGATTTTCTTGATTTTAATCAAGTTGTCCATGCATGCCTTTTCCATGTTCAGAATTGAGTTTATAATGCTATTCGAGAGTTACATTATTTAGATTTGGTTCACTGGAGAACCAAAGTTACTAGTTGCTGAATGATATCAGACCTGTGCTGTTGATATTGATAATTATCTGTGTAATGTATCTTAGTTGTCAACATGTTTCATGGAATGTTAAACATCTACATGGAACTGAAACATTGTTTTTTGAGCTCAGATTTCAAAAAATTCTTTACTCTTTTATCAGCTGCTTTTGCAAAAGAGTGCAATAAAAGAGGTTTTGATAATTCAGATTATCCAATTACTGTTTTATCAGACAGCAGTTTTACATTGTGTGTCCTTGTCTTATGTGTATAATGCTGGGGCCTGAGCTTGTTGCAGAAGCTCGTTATTTGATTTGGTTAGTTTTATTTATATCATGTAGATATGATGATCTCTACGTTCAGCATCAATCTTTTCCTAATGGATGTTGGCACATCAAGTCATAGCTTTGTGAAGCTTGGTTAAAAAATCAGATGTGGTGTTCAAAATCTAATTTTACTGAGGATATTCCTTAGTGCTTGTGCAATTTGTTTGAGACATGGAATCTATATTAATTGCATTGCTGGGCTTGCTGATCTTCCTATTATCTTTTTGTTCTGGTGCTTGGGAACTGTACAGATTGTATTCTCAAGACAAATTTGTGCATATTGTTTGAAATATGGACTTTACACTAATTTCATTACTGAACTTGCTGATGTTCTTATTCTTCTGGTGCTGGGCGTTGCTTGGTGAATATATGTATGCATAATGTCATATTGTTTGTAAAGCAATTTGACAATAAGTGTAAGTTCATTGAAATTATTCTCGGAAGTGGGGAGAACAAAGATTGTATTATTGTTCCTTGACAAAAAAGGCTGAATGCATGCATGCATTTGGTGAAGTTGATATATATATATATATACACACACACACACACACACACACATACTGTTTCTTCCAGAATGATCTTAATTCTTGAACCCATTCTTTGATTTGTTTGGTAGTCATCAAGTGCCCAAGGTTTCAAGGGGTTCCAGCATTTTGTGTGGTTGGACTTATATTTTCATATGTGAAATTGTATTTTTGCATATAGTTTCAATACATGTGAGAGTTTTAGACATCACGGCAATATTAGAAAATTTTTTCAACGCTCAAGTGTCTTGAAATGTTTGGGTGTCTAATTATCTGATATCGCAAAAGAATATCTGAAATTGGAGCTCGGGATAACTTTGCTTTAATATATTTTGACTGTTCATCTCGTTCCTCATCAAGCATTACTGTAGCTTTTGTTCCTTCAAGTCAAGATGCAGTGTCTGCTTTACTTACTAAGCTCTTCTGCCTCTTTGACATGTTTTTTCGCCTGTGTCCATATGTTGTCAAAGAAGAACACCATAAGGACTTTTCTATTTTCATTAGAACAAGTGTATACTCATCTAAAATTTGACATTTTTAATGTTAGAGCATGATAATAAGATGATAGAATGTCCTCTGGAAACTGTCCTTTGTCAGTCATGCTTTTTTATTAGGATACTTTGACATTTGAATTTTACTTTAAAACACAATCATACATGTTTATAAGCATAACATGTCAGCCTTCCACAATTTTTTGAATGTTTCAGTGTCAAAATCCTGGAAGTGATATTGGTTGTGTTTTTTGCTTCTTGATAATATTTCTGCAAGAGTCTCCTTGGGCAGGACATCTTGTGTGAGACTTATGTTGGTGCACTTTGGTTTGCATTGTGTCTTGATAGTTGAGACTCATGACCAGCTTTTAAACTTGGATCGTGTGTGTGTGTCCCATGAAGAGGCAAAATAAAGTGTTTGCCTGGATATGATTTATAATTATAGACCATGACTAAAGCAATTTGTTTGCATTCACAATATTGTTCGTATCATGTTTGTAAATTATAATGTATTATTATTTTTCATTATAAGTTATTTGCAGAGGCATGCCATTTGTCTAGAATATTTTCTTGTTATAAAGGGTTTCATCTTGTCAAATCAGAAATTGGCTCACTTCAAAATAGTAGATGCATTAGAACTTTTGGCATACCTGTACCAAATACATCTGGATAATCATAGTAATTGGGTAACTTACGAAAAGTGTTCTAAGTGCCTTTTCATCAAACAATTATTTCAAAGTGCTTTATATTCAAACAATTTTGTAAAATTATATATCTTTGGGTCTTCCTGCCTCCTGGACACCCTTGTAGATTACTTTGGTTTCTTCATTCTCATGTTAATCTTTTGATGATGGATAGTTAGGGATTTGTTATTTGGAATTTTCTTGGTCTTGATTATTGGATTTGTTTTAAATGTTGACATTTACTTCTTTTTTTTTATAAATTCTGGTCATTTTTAATACATCCTTGCTTTTTCTATTGCAACTTTCATATTCTCTGTTAGTTCAAGTGCTATGAAGATTTGTGGCATAAATGGGTTATGCATTTGGCATGTATATTATCTTATTTTTATTGAATATCTATGCCATTTTATCTTTTTGTTTTGGTGATTTGCTATGTCATATTATCTGTATGCACCATTATGTCATACTATATTGCTATCTATGCTCCAGAACTTTTAGATTTTGTTGATTTCCACATTATTCTTTTGTTAGTAAATTACACTATGAAAAAATCCGTGCTTAACACCTTTTGTCTTGTTTGTCCCTGCTGATACTCTGAACTCCTTGCATGTTCTAGTTGCATCCCTGCAATTGCATCATCCTTTTAAAGGTTTCTTTTATTTTTCTAACGATGTCTAGAATATGTGTTAACATTTTCTAACATATGAAAGAAGGGACTTTCTGGTCCTTTGACCATTTGTTTTGGGCTAATTAATGTATAGTGATAAACTTTCAGTTTTTTTTGGCCATGTCATGCATGTATCATTTACATTATTTACATTAATAATTATTGTTATCTAGCTGGGTCAAGAAACATAACCTTTCCTTACAGGTTGTTGTTTCGTCAAGTATGCAACTTCTGACGAGGCTGACAGAGCCATCAGGGCTTTGCACAATCAGTATACGTTGCCTGGGGTGGGTACTATTCCAATTTGTTGTGTGCCTTTGATGATGTGTTTTTCTTGGCTACAAAGCCGATGCACTTTTGAAGCAATTTTGTTGTTTATACTTTATAGTATAACTTGATTGATTACATCTATGGTTTTCTCAGGGCTCGGGACCTATTCAAGTAAGATATGCTGATGGAGATCGGAATCACCATGGTACCATCTAATGATGATCATATCACATATAAGAATTCTCAAAACATTTAAAATGATGTGTTTTTCTTCTCTCTCCAGAAAAGACATCTTTCTTAGCTCATAACAACATTATATTCTGTGTTCAGTATCTTAATATACATATCATTTGTGTTCAGTATCTTAATATAAATCTTAAGTTCATTTGTTAACCTGAGTATCTTTCTGTAACTTATTTGATATTCTCTTAGGTGTACCCCATGGTCAAAGCCATTTTATAAAATAATCTGTAGCAATCTTAGTATGAGTATTTGTTTCATTTTTTTTAAATAGTTTTTTTGGATATTTTTTTATTGTTGTTACTTGTACTCTAGTTTACAATTTTTGCAGTTTTATCATCTTTATTTTTGACCTGTTTCTTTATAGTGCTCTCTTATATCTTTCTCATCTATATTTGGCTGTTATTTTATTTATTAAATTTTTTGGTTATGATAGGTGTTGTATATTGATCTAACCTATGTGTTACTTCAACTTGTGGTTTATAGCTTTATGTGCATCATATATCTTTTTCAATTTTTGGTCTGTATTATCTCAGTTTAATGATTTTTGCATCATATACTTCTATGTTTAAATTTTAATTTGACAGCTGTCTTAAACTCCAAGCATTTATGTTTTTTTCAGTCTATTTAAGCATCTTTTTGGGGAAAGTACCGTATTGTGTTATTCTAAGAATTCCATTTCAATTCAAATCTCACAAACTTTGTGCCCCTTCTGGGTATGATTTTTTGATTCTGCATCTGTCTTACCCTCTTCTCTGATAGAGAAGGCTGAAAAGAGCTGTTGAGTGATTGAAGTTTTCACAACTTAGACTTTACCAAGTCTGTTTGAGATGAAAGTTGTGTCAACTAAACAGAAAAATACATTAGTAAGTGCTTCTGTGCATGTATAAGCTTAGGTCCAAGAGACCAATACAAGACAGTTTTGAGGTGCTTCAGAATTATTGTCTACAATTTTGACATTTTCCTACATATACGTATGGGATTCAATGTTTGGATTTTGCTTTACTTTTGTCATAAAAATGTATTCTGTGAATGACATCTGGCAAGGAACTATTTAAAAGTTGGAACTAAGGCCATACATGAGTGTGTACCAAGTTTGGAAGTGTTTGTTTTGCCTTTTCTGATTCTACAAAATTTGTCTTAGGTGCTGCTGAAGACAAACTGTTTGTCGCATCACTTAACAAGCTAGCCAATGCAAAGGAGATTGAGGAAGTAAGTTTCTATAATATCTTTTCGTCAAGGAAGTAACTTCTATGCTTCCACTAGTTCTAATGAAACTAAATGCTTTACTAATATCAGTATTTGATAACCAGATGACGTCTGAAAGAATATACCAAAATTGAATACAAATGTTAAAACATTTTCTGATTGGAAGCAACTTTACTGGTTCTTCCTAATTAGTGAGATCTCTTAGTTTTCGTGTTATTTGTAAAAGTCTGGTATTTGTGTGGCAGATATTTTCTCCATATGGGCGAGTGGAAGATGTCTACTTAATGAGAGATTCATCAGGGCAAAGTCGTGGTAGGTCGATGCACATAATGTGGAAGTTTCATTTAATGCCTGTTTCCTTTTGTGTTTATTTATAACATATTTTCAATATGAGTTGTGAAGGATGTGGCTTTGTAAAATTCTCAACTAGAGAGATGGCATCAGCAGCTTTGAATGCTCTTAATGGAATTTATGTGATGAGTGTAAGTTGTTTAGTTAGATAACATTTTCATATGTTCAACTTACTGATCAAGTTCCTTTCTTCCATCTGCTATTAGGGATGTGATCAACCGTTAGTTGTTCGATTTGCTGATCCTAAGCGGCCAAGGCCAGGAGACCAGAGGTTTTTGATGAAAACTATACCCTTCTTGTCAAGAGCTTAGAGGAGCAGTTTCAGTCATCAAGCATTCTTTTTTTTTTCTTTTTTTATATTATGCTTATTGTAATACTTTGTCGTGTAACTTTCCTGTTACAGGAGTGGACCAGCATTTGGTGGTCCTGGTTTCAGTCCTCGATCTGAAGCAGCATTAGTCATCAGGTTTGGTTATCTACTGGAGGAAATGCTGTGTTAGAGATTTTGAGAAAATTAAATGGTTGACATATTACGATATTAGTGTCTTGTAATCTTTGGGACATTTGGATGCACGTCCTTTTACTGCATATACCAATGTACCAAATCTGCTCTCTGGCATGTGCTGCCCAGGGTGTTATGTGCATGGTGCATGTTGCCGTGCCTGACGTGCTTGCATTGACATGCTCTTGCATAGCTCTAAGCCAGTGGTTGGTTTACACGGACGGTGATGAAATTAAAAATGTTGATAATAAAAACAAAAGCGGTGCAAATATTTTAAACGGAGCCTTTTTCAATTGTGGCTCATTGCACACATATTGATAGGCAGTCCTTCACTTGATGGCTTTAAGATGTGCAGGAGCTAAAGGCCTAGAATTGTATGAGTGGTCCACATCTTGTGAGTGGCTATTTTAATTATTTATTCATAAATTTTAGTTTTTATAAAAGGAAAAATTTATAAGATAATTGTTTGACCAGTAATGTTCTATGGATTTGGTTAAGAAAATATACAAAAAGTTTCTTGCTAAGATGAGAATGTCGAGGTGAATGCGTGGAGTTACTAGGAAAGATAGGAAAATAAATATTTTTATTTATGAACAAGTAGGTATCATTTTGCTAGAGGATAAAATGAGAGAGAATCATTTAGAATGGTATGATAGTATGGATATGTGCTCAAGGGATTTATAAATGTGGTAGTAAGAATCATTTTGATTGAAAAATATATTCTTTTCTTGACATTTTCTTTTTCTAATGCCAAATGCTTTTGGTTACAGGCCAACAGCTAACCTGGATGAGCCAAGGAATGGGCGTAAATCATCTGATGCTTGGCATCCAATGAATCCCGAGTCATTCGGATCGTCTTCCCACTCTAATGGAACAACCTCAACGCTTCCAGTGCCACCTTCATCGCAACAGGTGCTGATTCATCTTTCTGTTTTTTGTCTGATTGTCTGAGCTTGATTAGTCCAATTTTAATACAACAAACTAAACAATAATATTAATACTTTTAGCTTACTAGTTGTTTCATTATGTAGGGATTCAATCCTTCGATGGCATCACTCCCTTCCTTTGTTGGTCAGCAAGTATCACAGTTGGAGAAGCCACTGATGCCCCCTCAAAACTTCCCTCCACATTTAAAACTGAATACCCAACAGCCTCCAGTTTCCCACCCCCATGCTCTAAATTTGCAATCGCCTCTGCAACATTTTGGCCAGCTTCAACTTCCTCAATCTGGAGGTCAAAACATACCATCCCAACAGTTACCTGGACTGGGTGGACAAGCATCCTTGCAGCCTTTAGCCCAGCAAAGTGCCTCTTCCATGGCATTGCAGGCTCCTTTAAGCCTGCAACAACAAGCTATGCCTGCCGCCAATCTTCCACAGTTTGCCACATCTAATGTCACACAGCAGCTTCTTCAGCAGCCTATCCAACAGTTTCCAGCACAACTACCCCAGATGCTGCTTCAGCAGCAAGCCCAAGCTTTACAATCTAGCTTTCAATCATCCCAACAGGCAATTCTCCAACTGCAACAGCAGCTGCAACAAATGCAACAACAGCAGCATGTTTCTGAGTCTACTAAACTGCAGGTTAAGCCAATTGAAAATATTCATAAAGTGTCTGCCATTTTTTAGTCATTGGGAACTGAATTTCCACCTTAAATTTTTGGTAGGTTCTTTCATGAACCATAATGTCATGTAGCTGCTTCAAAGCTTCTCTTGCTGTCAAATCCTTCTTTCTGCATCAATGTTGTTGACTTGTTCATTTAAAAGTTTTATTGCATAAAATGTGTTCTGCAGTCTGCATGGACTGGACCACAGTCGTCATCCATCCCTCCTACAACATCTTCCAGCACACCTGCTTCAGTTGTGCCGACAACCACTGCAACTCTTCCAAATTCAGTAAATACGTCTCCTGCAGTTCCGATGACCTGCAACTGGACAGAGCATACCTCTCCTGATGGATTTAAGTACTACTATAACAGTGCTACTCAAGAGAGTAAGGTGGGAATTGCTGAATGATATTGCTGTTAACTCAATATCCTGGTTTTTGGTTCCTTAATCTTCAAATGACCAAATTGTTATTGTTCCAGTGGGAGAAGCCTGAAGAATTTACACTATTTGAGCAGCAGCAACAACATCAGAAATTGCTCTTATTGCAGCAGCAACAACAAAAACTTTCTTTCCAACAGCTTCCATCACCATCTGATACTCAATCACACACACAGATTCAACCAACCCAGCAAGTTCTGTCGACACAGCAAATGCAACCTCAACTGATGAGGCAACAATCACAAATGCAACCTCTTCAACCTTTACAACTGGTAGTGATTTTTTATTTTCTTTACATCTAGATCTTTTTTCTTCCAAAGATTTACACCTTTCCTTTGCTATTTTAGTATCAAGCTTCTGGTGGAACCCTACAACAAAATGTGCAAGTAAGTTCTGCATCATAAGTGATTTGGATGTTAATATTATATGGTTACTCTTTGAGACTATTGTAGTGGCATGATTGCCAAGTACACCTTGAAAAGTATGAATGAAAAATATAATAATATTATTTCAGAAAAGTGTCTAGTCTTCATACTAGAGGTAACTTGAGCATCATGTACTGTTTCACAGGAAAAAAAGAATTTCATGCAACTGTCCTATCTTCACCATCTCCTGTTGGATCTTATATAGATAGATGTTTTCTGGTGGGTCTACGGGCTACTTAGTATATATGTGCAAAGGGTAACATGAAAAATAAAGCGTCACAGGAGAAGAATTGTGGTTGAGTTTTGAGAAAAAAAATATGTCCTCAAAAGCATTCTATTCTGACAAAGGATAAGATGTGGAATCAGCAAGCAGATACATGTGTGATATGTTGAATGTTTCTTTTTTTCGAAAGCAATATGTTCAATGTTGAACCTGCTAAAAAAAGAGAACAAGGCCACTTGAACTGTACGAAATTGGTTTTGTTCACTTACACATAGGTGTAAATCTATTAGGGCTTAGGGTTTCTTAACTGAATTATCAAAGGGCTTCCATGGAGGAAATTGGTACAGCTGTGATGCTTCATCTCCTCCAGATAATAGTTTGGGTAGGAAGCCACTCGAGGTGAGGAATGGAAAGCTGGAACACATGTTTGCATGTTTTTCTTTCTTCCTTCTGGCTGCATACAACACAGCATGAACTGTATTGGCTGTTGCTTAGTGTACCTTTGTCATTGGTGCCTAAATCCAGCACACTGTGGACAACCTTCAAATTCACTTAAAATATGTGGAGCACATTATCTGGTCAAACTCTTTGTGAGGATGCTTATTATATCTCTTGAGAGGACTGCTAACTATGCAACATGTTGTTACATTCTTAGCTAGAATTGCTTAAGTCATGAGGTACCTGAGCGACTAAAGGGTAAGCTTGCGGTCAATTTAGTATCCACAAAGAAAGAAAATAGTTAGTTGAAGAAGTAAGCGATGGGCAAGGTGTGTTGTCGCCCTGCAATATACCTATAGAGCTTTGTATTTGGCTATATATTCCTTGAGATGTTTAATTATTGCATTTTTTTCCTTGGTTATGAAGCAAGAAAATTTTAAAGGTAGGATTGTTCATATGTTTATCATTAGAAGGGCTTTTATTTAGTTTCAGCACATATATGTACATAAAGATGTAAACATATGCATGCATGTACATATACATGCATGAGTGTGTGATTGCCTGCTTGCTTGCATGGAATTTTCTAGATATGGATATATGCAATTATGGAGCTTCCGTATGGCATATAGGTTGCAGTTAAATGACCAGAATCATAGTTATAACCTGAGAAAATGAGCGATTATTTATGTCTCCCTCCAGAGCTCATTATTTTGTGTCATCTGCCTGTGGTATTTTCTTGTGTGATTAGATAGATGGTAGTTTGTGTTACTACAGGAAGATTTTGATCATAGGAAGCAAGCAATTTTTGTGAAGGAAAATAGTGTGTAACTGTGTATTCAGTATAACTATTTAGTTGACCAATGCCACAGTAAAAAGACCAAAGGCATACCTGCTGCATCAAGCTCCCTCCGGCGGGGTCTGAGGAGGTCAATATATGCAGTCTTACCTCTATAAATAGAGAGGCTGGTACACATGAAACTTGACAGGAACAAGAAAGTTAACATTGACATGATCTTTTTAAGTGGAACAAGTTACATGTTTAGGTTTTCTACCAATCATTACAATGTGTGAGAACCTTGTTAGACTGTTTGAGAATTTGTAATGTCTGGGTCTATGTTGAACAACCGTGAAAATGAATCAGAAGATTAGAAATAATAAATGAAGATGTTCCAAAAAACACTAATGAAAAAACGTATAACTTCAAAAGCATCTTCGAGAAGTAAGGATTGAAGCTAACAAAAGCAAACTTCTATATCTTAGACAATACAACAACAAGCTGTAGTTCCCAACTATGTGGATTTAGCTACATGGATACATTTTAGCATTTGAGCTCTATTCAATGCATTATCACTAGCCAAACTATTTGTTGAACTCATCAGAACCTTTGAGTTCTCAGTAAAATCTCGTTTGGACTTCCTCTATCTTTCCAATCACTTCTAGTATGAATTATTTCACCCATCTTGACCATGGCGGTCATCGGTATTCTTTCAACATATTCAACCATTTAAAGAGTCATTTCTTAATTGTCTATCTCTTGCTATCCCCTTGAATTGATCATGAACACAAAATATTTCCTATTTTATCTTTTAATAACAATACTTTTTGACATCATCATAACAGTAATATTAACTTTTAAATATGTTGTTTCCTAACTACTTAACATTCTATCCTTGTGACAGTCTTATAAAATGTTGCTTTTTAGCTATGGTTACATGATGAGATAATATTTTACAAGCTGTAGAACTTCAACTATCCTCTTCCTTGTATTGTTGGATTTTTTTATCTTGAATTTTATGTAATATGTATATTACATTATAACTGGACAACTTGTTTGAAGGGAATGAATTGAGTTCTTTTTGTCTAGGAGAAGCTCAGGGAGCTTGTTACTAATGTTGCCTTGATTTCTGTTGTTCACTGTGTGTCCATTGAGACATTGCATGAAGAGGACAAGATTTAGAGTTTATATAAGATTCATAAATGTAGAGATGACTTTTATTAGGAGAGAATTTGCTAGATCATGATATCAACAATAGTCCTGTTGGCTTTAATTTTTAGCTACTTGCATGGCTATTCTGCCGTCAATGAAGCAAGAGGCGTCTAACTTGGAGATGATAGTTTGGCTTACCTTTGTAAGTATTCTCTTTTTAATAGGATCTGAGTTATGCACAACTAAAGGCTGCTGGTTCTGTTATTGATCCTGCTAAAGTGCAACAGGTATTGACTTTTTTCATCCATGCTTGCAGTCCCAGCTTTTGGTTCTAAATTTCATTTTATTGTTGTGCTTATACATTTTCATTTAGGGGATTTCAGCAGCACAAGAGTGGGCTCTGAAGAACAAACCTGCAGGTTCTCTGGAGATACTCACCCTTCTTATACATTATATTGCTCCCTTAAGTTTTATCTCTGTAGTTTTTTAAATATGAGATTTTGTTTGTTCTATATCTTGGCGTTTGATACTATGTTAAATGAATGATCCTGTCCCATTTTCTAAGCTTGCACTTTGACATGCTTCAGTGCTTTCTTTGTCTTCTCATGAGGCGGTCATTTACAATATCACCATTTTTTTACCTAGGAATACATTATTAGAAAATCCCTCTCTCTCTATCTTTCCCTTTTTCTGTCTCAAATATGATTAAATGGTTTATTCTTAAATGTTTTGAGTACTTTTGTCCTTGTACCCTGAAGCTTTTGCCTCAACTTCCACATTTGAGCTGAGATGAGCTGCATGTGGCTGTGTTTTTCATATCCTGAATATATATTGATTATCCATTTTTCTATTTTTGTAAATCACTGTGCTCACGGAGCCTTAAATTGATGTCAGTATCATATGCACAATGCAGTTTCTTTGTATCTCCTGTACTAAAGACAGACATACACACATAATATACTGATGACATCTTGTCATCAGTATATTATGCTTTTGTCATAACGATGTTAAGAGGTGAAAGGTGAATCATCTTATCACGGTAGACTTCACTAAAATTGGTAAGAAGAAATCTTATAGCGTTTGAATTTTGGAATGGCACTTCTATAGAATTAAATAACCAGAACACCCTTAGCTGATCTTAAATAGTTTGGAATTTTGGGGTTGAGAGATTATCGGTTGCTCCTTTCTGTTTGTTCAAGTCGATACCTTTCTGTTTGTTCATTGCAGTTGTTTTCTGTCTCGTCTGATAGATGTTTTGTCTTCAGGTTCTTGATGCAGTGCTCATCAGGTGACGCAGCAGAGTGTGCCATTACCCCCAAGTGAAGTGTTTCAGAGCAAGTATTGGGATGAAGCCAGCGATGGCTCCCCGAGCTGTTTGATGTTTATTTCTACTTTCCAAAACCGGTACTTAGCATTATCATTCAGCAGAAAAAGATAAATGTTTCAGTGTACATCCAATTTTTCTGGCTACGGTGTGGGTTAATTGACGTAGTGTAACATATCGCCCAAGATCTTCTTGTTCATGATTTAGTTGCTTGTCATTCAAGTTTATGGAGAGACATGAACACACATCTCTTTATAGTTTGGTTATGACTGTTGTTGGCTTTGAGATGCATTGGTGTAGGATTTTTTTCGGTATTTGTCGACATGCACAAGCAACTTACATTTGTTCCGTGTAATAGAAGAGAGACATGGGAGTGAAGCGTTCGTCGCTAAGACGACATGGAGCGACTGATTGACTGACTGATCCATTTGAACGTTGTTTCGGCGACATGGATTGGATAACGAGTGACTGATCCAATCCAACGTTGAAACGACGCTCACTAAACTGCCTACACACCTCTTGAAGCTTCATTCAAGAGAACAAATGTTGGGCGAGTACGCAAGTTCTAGTTAAGTGGTATCAGAAATGTACAGAACATGTTCCCTGTTATGTTACACTTCACAAAACAAGTCAACAAAGAACATGTTCCCTGTGATGTTAAGAAATCAAAGAGTCACGTCCATATACGGTCCTCTTACAACCCAGATATTAATGAATAGGTAATTTGCAGTGTGTGCCTCCGTTCAAATCCTGCAACACCGATTGCAATAAACCACAAGGACACACACACACAGCAGAAAACGGCCACCTTTTGCCCAATATCCAACTACCAATGCACCAAGTCTTCTCATAAAACCAATGAATAGGTAATCGATCATGTTTGATCTACAAGACTCCACTGTATTATTTTGGAAAATGCTTCTCTCTTGCCTCAAAATTCATTAGCATAACGATTTGAGGGGGTTAAAGAAAATATATGTACAATTATACCATACAAATAGGAAAGGGATCAAAACGATTCTACCGGCATCACCTCTAAAGCTTGGCCATTACGGTCCCTCTTGTTTTACAAGTCGATAGATGTAGACTCCTTTTTTTCATCGATCGAAGCTTCGGTTCCCTTTCTCTGTATCAGGGCATTGACCAATGAAAAGATTGCAATTAGTGCTATCTCAACATGTTCTGAGGTGCTAGTCTTTATGCTAATTTGACCTAATCTTCGGCTATTCAGATTGGCATTTACTGACATCTTTACTGTGCGACCAGCCCTGAAATCAGTCTGAATACTCCCACCCAGAACCATCTCTTTGTCATAGGAAAGGATGGTGGTCGCAAGGGTCAACTTATCATCTCTGATGGGGTAGTCTTTCCCCCTCAAGGTAGCTTCAATACTACCACCAGATGCCACTTGGCCACAGCCCCTGATCTGTCCTGCGTTCAATGTCAACTTAGCTCTCCTCCCGATGTTAATAGAATCCTCTAGCTTGGCTCCAACAAAATACATATTCCCGTATTTAGTCACCGAAATACCACCTCCAGTCGTGTTACACTTGAAGTTACAAAACTTGGCATCCCCATGAACAGTACAGACCAAATCCTTAGCAGCAGTTTGGATGTCCACCTCTGCAAGCAAAGAGTGGTGTCTTGGATCGGAGTACCTCGCGGTGCATTCGGATTGGATATTGAAATCTTCTTTATCCTTCCTCATTTGCCCAACAACAGAGGCTTGGAAGTTTTTTCTTATATCTAGAGAACTCTCCAGATTGATGCCATCAAACGCAACATCATGATCCCAGCCTTGGGGATCTAAAACTGGTCTCACAAGCCACTGATCATTACCTTGCAGGCTGCGGTACCTATAAGCAGGATTATCAGACTCAAAACTTAGTGGGATAGCCATATCTGACACTTCAGAAACCTCTTGGGAATCACTATTTTCATAGTTATCATTCCTTACATATGTATCATCCTGATGAAGCATCCTTTCTCTTTGCCTCCTTAGCTCTTCCTTCCACTGCTTCTTCAAATACAAGGTCTCACGATAATCCAACTCATCAAGGTAAGCATTTCTCTGAGCTTTGGACAATGTTTTGAACTGGGTTCTTGTTAATATACGAATAGGAGGTAACTGGTCATAATCATCCTCATCATTGTCATTGTCTAGAAGCTCATACACATCATCTTGATCACCAAAGCTCTTACCATTAGGTAAAGAACGAGGCCGAAGAATAGATGAAAGGAGATGCGGCAGTGAGGGTAGTCGGCTGTTCTTTGGTATTAGTTGAAAGCTCTCCTGAAACTTCAGAAGTACATTTGCATCTGCCAACACCTTGGTCGCTGCACATAACAGCAAGAACTGAGACAACCACACCTGGCCATTTGGTAGCACCTTTTCACCTTTATTATTAGTTCTGCACATTGGATGATTCTCTACGAGAATGACAGGAGTTTCAAACTGTGCATTTGAGACTGTCTGGCGTATATAATTGCGCACGATTGTTGTGCACTGATGCACAAAGGCATCATAAGCCACAGAATACCCATCAGATCCTTCAGGAGGATGTGATGAGGCGTGGGTCATGACAAGAATAGTGTTAAACCAGATCGAAGAACCAAAAACATCATTTATGAGTTTCAGCAGTGGCTGATCACTATAACCCCTGTTGATGGCATCAAGCCGCTCAAAGTACAAAACCACATCTGGTGGAGATTTTCTAATGAACCTTTTGATGGAAAGCATCAATCTCCTGTTGTGACGTGCGTTACCATAAGAGGCAGAAAGACCAGGTGTATCAATTACCGTAACTCGAATGCCCTTGATAGTCCCAACAACTTCATGGATACGATCAGTGCTTGGATCAAATGCATTGGTTGCCACCATCGGCTGCTCAAAAATTGAGTTTATGGTTGAACTTTTACCTACACCTGTTTTCCCCAAAACGAGAATCCTGAGAGACAAATCCAGATTGGGACTACCAGTAGACTCTAGCTCTGTTGCTATTCCTCTAGCTGTGTTGACCTTGAGAACAGGTCTCTTTACATCTGATTCACCAGCTCTAATCAAGCTAGCAAGTTGCAATCTATATAAAACTTGTGACACTACAAGGTTTTCTGGTGTCAGTCCTATCCGATGAATGAGACGCAAGAATTTGATCTGAAGTTCCTCAACTTTGGTCAATGGATCTGCCTTCCTGTGACCAAGATGAGAAGACATAGCAGTAATAAGATGTGGGCTAGTTGGAACTTCAGTTATTTGAGTATCATTGGATTGAGAATCACTAACTGATACGGTCCCAATGCTTGCTGCGTCTTCTGTCCAAACAAAAGAAAAAAAAAAACCAACCCTTCCAATATAAGATCAAATAATATGATACTGTTGAACCGCAAGAATAGCTAAAATATCCATTGAAGAAAATAGTTAATGCTACTGGGAGATAAAAGCACACAGCAATATAGTATTAACATTAACAAGAAGTGGGATCTTGGACAAGTTACTAATTTTTCAAGCTCAATGACCATTGAGGCATTGATTCAACTACGATGGTCCACTTGGTGATCCAACTAAGAATTTCACATATGTGCAGAGGCAATTAAAACGCTCTGCTCTGAGGACTTTCCAAATTTAGCAATTATGGGATCATGCAGATGACTGATTATGACCAACAACAAAAATGAAAATATACCCAAGAATTTACTTGCCTATCACATAATCACAGACAACTTTCTAGGAAAAACATGCACTAGGTTTCAAAATGTTCTCACACCTCAAAAGGGTGAAAAAGGTAGAGATAAGTCTACCTCAAAATAGGTACCTGATACGGTAGGTGACTCATGCGATCGATCCCAAAACACACATAACAAAGTTGACATTTGCAGATTTACCCTCAGAAAACTTCACTTAAAACTGCATGTGTCCTTAGAAAGAACAATTATGTCTGCCCTTCTCAGGTTATATATGGTAGCATCTAGCAATTCAAGATAAAAAGATATACCCTTGAGAAGGGTATAACTAACTACCAAAGCATGTAAGAAAACACTTCAAGAGCACAAAACCATCATACTAAGCTAACAATAGTGAAACCTTTACATTGAGCTGAGGACCTCGGTCCGAAATTAAATGTACAATATATAAAAATATGTCTATGGAATCTCATGTTCTATACGGGTTTTTGTGACTTTTGCAGGTTTATGCATGCCTTGTATAATGTCTTACAATGCTCAACGATATAATATAATCTTGCTTCAAATATATCATGAAGATGCAAACTCTCCATTTTTAATGTTTGAAATAAAGTTCATCACACCAAAAATACTGTTACAAGTATAATAAATTTAAAGCCACCAGGGATGGTTAAAAGATTAGTTGAATACTCATTTAAGAAAAAAGCTAACATTTCTGGGACATGAAAACACGCAGCAATACAAGATCAACAGTAGCAGAATTTAATCTTGAACAAGGTTATCACAATTTTCAAGGTTGATAACCAGTGATTCAACTAAGATACTTCACATACGCACAAAGACAATTCTTTTTCATAAGAGAGCAATAGTTTTGCTTGCTTTGCTACAGAGAAAAATTATGGTGTCTGAGAACCACAGTTGAAAGAATAAAACCTGGTTTACTCCTAATTCTGACCACAAAAAGCTCCACTTAGTTACCAGATAGCAACAGATGAGATAAACACTACTGCAACGTCTAGTGCAAACAGTCTATTATATGACAGAGCATGGAACCTTGTCAAATTTCATGAGCATGGATGTATTTGTTGTATGTAAGAAGTCTATTTAGGAATTTTGCACATAAAACACAGTATAGTACAGGTAGAGAGGAAAAGCGAGAAAAAGAGCAATGCAATTATGTCCTAGGCCTCCAAACTAATTGACTATTATCAGATTCCATCAATCTGGTCAGATGCATCCAGTTATGCGTCATGATAAACCAAAGGGAGATTATACCATTTATAACTGTTTATCGAACTTAGGATTTCTAGAGCGAGACCTACTCACTTGGCTTATTATTTCATCTGGTGTGTGAGCAACAATTAGATCTTTTCAAAATATTATTCCACAAACAAAACTAAGTCCAATTCCTTATACATGCAGAAATCCAAATCAAGCAAAGAAAGAATATGAACCGTAATAGTCTACAAAAAGAAAATAATGCTTAGAAAACACAAAAAGCTGGTTGAGTTCAATGATTTTATTGATACCTGGATGAACATGTTCTTCACTTGTCGAGTCCTCGTCGGAGAATTGGAAAGGTCTTGCGGAAAGCAATTTGTTGGAAATGAGTTGGCATGAAACCCATTTCCTAAAATTCATCATCCTTTATGCAAAATAGACATTAGTTAAACCAGTGAATATGACATATAGCAATTAAATTACTGTTATACCATACCGACAGAAGGGTAACAACATTGCACCTAAAGAGGGGAGACTTTTAACTCGAAATATTAACACATTTATTATAGTTCATTGTTTAGCCTCAGGGTGTGACTGATTTTCCTCTTTTTTCTCCACTTAAATAAGTATTACTAACTTATGAAGACCATTTGATATGAAACAAAAAGAAGGTACCAGAATATACAGGAACACGCTGTTGACTTCTTATCACTTAAAGCATTACCTAGTAGCTGTGTAGTTAAGTCCACAAACATACAAATGCAACACCAGCAACCATAAATACTCTTCTACAAACTGTAAGGATTTTACTCCTTAAGTCAAAGCCGGTCATTTCTCCTTGTGCAGTTGTACTAAGCATAAGATAATCTTAACCACACAATAGTCATTTAGGTTTCAAGACTTATGGCAATCTTCTTTTACCTCATGCTGAGCAGAACCAGACTCATTGTTGTTAATTGACGGAGGACTGAAATTTATCAAACATTTTATAAAGCCTCTGAAACTTATAGTGCAGTCCATCACCAAACCCATGTTAGTTGGGAAAGTATTCAAGTAAAACTAATCTTACATGGGAAACTAAGCCTGTCTCACTAATACCACAAGAACAATTATCTATTCTACTGTGCTAAATCAAACTAAGATTCTATCACCAAGACCTAAAAAAAAAACACCATTTCTCCTGTGTTAATTTAAGATAAATTATTTAACTATCCAACTATTACAGAAGACAGTAGTGTCTTAAGTGCAACTCCTTCCCGGTTGGTTTAGGAGGCAAAATGCAAGTGCAACAAGTAAGGTGTTTAACCTAGTCAAAATCGTGTGAATTACTCTCATTAAGGACCAATATACGATGGAACAACTTGTTTGCATGCACGAGAGGTCCATAAAACCTTTCCACAAAAGGAAAAGGGTAAAAGCCAAATGTACCATCTAGCATCAGAAGAATCCACTTCCGGTTCTTGATTCACCACAAAAATGAACGGTTCATTATCACACTCCAATTCTTCATCTCAAAGGCAACACCAACAATTAAACCCTCACACTACCATCTTCTACATGATTTGACATAAACAAGAGTAAGTCACCATAGGAAAAGAAAAAAGGTTTTTCCCAGATAAATGTAAACACTAAAAAGTATAGATCGCAAGCTCCCAAATCCGACGTCGCTTGTCCCACGACACTTGCTTTTCATCGCCATCCTTCGTTGTTTCCAATCGTCCGTGAAACACTCTTATTCAATTAAATCCACAGAATCCAAGATTAGATTACCAGACCGCAATATTCGATTTTGAAGCAAAGTTCATCAAACTACTTACTCTCTTTCCTTACGCACGGTTGCCTCCAAGACGACGTATATTCCCAACAAAGACCCGAAAGAAAGGAGGAAACCTATTCGACACAGAGCTCAACGCGGTACCTATTCGAGAAGAAATCGAATCAGCTCGGCCGTTCAACGGAATAAAACAGCCACCGCCACCGCCGCCGCCGACGGAACTGGTGACAGAAGTGTTCTCCGTCGACGCTCGTCCACAATTCTTGAGGCGAGAGGGGGAGAGATATGGAGAGAAAGAAAGGGGTATTGGGGGAGACGAGAGGCGAGGAGGCGGCGGCTTCGGTTCGCTTCTTTCCTGACCACCCAACGAGTTCCTTCGTGGCAAGCGACCAAAATTTCTAATCCCACCCAACCCCGCTACGTATCGGATGTAGCGGAACATTTCTGTGTCGGAAAACCAAATAACGGAACGAGTCGGCGAGACGAGCCGGTCCGGTTCCGTTTCTTGGTTCTTATTGAACCGACCCGAATCGAAGTGAAGCACGCGCCATTAAGCATGACAGCCAACCCCGGTTTTCCGAGCCGATTCGATCGGTTCAAGTCAGGTTATTTATACGAGTTAAAACACTCGAAATAATCTCCCTATATATTGACCTATCTCAAACCTTGCATCGATTAGGTTTCTCTTTACTCTTCATTTTTTTATTAAGATAATATTTTCTTGGAGAACTCTGACTTATATTTGATTAAGATAATATAAATTAAATTTGTGAACTTATATGATTATTTAGGATCAGAACTGTAATAAGTCGTTCAAGTAATGTGGATTGGAATGCATCGATTATGATCGATGTGGAACTCGTGCCACCACAACTGATGCGGGACATCTATCAGCTCTAAAGGGTAATAAACTATATAGTCTCTCCTACGGATGCTATCAAATTAATTATATCTCGGAGTCCGTCGATGGGCAGTGGGTTCCACAGTGGGCTCCACGCTGTTGTCCAATCACAAATCATGTCATTTTGGAGTTGTGGAGGGCATATATGATAGTATACGCCGCCTCGCAAGAAGACCGCAAACCCAAAGAGTGCGCCGAGGACGAGCAGCAGCAGCAGCAGATCCGCAGTGATAGCACACGCGATGAGGAGCTCCGCGGCGTTATTCAATCCGTCACCGCCGCTCCTCCTCCTTTTGCCTCTTCTTCTTTTCTCGCATCTCCTTCCTCGCGCCCTCGCCGCTGACCTAGGGTGCCCTTCTCAGAAGATTTCCTTTGCTTAAGCCAAGCCTTATTGCAGATTTCCTTCTTTTAACTTTACCATCTTTCAATTTGCAGATCTGGCGATGGGTACACGATCGCCGGTCGTGTGAAATTAGATGGTGAATCACTTTCCTTTCGTTCGTTTTTATATATTTTATGCTGCTTGTTTAGATCTTTTGAGTATTTTTATGCATTATTGGTGGTAATGATGGTGGAGATGGACTGGAAATAATATTTAAAACCAGAATTCAATGTTGACAACATCTCACTGTGATGTTCTGAGAAAAAGAAAAGATATCATTTTGTTCCAAGATTCTTGTAATGGACTAGTTTTTGGTCATCAGATGCTGCGATTTTGTTCGATATATGAATTGCAATCCCTTGTGAGCTGGTTATTCTGAAGTTAGTATATTTTCTGCCTTTTTTTTTCCTGTTTCTGCTGTACCAGGTGCCATAAGGACTCCAACCATCGATATGTTACAGCTCAAAATAGTGTTATGTCTGTGAATCCATTAAATCAATTAGATCTGCAGCGTTAACTCTTTTTGCAATGACCATTAGCTATATAGTAGGAGTTGCTTATCATGAGATTCGTATGGTCTTTAATTTTATGCAAATATTTAAGCCAAACAATTATCATCACCTTGAATTAATGTTGATCAACTTGTTGATGAAATATAAAATGTTATCACTTTGTAATGCTATAAGAAAGCTTCAACCGTACTTATCACATGTCTCTGACTAGACACTATGCATCATAGTATTTACTGTTTTGTTTTAGATTTATGCATTAACTAGAATATATTTGCATTGGAGTTATTTACTGTACGTTTACTTATGGATATTCAGTAAGTAATCACTTTCGAGGTTTCTTGTTGGGATTCTACTTACCAGTTGATTAACTTACTAGTTCCTATTTCAACTTATCCTCTTTTGCTCCATATCGATGATAAAAAATTAAGGTGCACAATGTCATGCTTTGGCCAACAGCCTGCTGGAGCAGTGCGAACCATGATGTGTACTACACTTGTGGCATGCAGCATCACTTGTGGAGACCAAGTTGTGTCATTTTGTGCCTCACATAATTGGAACCTTGAAGCTCATTGTTGTTGTTGTGTTTACTGCATATGCTGTAGGCCATTGCATTAGTCAATAGATGCAGCACACAAGCAACACCTTAATATGTTTGCTGCATATGTGGTGCGAAGCATGATGTGTACTACACTTGTGACATGCAGCATCACTCGTGGAGACCAATTTGTGTCATTTTGTGCCTCACATGATTGGAACCTTGAAGCTCATTGTTGTTGTGTTTGCTGCATATGCTGTTAGACATTGCATTAGTCGCTAGATGCAGCACAAAGCAACACCTTAAACCCTGGTTGAAATATACTATGCCGTGATAAGTCTCTTTGGATTTCTGCTGAAGTTCTAGTTGATAACTTTTTCAGGTGCAACATCCAAAGAATCTGGCCTTCCTGCAAAACCCACAAATATTAAAGTCATACTCAATGGTGGTCAAAGCATCAGTTTTGCAAGAGCAGATGGTTATTTTTCATTGTATCCTGTTGAACATTATTTTTCAAGCTTAAATTTATTTATATGTTTGACTCTTAGTCTTTCCTTAAGTATGCATGGTCAAGGATTTTTTTTTTTTTTTTTTATTTTTCCTTCAGGAACAGTTTTTTAATATTGTTTTTATACACTATTCCCTTTGCTGCCCTTTTTCCTTTGCACTATCGTGGCATAAATATTTTGATGTGAATTTTGAGAGAATAGAAGACTAAATTATGTGTTAGGAGTAGATTATATCATTAAATGTCATGTGTAACAACACTAATACTTTGTGTTGAAGTGGACAATTGTGTTTGTAAGGCCATGAAGCCCCAAAATGTGCTGTTTAAATGGACTTGAAATAGGATGCATAGCATACCATATTTGATAAGTTATATATGTGTAAATGTGCTGCTAGATCTTAAACACTAAGTATTTCTGAAGGATGGTTTCTTCATACTTCTTAGAAACCTTTAAAGTTGATGCCATGTTTAGTCTGGACCATACAAGTGGCATAGATGGCCGTCTCATTTGAAGTACATTGCTACAAACCATTCTTTGTGCAAGGTCCCTCCTTGAAATATGAGAATGCAATGTTTTCTTAGAAGCATAATATGTATGCTATCTATAACACATCTTTGCAAACTCAAGGTGGATCTCCCCCATGAATATTCCATGAGATAGACAAGCTAAGTGTATAGGGTGCAGGGAATGTTACATATTAAGGGCAAAAAGGCGTACATGACAGCAGAGATCAAACACAATAATTACTGATTTTGCTAAGAGGATGGTCTAGAATTGGATATTTAAATACAACAACAATAACAAAACCGTAAGTCCCAATTATTTGAGATTGACTATATGGATATTTTGCCGCTATTGATATATGTGAAAAGCTATATGTTCAGTTAAGTCTAGAGTACTTAAATCCAAGGTATGTAATATCGTACCGTACCGGAGTTTCGACGTTTGCTCGGTACGGTACGATATTGCATACCAAGCAGTATACTGTTCGGTATATCGTTCGGTATATATATATATATACATATATATATATATATATATATATATATACATATACATATATATACATATATACATATATATATACATATATATATATACATACATATATACATATATATATACATACATATATACATACATATATATATATATATACATATATATATATATATATATATATGGTCTGCAGTACCGAACTGTACCGCCCGGTACGGGCAGTACGTATCGGTCCGAGTGCACTGTAGCATAGCTACAGTACTCGGCACACCTAGGTGTACCGCTTGGTATACCGTACCGTATCGGTACCGAGCCAAGGTCGAAACACCGGTACGGTACGGTATTGCGAACCTTATATATATATATATATATATATATATATATATATATATATATATATATATATATATATAATTCGACGATGTTGTTGAAGCGACGTCACCTCTCTCTTCTCTCAGGCGGGGCAACATCGCCGAGTTTATATATATATATATATATATATATATATATATATATATATATATATATATATATATATATATATATTTATTTATTTATTTATTTCGTTCCGTCCGGTAATAAGCGGTCCGTGTACCGGTCAGCTAACGGACTGGTACGTATCCCCCGTACCACGCTGTCACGAACGGTCGTCGCGCACCCGCAACAACTCCGTTCAACGAACCGTTCGTCGCTCACACCTGCATGTACAGCTGCTAGACAGCATGTTTTCTCATGGTTTTGGGTCATTTTGCTTGTAAATATGTAAGTTCGAACAAGCTGCAGCGTTGCAAAGCGACCGCTCACCGAACCGAGCAAAACAACCCCAAAACAGCCCAAAACAGCTCCGTTTTCGCGTGCCGCGGGAGGTGAGCGGAGAGCTGCCTCCGCTCACCAAAATGTCAGCCATCTCAGACCCCAGGAACCCCCCAGGTGGCACAGGGCTGGATGGGGCTTCGGTTATATACCGGGCGTTGAACTCTCTTTCGCAAGTTCGCACGTGACCTTTACGGGAACTTGGTTTTGCGCCCGGGACCAGGTGAGCGGCTGTTTGTGGGCTTGCAGCTGTTCGTTCATCCTTGAAAGCCTTGTTTTTCCCCCTCTCCCTCTTTTCTCTTGTGCACACAAGGTGTTCGTCGAATTGCTTGTAAAGCTTCCCCTTTTCGCGAGACTTCGGGACTTGTCCGTTGCTCGTTCTTTCGAACTAACTTCTTTCTCTTTTACAGGTCCTTCGGGACCTGCGAGAGGTTACAAAGTGGGTTGATCCTTGCGGAGCAAGATCGCAAGGGCGAAGCGCGACTTAGGCAACGCAAGCTAAGTTTGCGTCTTTGCCACAAGGGTGACTCGCGACTTAGGCAACGCAAGCTAAGTTCGCGTCTTTGGCCGCAAGGGTGCCTCACGCCTTAGGCAATTCCAGCTAAGGTCGTGACATTGTGGTATCAGAGCGGGCAAGCTCTTCGATCGAACAGCGAACGAACTTCGCAACTTCGCCATGGCAAAGCATCGTGGCGAATCAAGCAAGACGGGGCAAGCCGGACCCTTGCCCCAAGCAGCCGCAGGTGGGCTGCATGTGCACACTCGCTCTCATGCTGTTGGAGCCGCTCAAGAGGAGCGCGACAGCGAACAGGACGAGCGAGAAGTTGGCCACTCTCCGCGAGCGGATGAAGCGCAATCTAGTGCGCTAATTGGGAAAAAGAGTCATAAGGAGAGACTCACGACGGCGGAAACCCGCTTGGATGTTTTGGAAGCGAGCATGGAGGAACTCTACCATGGCCAACAAAGACTTGTTGGGGTAGAGAGCTCGCAAGAGGAAGCGGAGTCCAAGATCGATAAGGTCGAGGCCCTAGTCGACCGACTGTTTGATGACACCAAAGACTCCGTGCAACACTTACAGGATGTTGTGGCGGAACTCACTGCAAAGGTGGCCATGCTCACAAGAACACTAAATGCGGGAGGAGGCAACACCCGCGTTGCACCGCCACAAAATTTGAGGGCACCTGAGCCTCATGGATATGGAGGGGCCAGAGATGCCAAGGAGCTCGAGAACTTTCTGTTCGACATGGAGCAATACTTCCGAGCTACGAGGCCCGATTCTGAAGATACCAAAGTTTCTATAGCAACAATGTATCTGAACGGAGATGCGAAACTTTGGTGGCGAACTCGTTGGGAGGAGATCCAACAAGGTCGGTGTCGAGTCGACACATGGGAGGACTTGAAGCGGGAGTTGAGAACTCAGTTCCTACCGGAGAACACAGAGTTCGTCGCAAGAAGGAAGTTGAGACAACTCCGCCAAAGCACCACCATCCGAGACTATGTGAAACAGTTTTCTGCACTAATGCTGGACATACAGGACATGTTCGAGAAGGACAAGTTGTTCAGCTTCCTCGATGGTTTGAAACCATGGGCTCAACAGGAGCTAAATCGAAGGAATGTTACCGACGTGGTCGGGGCAATTGCTGCTGCAGAAAGGCTCACCGACTTTGTTTCCTCTGAAGACCCAGCAAGAAGGAAACAATCTTCAGGCAATCGACCTCCAAAGCATTCTCGAGGGAAGGAGCTCGGGGGCGAACAAAAGAAGAAGAGCTCCCACAAAGGGTCGAACCCGAAAGGCAAGGCCTCAAAACCTGGAGGATGTTTCTTGTGCGGAGGACCGCACATGGTAAGGGAGTGCCCACAAAAACAGGCACTCAATGCTTTGACGGCTTCCATCCACCCTCCTCGATCGGACAAGGGCAAAGCTGTTGCTCTTAGTTCGAGCAGTTCTGAATCTAGCAGCGACGACGAGGAGTCGCAAGGACCCCGAATGGGAGCAATGCGTTTGTTAAACGCTATGCGAGGTCAAGTGGGGGAGAACATGAAGACAAAGGCACAAAAAGCGGGAAGCAGTGAGCTGATGTATGTGGACATCAAGCTAAATGGCCAAACGACCCGTGCAATGGTGGACACGGGCGCTACCCACAACTTCATAGCCGATCGCGAAGCACAGCGACTTGGGCTGACCTTGGAGAAGAGCCCAAGCCGAATGAAGGCGGTGAACTCGGAGGCCAGGTGAATCTCCGGGTTGGCGAAGGGAGTTCCTATCAAAATTGAGACTTGGAGCGGAAACACCAACATGATGGCCGTGCCACTGGACGACTTCCAAGTGATTCTTGGAATGAAGTTTATGCACGCGGCAAAGTTGGTGCCGATGCCGTTCTTGAACTCCCTATATATGATGGGAGGCGACGACCCCTGCGTGGTTCCCGTCTCTCATAAAGGAACCAAGGAGCCCCAACACCTTTCGGCATTACAATTGAAGAAAGGGGTGCGAAAAGGCGAACTGACATTCGTGGCTGCAATGAAGCTAGAGCCACTCAACAAGGAGGCCATTCAAGAACCTACTGTGGTGGCGAACGTCCTAAAAGAGTTCAAAGACGTTATGCCACCCGAGTTGCCGAAGACTCTCCCACCACGCAGAGGCGTGGATCACAGCATCGAGTTGGAGCCAGGAGTGAAGCCTCTAGCGAGACCACCCTACCGCATGCCCCCGCCAGAGTTGGCAGAACTCAGGAAGCAGTTAGGTGAACTGCTAAGCGGTGGTCTCATCTGCAGCTCTAAAGCACCTTTCGGAGCTCCAGTACTCTTCCAGAAGAAACAAGATGGGAGCCTCCGATTATGCGTCGACTACAGAGCCCTCAACAAAGTAACAGTGAAGAACAAGTATCCCATCCCGCTCATTGCGGACTTGTTCGATCAATTGGGCAAGGCAAAGTATTTCTCAAAACTCGACCTTCGGTCGGGGTATTGGCAGGTGCGCATTGCTGAAGGCGACGAAGCAAAGACTACCTGTGTGACCAGATATGGAGCGTTTGAGTTCTTGGTGATGCCTTTCGACTTAACCAACGCTCCGGCCACATTCTGTACTCTCATGAACCAGCTATTCAAGGAGTATTTGGATAAGTTCGTGGTCGTCTACTTGGACGATATCGTCGTCTACACCCAAACGCTCGAGGAGCATGTCAAGCACCTTCGGACGATTTTCAAGGTTCTCAGGGAGAACACTTTGTTCGTAAAAAGGGAGAAATGCTACTTTGCTCAAATTGAGATCTTATTCTTGGGGCATCGAATTGGTGATGGTTCCATTCGGATGGACAAGTCGAAGGTGCAAGCAGTTGCGGAATGGCGAACTCCAAAGAAGGTGCCAGAGTTGAGATCCTTCCTTGGTTTCGTCAACTACTATCGACGCTTCATATCGGGATATTCGAAGCGAGCAACCCCACTGACGGAGTTGCTGAAGAAGGAGCAGCCTTGGAAGTGGTCTGACAAATGTGAGATAGCATTCCAAGATCTGAAGGCTGCTGTACTAGAAGAACCATTGCTCAGATTGCCAAACTATGGAGAGCCCTTTGAAGTCCATACAGATGCTTCGGACTTCGCTATTGGGGGAGTACTCATGCAGGAAGGTCATCCGGTGGCCTACGAGAGCCGCAAACTCAACGAGACCGAGAGGCGGTATCCAGTGCATGAGAAGGAGATGACAGCGGTGATCCACTGCCTACGAGTTTGGCGACACTACCTCCTCGGGTCGCGATTTGTGCTGAGGACAGACAACATCGCCCTGAGCTATTTCCAAACTCAGAAGAAGCTCTCCCCAAAGCAGGCACGGTGGCAGGACTTCCTGGCTGAATTTGATATGGCAATGGAATACAAGCCTGGGAAGGCGAATGTCGTGGCCGATGCGCTGAGTCGGAAAGTGGAATGCGTGAATGCTGCACAACTGGAGGGCAGAGGCCAAGCAAGTCAGTTGCACTCCAACTTCCTTTCCCGAATCAAGGACGGACTGTATAGTGATCCCCAGGCAGTTATCCTGATGCAGCTCATCAAAGAAGGCAAGGCACGACGATTTTGGGTCCAGGAGGGACTTGTATCAATGTCACGACCTTAGCTGGAATTGCCTAAGGCGTGAGGCACCCTCGCGACTTAGGCAACGCAAGCTAAGTTCGCGTCTTTGGCCGCAAGGGTGCCTCACGCCTTAGGCAATTCCAGCTAAGGTCGTGACAAGGCGGTATTATTCGAAATTGCATACTTTGCTTAAATCTTTATTTATAGTTTCTACTAAGGTCTTTTTAGGTCCTCCTCGTACCTTTCCTCGTATCACTAATATTAACCATTTCAAATCATAGCAATATATCCGGTGTTAACATTGTAATTAAAACTTATCTAATGACACTGATAATCATAGTTGAAAATGTTTATCATATTTTGTTGAACTGTACCAGTTAAATTAGCATATTCATGACAGATCATACAAAACCTAACACTGGTGGAAGCATATAAAGATTACTTAAACCAACTGTATCTTGTTCTTGCAGGATGTTAACCAGAGTATGTTTCTTTTCCCTTGCGTTTCAAGTGTCCATGTTCATATACTACTAAGACTTGGCATGTGCGTGAATATGCACGTTCTTGCATTATTTGAGTTTAATTTGATTTTTTTTTCATGAATAACCATGTTCTCCTTGTTTCTGACTTTTGATAAAAATATTTAAGTTAGATATATGAAAAATAAAAGGAATGTCACTTTCAAGGAATAAGCTGGTTTGAAAATGTCGTCTTTTGGTATTTTGGGTAGTTAAAACACTGATTCTTGTCACTTCTGTTTTCTTGGATTGCAACCTTGTATCCTTGACCTATATGCTTGAAGCCACAATGTGCCAGCTGGGACTCATCTGATTGAAGTAGCTGCATTAGGTTATTTCTTTTCTCCGGTAAGATTTTCTCTTTTAGTTTGTTAGTTTAACCTGGTAAAAATCAAGAGATTACTTCTTTTCTTGTATTCTCAGGTTCGTGTTGATATTAGTGCTAGAAACCCTGGTAAGATCCAGGCAGCACTGACAGAGAACAGAAGGGTTCTATATGAGTTGATTCTAGAGCCTTTAAGAGAAGAACAGTACTATGAGGTGAGCAATTACAAGCTACTTGCTACTCTTAGAGCTAGTAATTGAGCATTAATTATGTTCTTATTATTGTTTTGCAGAAGAGGGAACCTTTTTCCATTATGTCACTAATGAAAAGTCCTATGGGTTTAATGATGGGTTTCATGCTATTGGTGATGTTTGTCATGCCAAAATTGATGGAAAATATTGGTAAGAAAATTTTCACCAGTATCTCATTTATTTGGTCCTGATGAATATGACCAATGATGCATTTATACACGAGTTAGCAATCTGATCAATTTTAGTAGCCTATATACTCCTAAAATGGATTTCAGATAGAAACCAGATCATTTGTAAAACTGGTGAATGGTTACCAGATAAGAAGATGCTATACCTTGCAGAAACTGCAACTGTGTTATGTGTGAAAACCAGAATGGCTTATCATTCCGCCCATGTAGATTCAGCCACATGTAACTTCACTGTTCAATATCTCTAATGTTATGTTCTCAGTCAAAGTAAATTTGAAATTCTTTTTGACAACTCTGATCTGACTACCTATATCCTTGCCACCAAATCTTCCATGCAATTCCAGGCTTCTTTTACTTCTGTCTGTTATCTATAAGCATTACCTTGAATGATTCTTTGTCACGTTCTCCTGTTCTCATCATGAACAAGTTGTGAGACATAAGTTTTACAGGCACCAAGCTTCCATTCTTGCCCAGGAAACTGGCCGACCTTATATGAGGTTCTGACATACAATGTAGACCTTTGTTATTACATTCTTCCCAGATCATGCATCTGTTGTAGCATAGCTCATGCTACAAACAAAAAATGACTGAATTAAAAAAGTGTATTTGCTTATTAACTGCCATCTGAATTCACTAACTTGTGTCTTTACTCATCATCCAGAAAAATGTATTCACCAGTTCATCCAATATATATCTATTTGAAATGCATAGAACCAGTATCGGTGATGCCTAATGTGTTTTTTAACAGTTTGTTTGACATTGTTAATTCGAAATCATCTTACACAATGCAATATGTAGTTCTTTTTCCTTTGGTCAAGGTATATGATATTTATTTGTTTTTGGGATCAGATCCTGAAGAAATGAGGCGAGCTCAAGAAGACATGAGGGCCCAAGGGGTTCCTTCTCTTTCGAGTTTGTTGCCCAGGAGCAATTAGTTTCTGAGAGATTCATACTGCCGAAACTGGCAGTGGCATCTGATTTAGTTGACATCTGAATACCAAGACCTGTAACCAAAGATTTTCTCATGGAAGATCCTATGGCCTGTTTGTTATTTTGTTTACGTCTGCAAAATTGATTGATATATGCTATCTGATCTCCTAATCTTGGATGATTGTTCCATTAAGCATTCTTAGCAACTTCTTCGTTTTGGGCCTGCGGCATAATATACAGTTTCTTTTAGATTATGTTCTTTTCTTATTGATTGGTGGATTTGATTAAGACTCGCTTTGGATCCGACCCGTAACGGCCGTTCCTACGCCCTTGCCTGCTAATGTGATGAGCAGTGTGGCTTGCGCCACTTGACAACTCGAACTTGTGGCCGTTATGAGCTCGCTTACTTGTGGAGCCCGCCGGCTGCCCCCACTCTCGGCCTCGCGTGGCGCCGTCCTCTCCTCTCCTTCCCATTTCCGCGTCTATAAATACCCCGACTCCAACCAAAGATGGCAGCGGAGCTCTTCCTCAAGCAGTGGAGCGAACGATCTTGATCGGTAATGGCTCCGCATGTCGTTCTCCAATCCGATCTCTGTTTACCTCTCCGCCACCGATCTCCGCCTCTCCCCATAGCCCCACGAACCGCTCCCTCCCACCGCCTCCGCCTCCTTTCCCTCCCCTACCGGCGGCTTGCCGTTAGGGTTTCGTCCTCCGGGAGCAAGAACAAAGGGGCGGAGCAGCAGAGAGGTGGGCTTCAGACCGGTTTCCAGAGGGATTCTGATGGTGAGCGTCTGACTGTTGAAGTGGAGCAGGAGGAGGTGGAGGGGAGAGGAGGGAGCGACGAGAGGTATGAGGGGTCTGAGTGGAAGTGGCCGCCTTGGAAGCACTTGCCGCAGCGGTATAAGCTTATCGGGACGACGTCGCTTGCCTTTGTTATCTGCAACATGGATAAGGTACCTTATGTCACCCTAGACTCGATCTTGTTTTCTCTCTTCCGGTGGGTTGATTTGGCTACTGAAGAACCTGAAGAACAGTTTTACTTGGCAGCTTTTTGATTCTTGACACAAAGCGGCCTAATTTCATTCTTTAAAAAGAGTTGGATCAATTGAATTAAATCAAGAAACTCAGTTGAAAAACCAAGGTGAATGAAGGATATTGAACTCATGAGTTGTGCATTTATAGGCAACTTTGTAAAGTTGTGAATCTTTGTTCCTGACCGTAAACCATAAAGCACAAGTTAATGAAAAAACCTGCTTTTAAGGATCCTTTGGTTATGACGACATATAAATGGATGGATAGATATTTGCTGCAACATAAGGCCGAGAGGTTTTTTCAGTATTTTTTGTGGGCGGAGAGAGATGTTTTTGATCATTTTATTGATTAGATGCTTATTTTGGTGTTTTGGACATAAGTCTCATTTTATTTAAAATCCTCACGAAGGCTCAATTTCTAATCATAGAAATTATGAACTGTCTTTTGTCCTTCATACAATCTGTGATTATTTTTGTTGATTGCTTTCAGGTTAACTTAAGTGTTGCCATCATACCTATGTCGCATCAATTTGGCTGGAACTCATCAACAGCTGGCTTGGTTCAATCATCTTTTTTCTGGGGATATGCCTTGAGTCAGTTACCTGGAGGATGGCTTGCCAAGTTATTTGGTGGAAGGTTAATATGAGTGATGCTGCCCTTCTTATTTTTATGGAACAAAAAAATTATATTTTAGGCACTATATTTATGCTGTCTAACATTAGCACTTTAGCAGGCTATATCTGTTAACTGAAGTAGCTAAGCTAGTTGCCTCTGTTTGGAACCATCTAAATTGTCTATGATCAAATAATATATTCGATTGATGAGAAGCACCTATCTAACTAGCAAATAGTTCTGGTGACTTGGGTGGTCTTCATTCTTTTTTCCATCTTTTGTTATAAGGAAAAGATTGTTCTTCATTCTTGAACCCTTCCCCGACTCTTTGGTTCATGAAACCTATGTGTTTATGCCTTTCTGAAATCTGAATAAGCAAGATGCATATTATAAATTACTGAGTTGCAATAGACAACATAGTTGGGTTTCTTGAAGATATAAGCTCTTTTTTGTTTTGAACAGTTGTATTTTTTAGAACTGAAAGGTTTAACAGTTAATTAGACTAAGTTGATAGCTAATAGAGTATTATATTTTCAAACTCACTTATTAAAGGTTGAGGGTTCAAAACCTCATCCGATATATTTTTGAAGGTACTGGCTAGCTTAGTTAATAAAGACTTTGATAGATTATCGCAAAGTTCTACACTTGAATTCCGCCCTTCGCCACTTACCCTTTGCACAAAAAAAATATTGTAAATTCTGTTAGTATGCTATCTAAAATTTACATTGCAGAAGAGGAAACATGCTTGCAAACTTTCTTTTCTGATTTGCACATTGATTTTCTATTTGTGACATTTGGTACCAACAGTTAAACCTTTAACTTCTGCACCTTTGTATCTACCATGCGCTTTCTTTCATGTCTCTGTTTTGTATTATTGCTTTGTCTTTCTGTACTCACGTGTACGCATATATGATTACTTTAACAGAAATTTCAATATCTTAGATAACTAACATAATGCTTACCTAAGCTGATTATCATCTTGTAATCGTAGGAGAGTTCTAGAAGTAGGTGTGCTGGCTTGGTCATTGGCAACAATACTTGTTCCATTTGTGGCAGGGTTTATGCCAGGACTGGTTTTATCAAGAGTATTGGTAAGATGAAGCTTGCACCAAGAAATCTAGCATTTGTTATGCATTTGCAGTTGCACAGCCTAATATGCATGAATTGCATATAATTCTTGGTTTATGATTCATTATTATACAGCCACTTATATGAAGTACTCATTAAATGAATTCTCATATGCATTAAATCTTATATGATTACTAAATATCCTTAGTTTATTAGGTGCTGTAATTCAGGATGATATTTGAATCTGGGTGTATTATCAGCCATATTAATTCGTTGCATTGCATCTCACTGATGTATACTTATTAATATACCATTGTTTTCCAGGAGAAATCAGGTAGTATAAACTGTCATGAAAACTACTAGAGGAAGAAAATTGTCGGACACTGTTACTACATGGAAATACATGCATTTAGCTAAGTAGCCATGTCTTTTGCCTGGGCATAAAGTTCTACAAAATTTTGATATCATTTTTATGAACAGGCATCAGTGTTGTTAAAGGCGCCAAGGTTCCAAAATGCCTGAGGTACCATGCGCTCACTTGAGCGAAGCGAGGTGTTCGTCAATATAAAAATGATAACAAATATAATTAAGAAGAAAGTCAATCATTAAAATAAAAAAATCTAGCAAAGTATACATTTTATATAATTTCATATTCAAATTATCGCCTTTAAATATCAATTTATATTTATTTAACCATCTACAAAACATTAAAGTATTTGAATTTAATAATAAAAGAACAAAACAAAAGAAATTAACATCAAATTAACAATTCAAAATTCTAGCAGTTGCAATACAATAATTAATATTATTCATAACTTATTATTCAGAGGAAACTATTATAAACAAAATTTAATTTTGTTGGGTAGGGGAATGAGAATAGCAGCAGTTCGATTAACAATAAGGGAAGGCAAGGGAGGGAGGCTGATGACAGGGGAAGGCAAGGATGTAGGCATAGAGAGAGGGAGGCAAGGGCGAGGGCTAAGAGCAACAAGAGGCGGAGTGGAGTGGAGATTGCTAGAAGAAAGAGAGAGGTGGAGAGGATCGTCAAAAGAAAGGGAGAGGCAGACCAGAACCATGTGAAAATGAGAGGGAGAGAGGATGCCATGATAAAGGGAGAGGGAGACATGAAGGAGAAAAGGAAGGAGAGAGGGTGGGGGCATTGCGAGTGAGAAAAGGAAGGAGAGGGGGCGTTGCACCACCAGAGAGAGAGAGAGAGGCGGTACCAGGGGACGATGTCGTGAGTGAGAAAAGGAAGGAGAGGGGGTGTTGCACCACCAGAGAGTGTGGGAGAGAGAGAGAGAGAGAGAGAGAGAGAGAGGGGCCAAGGGTAAGAGATCTAAGAGAGAGGAGGTATCGGGGGAAGGCACTGCATTGAGAGGAGGTACCAGAGGAAGGGGAAGAGCCTATCAGAGGAAGATGTTGTCGTCGTCGTTCACCAATGGAGAAGAAGACAGTTACTATTCACCAAGGAAAATGCTATAGTCGTTGGAGAAGAAGGCCTACTATGCAAGGGTGGGTTTTGGTTTTGCTATTCACAATTGACTCGACCCAACTAAATTTAAATCAGGCAGGTGCTTGGCCCGCCCAACCCTTGGGCGCTCATTGAAGTCGCCCGTCAGCCCACTTACTAGGCGCTTGGGCCTCGCCTCGCCTGGGCGCCTAGGCAAGCACTTGAGGGCCCTGTGACTTCACTGACAGGAATTGCCCCCTACTTTGTCAGTTATGTGTGAAGTGAATGCTTCACATGGTTTGGTCCATATAAAACACAACTGAAAATTTTGAACATCTAATTAGTGATAATGAATATATTAAAAAAAGGATCTTTGTAGTATAGATGTCTTAATTGATTCTTTCACTAGGCATGTTAGTATTTCATATGGAAATTCATACCTGGGATATACAAATTCATTTTATGTGGACTCTAAGCAGTAACTTCCTGACATGAACCATGCAACTTGACTTTTTGTTGTTATGAGGGATGTTGCTCCTCAGTTACTAACATCAATGGATATAGAACTGCCATTTTTTTGGCTTCATCTGTTCTAAGTTTTCCTGTGTGCATAATTCTCTTCACTTTTTCCCTGCATCTTCTTATGCATGTTAGTTACATTAGTTTTGTGCATGGGTACTTGCAATGTTGGCATCAAGAGTATCATGAACACATTGCACTATCCTGAGCATTGGGCACAAGCACACACAGTTTGTTCTTCTAGAAAGATTACTGAGTATGATTTTTTTAAATGTTGTTATTCTATGCAATATATCACATTTGATTCTTCGAATTGGTTTACATTAGATATTAGGTTGTCTCTGCAACATCTAAGAGCCTTCTTTTAACTTCCATCTTTTTGTTTATCAGGTAAGATTTTTGTTAGTCTGTGCCATATGGATGGAACAGCATGTGTTTATGGACATATGCAAACATAGTTGTATATATGTATATGTAGGGGAGAGAGGTTAAGTTATAATCCTTTTTATATGATTTGGGTCTCGATCCAACTGACTAAATTACTTTAGTTTACCAAACATGTGACATGAGAAGATCTTGCATGTTCATGGTACTAACACGATATACAATAGTGCATGAAAACATTGATCAAAACCAAGATTTCAAGTTCTAGTCATGCCAAGCCATGCTGAGACTTCCATGTCAGTTTTGGATTTTATTCTGCCAATTCTTGACAATTTTTCTTTGATACAATTCCAAATCATATCATGCCGATGACATACCAAAACCCCAAACCTTGATCAAGTCTTTTTTAATTAATCTTCTAGACTATTGGTCTTTATATAAATATTATTAGATGTATAGTAGGTGCTGAAGTGACCTGGTTATGTGTAACTTTACTTTTGGTGCTACAAAGTCTTTTCTTGTTTATACACTGCTGGTTTGTAAAGTGGAATTCTGTGTTTCACTATCTAACTGTGTCATATTTAATCCTTTTAACTTCTTAATTTTAAGTTGCTCATCATTATGCAACATCTGGATAAGGCATTCTGTTGATGTGAATGGAATATTGTCTATGTTTCATTCAATTTTCATGAATTTTCAGTTGGCTTCATGTGTAACTAATTCATATCACTATGCAATTCTTTACTGAATAGTGAGCAGATGCTTGTTTCTCATTATTCAGGTTGGAGTTGGAGAAGGTGTTTCTCCATCTGCTGCGACCGACCTAATTGCCAGGCAAGGTTTTTAAGAAAAAGAGGCCTGTTTTCTGAATTTAGCATAAACATTTAATCTTTAAAGGTCTCAGACAGATATTTAGGTGCTGACTTTGATGTGATAAATATTATATGGGCACCACACTAGCATAAAACTGGTGATAAACTGGCATGTTGCATGGGTGATGCCACTATATGTGCGACTATATACCATATGTAATGCTTGTGCTAATACATGGCATGACCTGATGTGTGCAGCACATTTTTAAATGCTCCATGTGCAATGAATAATCTCATAATGATGATTGTCAGCCTTTAGCCAAAATATCTCACATGCTCATTTGGCAAATGCATAATGCAAGAAAATCATGTTTTCAGATCTCACAGAAGGCAACATGGATAATAAATATTCCTTGTGAAAGGACCTCCAACTATGTCCATAAAAGAAAGGAGGGGGATGGTTTTTATTTAAATGGCACACCGTTGATTCTAATAGTATGGACTTAGATTTTCTATCCACCATACCACAGAAAAACTTGTATACTTTTATGCACCTTAGAATTTAAATAAGAGGCAGATGCATTGTGGCATTTTTCAGATGCTTTAAAAATTATTTAACATTCTGTTGGTTTGTTGTCTTATGAAGTTGATAACGATTTCATTCTGTTCCCAACGATGGAACTTAATTAGATCAGATTGCTGCAATTTTCCATAACAATGTTTTCTTATCTGCTTGTAAGTTTTTCTTTATATGTATACCATTGCACATCTTCTGATATACTTCCATTCCCATTTTTCAGTAAGTTCATATAAATCGAACTTTGGACTTATACAGGTCTATTCCATTGCAAGAGCGGTCAAGAGCTGTTGCAGTTGTTTTTGGTGGTCTGAGTGTAGGAAGCATTCTGGGGTATGTCTCTGAACTTGGTAGTTCAGCACTTTCTATAAATATAGAATGTTACATGGACCACATATAACATGGCCACACAATCTTATGCAGAGCAGTTGTATGACCTCATGTGCATATGTGGCACAATCACTGCTGCATAGACCATATCTTATAATACTGTCCTTAATAAATATTAAATATCACAATTGCCATCAACTATGGACAGTTGATGGATAGAAAAACTACTCATTTAATTAGTTAGTTTTTGAAAATGTGCAACTTAAAGGCAGGTAAAGAATTGTATTGGAAACTGATTTTATCTCTAGTAGATGTTTTGCACACTAAAAGACAAAAGTGAGTAAATTAATTTCATGTATTAGTTACATGACTTTTGCTTGCATTTGTGATTCACCATCTTTTAATCTCAGTTACCACTTCTATTAAATATCTCATTTGCATCCATAGGAGTAGGTCATTGGTTTGTTCCACTGTTCAAACATTAATTTTTCTCTTTATCTAAACTTTGCAGGCTTCTCTTGGCTCCTCCAGTAATCCAGAATTTTGGTTGGGAGTCTGTCTTTTATTTTTTTGGTTTTCTTGGGATTCTTTGGTGAGTAAAACTTCACTGAAATTGTTGTTAATTATACTTCTCTTCCTTCTAAACTTCATATGATTTTTGCTCTTTGTAGTTTAGATTCAAGCAAAAAATTGATGTAGTCCATGTTTTGTCAAGGGTTTTGAGTCTATAAGGATTCTTAAAGTATTGAATTGCACAGTGCTTTGGATCTTAATTTCATTTTCTTTCTCGATATAGGTGCTTGGGATTTGAGTTTATCAAAGATGGACAATCATTATTTCGTCATGAGGATATTTTTGGTAAGTGTTTATCTAATTTTTTCGTGTTAGGTTCTGTACATTTAGTTTTAACATCTATTCATTCAAATGTATGTTTGTTTTTCTTACACAGCTGTTTCACCATTTTTGCACGAAGTTGAGTCCATGTTCATAATATTATAGCATTTCTTTCTCCTGGGTTTGTCATTATGACCTAATTGTTGAAATCAAGTCATAATGTCTCATGATGTGCAGAATTTCATTGTGCTGTTGATCTTGATCATTTGCTTTTATTGAATGCATCACTTTTAAATATTAATCCATTTATCTCATTATTCTGAACAATGTTAAACTATTCACAGATCTGTTAAATTATAGGATCAACATTGAAAATTTGGTTTTTTTTTGTTATCACTTGTTTGTGGATTAGAAATCAGGGTTTCAGATATGGGTTGGCATGTAACAATATTTACTTATTTGACCAAGAAGATGTATTGGGACATATAGGTCAGTATTGTTTGATTTTTACTTTTTTATTATGTTTCTAATGTTCACGGTAGGTAAAGTTTGGTATTACGCTGTGTAGTACGATAACAATTCGAATGTTTATCAAAATTGGTATTAGATCAAGAATTAAATCCTTATTAGGTATAGTTCCTTTTGACTACATTCACTTATGTTGTCTTATAGTCTAAAAAGCTTACCTTTTAGATCTGCATTTTCCAAGATAGACTTTTAAACAACAAAAATCAATTTTTTGTGGCAACTCATGTGCCAGCTGTCACCAACTGTTGGAATAGAGGCATGATGACCGGTACAGCAAGGCATTTTGTGTTTGAGATGGATATTGGCATGTGACCAATGCCTTGAAATTCCAAGATAGACTTTTAAACAACAAAAATCAATTTTTTGTAGCAACTCATGTGCCAGCTGTCACCAACTGTTGGAATAGAGGCATGCTGATCAGTACAGCAAGGCATTTTGTGTTCGAGATGGATATTGGCATGCGACCAATGCCTTGAAATGACAATTCTTGATTGAACTCAAGGGGACCAGTTTCACCAGGACTAGTACATATTGACCAGTATTTACCGGTTTGGGCATGAACTGAGATTTTTACCACTCTTATCGGGTGATCTGTTCTTTTCTTTCTTTTTTTCTTAAAAAGGGAAGCAGCCTTGCGATCTGATCTTCATGGTTCCCCAGCCCCCTTGTTGCCTCTAGCAGACTATCCATTCTACTCTCAGCCCATCGTCCAATGCCACCAGACCACTTGCTGTTGTAGGCCCACCTGATCTCCCAGTAATTTTCTTCCTCCTCTGCTTCCTCTTCTCCTCCCCTTCCTGCCCCCATGGCATGCGGTCTGTTCATATGTGCGACTTAAGTGCTATTGTTTAGCTAATTATCGACCTGTTCAGCAGCTTAAGTGCATAACCTTTTTAGTCACTACATCTTCTACAGCTCTTTATTTCAATTAATACAACTCTTTGGTTTTGTATAAGTTAACAGAAGAATTATTATGTTTTTTAGGCTCTGGTGAAAATCTGTTCCGTATCAGTAACTTTTTCTCGGCATCATCCTATGAAAATTACTCATGGAATGATTCCTTCAAAGAATTGCGTGATTCACTTAAGGTATGGCCCTTCTTCCAGCAAGTTGTTTTTGAAGAAGTATAGTTTCATGCGTTTACAAATGCCAACCTCATGCTGGATTTTTGCCTTTATGAGCCATGCACATCCTCTTAGCATTGTTTGTGGACATTATCATTGATCTGTTAAAAATGAACTGAGTTCTGTTTTAGAAAAATGAATTTGTACTTTGATAAATGAACATCCTCTTAGCATTTTTGAATTTTTGAATTTATCATGACATCGATATTTGGCTGAAGGGTCAAGATGTATAAGCTGTTGTTTGTAATGAACAGGATGTACCATGGAAGGCATTTTTCAAAAGTGAGGCAGTGTGGGCAATGATATATGCTCATTTTTGTGGAAGCTGGGGACACTATACTTGTCTATCCTGGTTGCCAACTTACTTTAGGTATTTCATTATTTTCTTTTTTAGATCTGATTCCATACATATGCATATTAGATAGCTTTGTCAGGATGTTAGTTAATAGTTAATACTTAATACCATCATTAACCTTGTATTTTATTCGTGGATGTAAGTCTATTATGTAATCTTCAACTGATGACCCTATGCTCTTCTTGAACTTCATGTGTTTATAGCTCTTTTGAAATGGTTATGGTGACATGAAAATAGTTCATGTCATATTCAGGGCATATCTGAGTCTAGATGTGTCAAAATTCATTAACTATCAGCCGAAATAAAGCACATTTAGATCAATGCATATGTTATCCAACCAACCTAAATGAATTGTTGGAGAGAGGGGAGGGAGGACCATTTCAAATTTTAACTAGTCACAGATTCTAGTATTTTATGTGGGTGATGGAGTACAGAAATTTTAAACAGTCAGTTAGCTTTTATTCATGCATTTTTCAAACTGAACTTGGGTAAAGTGCTGACAGTATATCGACCTTGATTTAAAAAACTAAAGAAAATTGCAACAAGTACATTGTAAATGGTTTTGGTACCCCATTGGCTGTGCAAAACCCCGTTGCAAACTTATTTTTAGTTTGTTCTAATTACCCATTACTGATGAGCTTATAAATATCTAATTTTATCAATTATTTCAAGCAGATTTGTGCAACTTGGTTTTCCTATTAGAAATTGACTGCTTCCCAATTACTCCGTTTACATCTTTCCTCAACATACTATTTTTACATCTCACCTCTATGTACTAATATCTTTTTTCTATACCATGCTCTAATATTTAACATTCAGGCCATTGCGCATTTAGTTTTTTAGAAATTGCATCCAAACATTTTGATCATATCAACCTTCTTATAGGATTCACATGTGAAAACAATATTGAGTAAAGAATCTTCTTCAATTTGAATAATTCAAGAATGCACATAGTTATATCTTTCCATTTGCTGTATGCATCATGTTCTATCCCTTTTTTCTCCATTGTAATTTATATTAAAATTCGAACTTGGCAGTTAGCTTGGAAATACAGCCTTGTCAAAGACCTGGTTGCTTCAGGGTAAAATGACTTAGGTGATGATATAAATTGCCACTTTGAATGATGATAAATATATAAAAAAGAGAAAAAATTGGTGATGATAATTGAACAATTCCACAGAATTAGAAAGCTAGTATCAGGTTTATTAAAGAGCCAGTATTGAATTTAGTTCACGCAACATTCTAAAGCCATCAATACATTACGTATGCTAATGCCTCAAAGACTATGGTGCATTAAATCAGAATTCTTACTTGGATACTACATTCTTGTAAATTTTTTTCTTCGTAGATATATAATTCTTTGGGCATGCTCTCTGTGTTTACTAATTTTTTCAGTTTCACTTGATACAGTGAGGAGCTGGACTTAAATTTGACAGAAGCTGCATGGGTAAATATTTAATCATTTTGTTTCATTTAATTTCTTCCTGGGGATTCAGATGGGAAACATATCTTAGTACATATTGAATATTAGGGTATATTGAAGTTAACAATGGCTAAGATAAAATTGATGAATCACTAATGTTACTTTTCTTTATTCTGGATTATACTGATATGGTATCGGTTATCCTATTTCTCTTATGCAACCTAAACTGATGGTGACCCTATGAAGATGACGAAGTGACGATTAATTGGCTATTGTAGATTAAAACACTTAAGGGAATTTGTAGGCTGCAATATCTTATTTACATGTAAGACTTCTCAACTGTTAGTACAGATAATAGTGTCCCTGGTTTTTGGCTGTGATTAGACTACTGCAAGAAACTTGATGTCTTTATGATACAATAATTTCTGTTTCATAATGCATTCAGACTGTTATACTTGAGTTTAATTTTAACTGTTATACTTGTCATTTAACCCTTTTTTTTTGCTACTATATGAAAATAATTACTTTCTATATAAATTCTTTTTCTCTACATCGTGCATAATGACATACATGAATGTATGAATATTTACACAAAGTAGGACGTGGACAAACATTTTCAGTCATTTAATTAATAGAACATATTTCCCTTGATTTTGATAAATCACAAAGAAATTTGCACTTTATAACATTAGTTAATTTTAATAGCTTCTGTGGAATGAAGCAATTGTAGTGTTACACTAATAAATAACATCAGTGATGCATGTGAATTAGCACATGCAAGGTGCGCGTAACTACCTGTTTGTTTGATTGTCTTGGCTTATTGAAATACATGCATTAAATGGGACTAAGAGATGTGCTACTGATATAACTTGAGAATTAAGATAAAAGGGTCAAAGAGTTCCATCCCAGAAACTTTTTTCCTCCATGGCACTCACAACCCTGCTATATGAAGCCTATAAGCAGGTCAAATCCACATGTTGTGTGTGCCCCACATGACAGGATTCTGAGAGATCAATGTGATTGAAACTAATATCTAGATTTTTTTATTGTGATAGATATGTAGTTTGCTAGGAAACAATGTGGAACAGGTTAGGTTCATGCATTTAACATGCAAATATTCCACACAAAACGCTTTCATATGTTGGGAAGAAATTTCACAATTTTGCCATATTAAGGGGAACCAATATTAATTTCCCAAAAAACTCTTGTTTTTCAATGATTTGTCAATTTGTGGAATATTTTTGGGATTCTGAACTCTTGCTTTTGTCTGATAATTGGCAAATGGTGAACTTATGACTTTATCTGGATCCACACATATTTTTGGTTTTTTGTCTCATTGTATTTGCACAAAGCCCATATTACAATTTTTTGCTATTTGACAAGCATCATTATGTATCAGGATTTTTTCTTTTTCCATATTTTCATGATACAGTAGCTCTAGTTCATTGGTTGGATGGCACCAACTTTTACCTGAGTTTGGATGATACTGTAGATTATATAATAGATGATAACACTTGTCTTCTCCAGGTTTCAATCCTCCCTTCTTTGGGTTCAATTCTTATTACCTCCTTGGCAGCACCTCTCGCTGACAACTTAATCTCTAATGGAGTTGAGACTACAAGGGTAAACGTGCATATCTCATGTGCTTTGGGCTTTTATATACAGAAAGCATCCATGTCATTATCACTTGTTTGAAATTTGACCTTTTTCTCTAGTCCAATATTTACCTATTTTAGAGTTCTCTTTTTCTTACAATTTATATCTCTCGATGTGTCATCATATGGAATTATTATTCCTTAATTTTTTTATCTGTACTCATCCTTTCAAAATATTGAATTGTGGTAATTTTCTCATATATTACAATAATTCAATCAATAGATGAAACATCAGATGTCATACATATCTGCCATCTGGTTATATAGAGCCAATTTTAACATGAAGTCAGACATAGCTTTCAGCAAACTGAAGATTAATTGTCTCAAGTTCTAAACTCTCTGCTTTGGTGATCTTAACATGACTAGTGATTCAATTCTGAAGTTGTTCATATTGAATGACAGTTTCTTCCAAATCTACAAAATTCTGATTATTCATTTTGAACATGTAGGTGCGAAAAATTTGCCAAACGATTGCCTTTATGTCTCCTGCAATTTGCATGACACTTTCCTCTTTGGATCTAGGATTACCACCTTGGGAAGTTGTAGCTATTCTTACCAGTGGTTTGGCACTTTCAAGCTTTGCCTTGTCTGGTACATTTTTGGATTTTGCATCTTTATATTTCTGCTCCAAGATATACTCAAATGAATTTCACACACATCTTTCTGCTGGTGCAGGACTTTATTGTACCCATCAAGATATTTCTCCCAAGTATGCAAGTATACTTTTGGTATGGCTTCCTAGTTTGCTTTGTTGAATTTTCACCATCATTTCTGACTGATAATTGATTGTCTACTTTCTAGACCACCTTTCTTATCCTTCAATCATCAGCATGCAAAATATCATCACCACATCCTGATTAAAATTGAAGAAAAATAATTGAAGGAAATACCATACCATAACAGGCCATAATCTGTTTGGGTGCTACAAGGATCGTTTTCCACCATAATTGGTAGAGATCATCCTTGTCCATAAGATCTAACAAAGTTCCTTTATCTGGCTTGAGACCAGTAGTGGGTTTAGCAAGAAGCAGGCATATGCAGAGAAAGGAAATGCTACATTCTCCATTCTAAATCTCACCTAGAGTAACTCTTTTCTGGGTTCCGCTAAGCAGTTATGGTGCTCATTTTTTTGCACTCTTCCATCGTTCTTTGGTTCTTTTGTCTCTTTTCCCTTGGACCTTCATTCAAATATAAATCTCCATATTTCATAATATTCCGAGCAAGATTATAAACCATATAAGCAAGTCATTTTTTTCTGGACACAGGGTATCACAAACACAGTTGGGGCAGTACCTGGAATTGTTGGTGTAGCACTTACGGGGAATCTTCTTGATTCAACCCACTCTTGGAGCGTAAGTTAGCTGAGTCAAGTTCGTTTCTTCTTCCAAGTCATAGTATATTCTCCCTGTACTATCTGGGCTAATTAATAATATTGTTCTTTCCGTAGTTATCATTATTTGCTCCATCCATCTTCTTCTATTTGACGGGCACCGTCGTATGGCTAACATTTGCCAGTAGCAAGCCACAGAACTTCTCCGAATAAGGTGTGTGATTTTGTATTAATGGGTGGAATGCCAGTAGCAAGCCACAGAACTTCTCCGAATAAGGTGTGTGATTTTGTATTAATGGGTGGAACCACAATCGGGTCAGATAACCCAAGGGATGTATTCAAATGGGGAGATCTCCACAATACTTGTTCTCTAAAGCAACTTACCAGTTCCTAAGGTCATTGGAACTTAGAAATCAGTAAGATCTGAATACCTGATGTAGGCTGTAAGCTACAAAGAAGAATTGACCAATTGGAAGTGGAATTTAAGAAAAAGCGAGGTCTTATGTTATTACCAGTATCAGTTTGTACGATCTATCTATAGGTTGTAACATACAAATTTTGTATATACTAATTAAGACTTTCTTCTGTTGTTTATAAACACTGGTTATGAAGAGTTAATCAACTTTGTTCAACCGATGCTCATTGCTGTCGACGACACTATGCAATCTGACCAGAAGTATCCTATTGCAATATTAACACCATCTGCATATAGCAATTTTAAACTTGGAGAATCTCTCACCAACATAAAGATGTCAGGCTGCTGTTCGGATAGTCTTAATTTGAAGTGTGCTTTGCCTCCTCCAGGTTAGAATATTTATAATACTGAAAGAAGCGAGAAGGCTCCAACATATCCGACGTATGATGTCTAAAGATTAAAACACACAAAATGATAAACACAGGAGAAGTCATCCCTCTCGATCTAATCTATGAGGACTCACTCCATAATGCTACTATCTAACCAGCACGAGCCAAAATGAAACAAATCCCGAGGACTGGATGCAACAACCACTACCTCACTTCCTCTTCTTGGTTCCTCGTCATCTTCGTCATCCTCTTCCTCGCTTCCTCTTTCATCATTGTTGTTCTCGGGATCATCCTCTTCATCTCCTTCATTGTCATCCTCCTCTCGGAAGAGGTCATCTTTGCCTCCATCATCGCCCTGATCGTCTCTCTCGTCGTTCGTCCGAGTATCCTTCTAACGAAGCAGCACATCAAAAGAGCCTCAAACATTTTTTGTTTCAATTATAGTAGCAAACTAGCTGGTTCAGTATCAAAGACCTCAGTGACAAACATATGCCACCAGGAACTGGTCAAAACATATAAATTCTTTGACTTTTAACTAAGTACACAGAAGATAAGGATAGAAAGGTCATACTCATAAATGACTTCAGGTCATTTATAGATATTGGATGGATAAAATAGCAAAGCATTAGAGCTTTATAAACAAATAAAGGAAAAATCCATAAATAGTATGCACAGGATTGTAAAAGTGCACACAATCCAATCCACATCACCAAGTTTTCTTCTTTTCTTGACAGAGATGAAGCATCTTCAGGTGGAGAACAGACAAAAGGTGTGTTGGTTTAGATGACATTACCATGGCATGGAGCAGGTGAAACTTCATGCTAAATCCTCATGATAAATTCCTCAAACATACTGAGAAAATGACCTCTCCAAAAGAACTTAATGATGAGAAGCATCAGACTAATGTTTCTGCAAGAGAAAAAAAAGGTTGTGTTGAAATTCTTTTCTCCGAGGCTGTCAATCATCAGGATCTTCTTCCACATGGCAAACTAGGAAACGATTAGTGTTGCTTGTAGCCAGAAACAAGATGCTCTTTCAGAAGAATGAAGGTGGCAAGGCAAAGTGCAGGCATAACACTTACTGTTCAGGTCGAGTGGCAATCATTGTCATGAAAGCCATGCGGCTTAGATTACCAGAAACAGTGATGAAAGCTTCACACGATCATATCCCATGCATCAGTAATTATCGTTACCAACGCAAGATCAATCACATCATCTACGACCGGTTCAGAAATTGGTTCAGTTCTTCATTGCTGTAGCCGCCACACAACACTGCTGATTTGAGAGAGCCAAAGAAGATGATTTCATTCAGAAAAAAAGGCAACATGTAGCTTTGACTGTTCCTCCACATGGCATGCCCATCCAAACCTGTCATGGATTCACGGGAGGGCAGGAAGAAACCATGGCTATGAGAAGCATCCGACATGAGTGTTTGGTGTCTGCCTCTGCCTCTGCCTTTGTCCCTTTCATCAACTCCACGCTCTGAATTCCATATGGCGAGAAGACCCACAACGTCTCCTTTTTCCATGCCGTGATTGCAGCTTCAATCTCAGTCCAGTCCGAACTCCGCTTTTGGCACCATTCAACTTCATACGCCCACCACCTATCGAGTGTTCTCCTCCGCACTCGCATCGCTTTCAGTGTGTGGGTGGCAAGAGTCTGGTAAATGTCCACACCAGAAGAGAAAAGAAACCGGCCTCTTTGCAGCTTGCACATGGTAGAGAAAGGTCAAGTAACTTTTCCTTCCACACATCTTCCTGCCATACGTGATCCACTGCAGCACCGGGATTGACAATCTCATCACCAATGCAACTGGACATCACTAGAGTTAATAGGTGTTGATCATCAGCATCCCAATCCATCATCTGTGAGATGATAGATGACTGCACTGTTATGATAGCCCAGTTGCAGATCTGAACACAGTATCTAATCCTCGATGTTGGCAGTTTTCTCTGGCGTTGCTGCTATTCTTCATGCCAAAGAAAGCCACATGAAGAGATTCCAATTCCCATGCCTTCATTGATGGGTCATTCTGCCACGTACTCCTTGTGACATGCATCCTCTGCTTCCATAACATGTGAAATCGGAAAGAAGCCAAATGGAGTGAGCCCTCCACCCTTCATCTTCCTCCCTATAAAGCCAGTGGCAAGCAGACCAGTCTAAGCCGGAGCATAGAATCATGGACTGGTACTCCTGGTTGTCCAACTCCAGCCTTGAGCCGTACCTTGTTTACGAGTATGGGCTCCTGTTGACGAACAACGAGCTCGAGGAGGAGGACATAGCATACTTCGACCATTCCTTCCTCCAGAGCATGGGCATCGCCGTAGCCAAGCACAGGTTGGAGATCCTCAAACTCACCAAGATGGACAGGAGGGTGCCTCCACTTCCTGTCGCCAAGCTCGTAGCAGCCATCAGGCAGTCCAAGAATTGTCTCGCCAGGTACCTCCGCACGCTGTCGCGTGCCAAGAATCCGGCGATCTTGGTCGTCCCGACGACTCCATACGGCGACCGCTGGGGAGGGGCCATGTTGAGGAGGAAGACGAAGCTGGCGCTTCTGAGGCAGGGTAGGCTGATGATCACCGACCGTGGCATGAGCATCGCTCGTGTGCCTTCTCCATCCCACAGCGCTAGCCCAATGTTTCGCAGTCACCATGACCAACGCAACGCTGCAGCTGCTGCCGACGATGATGGGTACTGGGAGACTGCAGTTGGAGACATGAGGTGGGACGCCATGTTTCAGAACTTGAAGCCCACATAAGAACTGGTATGCTGCATGTGACCTTTCTCATGCTGTAACCAAATCAGGAGACTTCATGATCTTGCGAGGCTTGTGAGTTCGATCCACCATTCCTGGTGGAGGAGAAGAGTATATTTCTTTCCACAGCTGAAGTCATGATGAGAACCAATAGATGTTTACCACTGAAGTAAGATTAGTAAGATACTAATATCAATCTGTTCTCAGGGCAAACTTATTCTGCATTCAACTCGATCATTCATAATTAATCAGTTCATAGTAAATCATTGGAAAGGCACAAAAAAACACTTACCGAGTCTTCTTCAACACAGATATCATCTGATTGAGCGACCCTCAACAAAACTTTGATTCATATAATGAATGCAGATGCAAAAGTCCTGTGTTCTCCCAACCTCTGATACCACACCACCAGATACAATATTGTGCCTGCTCTGCAGAGTACAAGCCATGTGATTGTGAGGCCTACCCTGATGGATGTTCAATATTAATGGTTTTTGTCTGCTCCTGTACATTCTGTATCCACTCTCAAACCAATAAACCTTCCATGATCCAGCAACTATATATTCTATATTCTTCTGGCTTTTGGCCATTCATCTCCCATATCTTATAGAGAAGGAGGCCATTGGATCTCTCTCCTCTCTGTTTGCATCTATGAAAATCCATGTTTACTGCCATATTTAAGACACATAAGATATAAGAAACATATCTTATGTGGACAGAGTTGTCATTGGTAGCTGTGGATGGAAACATATGCAAGAACATATGAACATGAAGTAAGAAAAAGCAATTCCATTGTTTGTGCTTAACATTAGATTAGCAAATGTGATGGTATTCTAAGATTTCACTTCATTTCTTCAGACAGGCTACTGGCTATTTTTAGGTTTAAGAATACAGAATAGAGTTTCAGTAAGATTTTTGACTGCAAGCTATATAAAGCCTTTTTCTACAGAAACAACTCCAATTTATAATCTCCATCATGAACATAAATTACACTGACAGGCTGTGGAAAATGATGTCAAAAGGATTGTGATCATCATGCATTCCTAAATAGCTCACGAAAAAATGTATCGAAGCAGAATACACAATGATTAATGCATACCAAGGAAACTCACCGATTAATTTCCATTTTTCGGATGCAGGGGGCACAAAAATTAAAGCATGCCACTGATTGATTTCCTGATTTCCTGTGAAGCAAATTTGTCAAAGCCACTCTACTCTGTGGATACCAAAATTAAAATATTTGTAAAAACGAAAAAAAAAAATATTTGCCCATACCGATCCGAGGACACGTGGCCGCTTATAGATACCATCCAAACCGCGACACACCGCACGCCCACCGCTTCGCGGCCCATGTTTGCCTAATCCTCCATGGGTTTACTCAAACGCGGGCCGGTTTACGAACTCAAAACCGGTCCGATCAAGATATTTCTCGATAAAAGCACAAAACGTTAGACTTATTTACCATCTTTGCCACCGGCTCTTGTGCTCGTATATGGCGGACGGAAGCAGCCTTAGGTTTGGCCGAGATAGCAGTCGTTCCCAGAATTCTCCGTCCCAACCGTTGATGGCGGCGACGAGTTATAGAGGGAGGTACGGCGGGGGCCGTGACCACACCCACTCCTCATCTCTCCGGCGATCGATCTCGCCGTCCGGTTGTCTGCGCTGCAGCTCCGCTTCCGCCTTCGCTTCCTCCTCCGCCTCCGCCTTCGCCTCATCCTCACCCCGTTCGAGCGCTTTGCTCCACCGCTCCGCTTCCCTGATCCGCGTCATCTTCGCCGGGCCTTCCCCGTCACCGCGGTCGGTCCGATTCGCCGTCGCCTCTTTCCACGGTAACCATAGTCAGCAAAAGCCGGCGAAGCGGCCGGTCGTCGGCTCCAGCGATGGCGGCGGCCAGAGAAGGATGTGCATGTGCTCCCCGACGACCCACCCGGGTTCGTTCCGTTGCAGACTCCACAAGGGAATCGGCGGGCGGGCCACCGCCGTCGCGTCGTCGTCCTCGTCGCTGTCTATCCGGCTGAACGCACGGCCGTCGGCGATGACGAACTCGCTGGTGCGGTGGAGGGCGAGTGGGTGCGGCGGTCTCTCGCCGCCCTCAACCGTCCCTCCTCCCACCAGCAGCGGCGCCACGCCGCCTTCGAGCCCCGACCCAGCCGCCTCTCCGTCATGTCCAAGGCCGGCGACGACGATCCCCGATGATCGCCGATCTCCAATCTCGAAACAGATTCCCGGTAGATCTTAGCGCTTCGTTCCGTTCCCCAGCGAGGCTTCACCTCCTCCCAACAAGATGGAAATTCCCGGGGAATATTAATGGGTAAATAAATATTTTAAATTTTTTTTGTTTACACACATGATGAACCCCGAATGGATCTCCTCCGTCCATTTGTAGATACTCTGCTTGCTGCCGTTGATGCCTATAGACGGAGAGCGGTGTGGTTAAAACGTCATTAAGCTGTTAATTATGTTTGTGTGCGAATGTTTCAATTGGGAATCGCTAATTATTCTGATTATTCGCCTTCTGCAGCAGCGTTAGAGTGAGCTCTTTATTCGCCTTAATTATCCGGTAACGTGTCAAAGAAAGAACACTTAATTGAATAGAATAACAAAACAACACTATCATTTTCCTCATTGCCTAAATTATCTTTAACTTCAGTCATGTCATCATTCTTAAAACGTTTTCAGTATGTAGTGATGTATATTGTATATTAAACAATTCTTTGTCCAAAAGGATGGATTTCAATTCATCTTTATCCTCGCCAACCACACATCATGTTGATGGAGTCAGTGAGCTGCTTACCCACTCTTCCATCTCAGAAACAAACATGAAGAGAGTAATAAATAAGGTGAAGGAAGAACATCAAGTGTCAAAGGATAATCTCACAGAAACAGAATCAAATGAGTGATGGAACGAATAGGATAGGTTTCTTCAACAATATTGCCCAAGAATCCAAATTAAACTCACCAGTTCTCCTGCAGAACCAGAGAAGATTCAACTTTCAGATCACCAGAACATGGCCAGTTGCATACATGCAGTTTTCCAGACTTCGAAGAGAAGCTACTGCCCATCGATGGCCAAGCTGGATTAGGCTGACATGACACTTACCGCATCTACTAACCCATCTCCCAGGTTAAGAAAACAAATGGGCCAACGAGAAGAAATAGCTTCTGAAGTCGGGATGCTCCAAAGTCCAGTAATGGCTGAACACAGAGAAACGGTGATGACCATTCGACGGTGGTCTCTCAGAAGAGTGTCACTGTAGGTGTCGTTGGAAACCATTTGATGGTCAGCAAAAATCTGGAGCAAAGATCACTTGGATATCGACTCATGCTTGTTACGATGTTCTTGGACCAATGATTTCTGGAAGAAAAGAGGAGTTCCGCTTCCACTCGATAACAAGGTCGGAGTAATGGATGGATTCGACCTGATTGATACAAGACACAGTCGATGGAGCTTTCGATGGAGAGCTCATCATGCGCACACGAACACCAAATCAGCACTGTCACGTGAGAGATGCGGACTAGTGCGTGTGTCTGTGTTCTTGCGAGAGGAAGGATCTCGATGCACACGGGTGCATGCAAGCTGCACATGGTAGGGCTCGGGATTCTGTGGGCTTTCCACCATGAAAGCTGCCATGCTAGGGGATAAGAAAAGCAAACGAGTCAGTCTGAGATGCTGGTCAAGACCGACAAAGCGGTGTCCCGAATCACAAAGCCATCGACATCGTCTTCTTCTTCCTCTTTCCTTTTCCTTCCTCGTTAGAGCCACTTGCTTTCCTATCTGCCATTTATTACACCCATGCATGTGCTCGAGCTACAATCCTGAGATCGAGCTCTTGCAACTTGTAGATCCGCAGATACTTTGGGTTGGAGATAGAAAGAGGAGGTAGAAAGAAACCTACGAACTCTTGGGTGGCTGAGTTCACAACATGCATCTGTCAGATTGATGTACTGAAAGTGCAAGATCATGATGTTGCGGTGTCGGTTCTGCAAACTCAACATTGATGTTTTGACCACCCATATTAAATCCCACTTCTCTCCCTGAGAATACCTCGAAAGGGGCTTTAGATGCTTGCCGTGGAAAGCCACTCTTCCCCACCATATTGCACTGTCTGCATTAGCTACCTTTGACGCTCTTTTTGAAGCTTTTGAATCCTCCGAAAGACCTCAAGATACAATTTTTCTGTAGGATTTAAATACCTCACTCGGTCCAGCAGTGGATCTGCTCGCGGAGAGAGCCCAAGGAAATCCTTGGATCATCATCTCCTTGTATAAATGACTTCGAGTTCCAATGGAGGACTCGACATTAATCTCCCTCTCGTATCGATGTAATCCTAACAGCTGTGGAACGGTTGTATATACTCGTAGAAGACCAAGGCGATGATGTGGTCGTCAGCTGTTAGGCTCGTATGGCAGGAGCAAAGACATGCGACGCCCTTCACATAAGGCTACAGAGGAGGAATCAAAGCTCCTCGGGCGCGTTTGCGCTCCGGCATTAGTTTAAGATGGTGGAGCTCTCAAGCCAAGGCGAGGTTGGACTCAAAAAGGGAGAAGGGAGGATGGATTGCGAGCACAAAAAACAGCGCCCACGTTCCCCTCACCTCTTTCCGGCTTTGTTTATTCCTCTATGCCAATCCCCACTGCTTCGACAAGATGTAGTGCAGCAGTCCATGATGCAAAGATGTATACCTCTTCCTCTTCTGTGACCCTTCATAAGTACTCTCCGCTGCCGCGGCTGTCTCTCCAAGCTCCTCTTGCTGTAGCCATGGTAAGTTCATCTTGTTGTAGCCTTAGGATGTGACCGAGAGACTTGTGTTAATGCTGCGGTGCTTGGTCTGGTTTGAATGCTCTCCTACGTTGGCAGGTGATCGGAAAGCCGGCTTGGTTGCAGGCTCTCGATTCAGAAAAGTTCTTCGTGCCTTGTTCTCATCACGAGCACGCGAAGAAGAACGAGAAGAACATTTGCTGCCTCGATTGCTGCACCAGCATATGCCCGCATTGTGTATCGTCGCACCGTTTACACAGGCTGGTGCAGGTCCGGCGCTACGTTTACCATGATGTTGTGAGACTAGAAGACCTCGAGAAGCTCATCGACTGCTCCAATGTTCAGGTAGGTGGTGGCATTGAAATCGCTGAACAGTGCCGCTACAAATGTTTCTTCGAATTCACGTCGTCTCGATGAATGGTTGTGCAGTCGTATACAATCAACAGCTCCAAGGTGGTGTTCCTGAAGAAGAGGCCTCAGAATCGGCAGTTTAAGGGATCGGGAAACGTTTGCACTTCCTGTGATAGGTGCCTCCAGGAACCCTACATTCACTGTTCTCTGGGCTGTAAGGTAATCCACTGTTCATCGTAACCTTGCTCATTGTCTCAGCAAAGAGTGGAATTCAAATAACACGAGCATGCGCTTGTGGATAGGTGGAGTATGTGTTGAGGCAGAAGAAGGATCTCTCCCCATACTTGAGACCATGTAAGACTGTGCAACTGAGCCCAGACTTCCACATCCCTCACGACGACGATGAGGCCAATGAGACCACGCACTCAACCATTGTGGAAGGCGACGAGCCCATGGCATCCTCGGATTCTGAGAATTTGAGCTTACCCTGCGCCAAGATCATCCACACCAGCAGAAATGGGCGGCGCTACATCTGTGCAAGATCAGCAACAAGTGTCACCGATGAGGAGTACATGACCGCAAACATGAGCAGAAGGAAGAGCATCCCGCACCGGTCTCCTTTATGCTAAGAGCCAACAATTTGGCTCGTTCCTTTCTTCTTCTTCTTCTTCTTCTTCTTCTTCTTCTTCCCAGTTTGTCTAAGAAATTGAGTTCTTTTTTCTCTCATGAAGTTTCAAGCTCTCTATGTACATTATCCGGTGACCTATATGAAGTCAATTCTTCTACTTCATCAACATGACACCAAATATTATCATAGTAAAAATCTCAAGTTAAGATCTAAAATCACAGAAAAACACATTCAATTTCATGAGGATTTATGTCACAACAGTTGCAACATCTTTTGACTGTTTGAAGTATTAGGTCAATGAACATTATATATAGCTATGCCATCTTGATCATGTTAAATCACTTCGACGATTCATCTTCAAAACAAGATCATGTCATGAAAGCATAATCAAATTAGCCAAGGAAAGATCATGTCATGAAGCCTCTGCTTCTCCTCGGATCTTTCTCCAAAGGAAGCTCATGTGTTCGGAGAAACCAGCTCATGCATCATGAGAACCCATTAGAACAAGTCTGCATGAAACAGACAATGCTGCGTTTTGTCTGTCTACTTTTGTATATACTAACAGGGGGAAAGATGTGGAATCTCATTAAGCAGTCTCATTAGTTTAAGCTAATGGACACTAATAACCAAGGCATGGTCAGTAATCTCGAGATCATGGTGACATACACCATATTTCTTCTCCTCGAAGAACTCTTACAGTGAGTAAAAAATTGGACTGACTTGTCCTGACCCTTGTGAGCATATGATTCAACACAGCTGGAAAGCTTGGGGAGGAGTACTTGTGTGCATCATCTCCCCAGTTTTTATGTACTTCATACATTAACTCCTGTTATCAAAGCCTGGAGATGTTTGTCACCCTTCCATGATGAAGATTAGAGACAAAGGTATCAGCTTCAGTAAAGGGAAGGCCCACTTTGACTTTGACTGAAATCAGCCAATAACAGTAACTCTTGTGAGCTATTGTTGTTCATCATTTCACTTAAATGTTGAGAGAACAGCATGTCCTGACATCTGAGCTCATGAAATCAGTATCTCTTTTAGTTTATTATGTACAGATGGAAGGCAGGAAGGACTCTCAGCCCGACTCATCTCTGATATATTCGGTCAAACAACCTATGTAATCTTATCACTTGGGAGCAACTTGTTTTTGAATTTGTGAAGCAGCAACTTGTTTCTTGTTCATGATCTTATCACTCATAAAACTACATCCATAATAAATCTTTGTAGGCATTTTCCTTTTTCAGAAGCTGTATAAAGTTTTTAAGGATATATAACCTGTTTCATTAGCAATAATTGTAATTGCAATTTTTTATGACATGATAGATATCTTCCACCAAACTCAGGTGGTTCCTTGCAGATGATGGAGCAAACTTCTTGTTGTTGGTTGTTTGATTATATTCTTTCTTTTTTTTCTGTGTTGATAGTTGGACATCTTTTTGTGGGTGGTCTGGATTGAGGTCAGGAACACTTGGATGTTAGTTGATCTACTACTCATATTGTTGATGTTCTCTATGACATTGCATCATTTTCAAGTCTTATTTCTCAATGGTAGATTTTTTTAAGATCAAGAACAAGATCACAAATGCCTCTTTAAATGGACCAACATTAGCCAAGAGCCAGAAAGTGATCTGAAAAGCTATTTCCCATTTCAAATCACTTGAAGAAAAAGTAATACTGAGCATTCTATTAAGTCTTGTGGATGGCATTGCAGGAATCTTTTTCAGTACATTTTGTAGAGTATATTTAGTACATTCCTAATAATTCTAAGTATGCATAATTCAATCTGAAATTATAATTCTATTTATAACATTTGTGGAACATATAATATGTTAAAGATATGCATGTGTTATATGAAAAAAAAAAAAGGAAGGAAAAGAAATATCCTAATCAATGGATATAATAAAAAAAATATGAATATGAAAAATGAAAAGTCTAGGAAATAGGTCTGCACATTGCGAGTGCTGATGCTGCAATCACCTGTTTCCTTGGATTTGAAGCACAGTACAAGAACACCTTTCAGATAGATATTGTGAAGCCCCCATTGTCCTCTAACAGGAAGGAAAACACTGACAATAAGAAGAATGACCTTATAAATCTCTAGACAATAATCTCCATTCACAAGTAATTCCTTGGGTCATGCAGAATTTTTGGTGATCATGCAACATGAAATGGAGAATTCATGCCTCTGTTTCTTTTTATTTTATAATATAAAAAATCTAATGATGACATTATTTATGAACAAATCAACTGTCTGTGTACACATGTAGTATAATTCCTATTATTTTTGCTTTGTCATGATCATAGCTTGACCGGTATTCATCTCATTTAGACAGTTTGCCAAGAAGCCTCCCAACATCCATCTCTAAGATCACTTTGTTAATCAATTGAGTTTGAACTAACATCCATCCTATCACATAAAAGTAGTCAAAGGCACAGCAAATGGTCTGCTCTTCCTGTTTTACAGTCCATGCATGGTGAAAGAGATAAAAAAATAGTCCATGCATGGTGATGCCCACCTCTCAATAGATTCAAGGCCACAGTACACCTACTCCACTTCAAGGTACACTTCTTCCGAAGTCAAGCTGCATTGTGCGAAGCTAGAAACCTGGAGCATTTCCTGCAACCCTGTCTTAAACTTGTTCATGCTGTGCATGTGTAATGTGTGCAGTCGATGGAGAGAGAGTCTCAGTCCTGCTTTCTCTGAGTAATTATCTTTGACTAATGTTGCTCTTTTGCCGGAGACTTTCCACAGTTCCATCTATGTCTACTTGATCTCCATGTCCCACTCGGTTAAAGCTTGTCTTGTGCCTTCTGTGACAGGCATCATCGAGGAAGAGAAGGTTTCTAGCTGTTGTTTTGTGATCAAAGCTGCATATTATTATGTTGATTATGTATGTGAGAATATCTCCAAGAAATTTTCATCTGCTGTTTGGCTTATCATGGATCTTTACAAGACAAGAGAGAGAAAAAAAAATAGAAGCTTTCATCTGAGAGAAGTTGAGCAGATCTAGATTTAACTTAAAATGTGTCAAAAGTAATACAAAAAATCTCTTTTGTAGTTAGTCCTCAGCAGCTACCCCTCCAAAAAAAGAAAAAGGAAAAGAAAAAAAAAAGGGGAAAACGTGGAGGAAAAATCTAATGATGCTTAGACTTGTGATCTCCAGGCCCATAGTAATCTTCATGAATTCTAGGTATCCTTTGATCGGCTCCACCTGCATTATCTGTATCAGAGCAATGCCCATTTTCTCTGCACGGAATCAGTGCAGCACCGGTTCCTCTTCTTGTCATGGAAACCTTCTTTTCCTATAATCAAACACAAGTAAAACCTTTAGAACATGGAATAACAGTAGCAAGGAGTCATCATAGAGTGATAGCACTACACTTACAGGGAGTTTGTGGTTCGAGCCTCTGTGGTTTTGCCTCTCCGAGTGGATCCCTAAGTAAAGAAGATGGTTAGTTCTGGTGGATAAGAACACCTTCACCTCAGATGAAACTCAAACTCAGCGTTAGCTTTACCGTGAGCTGTGGATAGCAGCAGTAGTAGCAAGAGGACGAAGGCCACTGTGGAAGAAGACCTCATCCTGAGAAGTCTATCTAAGAGCTAGCTTCAGAAACAAGAGGGAAGACAGAAGAGACTTGAAGAAGTGATGTTGGAACTCTGTGGAGGCATTGATAGGAGCTGTGAGGAGGAGGGATGGTGGTGTCCTTTTAGTTATATACATCGATGGTCTACAAAAAGACAGCCTTCCTTCCCTGATCAATATTATTATTATTATTATTTTTGGCCTTCTCATGACTCTCTCTCGAGGGCTGCTGTCTCCACAAACTGTGGGTGTGGTTGATGTTGCAGGCCTTGAAGTACTCCCAAAGAAACAAATCCTGGAGTTGAATCAATCAGCACTAAATCATTGGCTCCATGATGCCATGGACATGGAAAGCTCACCTGGGGAAGCATGCGGATGGGGAGCAGGAGGAGCGGCACGAGAAGGAACTCGGTGGGGCTCTCAAGCTCATGGTGACAAAAAGGTGGCGACTCAATCCAGCATTCCTGTTCTTTTCCCGCAGCTTGTCCCCGGTTTGCTGGGCAAGCAGGCAGATTAAGTGGAAGCCAACCTTCGCCATGGCAGACATTAATCTCTTAACAAAAACACTACTTGTTCCGTTCCTTGATGTGTGTGTGTGTCTCTCTCTCTCTGAGAGAGAGAGAGAGAGAGAGAGATAGAGAGAGAGAGAATGTTCTTCTAATGGCGGAGAAATGCTTTGCGTATCATCCACAGCCAATTTAATGTGATTAATCAAACCGATAGATCTCCACTAACAAGTGGAGATTCAACATTACTGCAAAAGTTGACAAGAAATCAAAAAGAAAAATAAAAATCTATCATTTTTTTCTTGTTTTTGCCTTTTTGGACAGGGAGATTCCTGAACGGATGATGGTCTTCGCTCATCACAATCCATCAAAAGGTGATTGATTTGTCAGCCACCGCCCGTCAAATTTGTACTCGGAAGAAAACTAATGTCCGACACTCTTCTTTGTATGATCCCGTCGCAGGCAACATAACCTGTCACTGCACCCCCATGGCTGCTCCCCAGACACCGAGGGACGGCGTGCTTTCGGGTTCGGGTTAGGATCATCTGACATCCAAATCCATCTCTCTCGTTCTTAGGAATTCAAGTCAGTTTCATCCCTGTCATCGGAAGTGGATCTTGGATTTAGATTCGACCCGATAGTGCGAGTGGATATGCAATGTAGATCCATCTCAAATTTCGAATCGGATCGTTGTTGGTCGCATAACCTGTCATCTCCGATCTCGTTCCTTCGTCTTATCCAAACGGGAATCTCAAGGCCCTAAAAACAGAGGCAAAACCGCATCGGACGGCTCATAACGCCGCGGATGGATCCCGTGTGGAAGTTACAATCGTGTCGCACCCGTTAAGTCTACCTACGTGTTCATCGAGTCTAATATGGGACCCACGATAGCTCATCTTCTTCCCCGTCGAATCGCCAGGGGGAGAACCGAGAGAAAACAAGGGTCAGATGGGAGCAGAGCACGGTGGTCGAGATCGATAAAAGAGAAAGAAAAGCTTTTCTATATTCTTCTTTTTTACTTTCTTTGCTGTTTGTTTCCCCGATCGATCCCTCCTTGTCGTGGTCTCCTTCTTGTTTCTTCTTCTTCTTCTCTTTTGTTCTTTGGCTCCCCGGTGGTGGGACTGACGTAACGGCGGAGTAGAAGGAGAGATGAGAGCGGTGAGCGGCGTTGGACGATTCGTGGCTCGCCAAATGCGTGGGCAGCGCCGCCGCCGTCGCAACCATCGCAGGCCCCTGCGCCCGCATCGGAGGGTCAGGTATCGCGTTTTCTTCTGTTTGAGGTTTCTTGATCTTTTTGGTGCGTCCGTTGGGTGCGTTGGGAGCATCAAGAACTGATCTCTTTTCGTTCTTTCGGGTTATGAGGGGTTGATTCTCGGGTTTTAGGGATAGGGTTTTAGCGGGGTTTCGCATAATGCTTGCCTTGTTTTTGGCCATTTGGTCCTCGTTCGGTGGGATCCCATGCGAACGACATTGACGCCCGAGCTACATCTCTTTCAACAATGGAGTATTATCTGGGAACTCACTGGAAGCAGCCGGCAGAGGAATTCACTAGAAATAGACCAACATTATCGAGCATCGTGTCCTTAAAATGCATGGTTCTTAACCATCGCACCACATATCAAGATTATAAATTGCTGTTTGGTGAGACCTTTGCCAATTTTTTTGATGAAAATGCTTGGCGAAGACTAACCTTAACCGTATAATGCCAAGATCCTTAGATTGGGCTAATGGAACCCTTTTGTAATTGTAGGAACTAAGTACCTCTGTAACATGCACAAACATGTGCTCTCAGCCATGTGATGAAATGACAGGAAACATTGGAGGTATGCTGCGGCAATAGGGTCCACATTATTTGTTGGGCAAATGCATAACCTATGACCATGAGAGGGGTGCCTAAGAAATGTGAATCATACATTTGTCAGTCCTTTGATTATCTCTTGTATAAAATGCAGAACCAGGGCTAAGCTTATCAGCAGTTAGTACAGTTGTTAACTTTTATACGGAAAGAGTTCAGATTTTTTCCACATTGTGTTTGCAAATGATTAACAGCAAAGGGATATGGACTGATACTCTAGGGAGGAATAAAAAATAATGACATGATATGCAGATTGACATTGTGAGGAGTGAATTGTAACAGCAAATCATTTGAAGACAATGATATGTACATTCTTACCATGATATGGACTCTGTTGAACTAGCTTGCGAACAATCATCTAGGTGTCTAATAAAGGATTTGTACTGACTTCTATAAAGAATGGATGAGCTACTTCAATTAGGTCAGCTAGTGCCAATATGCATTTAACTTTCGATGTTCAAGCCTCACGAATTATTTCATTTGAAGACGAGTCTCCTGTTTCCCATAACAATTCCCTCTTTCTTAGAGGACATCCCTTTGTCTTCTGCAGAAAAAATGGTAAGTACACTACTTGTGCTGTATACTCAAAAAACGGCTGACTTGCATATATTATTTTTTTCTTTATTAACATCAGTCATCTCTTTTGACAATGTGGTTTATATATAGTACATCTCTCACTGATGCTTTATCTGGCTCAATTTGTTCAAAAGAATTTAATTTATGAGAGTGCATTCTGATGACCTCATTTGACATCTGATAGTTGGAGAATTATGTATGGGCGACGCAGGACTTTTCAGAGCTATATGCTTTTGTCATAGTTCTTGCATGTCTGCTGAGAAAATTGTTTGCGAGGTAGCCTTATAAAGAACATCAGAACCGTGTGATTGTTATCGTGTTGCATGTTTCTTTTATCTCTCACATGGAAAGCACTGTCTTCTTCCCATGATTCTTCTACAGCAATCAGGATCACAGTCAATTAACCCTGGTGAGACTATCTGGAGACTGGAACGAGTATATCACATAGGTGCAAGCAATGCTAAGGGGTAACTGTCATGTCCTTTGAAAATATTTTATTAAAGAAAAAATCAAAGACAGGCCAGGTATTTTTAACTTGTAATTGGAGAATTAGTTGTTGTTTTCAAAATTTTCTTTTTTGGAATTTTGGGTGAATCTTTCATTCATTTTACATTTTTACATAAACATATTCTGCAATTTGCTTCTAACTAGAATTCTATCATTATGTTTTACTGCATAATAGATGTCCTAACTTCCATTCTTTCTATTTCTGATTTATGCTTGCATTTTCTTCCATGCAAGTACTGCATAATCTGAGGCAACAGTTTCAACAAATGTTCTTGGAGTCAGGTTTAGAACCAAATTAGTTTTAGACTTACAATCAGTTTCTCTTGATAAAGCAAAGCCTGTGCATTATATGTGGCAGTTTTGCAACATTATTTCTCCTGAACGAATAGATGGATTACCCATTTCTTACGTTAGAGTACTCTGCAGCATGTTAAATGAGCGTCTGTAATCTATGTGAGGTATCTGAACACTGCTTTGTTCATGTTGGCCAACTCTACAGTTGTTCGCTTGCTCTGCTTTAAACTAAATTGTTGGCTCTACTGAATCATATTTATATTTATGCCTCTGATTGCTCAAGGATATAAGCATCACCCTTCACAAACACATGGAAATTGTGTTACTGTATCCTCTTACACACATCTGCCAAGTTCTTGCTAGATCTGAACTTCTAGTAGCTGGCCATCACTAAGTATGAATGTATGCCCTTATTATAGTAGCCTAATCTGTTTGTTCATATACACTCTGGTAATAGAATTGCGAGAAAATATGGCTGATTCAAGTCACTTTAGACAGCATTTCTGGTCATGTTGGCTTCCTCTTATCAGACTGGATGGTGTAGGAAATAAAAAATGGATAAAATTTTGTGATCTTATGATTCAGATTGTCATTCCATGGCTATAACATGGAGTTAGAGCTATTCTTCGATTTTGCTTGATAGATGTTTAGATAACATGTCTGATTCAGAAGTTTCTTTATGATTGATAGATGTTTTATTTTGACAAATTTAATAAGCAGTGGACGACAAATGAATGTTATTTATACTGCCACCATGATGCTTCAGATTAAGCAACTGCATCCCCCCAAAACGAGGCATCAAGCTAGAGTATATGTATGATAATAAAACTAGCAACTTGTCTTATATCAAATCAAGGAAGTAAATTTGCAACATGCAAGCACATAGCAAGTGAACATTGGCATGTAAACTAATTGAGGACAAGCCTCTAAGCAACTTGAAATTATACAGTTTGGAAATTTTCCTAAGAGTTGTGCAGGATAGTTACAATATAAAGGTACCATATTTTGGTACTTGCAGTCTTGGTTTCTCATTGCACACACTTGTTAGAATTTTGAAGCAGATCTTTGTTGCCCTGTGAGTTAGATTATGGTACCAGAAGATAGTGTATGAGAGTGGTCTGGTGGTTCTTTGACAAAAGATGTCTTGGTTCCAAAGCTGGTAATTCTCCAAATTAATTTGATTATGATCATTCCACGAAAATACAGATTGTGCCAAAAAGATTAAAAATAAATTTTCTTCTTTTTCTTTATAAATTTTTCTTTCTATTTTTATTAGAAAATGAAGATGAAATAATTATAATGGATTTAAAATGAAAATTTATTCTTAGATAAATCAATTATGAAATTCTTTTGTAGAGTGTCTGATATCTCTTTTACATCTTCTATGCGAAAATATTCAATTCTCATAAGATCTTCTTGACTCTTATTCAAAAGGTCCAACAATGTGTGTATATTGGACCTTTTGAGACAATTATAGGTCCTGGAAGGTAATTCTGATTGGTCAATAAAAATACATTTCTGTACATTCAATATACTCTACGAATAGAGGAATACATAGAGTTGAACAAAGTAAAATAAGAAATTGAAAAATTTTGTTGAAATTGTTCGTTTGGAAATTTTCCGAAAAGCTAATTATAGGTTCTTTTCTCCATCGGAACAATAGGGCCGTTATGCTTATTGCTAAACTTGTTGAAGAGATGAAATAGAACCAAGGCCTATCCTTTTGATCAAAGGTTGAATCGATCATTAGAAGAAGAATTAGGCCAAAAATTAGGATACATTATGGGAAAATGAAACTTCCATGGAAGAGACCTTGTTGAATAATATTGGGCAACCAGTAACATCAAGGCATTTGATGGATCTTGGAGCTGTGCAGAACATATGGACAAATTTGTACCGCGCCATCCATACACAAAGGTAGGACACGCTGTGCGGTAGAAATCAATAAATAAGGAGCAGGACAACGGATTGCAGAGGCACAATTTGGATGTATGTAATCTTTTTACAAGAGAATCCTCTGAGTTCTGTGCAAGTTATCATGCCTGCTCTATCAAAAAACCAGCCCATGCAGGCAGTGAAGCAAAGTCCTATTTGTGTTAGTCCTCAGAAAACTCATTCAGATCTATGAAGGGGAAAAGAAATTGTCGATCATCATTTGGACATTGATGGTGTCAATCACACCGGAATGTGTGCAGATCAATCTGTTGCCTTGCCATGTTTCTGGGCCAACAATTCTGTAAGCCACTTTGGTGATGTCAGCTGTAATGACTTCCCATCTGAAGCATCTCTAGCTGATAGGTATGGTGCTTCAAACATCGAATTGAGGCTTGGTCAGCCATCTCAGGAATGCCCTATTTTTGCAAGTTCATATTCAACATGTGTGATGGAATTTGGAGCTACCTGTAACTCAGAGAAGCCACAATTGCATCAGGAACTAAAGCAACAAGGTAAAACCGATCAGCGACATTCTTTTTTTTTTTGGTTTTTGTTCATGATTCAGCATCATGCCTAAATGATCTGGCTTTTTAACTCGTAGATGACACCTATTTTTGCAAATCTATACGAGTTTCTGGATTATTTTTATACTTAAATGGAAGAGAGCATGAGGATTCTACACCACTTTATAGGAATAAATGAAGTGCAAGTGAAAATGTATGAAGTTGCCATGATATTTAGATTGCAATGCTGTATAATCATGTAGAGATTTTCCTCTTATAGTCAAAAGATATGCAGGAACATCAGTGAAACACTGCAATTTTATATAGAACTGTCATTTTTAGAAACAAAGTACAAAATTGTTGTACATCATATACAATGAAGAGGGTTCATATTCAAATTTGCAAAACAATTATTTGAGTTCTTAATGACCCAAGCTTTTACATTGGCATTCAAGTGTTATGAGGATGTTTAATCATATCTTCCAATGTAAGGTGAAAATAAGGGTTGCATATTATTTAACAAAACCCTCAATTTTTCAAGATGCCCGGAAAGGTTTGGGGACTGTAAGTGTATTACATCCCATGCTCTCTTACACACTTCAACTATATTCTTCGATCTTTTGCAACCCATCTGGTTTAGCAACTTTCACTGACCTATTGTGGCATGCCGTTAGCAGTTGGAATGTCCCGTGCATCAATCACATTGAGAATTCTCTATATGATTACCTTCTATAGGAAATCTTCACTGAAGATGTACATTATCCTATTATCTATTAATTTTTGGAGTCTCACTGTGCCTATGGTGATTGCAACTTTTTATGGGCTATGAGTTAGCCATTGAAATGTCTTAGCGATGTCTTTGATCACTTAAATGTCTTAGTGTTTTTGTGTTGTCGGAAGTAATATATTCGTTACAAACAATCAAAGGGATGGAAGCATTTGGTAGTACAAAAATCAGGGATTCATGCTTTAGGTCTCTATGCATCACAGTTTATTGCATGTGGATCTTTGGTTACTAGCTGCAAACTAATTTTAACCGCAACCCTCCTACCTCCACCACAACCCTCGTACTTTCACCACGGCCCTCCGCAGCCCTCTTACGTTCACCGCAGCACCCCATCTTCCCCCCTCTTCCCTCTTTTTCCCTCTTTCCCTCTTCCCAGTTCACTGCTGCTAGGAGTTCATGTTCACTGCTGCAATAATTCGCAGCAGCCCCCCATCTCCCCCCTCTTCCCTCTTCCCCTCTTCCCTGTCGCATTAGTTTACTGCTGCATTAATTTGCATGAATTCATTGGGTCTGTGCATTTTTTTGTATGAAATCATTAGGAGGTAGAGGTACTGTGCATGCATAAGATACAGCAACAGCAGCTGCCTTCTTTGCTGTAGTGAATAAGGATAATACGGATTATTATTGCTATTGCCGTAGTAATTAGTATTACTTTTTAGTTTTTGGATTGACAAACTCAAAAAAGGATCCTGCATGAAAGTATAGTTATTTAAAGGATCCTAACAATTTAAAATCTTTTGGTGGAAATAAAGAAAAATATAAGGATGTCTTTGCAATCATTGATAAAAGATAAGAATGTCAACTTTATCATCCACTACATTCGGTAGGACATCTTTTAAACCTATAATTCTTTTATAAGAACCCTTCAATTGAGTTTGATTTAGAAATTGCAACTAGGTTATATTAGTGTATTGCAAGATTAGTTCCAACATTGAAGTTCAAGACAAGATCACAAATGAGATATCATTATATAAGAATGCTGAGGGTATGTTTGGAATTCCTATGGCAATATGATCAGGGGCGACTAAGTCTTTAGGTGTTTGTAATTTTATATAATTAACATTATGTAAGTTTTAAAAATATTTATTATTAACAGTTGAACTTAAATTTGCACCTGAGTGGTAAGGTTTATTTGGAAATATTATACCAAACTTACGGCGATTAGTCATTAAAATTTTGAGTTTGACTTATAGTGCTACAGGTTGTGAGCGAAATTGGAGCGTTTTCGAGAATGTAAGTATCTAAGAATATTTTAATTTTAATTAATTATTTATTTTTTTTATATATTGATATAACTAAATGAATTCTTAATTTGTATTTTATATATGACAGATTTATACAAAGAAAAGAAATCGATTGGTACGTCGATGATTACATGACCTTGTGTACATCAAGTATAATCAAACATTAAAAGCTCATTATAATTCATGAGATAAGATTGATCTGATATCATCAGATGATATAGATGATTCAAATGAATGGTTGGTGAGGGAATTGAGTACAAATTTGGAAAATGCTGAAGATGGTCTTGTTTTTTATATGATAATTTGACATAGGGAGATATAGTAAGGGCTTCAAGAGTTGGAAAAATAAAGAGTTACACAAGACAACTCCTGAGAACAAAGATGAATGCAAAAGCCTCAAGCTCATCGATTGCAATTGTGGAAGAGGAGGAAGAAGCAGAATATAAATCACCTACAGAGGAAGATGGTAACAAGATTGAAGATGATTTGGATTTTAATGATCTTTTGATGTTAATCTTGTTTTATTTTGTCAGTTTTGCTATTGGATATGAATAATGTAGTTTGGTACTTTAAATGACTGCAAGTTTGATGTGTTACTTTAGTTGTGTTACATTAGTTTTAGTTTGATGTTAATCTTGTTTTATTTTGTCATTTTTGTTATTGAATATGGACAATATAGTTATGGTACTTTAAATTATTGCAAGTTTGATGTGTTATTTTAGTTTTAGTTTGATGTTAAAGTTGTTTTATTTTGTCATTTTTGTTATTGGATGTAGAAAATGTAGTTTAGTACTTTAAATGAATGCAAGTTTGATGCATTATTTTAGTTTTAGTTTATTATTATTTATCATGATATATAATTTTTAAATTATAATATTTGGGAGCATCTCGCTTCGCTTGGGTGAGCATTGTGCATCTTCGCTTCTCTTAAGTTATGCCAATAGTTTCCGATCTAACAAATGCTTATGTGCATTGTGGCATTTGTGAATATTTGTGCTTTAAGCATATATTTTTCTTTGGATTCAATACTTTCTGTTTTGGTTGTAGAATCTTTCAAGGTAATGCTTTTATGTGGCTCTGATCTACTAGAATCTTTTGCTACTCCTGGGGTCTGGATACTTGATCAGGTTTCTATCTCTCTTACCATGATATTGTTCTTTTGTTGATCAAAACTCAAGGAACTTGTAGGAACCTATGGCTGTGTTCATTTAGGAACCAATTTTATTTGGTTGATTGGAGAAGGATTTACATCAAATATACTGCTTCAATTTAATGTGACCAAGTTTTTCTTGAGTAGTCGAGTTTAATGTGACCAAGGTTATTAGAATAACTTGCTTTTATTGATCAGTTAGTTTTTTGCACACCTTATGACTTTAGAGGTATTTTCCTTTTGATTTTTCGCTAATCTGACTATTGTAGGGTTCTTGTCAACTTTGATTCTTCAAATTTTTACATGCATTGATGATCTTTTGCCTGGACTTGCCAAGTCCCTCGAAAGTAACAAGATACACACTAGCCAAGATTAGCTTTGGAACAATCCACCGTTCAATAGCTTATTTGAGAGGTCCCGGAGATTTTTCCATTTCGAAAATGATACCTAACGTGGATGATTGATTGGATTTTCAACTCCTTCATTGAGTTCGGACTATCATTTCACCTTGCATCTTGGAAGAAACAACTTTGGTAACTTAGTTGTTGGTATATCATAATATTCTTTTAAGTGTATTCGTCTCGATGATGTATGTATATATATGTATGTATATGTGTGTGTGTGTTTTTGTGTTTATGTATGTATGTATATATATATATATATGTATATATATATATATATATATATATATATATATATATATATGTATATGTATATGTATATGTATATGTATATGTATATGTATATGTATATATATATGTGTGTGTGTGTTATTAGAAGTTAGAAGTTCTATTCAAAAGTATTATCATGTATAGAGTCGCTGTTCATCAGAAAAAGAAAGTTCAAAAATAAAAGAGGTATTATTTTCACCTCTTATGTAAACTCAATCGCAAGAATGATTTGAAAATTGTCTAAGAAAAATAGGAGATCATATTTCCGCCTTCCGTTGAGAAAATAGTCTTTTTTTCTCAATCTTACAGAGATTATTCTCGGAACAATCCGCAGCAATGACTTTACCTTACATCTGCCGATAGAGAAACTCGTCAATATATATATATATATATATATATATATATATATATATATATATATATATATATATATATATATATATATATATATATATCAATTCGATCGAATTTGACAGATTATTCTCACCTAGCAGTGAACGGATTCGCCGAGAGAGAGAGCGAGAGGGGTTGCGATGATTTAGTGAGCTCACCATTATCGGGAAAGCCGCCAAAATTATTTTAGAACATTGATCCGTAATGGGCTCAAAGGGTCGAGCCGGTGACATTGAGCTGATGCGGTTCATGAACCCAAGTGGCTTTCAAACAAGGGCTACTTATGTATTAAAAAATTATATTAATATTCATAAAATTAGGAAAGTGAAATATTTATGTCCATTTACTCTAAGATTTTATCAATAAAAATATGAAAACAAAGAGAAAAAAATAATTTTAATATTTTAGTTGATAGTGACGAACGACGACATCGTTGGGAGACGCAAGTGAACTGTTGTGTATGAGGAGAGCAATGACGAGAGGTGAGGGTTGCTCGACAATTACATTAACGATGGATACGAGGACATACTCAACATCGAATTTTCGAACCCTAATTTTCTACGGCCACGGATACATCCATTGAGAGCTCGACAATCACTCTCCAACTAGCCTTCTAAAGCTTCTCTTCCCGATCAACGACAACCGTGGTGAATATAACTCTTCCGACAAGCCCCCATCTCTCATTTTTCATACTCATGCTAAAATTGATGCGATAGTGAGGCTCTGGCAATCCTAGCTTTGGGTTGAGCGATCCACCCAATGAGTCAATGACGAAGCAATCATCGTTTTCATCGTAGATGCCATGATAGCCACCACCATTTGTGTCGGCGCCGACGTAATTATCGAGTTACAAAAGGACTGCCGATGTAGATGTCGAGTGACCATTTTGCTGCTCGACAACTACGTCGAGACAATACAGATGCATTATGATTCTCATATCCCATCATCGCTTTTATCCATAACAACCACCCATAGTCCCTAACAAGGTCACCGCCTACTACTACCAATTGAAATGTTAAAATTATTTTTTTTATTTTTTTATTAGTAAAATCGATTACATTATGATAAATGAATCTAAATGTTTAACTTTCTTAACTTATTAAAATGTAACTTATTAAAATGTAGAGATCAATATACTAAAGATAACTAACTGTAATATATAATTAGCCCTCCAAATAAAAAAAATAATTATATTTTTTGAAAAAAATATCCCACTTTCAATTTGTTATACATATATTATAGATAGCCTTGCGGTTCTCTTAAAAAGCATGCCGTTTTCAATTGGCTCTACAGCTTTCAGTAAATGCATAAAAATGTAGTTGGTATTACAAGGAACAGAGCTGAAGGCAACGACAACTCTAATAAAAAACATCAAGCAGATATCAGACCAGATCGAAAAACAGTTCTTTTTATGGGAGATTGGCATAGCCTGCCGCTGTCATCAATTTGGGTTCAAATCCATTTTGGCTATGAAACCCACAGAATCCAAGACATCCAAGTTTAGTTTCCAAAGAACCTCATCAGCCATCTCAAATCATTGATTCTAAAAGACGCCACAAGATTATCGCATCTAAATAACAACATGTGAAGAATCAGTCAGACTATTAAGAGACAAAAGTGAAGAATCGAATCACGTTACAGTACTAGAAGTCAACAAACAAATACGTTCTTGGATCCGGAAAAAATAAAGTATCTCACTCCTGTGAATTCTAAGAGTATCCGATAATTAGCAAAGCCAGATTCAGTGAAAATCTGTAGTGTTCCCTTTGGGTTCTCTACTATTATATTAGATGCTGAAAATTATCATTAGTCATCCGGTACTCCATGAATCCCACCTTTCGGAGATCACCACACCACTATCTATATTTTCGGTTATTTGTTCACAAAGCGAGAAGTTTTGCATTCTGGGGATTCAACAATCTGGTAGGGGATCATTGAGATCTGGTATTGCAATGAAAGCTTTGCGCCCAGGTAGTGAAGAAGATTGAACGGTGGTGGGTTGACATGATCCATGTAATTGAACATCCTCAAGAGCCATGTGAACAGTAGTAATCGGTAACTTCGACAACTCCAAATGCATCTTCTACACAAAACAAATCAATCTTAAGAAGCTATAATTCCTCAAATCTCATTCACAGTAAACATATGTGCAGCTTAGAATTGTAAGACGATGTGTTAACTAGTTAAGCAACATTATCAGGGAGGCTCAAGAAACGACATCACTAGAGCCTTCTTTGAACTTGAAGATTTTGGGTTCATCGTGATGGGTCCTTTTATGATAAAACAAAGCAACAACCTTTAGAGAAATATCACATTATATGATTCATAAAGAAATAAAAACTGATCCTCTTTCAAAGAATCGGTTCACTTCTGTAGAGACAAGAAATGGAAATTCATCTGCTTTGAACTACAAATCTTGAAAGAACAATATGCCCACAATGGATTTATAGTTTTTATTTACTAAATTATCAATAGCAAAAACGACGCTGGAAAAGCCCAAGAGTTTTCCTACAACATTCTCAAAGCTTCAGACGAACCAAGGGTGATCATGTTTCAAAGTACATCGACCTTCTACTGATCAGATACTTATTTTGAAATGCATTTCAGTAACTAAACAGTACTTAAACTCGCATGAGGATCTCAGATGTATATCTGGTAGGAGAGCTAATATATTCTAAATCTAGGAGAGATGGGTTGAGTTCACAGATATTATTCATAAGAAACTAATAAATACACTTTGTCCTATATTATCAGATCCTTTACCAATAACAAACTAAAGCCAGCTGATAATGAAGACACATGAGTTCATTCCAGTAATTAGTCAAGATGCTACAATTATAACTCCATGTCTCATAAGCCTTCTACTCCCTAGTGGACTATAGCATCTATCCCCCTAGCATTAAAAACAAAACTTCAAACCCACTTTCCCTACACAAATGATCTTTACTCTCTTTTCTCACATTAGTTCTGTGGAAACTCGAGTCTGTTACAAGTGTATTAATAATGACTCGTGAACTTAAATTCAGGTGCATGGTGGAAGCCCCAAGTGAATTAAACACCAGGGGAAAGAGGGAATGGGATTCAAACTCGCACAAATATCAGAAGCCCAATGTGGCACCAAGCACATTAAGCAACAAGAAAGACCATATATCGATCTCAATTGAAGTGGAGCTAAATTTAGCTGTTTCCAGTCAGATGGCTATCTTCCCCAAGTGCAAGAATCAGACGGCGCACTAAGTGGGCTATACCTGAGATGCAAGATGCATGCAATGCACACACAAAAAATCTGCATAAGCTAGACAACGTAGTTCAACTGCGGTATCAGACGGGACCCGTTCTGCTTCATGTCACACAGGTTACTACTACACTGCATAGTCAGCACATCTGCAATCTTTTGTGGGATGATGCTCAGGTCTGATGGCATCCGATTCAATGGACCCACGCAACGCAAAATAGGAAACATGTTAGGACAGGCTCAGCTGCACAGCAGTGCGTTAACCGTTCCCAGAAACTCCTCTCCTCCACAAGGTTCAGTTGATTTTTGTTTTGGCATGCATGTCCTCTACTAGTAGGGTGGAACGCCGCTGTCCACTCGGCAAATTCTCACAGACCAGTCTACCACTCGTGCTATACTACGAGGCATGCTAGCGCCGACACATGCTTTGAATGGTGGATGAGCAAGAAGCCCTGCAGCCTTCGGATCCATTGCCGACTACAAACACGGAGGTTTTGACTGGGAAGACCCATATGAGTCACACTAGGAAGGCAGAATTTTGGTGGGATGCATCATTGGTCAACAGCAGCCGAAACCACAGTTGACTGGCAGGCAGCTTCCGTGGCCCAGCGCTCTACACCGGTAGGAAGAATGCTTCCGTCCCGACCAACGAAAAATTGGCCCATTGAAAGAAGACATGACAGGGTACACCGTACCCACAGAACAAGGTAAGAGGGGAAAGTGCCGAAAGAGACGGAGACAGGCATAGGTTGTCGTGCTCACCTCCAGCTTGCGGTTATCAGCCCGCAGCTCCTCCACAGCCCTCCGCAAAACCTCCATGTCCTGCTCCACAATAAACCATGACTCACATGTATCACGACATAACATATCCGAGGAAGAAGATGAGTAAAGGAATACCTTGTGAAGATTCGCCCGCTCCTCCAGCAGAGTCCTCTCTACCGCCTGCAGCTCCGGTTTCGTCTGCTCGCCGACCAACCCGAAGACAAAATCACATGCCATTAAATACCGTGCTGACTGTAACCCACTAAAAGAGAGCGGAACCAAAAAAAAAAAAAGACGACGCCGACATGCTCGAAGAACACGTCTCGTGACGGGAAAGAAAAGGGTCCACATTTGACGGATGCCAGCATTCACTGCTCACCAAACAGGGCAGGTCGGTAGAGAAAGAGAGAGAGAGAGAGAGAGAGAAATCGGCCCCTGGTCGTTGGCTTACCATTTTCCTCGATGCTGGCCGTCGGATGGGCGCCGAAACCGGGATAGACGAAATCAACGGCGCACGCAGGTCCGCGACCACCTGGGACAAAAAGATGAAAGAAGAGCGTCAGACAGAGCGTCCACGTGGCGACCCGCAGCACGCATAGCCGTCCAAAACGGATGAAGGACGTTTTAATTATTAGTGACACGGCGATTGCGGGCTGGCATTTGCATCACACGCGCACGGACACGATTAAAATCGAGAATTAGCGCAGCGAATTGTGATACACCCACGGATTTCGCTTTTTATATTAAACATAGTGGAATCATAACGACCCACGACGCTAGTCGCTCACCACCACGCGCGATGAAACAAACGAGCGGGGGCATTTTGAAGATTTCATGCCTGGTTTTCTTTTGTCCTACTACTGATTTCATTACCAGCCCAAAGAGACGTTGCATCTACCCGTCTTCTGATTGGTAGAACATAACTGCTTCTAATCACAGATAGTTGTAGGTGAGACGGGAGGGAATTTAATGGTTTCTTTTTCTTTTTTTTTTTATCCCAATCTTTTGTGATGTATAGCACACGCACGACCAACGAAAAAGAAGTTGGAATGGAAGTGGGCCCACCTTCCCCCGTCGAAACAAAGAGTCAACAGAAAAGAATGCAGTCGGATGGATCGAATCCTTAAGAGGAAATCTCAAAAAAGTTATGGAAAAATTACTTCGTATAAATTCAAAAAAAATCGAGAAAGTAGAGATCCGTCTTTCAACAAATTCTTGGAAGAAAACCAAATGAAGATACCGATCTGAGAGAAGAAACAAGTGATCTGATGGAAAAAGAGAATGAAATCCGAGGGCAAGGAAAGATCCAGAGGCGTTGGAGTTTACTCCGATTCGATGACGACAGGGCAGTATTCTCGTCATAAGATAAAGGCGAAAAAGGGAAAGGGACGAAGTGGGACGGAAGGGTGGCTCACCTTGGTGCGACCGTCTCCCGATGGGGTGGCGGGGAAGGGGGACATCGGCGCCTTCGGGGGCTTTTCCGCCGAGCTCGCCCCCTCCTCGCCGTCGCTCCCCGACGCACTGCTGTATCCCTCCAGAGGCGACTGCGGGCTCGCCCTCCTCTTCCCCTTCCTCTTCTCCGCCGCTTCGTCCTCCATCTCCTCGTCCCGCGTCGCGGAGAGGATACGCGGGAGCCTCATCATCCGTGGTCTCTTGATCCGTCTTCCCCACTTCGGCAACGGCGCATCTGCCGCCGTCGCCGACGTGGACGGCTTCTCGTCGCCCTCGCTCTCCGGCTCGGGGCGCTTGCCTCGGCGAAAGCTGAGGAGGACGGTCGCGGCGAGACGGGGATCGAAAAAGGCGTCGTGCACCCATTCGTCGGGGTAGCCAGCGGCGGCGAAGGCGTAGACGACCATGGGAGACCGAACGAGACAACCCTAGCGAAAGAAAGGATGAAGCAAGAGAGAAAAAGAGAGAGAGAGGTGGGTGGAGGGTTGGCGAAGGAATGGGGGAGAGATGGGAGCCTCTGACAAAAGAGAAGACAGGAGTGAAAGCATATGGTCTATCGGCGTGTGTTTACTGCATATATACTCCGGGGGAATACAGATGGCCCTTCGTAACTAAAAAGGTCTTTTTCTAGTACGACTCCATTATAATCGCTATTAAATAAAGGAGATATTCCCGTTTCGTTCACGTACCAAATATTTCACCCACCGCCATACCAGCATCGGCAAAGGGAACGTGGAGTCCACGGACATCGAGCCACGGTCGCCCGCAGGCGAGGAACACGCAACTCCGTCTCACGAGGGGATCCCATGACGCTCTAACGAAAAGATGAAGGATTAAATTCAGGTCCCCGATGCGACGTCCCCAAGATATACTCGCAGAGGGAATCTCTACACCTGTGTCGTGGACCCCACTTAAACGCGTAAACTCGGTTTCAACGGGCCCGGCCCGGCCCGGCCCGTGACGATCCGACCCGACTCGATCCAATTGATGCCTATAAGAGCGGTTAAGGCTCGACGCGTGCAGCGCACGATCGTTACCCCTCGCGCAAGGGAGAGGCAACCGCTCCGCTCTTCTCTGCTGCCGTCTCCTCCCCCCTCCATCGTCATCAATCCCCTGCCCTATCGGCGGCCGTATAACTCCCAGGAGGTACATCCCTGTTCGCTTTCCGAACGATGTCTGTGTTCACTTGTTGGCAGACGAGGCCTGGTCAAGAACCCCACGAAATTTCTCATTTATGTATCTCCGATTTGTTACTTTAGGTTTCAGCATCTCGTGATGGATTCGGGTTTCGTCGATGTTCCTCTTCCCATGGATAAGATTTCCCTGAGCAGCGTTCAAGAATCCACCGGCCGGATTGGTATTCCGGAAAGGTTCCTGTTGATTTATAATCTTCCTTGTAATTTTGATGTTGTAGCTGGTATTTCTCTTTAGTTCTAAAAGAACCCTAGAAAGGAGAACCAATATCGGCATCAATGATGTGAAATAAGAGGATTAGATGGTTGGATTATAGAGTGGGTGATGAAGACCTCTTAAATTTAGGACATCTAAATTATTTCATTGCGTAAGTCAACTTAGTATGACCTCATACAAAGAAATTAGTCGGGAGTCTTCTCTTACCTATGCCGACTAATATCTGTTATGAATTCTTGTAAGATGACCTCGAAAAGTTTATTGAGATGTGATGCCAGCTGCTTAAGAGATCATTGAGATATGCTACATCCACCACCTTTTCTTGTAGAGAACAAGTTGTGAAGGAAAAGAGGATGAGAGTAGAATTATTCCTTCTAATTTATGCAGTTCTGATACTTCAGAGCTAAACAGTCTAGTCCATATGAAATTTCCCTAGCCAGATGTCTTATTTCATCAAATTGGTGGATTCATATATAGAAACTTACAATTGGCAATGATAAAGTGTCAGTTGATCTAGTATAATTCACACAACATACAATGTTGTAATGACTCCTGAGGATTCCTTCAAAAACATACTAGTTTGTTGTAGCTTACCTTCTCAGTTTATTCTTTTATCGTACCATTTTAAGGAATTAAATTAAGCATTTTGAAACATGGAATCTTATACTCCAACCAAGTGCTGTCTCCACCTTATATATTAACTTCATTGCTAGTATATTCAAATAAAATGTCCTCATGGAATTCTGTTATTCTTAGAGAAGTGTTAATTTGGGTGTTCTATTAAAGCTTCTGTTGCCATTGTTTATGGAAACATTTGCTGATCAAATAGATCAAACATATGATGCTTTCACCATCGCGGTGTATGTCATGTAGAATTGGAATAAATAATGCATCATGTGCTAAGTAACAAAATTAAAAAGGAAATCCAGTACATCAGGCCAGTGTAGTTTCCGGGTCTACATATGTTTGACAATCAAATAAAGAAAACATTGTAGTTTCGCATGCTTGTGTCTGCATACTTGTGGAAAATGTCATCAATATTTGACATCTCCGGATAGTCACTGCCTTTCTTCCAAATATGTGCTGAAACCTAATACTCATGATGAGCTTCTTTAACATGAGTTCCATGTTTTTCTTGTGACATTTGTAGGAATCAGATGTTTGTTGTTTTGTTATCAGCAGGAAGCTTCAATCCTCCAACTTATATGCACTTGCGCTTGTTTGGTGAGCCTTTAACAGAATTTATATGCATTTGTGCTTGACCATTGCTTCAGCTGAAGCTACTTTTCCTGATGTTCTGGCTTGATAAGTTACATTCCTTGTTTGTTATTAGAAATCTCACAATATTATGTCACTTGTTATTCTGCAATTGTAATACCAAATGCATGTAAGTAAGCACCTTATAGATTGTCTATTCAATAAGTTGCATGTGCATCCTTGTTTGGATACTGGATTGGTCATAATTATTGCACTCTTCTTGGATCTTTATATCTAACAGATTATAATGTATCCTAGAGTTGGCAAAAGATGCATTGGAAGCACAAGGCTACATTGTCATAGGAGGCTATATGTCACCTGCTAATGATGCATACAGGAAACAGGTGTAGTCTCTCACACTATCTATTGACATATGCAGACATTCATAAAAACTCGAATTCCGTTAACACGGTGTTCGTACTGGAATAAATTAGGAGCAATAATGGTCCAATTATTTTTTCATGTGAATTATGCAAATCAAACAGATGTTTGGCAAAGATTTATATACACATGCATATATGTATGTATACATATATACACATGTATATATGTATGTATACATATATACACATGTATATGGAAAAAAAATTCATTAAGAGATTGTATTGCTATATAGGCTTACGAGTTTAGAAATGATTTTGTTATAGATCCATGTTTCAGTTATTTTCTATTTTTCATCAGAATATTAATTAGTTTTTGTTTTGTGAGGAAATTTATGTTTAAAGCATGGCTGTCAATGGCACTGATTTGGCAAGACCAACACTAGTATTAGTTTCATGTTTGAATCACAGCTGCTAACGGCACTGATTGTGCTAGCAAACATTGTGATTGATCTATCGCCAGCCTTTTCATGCATACATAACTAGTAGACATGTCTATCACTGGTCTGTGTATGGTAGTTTGTATTACGATTATGATGTGATTTTCCTTGACATGATCCAAGCACCTTCAGTATTCTTTACACTATGGCAAACTCGTATCATCATACAAGCAGAGATTACTTTAGGATATTGAGATTTGATAGTTAGGTAATTCTCGAATTATCTTAAAATATCCGATCAATCACTTAGGGTTTTCATAGTCTAGTTACATTTTCACTTACCACACGTGTAGTACAATGAAGTTACATTGTTTTTTTATTATAGTTGTATCGCCCCATGCTTATAATCTAAGTTGTAGAGATTTTAACTTTTTCTTTTCCTCCTATAGGATCTTTTGCCATCCATACATCGAGTTCATTTGTGTGAATTAGCATGCAGAACTTCTTCCTTTGTCATGGTAGACCCATGGGAGGTAATATAAATTGAGGGATTCTGTAGCATTCATTTCCTATTGAAGAGATCAATTGGTTGTGTTATGGTGTCTCTTCTCATTCTTATCTTTTTCTTTTTTTTCTTCCGTAGGAATGTTTGTGCTAATTTGCTGAAAGATCTACAGTTGATTTTTCTAGGCATCACGTAAATTATTTACTGATCGCATGCAATATGTGCTTGCCTTTAGTTCCTCTGAACAATTAATTAAATATTTTGAATTAATGCTGTAGGCAAAACAAAACAGCTATCAGCGTACTCTTACTGTGTTGTCAAGGATACAAAGTTCCTTATGTCACAGTGGTTTGATTAGAAAAGGTAAGACCTTTTGTGTTGCAAAATGAGTAAGCTGATTTGTCTTTTTTTATTGGTATTGTAGACTAGTCATGTAACCATTCTAGGCTTCTGAATACTATTGGTAAATGATTTAATGATGTTGAATATTTTTAATTGTGTTTTTGGCTAAATTATTGTGTTTTAGTTTCTTAATCTTCGGAGAGTTAAAATATAAACATTTTTGCAATAAGTTATGGCCTTAACCTTCTCTTAAGATATGCTGATAGTTCACGATCTAACAAATTCTTACGTGCATTGTGGCATTGTGAATATTTGTGCTTTAAGCATATATCTTTCTTCGGATCCAATATTTTTTTTAATTTTGGTTGTAGAATCTCTCAAGGTAATGCTTTTATGTGGCTCTGATCTACTAGAATCTTTTGCGACTCCTGGAGTCTGGATACTTGATCAGGTATCTATCTCTCTTACTAAGATATTGTTCTTCTGTTGATCAAAACTCAAAGGAACCTGTAGTGTAACCTATGGCTATATTCATTTCGGAATCAATTTTATTTGGTTGATTGGACAAGCATTTACATCAAATCTACTGGTAAATTGTGGTTGATAACACCCATTTCAATAGAACTGTCAAAAATAAATAAATAAATTGTAGGAAAGGGTATATAGCTAACAACAAAGTTATCATAAGGCTGTTGCCGTGTTAGCTGTCGTTTTTTTATTATGCTATGCAGGCTTTAGCAACTTTGTTGGGTATGACCACCTATCAAATTATTCTTGCTGAGTTGGGTTGACAGTGAGAGAAAGAGCAAATCTACAATGGTACTTATTTCTTTCCAGATCAGGACAATTTGTCAGGACTTTGGTATTGTTTGTATACGCAGAGAAGGGAAGGATATTGAGAAGATAATATCAACTGATGAGATATTGCAGGAAAATAAGGTACTTAAGCTAACTAAACTTGTAGATGGTTTGTCTATTCTGAAATATATTCGGTCCACACTGTCATCTGCTCCTAAGTATATGTTTAAATTGGATGTATTCAGAATAATATCTTCTCGGTGGATGAAATTGTACCAAACCAGATCAGCTCAACAAGAGTGAGGTAACAATTGAGTTGGTTGATCGTTTGTATCTACATTAGGCTTTGACTAATCTTGGCTTGTGATAAAAGCAGAGATTGGACTTCCAACTTGGTTGATGACAGATCTTTGCATGTAGGAGGACTAAGGAATCGTTTCTTCTTTTTTCCTTAATTCAGGGATTGCATTAGAAGAGGGCTCTCTGTTAAGTATCTCACTCCTGATGAGGTCATTGATTACATCAAAGATCAAAAGCTCTACGTCAGTGACTGATTCTTGATGCTTTCCTAGAACCTCTCAAGTCAAGCAAAATGGTGAGAAGTGGATCAGAACGATGTTATTGTTCTCATGCTCTCAGAGTGTTTGAGATCACAAACATAAGCAGGGATCTGACTTGGAATAATCTCCTAGGATTATGGAAGTTAAGACGGATTGTTGTAGTATATTATTTGGCTAACGCTTTTTTTCTTTTTTTGTTTTCGCTTGATGAAATCAAGAATCAGGGTTCTTGATGGGTTAACAAGTTGCTGGTGATGCATCTTCTTGTAAGGTGGACGGGAAGAAAATGAAACCAAAACTATGGAACCAAAAAAAGATCACAACTATTCACCATTATCCACAAAAAGAAACCAAGAAGCACCATCATCAGTATATAGTATTCTTCTAAGGTGGACGGGAAGAAACAGCAGGAGAAACAAGCTATGGAAGAAGACATGTTTCTTCGGTTAGGAACCGTACCTGCAAGATGAGGTGAGAGGAAAACCTTCTTCCTTTCTCGGATCACCAATTCATGACTTCTTGCTAAAAATCTGTGCAGTCTCCGCATCCAAACCAAACACCAAGCCGACATAATTCTCCATGGACCCAACAAGGAGGTGGCCCCGCAGCTTGAGGAAGACCAGAGCCGTGACGAAGCTATCGGAGCCGGCATGGTGGGCGATCCCGACCCTGTCGATCGCCAACAAGGTAGCTAGCGAGTTGAGGCCTCCGTGGAAATTGTCATTCAAATGGATCACGCGCTTGATGTCGTACAAGAGGGGGAAGAACTTTTGGAGGATTTCGAAGAACCCTTCCCGAGTCTCCGGCAACGGCTTACAAGTGAAGATCTTTAGCAGGTACGCGAAGTCAAAGGCGCTTTGGAAAGCTACCCAGTAGACGGAGTCGTCGAGAACGGTGCCGGAGGGGATGAAGAGCTCCGCGAACAACTTCGCGTCCACACCTTCCTCCTGGTTCTTCTTGAAGTCCATCCCGGTTTTCTCGAGGAATTTTACGGAATGGGCGGAGGAGGGGTCGCGGCCGACATCGAACTCCCGGAAGTTGAACTGCCAGACGATGGGGCGGCCGGAGTCGGGGGAGGCGGGGAGGCTGCCCGCGGCGTTGAAGAAGGTGAGGCCGAGCTGGAGGAGGTGGAGGCGGTCGACGTTGGCGCGGACGTACTGGTAGTTGGCGTCGGCGAGCTCCTGGAAGGCCCCGGTGTTGTGGATGATGACGCCGGGGAACTCGGTGTCCATGGCGATGAAAGGGAAGTCGCCGACGATGTTTCGGATCACGTAGATCTCAGATTCGAGGTTTCTGGCCCACACATCGCGGATCTCGACGTCGCCGTTCTCCACTTTCTCTTTCGACATCTTGCGCCGGGGATCGGATCGGCCACGGAGCTGGGGAGGGGGCGCAGCATATGAAACCCCGGGAGGGCGAGCCAGAGAGAACCCTCGTTCTCGGCGGAGAGAGGATCGAAACCCAAGAATCGCGAGAGAGGAACGGGGAAGTGGGAGAGATGTTAGGGTTCTCGAGAGCGAACGAGCGAGAGAGACAGAGGAGGGATGAGAGGAAATGGAGGGAAAGTTGGGCGGGTTTAAATAGATATTTCAAAGAAGGGGAATCGAGAGTGCCGAGAATCGCGTTTCCGACCGCCATCACCGACACAAAATAAATCTGTGTTTTCTTTAGCCCAAAAAAATAGATTAAATAGAGCAAACACCATTCGCACCCGCTAATTATATACCCTATCAACCTGATCGCTTCACGATTGGAGGCAACGATAGGATTTCCGTGGGACCCTCTTGTGTGGGAAGTTACATGATGCCTAAAACGCCACTCATTCCAAATAGCGGAAAAAGACTCGGTTGACTTAACATGCGTTGTTTGATTGACACAAAACACACACTTCGTCTTTTGATCTGCTCGGAGGAGTGGGAAACAGTGCTTCGGTTATTGCCAAGTCAACGTGTTGACTTTCTAGTCAACATATCGAAGCAGAGGGATGTCAGAGATGGCCCAAGGCTCTAATTCTCCAACAAAGAACGAGGAGGAGGGCAGCAGCAAGCATCGTCACCAACCTGACCTGCTTAATGACTAAAAGCTCTGCAGTACAGCAAACATCAGAAGGACAAGAAGAAAGATCGTGGCGTCACCTTTTGACACTACTCACTCTACAAGGTCAACGTGGCCCGAGAAACTTTCACGTGATACATGTCAATAATGATGGGGGCAGATAGATCTGCAATTTACTTGCTCTTACCATGCGGGCAGGCATCGAGGAATCTGAACCATCTAAGCTGCAACAGTGACCTCTTCATCTTGGATGCATTATCAAGATCAATCCGCAGCATCACACCGTCTCTCACCATGTCACAGAACACCAGCAACGGCACTCCAGGTTCCAGCGTTTCATGCAAGATCTCCTTGCTCTTCTGTGCCACTCCAAATCAACCAATGATGAGAAGACTTCATGTTCTCTCTCTCTCTCTCTCACTATCATACAAATTTACCTACGAAAAGGAACAAAGATGTTTTCAAGGTCAGTACCTTTTATCGCAAGTGTCACAATTTTCCATCAAAATGTTGATTGTTAGAGAAAATAAAGAGAAACAAAACTGGGTTGGTTAAAGCTTACAGAAAGCATCTCTTCTTCGTGTTGTAGCGAAGGTGAAGCAAGCATCCCTGTGTCCTTCCACCAAGAAACTTTGATTTCTTTTTCAACGAGCCTTTTCCTGGTGAATTCCAGCGCAGACTCTAACTCTGCAATCCGTTCCTCTTGTCTCGAGCATATAAGTTCGTACAACCTTCTCTCCAGTTCGCTTGCAGGAACACCACAATGAACATTGTGGTTTTCATCTGAAGGTTCATGGCTTTCAGAAGTACTTGCCTCTTCATGGGCTAACTACACATTTGGAGAAGAAAATAAAGCAAGATCAACCAAGAAAAAATGCATATCGTGATTTAAATAAGTTGTATCTCGCAGTTATGATAGTAACATCCCCATCAGCAAACCAGAATTCTTCAGAAGTGTAGTACCTCCATTCTCTCTTGTTCTGAGAGCTTCATAGAATCCTTCCCTCCTAAGTTTAGTTGCAGCTGCCCTAGTTCGAACGCTAGCTCTGCTTCCAGTTGATCCATACTTTGGTTCTCATTGTCAAGCTCATTATTTGAATGCCTATCAGATTCCACGGTTGACTTCGCCTCTTCCATATGAAAATCTGCCCTGTGATTTTGGAAGGAGATAGGGTTGTATTCACTGACATCCCTGCTACAATCCGATAATGAAGAGACAAAATTATGGTTTGATCTTATGATGCCAAAACCAGTGTCTTTCTTTGGAATTTCTTCTTTAATTTCTTTGAGCAACATTTCCATTTGAACCCGGAGCTCTGTCATTTTGTTGAATTCGGTGGACCACCTGGACAGTGCGAGAGCCATACCTATTCCCATTCCTAGGTTAAAAGATACCTCTTCAGGTTTCCTAGGTCCTGCAGATCAAGGATGTGATCAAACCCAGATGCCATCGAATGGTAACACAAAACAGGGAATTAAAGGAAAGATTTGATTGAAGAAGACGCTAAGTTAAAATCAGAGCAATACCAAATTTTATGCTGAAAAATGGCATACACAAACTATAATGCCAGCAAAGTCAAAAGGATGAGTTATAATTTGAAAGCAGAATATCTTGCTGGGAAGTTCTAGTTTCTGTAGTTCAATACGCAATATAAGATCTACGACTTTCCTTCGTTATGGATGAGTAACCTCTTTTCACCAACTAATTCTTTTCCCTAATGCAACCTTTGGTTCACTTGTTGCAGTTATGTTCCTCCGCATTTTTTGCATCTACGAAAATGAAGAGAATAAAAGGAAATATTATCATCTTCATTTGAGAGGAGAAAAACCTCAAGGACTTCCACAGTCAACAAAATGGATGGGAACTGAGATTATAGAAAGTCCACCCTCCACAGAAAATTCAGAAACAGAGACCCATCAATATGTGGAATTAGTTGCGCTGGCAGCACTTCTTGAAGTGTTTCAACAATTAGAATTACTAGGTAGCATAAAGGCATACTAGTCAGAATTCATTCATCGCATCCAAAACAACCACAACTCCATGAAGACAACAGAAGTAACCCTTGCACAAGTCTTTCCTAATCTAAGTTCTTCCACACCATAAAGAGTAATACAGAAATAAAAGGAAAGGGGAAGTGTGGGCGTATGTTAAACTCTCCCTCCTTCCGGTATGAAACTTAGATGAGAAATGGAGAGGAACTGAGAGTAATAGAAAGCATCTCTCCCCCACTTTGATCTTTATTTGGTAAAACAGTCAATCTGGTCAATTCTTTTCTATTATCCTCTTGTGATTGTTCTCTTCTTTGTTCTCCTTTTGAACAAACAATTGTGATAAGAAACAAGAAAAGAGGTGCCTTAATCAGAGCTAAACATCAAAAAAAGAAACCCAGCAGAGCAGGAAAGCATCAAAACTCGTGAGAGACTACTAAGATCACACTGTTAGGTCTCACTTGTGGGCATGTTTCACCAAAGGTAAGTTTTTGGAGAGGTTCGACACTCCTTTTGGTTAAAGCCCCGCGACATTCCTCTAAGGTGCACCAAACATCAAACAGTTAGCCTGCAACTAAAATGATGCAAGAACTCGAGGCGCTCGATCTCCCAAACGTACCTGCGGGAGGGTCCAGCGAGCGGACGCAATCCCTTCCGTCGATCCCCTCAGCCATCTTCGACTTTTCTTTTGCATCCTCCTCCTGCTCCGCTCCTCTTTCCCTCCCCTTCATCTTCTTATGAGGTGACGGCACCGGATGGCCCGATCCCGGTCCCGTCTCTCCACCGCGGCTGCAGAGCGACGGCTTCCGGAAGGGAAAGAGCCGCCACCTAGGGAGGAACTTCCGCAGGGGGCTACCCGAAGAATCGATAGAGAAAAGGTCTCCCCTTTGCGGAGACCCGACATCGCCCAGTACGTCGTCCCCTTCGTGAGGCTCGTGGAGGAAGTCCACGATCCGCATCTTCCCCGTCTCCCGCTCCGGAGGAGGAGCATCAGAAGAGGCGGCGGCACCTGCACCGGACGTGGGGCTTCGGATTCCCTTCCCGTGCCGCCTCGAGGACTCCACCATGGTCCGGAGTCTGACCTCCTTCACCAGAGTAGTGGAATAAGAGCGCGCGCGAGGGAAGCAGAAAAAGACGGAGGCGTGGCGGTCGTCGTACCACCGTCGATCGCGGGGCCCATGCCAGTGGACGGCTCTGATACTGGAATTGTCTGCTTTTAGAACCAGTGTGGCCACTGGACACGATCCTACGCCTCTGCAAAGGACACGTAAGACAGGTATTTATGATGATGTATATTGATTGCCGGCCACGCGAAGTTTCTGATTTGAAGAGAAAGAAAACAAAAGATGGCAAATACTAATACTAACAATAATAGTAATAATAATAATAATAATTAATTTGGATGGGTGTGGACTGCTAATTTGTTCACAATAATATAGGATTTCCAATAGCATATGGTGACAAATCTACCAACCTTGCATCATTGTGAGCCCACAATTTTATGGAAGTATTTGCATGGAATTCTTATCCATAGAAGCTCCTGCATGATGACATGAAAGCAGCGTGCTAATATCTGCAGCAAAGTTTGGGCCGTAGACTCACGGGGGGTACACAAAACCAAGTACCAAAACTTGACACATCATTGGTATGATTAAACTTTGCCTAATACATTTCATTGGTATGTTGCCTTTGCATGTTAATAAATCTTTAAGGAACATAAACTATAATTTCACACACACACACACACGCAAGGACTTGGGTTGGGCTTACTCTTGCAGTGACCCAAAAATGGTATTGGACTGGATTAGGTTTCCTAGGATTCAGGTTGGGTTATAACTCGAAACCCAAACTCAGCAGTGACCCAAAGTAACTCAAGCCCAATACAGTTTGGAAATACACAATATTATGTTGTTTGATATCATATACCTTCTAAGATCATAGATTTTGACATATTAAAGTTAAGAAGGATGATTTCTCTTTCCTCACGTCTCTAATATTTCAAACTCCGAGGACTTAATTGAAGATTTAGCTAAACCTGAATAATCATCCAAAGCATTAAATGAAGTATCACATTCCAAAAATGTAATTAGAATCGTAAGATATCCCACCTTTCTCGTTCACCAACCCCTCAGAATCATGGACAATAAATGGCTCATTGGTGAAAGCAATGACAACATCTGTGATGAATCGTCGTGTATGCATGATGGCAGTATACTGAGAAATCAGAATCTAGTCAAGGAAATATGAATTTTCATGGAAAACAAGAACTGACAAGTGGATCACTTACCTTCGACGGCTACTGTGATCTTATGGCCAACAGGCTACAGTCCACCATGAACAGCCTTCGGCATCTGCAGTTTCTTGGATCTACTTTTCCCTGTCTGGGGCAGTCACTGGACATGATTGATTGACACTTTTCACCATGGCCCCATTCGTTGGATGTCCCAAGTGTGTGCAATCCCCAAAAGGCTCTCAAAGCTTGGACTTGGACATGTGCCACCTTCTTGAAACTTGCTTTGATAACCTTGGGGTCATGACTGACCCCACCAAAAGAATGAACGTCAAAGCAGATGCTCTCTCTCACTGATGTTAGTTTTAACTCCCTGTTGCTGATCTAAAGAATCCAATGATAGCAGACCTCGTGCATGATTCTCTGTCATCCGCATGAATTAACAAAGGAAGAACCACTCCCAGCATGCACGACAAAGGATTATACATTAACAAACTCCATCTCAGTATCCTCAGCAGCAAATTTCCAACCCCACCACTTTGGTAATAGAGAAGAGAGGACGGTAGAGACAGGAAAGAGAAAGGGAGCTTTCCGACAACATCTACCTTCCCTCGACTCATTATCCATTCCTTCCACTTAAGCTTGGAAGCAACTGAGAGAAGCAGGGGATGCAAGGAAGCAGTAGGAGAGTCTCAACAAGAAACACTAAGTCGAGGATGGATGAAGCTAGAAGCGGAATCAAGGTCATGGCCGACGCAAAGATACACAAACACGATAGCAGTGCGGGCCTCCGGAGGCTGACGAGAAACCAAAGTGACAGTGTCGCCTTCGAGAGGAAAAAAAGAAGCAATTGTCCACCATCGGACAAGGAGGAGAATGGTTTGATTGGTAGAAGTCCGGTCAAGCTCCGAAAGACCCAGTCGGACTTGTCGAACTCTCCCAAGACTCCGGTTGGGAATTCGCTCAACATCGGAGGGGAGGAAGAAGCGCCGACAATTGGTGATGACACTGAAGTGGCAGTGGTGATGGAGGAGGAGGAGGAGGAGGAGGTTGAGACCGAGACAGAGGAGGGAAAGAAGAGCTTTGTCGACAAAGAAATGGATCAGCCAGATGACAAACCAAAGACAGTGCAGGAGGAGGAGGAGGAGGAGGAAGTGGAGGAAGAGATTCCTGCGCTGTCACAGGAAGAAGAAAAGAAGCAGAATCTTGTGAGTATGTCACCAATGGATATTGTAGAAAAGAAGCAGAATCTTGTGATGGATTACAGGGCAATGAAGCCGGATCCAGCAGTGATACCTCAGTGTAAGCTGTCGTTCTTGATGATCTCAACAATTCTGATGCTGTCTCCTTTCAATTCTAACAATTCTGATGCTGTTTCTGATCAGTTGATGCGGAAGAAGAAATGTTTCAGAGCACCTGCATCAAGCACAACCGAATCCAAAGCATCGGTAAGTAATCATAATCGATCTGTCTCTTGGAACAACTCAATAAATTTTCTCTTGAATTGTGTCAGAGAATTTGGTTATGTGGAGAGATGTGTCGAGATCAGCCTTCGTGTTCGGCATCGGAACCTTCTTCCTCGTTTCGTCTTCCTATGCCAAAGACATCAACTTCAGGTCAGAACACAAATGCTCAAGCTACATCCTTCAAGGATTTCTCAACAAAATATGTGAAGACTTTTTCTACCGTGCAGCCTGATTTCAGCAAGTTCATATGTTGGACTTGTCTATCTTGGATTTGTTTTCCTCTGTACGTCCTTTATGCACAGGTAAACCCCTCAACATTTGCAAGCAAAGTCAACATGGAAATGACATGATTTCCTGCACCAAATTTCTGACAGTTTTTATCATTTTAAATTGAATCACAGAGGAGAAACAATGCGGTATGGTGATGGAGATGAGAGGTGTGTGGTGGGAGAAGACGACGCAATCTGGCTTCTAAAGATGCTGCTTCCTTATATCAATGAGCTACTTCTAAAGTTCAGAGGCCTCTTCTCTGGGGACCCAGCAACAACATTGAAGGTAGGATTTTTGGTTCTGCTCTCAGAATCTATTCCATGCATATTGTCTTTAGACAGGCAGAGATGTGTGATATTAGTAACGCTGCTATGGCAGTTGGCAGCCCTGCTATTTGTGATGGCAAGGTGTGGGAGCACCATCACAGTGTGGAGTCTTGCAAAACTGAGTAAGCTTAGGACATGGAGAACAAATAACATGAGTTTTACTCTGCACTGTAAAAAAAATATGAAAGCAACAGTTTGACTAACCTGCTCTGGTATTGATTTGGTGCAGTATTCTTTGGAGTCTTCACCATCCCAAAAGTGTGCTCTTCCTATTCCACTCAGCTGGCAAAGTTGGGTTAGTGGATGCTTTAACACACTTGCATTAAAGTTGCCGTAGATTGATAAAGTGATTGGTAACTCTCTAGTTAGTCTAGAGGGGCTTTTATTTATCCTTTAACTTTGACTATACCTTTAATGATGACTTTGAAGTAGAATCCAAGCCAATCTTTAATCCCTCTCCACCTGCACTGCTGTCAGGACTGTTGGGTCTGATGGAGACAAACCAAATAATGTGCATGTGTCTTAAACCCATTTACCTCAGAGGTGGCCAAGTGGATTTAGTTACCTTTGGTGCAGGAGCACGCATGTGTCTCGGGCTGCAGTCAAGCAGGCTGCATGAGACACTTGCTCGCAGTCACATCTGCATCAGAAGCTCCTGCACATGAATGCCAAGATAATTTAGAGAGAATTTTTTCATAAATAATGCTAGTTCACTTTTGTGCAATTTCTTATCAGATGGAAATTTGGAATGTCTTCAATTTTTCTTCCTCTTACAAGTTTATTCAAATCAATCATCCATCAATCATTTTGGTTAATTATTATATTGGGACTACCCGACTTTAAAGCAAAAGGAAACAATCAGTCAAAAGTCCAGAGAAACAACCTGTATGTGACCCATTCCAAAAGCGTCCAAACTTCGTTTTTCCTGGTGCATTGGATCCTTTGTGTGACTATTCCCGTTAACTTTCGGCATCATCATCATCATCATCATCATCATCATCATCATCATCATCATTATCACCTCTCTCATTTTTCATCACACTAACCGAGTAAATTCTGTGGGATTCATCTAACCCAGATGTGCACCAGAATCCAAGCAAGTAAAAATAAATGCATCTTAAGACTGCAGTACATATATAATGAACCTTGGTCTCACCAGGATGGCTTGCTGTAAATGGTGTAGGCAAGTTTTGGCTGGATAGGCTTAGAGATGGATGGGAGTCATGCACCCACAAGAGAGCTGCCGCCGCTGCCATCTTCGCCCTCATCTGGAACATTTCCTCAGCTGTTGCTCGCATTTGGGCATGTAAGCACCCTCCACATGTTTGTTACTTAGTCTCCTCAAAGATTAAGAAGAAACCTCCACGGCTGTACAATAATAGTTTCCACTTGTTGTTCTGTTCTGAGGCAGTCTTCATGCTTGTGGTGGCTGTGAAGCTCTACCAACAATGCACAGCAGAACACAGCTGGAATAACCGGGAGGAGGAGGAGGTGGTAGAGGAAGAGGAGGGACAAGAAGATTCCATGGCAGGACAAAACCAGGAACTTGGATTACACCGACAAAGAGGTGGGCCAACTAGAAATGAGGTGGAGAGAGTGGCTGTAAAAGTAGATCTAGGAGAAGAGGCCGGAAAAAGATCCAAGTGATGCTGGCAGTCTGACACAGAGGACAGCAGACAGATCAGGAGAGGAAGGTGGGAGTCATCTTATAATCTTATCAACGCATCTTCTGCACGGTGACGATTTCTTGTAATGTGGTGAAGGCATCTCCAACCGACACATGCTATGCTTTCTTAATCCCTCCCCACAGTGAAACACCATGTGCTATATCTTAGCCTGATCTAATAATAACACTGTAATTCCTCTCTGCACGGTGGTTGGTTTTCAAGTCAACTCTGTACAGAAGTCCTGTTTGGTGAAAAGAATCTTAAACTTTTTGCAGATAACATACTACAGATATGGCATGACCCTATCTGATGTGTTCGTCTCCGTAAAGCCAGATTGTGCAGCACTGGTAAGGAGCAGCCTAACTGTGGCACCAAGGCTCGCCTGCCATCTGTACATAAAAGAAGAGAATGTCAATATCTATATCCTACATTTTTTCTTAAGATTCTCTTCTCATAGAAGCAAAATATAATATCTAGGAGAGAGTATTAAGAAGTTCAATGAAAGAAGAAAGCCCAACCAGAAGGATTGACTAAGGACCTAAAAATCCAAATGCAGATCTTGTCCCAACAACTCACCCTCCCCTCACAAGATAAGAGAAACTTTATTCGAGACCTTAATGGAATGAGAAACAGGAATACATTTATTTCCATCAGGTTGACAATTGAAGGATAAGGAGTTTCTTTGGGCAAACTGTTTCCTGCGACCTAATCTAACACTTGGAAAAATGCTATTGAGAGAACAAGGAACATTATCGTGTTGGGCCAGTCTGCACGCAAACTGTGTTTGTTGGCAAACACGTGAAAAGTACCAAGACATGTGGAAGTGATCCAGAATTATTGGTTTATGCTACACTGCTACCGGCCATGGATCATTATGCGTGCTGTAGCTCCCGTAGGAAATATAGATAACAATTTAGGGCCCATTATCTATTTTTACCGGCATAACTGGGGTATCTACATTAGCAAGCATCCTCCTCTGAAAAGTAAATGAAAAAGAACAACAATTTTCGGAACAAACAACAAAAATACAACTACTAAATGCACCAAAAACATTTATATTGCTACTAGAACTAATGAAGGCTATCATAGAGGAAGTCAAGTTCTCCAGATAAATACAATTTTGCTATTGACATCTCTGGGTTCAGATATTCTTTTCCTTTAGAGAGAAATCATTCCCTTAGCATAAACATTAGAGAACAGACATACCTCTAAATGTTGAACCATGACATGCACCCTAAATTTGAATATACTTTCGTCATGCCTTTATTGTAATTGAAGTTCATGTAAACCAACTCTTTAAGTTGCGTAATGTGACTAGTGGTATCCAAATTCTGGAGCTATCAAGACAAATATCAACAAACAAGAGTTAATCACTACCTCTCTTTGTGAAGGGGCATCACTCATGCAACAAGAATTAACTAAAGTTGCATCACTCATGTAAACCAACTCTTAAGCTGCCTAATGTGACTAGTGGTATCCAAATACTGGAGCTATCAAGAAAAATATCAACAAACAAGAGTTAATCACTACCTCTCTTTGTGAAGGAGCATCACTCCATGCAACAAGAATTAACTTAGAAAATTTGGCCAAGTGAAAAACCACACTGAAGAATGCATATGTGAACAATAAGAATACATAGTAAGCTCTTACCAATACCTCTTTCCAGAAGTAGAAAGTTCTACAAGACATAAGTTCATGGTAGAGGTTTTGATAAGAGCTTACTAAGCATTTGGATTCTTCATGGATGAAATGGTCAAACTGAGTAAAAGATTAAGATGCAGGCACAAATCAACGAACATTATAAAGTTTTAATGACAATAGATTATGAACTAAAGTAGCTTTAATTAGACAAAAACTGCATTCATTGTTACCAAGAACAAATACAAAATGCATCTCTGGCCGCAAATGCATCAATTTAAGCACATTCCTTATAGGTCTAAATTGAAGATTCCAGAACAATGTAATAAGAGATATTTGTTTGGTGTAGCAGGATGTGACCAAACTGGTACAATTCTGTGCAAGGTACAATAACCTGCTTGACATTTGGTCGCACAATGGAATCATACCTAATTCACTGCCTAAAACCAGGTATAGGCCCGGATATAAAGATGTTACCTATAAGTGTAACCAGTGATTTTAAAAATGTGCTCGAGCACCTCGTTTAAGGGCCAGGCGATGCGCTTCAAAGAGGCGACGCCTAGGCGCTCACCTGAGACCAGATGTCGAGCGCTTCGGGCGAGCACCTGGTTCAATTAAGTGAACCGAACCAAACTTTTAAGTCTGGTTTGGTTAAATAATGTAGTTTCTTACCTCAAAAGCCACCCTTCACGCACGTATGACCCTGAGGAACCCTAGTGCTACTTCTACCTCTATCGTTGACACTTTCTGCCACTGCTTCCTTCTGTTGTCGCTCCGTGTGCAATTCCTTCCACTGTCGAGGGAGTGGACCGCATGTTCCTTTGCCGTCGACAAGCGCCCTTTGGAGCTTCCGCCGCTGCTGTCCGCAACTTTCACCGCTATTGCCACTACTGTCCGCAACTTCCGTTGTTGTCGTTGCTGCTGTCCGCAGCTTTCGCCGCTGTCACTACTACTGTCCGTAGCTTTCGTCGCTGCCACTGCTGCTGTTCGCAGCTTCTGCCGCTGCTGTTGTTCACAGCGCTACCACAACAATCTTAAACTAATCCTCTATTATTGTTAACATTTTTTCTCCCCTCTAACTACTGTTAACAGTAAGTAATATACTGTTAATGGTATATTTTTAATTTAATATCATTTTTATTTAAATAATTATATTTTTTATTATTATATTATATTTTTTATATTTTAATATTTCAAAGCTCCTCGTTTTGCTCGGGCAAGCGCCTAGTGCCTCGGGTGTTTTGGGACCTTAGTGGTGCCTAGCACTTTTTAAATCACTAAGTGTAACCTGGGTTTAAATGTCAACTTGGAAGCTTGAGACTATGAATAAGCAATGTTGAGAAAGATAACAATATCATGTCCCTTAAGATATCAATTACAAAAAAAGGTTCAATATAATTTTTTACCTATCCTAGGGGAAATACAAAAGCACAAAATGTGTCAAAACAAATAGAAAAGAAATTGCATCCTAACATCGAGAAATAAAAAACATACCACTTGAAGTTGAATGCCTCCAGTAGAAAATAGATACCATAGACAAATAAGATGCCTGAAGCTCTTTGATTTGCTTCTTCATGTACTTTCTTGTGAATTATGGCAGGAAGTCTGAAGTACAGTGACAGCCTTGCTTAAAAGCCTTAAACTTCTCAATCTGTGGAGTCAATGTATTTAATTAATGGATGCGGCAATTTTTTTTTTTGCTTCCTATTTATTTATCAATAAATAGGATGCTTCCTATTTATTGATAAAGGAGTTTAAAGATAATGGTTTTCCACTTTTCCTGCTACAGAAACATTGTTGTTAGGACCTGTCACGAAAACTGTCAGTTTAAGCTTCCTAGTCGTACACTATTAATCACTGAGAACCAAAAACAAATCCTAAGTTAGTATTGCATTATATTATCCTGGTCAATAAGGAAGGCACATCAAAGTACATAAATACTAGGAATTGGAGTAGATTGACATGAACTTGTATTCAATCAGGGAATTGAAGTATCATTTTCAATGTCTGGTAGAAATAAAGGCAACAAGTTAAGAAATAATTGGAGAACAAGCTATAATGAATAGAACTACTTAAACCATGAAAACTGAATAAACATTAACAACACAAGAAAATAAGAGATAGCATATGCTTTGCACTGACAAACTACTTTAGGCAATTGCAGAGACCTCATAGCTAATGATAGACAAGCTGAACATTTGATGTATAATAAAAAATATGGATACAAGAGCCATAGTTTCCCAACTGTTTGGGGTCACCTTACATGGATTTCTTCCTGCAATTGTGCTCTGAGGGCAAATATTATAGGTCAGACCAAGAGCCAGTAAATCTCTTATTAATGTCTGTAACAATGTATTATTGTGTCTTTCTCTGCCCCCTCCTCCAACTATTATCGTAACTGGTGCATCTGATAATACATGGGTAAAAACACAACTAGCAGTCATAGCAACATAGAAGTCCATTTCATGTGTACGTAATGAGATGAAAGGAAGGAGGAACAATACATAATTGACTTCAATTTAACTGCCTTTACGAATCCATCCAAAGTGTAACTAGATGTCCCTAGTGATTCAAACATAAAAGTTGTGTACTAGAAATCCATACTCCATATCAATATACCTTTTGGATGTCCCAAGACACGAGTAAGATGAGCGACTCGAGATCAAATTCTGACACAAACCAAAACTGATGGATCGATGTTTAGAGTCCAAGAAAATGGTCCTCCTCCATGATGCAAGTGCATTCCAAATTGGAAACAAGCGGTCCAATCGGCTCTGCCGGGAAGGTCCGAAGTCCTAATCTCCACCTGAGGCTGACACGCACAGCGGTTCGGATTAGGGATTACCTTCTTCCAGAACCAGGAGAACATTGGGGCCGAGCCGGAGGAGGGGGAGTCGTGGAGCTGCGAGGCGGCAAGGAACCGGACGGCGACGGAAAGCAGACCGTGTGCGGCGGATGAGCATGATCGGTTCGAAAGCTGATCGAAGCCGGAACCTCCGCGGTGGCGGTGGCGGCGTCGACGAGGGAGAGTGCGGAGGAGGGCGCGTCGTGAACACAAACTGCTCGTGCATCTCAACCTCGACTTCCATTTCTACCCGTCAAACCAAGATGGCATCATCGTTGCAGCACACGAATCGTAAAGCAACTCTCTCATGGACTAACTGACCATTGGCGGCCGGGCCAATTACGCTATAATATTCGTAAATGGTCAGATTAATCATGGTGTTGACTTCGTATGTCTCCGATGTTGACCCCACTTGACCTGATTAGGCCTAACCATGCTGGTCAATTTGAATTCTATTTGCATCTTAGTCAAACCAAGCAAGTCATTCTGGCTTGCTCATGGATTGATATGGTCAGGCGATGCAGTCATTGGTCTGAGAATTATGTGGATTTTATGGTCAACGAGTTCCCTGTTTCTTCCACTTCCAAGGTCAAACAAAGAACACCCAATACTAAAACAACGTCAACGTAGAAAACCAATTAGGAATTTGGAACAGGAAGCTGTTCCAATTACGGCGGCAGCCCCAAAAGTTGACCTTTGACTTGGAATTTCCAGAGGTATTTTGACTCGGTTTCTTCACTTGTCCACCCCGAAACCAGTATGTGCAATAAGCATGAGAAATCTTGAAAGAAGTTTTCTTCTCTTCTTAGAAAAGATTTATATGTACAACATCATCTCGATCAGCAACAAAAACAAAAGCAATAATTAGAATGATGAGGAAAGGCAAATCGGTCAACTGCATGACTGAAACATCCTCCCGGAAATGGCTGCCGCAAGCGCAGCCTTGAACGCCGGATCGTTGGTCAGCGACACGGCCATCTGCTCCACCAAGCTGCGCCGCAGCTCCGGCGACTCGACCTCCTGTCGTGGCTTCGACGGCGCAGGAGACAGGTGACCGGAAACCACGCTGCTGCGGATGGATCCATGCGGACCTGCAGGTTGAGAGGGCTGCCCGTGGTTGTGCTCGCCCTCGTACGTCGCCACCAACATGGATGTGTCCTCTGCGCTTCTTTGCACCTGCGATGCCAAAGACATACATCATCGAGTTGGATCGGTTTCCTTCATCGTCGATCGTCCGATTACAAATCGATAGATTTCGTGGTTGTTACCTTCTTCTTGACGGGGCAAGATGGAGCAAACGAGCATCTGAAGTATGCTCTTGGGCAGGGGTTATCTCTGGTTACCTTCTGCCCATATTTCCTCCATTGATAGCCATCTTTCACCACCTAAGAACACCACAGAGGTAGAATTCAAGTCAATTCTAGCTTGGGACTTCACCAGGAACGCGAAGGAAAGGAGGAGAATCATGCATCAGGAAGTCCGCGGAACTCACGAGGCTCGTATCAGATGGATCCGTGCGAACATATAGCTTGGAAACTTTTGGCTTGAGCTCTTCCCTAATTCGCTTGCAAGAATCGTCGCTGGTGGTGCTCTCCATGTGGTCTCTCTTGCCGATCTCGGTGGCGTCGTCATGCCCGGTGGTAGCAGAGTCGAGGGTGTCTCTCTTCCTCTTCGTCCCAGGCGAGACCGACCCGCCTTCGGAAGAAGTGTTGTCGGACACGGGACCAGTCATCTGATTCCGGAGCGAGCTGTACTTGGCGGCCATGGAAGCGAGCATCTCCTTCAGTCTCATGTTCTCCTCGTTCACGCGGCCGAGCTCCGCCTCAAGAGCCGTCACCTGAGCCAGGAAAACGATCGAATCACATCTCAATAGTTTCGGGGCGAGAATCTCTACACCACATGTCATCGTCGGGGATGATGACGATGGTGATGATGACGAGGATGCGAACTCACCTCTTTTTGGTCTTCGCCGCGGGAGAACTTCTCGTCGGCATGCTTAGCTTTCGCCGGTGGCTCGCTGCCGAACCGAATAGAGCCGATGGTGAGATCGAGATCGACCGAAGGGTGATCAAGCCATGCCAAGTCCATGCTGCGCGAATCTGTGTAACTTGGTTCGGTGTGAAGCTGAAGCAGGAGAAATCTACCAGGGGAATTGAAGAGGAGAAATCTACCAAGGGAATTGAAGCGGAAGGGGCTGGGACTGGGGAGATATATAAGCTTCATTGGATGGGGGGAAGGACTCGGATCCGAGACGGAGAAAGGGGTTGGGGAGACCATCGAGGAAGCGTCGTTGCCTTGCCTTCTTGTGCGTGGTCATGGTGGGACCACGAAGCGTGCGGCTTTGGAGGCAAGGAAAAGTAAACGTGCTGGGAGAAGGTGGGCGTCAGTAGCCGCAAAGGAAGTCGAGGGGTCGGCGTTCAAGTCAAGCCTTCGTTGAGCTTGTCCAGGGAGGAGGAAGGAGGCGAGACTCGTTGACTTGTCTTCCACGTTTTCTATTGGTTTGTCCTCCGCTACCAACACGGTGCGGCTTCCATGAAGCTCGTGCTTTCCAAATCTTTACTCGATCAGTAGGAAGGAAGAGCTGCAAGCACTGATCACCAGAATAAGAGCACGAGGGACACATGTTAGAGGAAAAGAGGGGAGGAGGGACGACGGAAGGTTCTCAGCTGTTGATGTGGCCAATATATAAAATGCAGGCACGCACGCACGCATGCATCAAAGTTTTGGGTCGCGTGCGTCTTGTTTTCCTCGTGCCCCATCTCACTTCGCCGTGGCTTCTTCTTCCTCTTACGTCTTCATTTAGTGTTTGAGTCATTAATATGTAAGCATGAGATCCTCGAATCGAATGCTCACCGCGACGGCCATGGAAAACAGGGAAGGAGCGAGCAGGTGACAATAAAAGTAAAAGAAAATGGGGGACCTCACCGTCTTCCTCCGTCAATTAATTTTTGGTTTCCCTTCATTAACTTAAGGGAGCTACCATAACATGCCTTACAAGGTGTCACTAATATGTTAGCAATGCAGATTAATCTCCCCGGTGAGCCGATCTTGGAAACTTGGTTCGACACTTTCTTATGCTTTTGATGTTCTCGTTAGGGCTGCAGTGATGCATAGACTTGGCGCTTGACCTACCAGTTCTGCAGGTGTTTCTGATATCAAACATATGTAGATACTCTCATCTTTCTCTCAGAAAGAGAAGAAAAGGTTGATGATGATAAAACCTCCTTGCTGAGAGGTGATAGGCTTTCTGCTTGTAGATGTGGAACAAGTATCCTGGCCGTACCTCAGCTGGTGAAATGTGGAACCACTGAGAGGTGAGAGGTGAAGCTGTGCTTGCTTGATAAATCCAGTAATCCATGTTTTGTGAATGAGACATATTCTATGAGACTAACGATAACATACAGCAACATTTGCTAGGACATGTAGCAAATCTCTCATGCTACACATTAACGATTGCATCATGAGTTGGAACCTCACTACTCTTGCTCGAGATCTGCAGACATCGAGTTTCAATTCACTTGCATCCCAAGCCAAATAAATGGTGCATGATATCAGCCTGTTCACTTCTTCTTCAACCTCACACCCTACCTAGAGTGACAGCGAACATGGCAACGACCTGCCCTCTTCCATTCCTCTGGGCTCTGTCAGGGAAACGTGAGAAGAGCAAGACCTCATTCTCCTTAACCCTACCCCTTTCAACTCAGAGTAGTCATGAACCTGATCTGATTTGACATCAAATTAGGTCTTTTATTAAGCTTAGATTCCCTGCCATCACTCTCATTAGCAGTCTTGTTTGCCATCCTTATTCTTCTAGCTTGTCAGTCGGGACACTGACTCGTTACTGATCTCTTATTCTTTTAGCCTTTTGTTCCCCATTTTCCAGTGCAACTTCAATGCTTCTGCCACCTATGAGTGGCTTGGTGAACTGCTACCAATAGAGATCTCCAATACACCAGTGTTCTCTTCAGACTTCCCATCAAATTTATTCTTCTTCTGAGGGGGAAAAGAAGCCTATGGTTCAGAGTACCTTCAAATAACTCATTTTGACCTACTCCTAATGTGGACTGGATTAACAAATTCTAAATAGCTTGAACACAAGCAATTCTTTTAGGAAAATATGTATTTTAATTGATCCACTCTACCTGCCATTAAAGTTAAGCTATCAAGGAGAGTGGCTTCAGCCATCGATAGGCCGGTCTAGTGGACGCAACTCCATGTAAGCTAGTCACGAGGATGCATGGCATTTCTTTCCAAGGTGGTACCTTCTGAGTTGGTAGATTGTAGAATTCAATTGTCCCATCCAAGAGATCCCTTGATCTTAATCACCATGTGATGAAAAGAATTCACTGTTTGAGAATTCATCTCTCTTTCGATCAAAGATACATTATTCTACATTGTATCATCTGATGCTGTTCTGCTTTTCTACAAGCATTGGTGAGAATACACATGTTTATCTCTGCCATGGGACCAACTGCAGAGGGCATTGCCTTTACCTTTGGCCTTTGCTCTTGTGTTTTACGGCGCCACTGTGGAGGTCCCCATCATCCCTGCTTCTTCTCACTTAGTTTTCCCTGCTGTGTACCTAAAGCTAAAGCCGACACGATTGTGCTACAGGTGTGGTATGATTTGGGATTGGTACACCTAGTTGATCAAAGGAGCTGCTTATCCAACTAGTTTCCATGGTTGTGGTACCAAGTTGATCGGTTCAGCATCTCGACTCACATTTCTGCAGGTTCATCTCTCTCTCTCTCTCTCTCTCTCTCTCTCTCTCTCTCTCACACACACACACACACACACAGACAAAGGAGCGAATGATTACATCTTTTAAGAATGTTTGGGACCATGTCTCCGAGCAAGTTGTTTGAATGGATAAATCAAAAGAAAGGGAAAGTTCCTGAATTCCATTTAGACACTAAGTTGGAAGAAATGTTTATAGGCTGAGGAGATGATGGTGGCGTGGCATCTCTGGAATCACATGCTATGACCCTACTGAGAGGAAACTTAGAGTCGTGTGCCAAGGAAGGCCATGAGTTTGGATCAAGTTGTGGATGAGATGGTGGTCCTCTGTCACTCGCTCATGAAGTCAAACCTAGATGTCAATTCTGAAACCATCTCACCGAGCTCTTGATCTCTGCGTATGAAACCTAAGCCTTCCACTTTGACTGGCTGTAACAGTGTAGGATGGACAAAGTTGCAGCTGCTACTATTGATTGTTTTGGATTCTGGGAGTGGGAACATCTACCCTAAGGTGAGATGTTTTGGGGTGTCCCAAGGACCGAAGTGGTGTCCTAATCCTCCTGTAGGCAGCGAGGTTGCAGACTATTTAATGTCAAGTGGCACTCGTCAGGCAGGAAACTGAAGCTTCAGCAGCCTATGTGTGTGGTGGTGGTGTGGTGGGGTGTGGGGGGGGGTGCGGGGGAAGTGAAGAGAAGACGAGAGGAGGGGGAGGAACCTCCAACAAGCCTTACGTAAAGGCCTCCCATTTGGGTCCCACCTGGTAATTCCTACGCTCAGCCAATCCCGTGTCGACAACAACTTAAAAGCTTGTTTGCCCCCCCCAAATCCCTCTACTTTGCCTTTAATCGTATGATCAGCGAGACCTCAGCCCCGTCCCCGTCTCCATCTCCTCGCGCTTCCCTCTGAAGCGATGAGAGCTGGAGATTAGAGCGCGCTCTTCTACCCCCTTCCTCTCGCTCTTTCACCTTGATCGGAAGAGAAGGATGGAAGGGAGAGAGAAGAAGGAACCTTGATCGCGCTCTTCTGGGATGGATTTTGGTGCAGATTTTGCTGTGGAGGGAGGATAAAGATGGAGATTTTATGTCAGGAAATGGTGAGAATTATGGAGGAGGAGACGGATGGTTGACAGAAGAGAGTGAGCACACGGCGGAGGGTAATGGTATGATACGGTGCTGTTTCCGGTGCGTGCTCACTGCTCTTCCTGTCAGCCCTTTTCTTTGCCATCGTCGTCGTCGTCGTCGTCGTCGTCTCCCGTGGATTTGGGTTTTCTTGGCGAGGAATAGGACGTGCTGTAACAAAGATGAGATCTTTTATCTCCAATAACCCCACTCTTTTTGAGGTTGTTTGTCGTGTTTGCTGCAGCTTTTAACCCTCTTCTCCGAAAGGAGAGAGCGAAAGGGGATGATTTCCGAGGACGATCATGATGTAATCTCCTCCTGCTCGTCTATCTTTCATCGGAAGCCTTGTTGCCTCGCGTCTTTTGAGGAGGAGAGGAGGGCGACTGTCCGTCTCTCTCCTCGGATGGGACGGAGGTGGCGAGGAGAGGGTACATGCCTCGCCTCTGCGCACCGTGCGGACATAACGGAAACGACTACTCGACTGGTCCTCTCTCTCTCTCTCTCTCTCTCTGCTGCTACTGTTTTCTTCTTCGTTTTGGCGTAGGGCTTGTTATCGGCGTCACGATGGATGCTGGCGATCCATGAACCCGCATCGGTTCTCCTTCCTGCTTCTAACCCCATCCCTGGAATCAAGATCGACTTTTGACGACAGATCTTGAATCGTAAGCACCTTCTTCTTCTACTTCTGCACTTCTTTTCTTCTTTTGATCATCAATCTCGCCAGGGTTGTCTTGCTTCCGGTGGGAAATAGAACAGGAAAATCTTGTTTTTCATGTTCTTACATATCATCTTCACGCTTGTTTGCGGTGCCTCAGGATCTACGGAGCAAAAAGGAGCGATCTTTTTTCCCCTACCGGATCTGGTTTGGTCTCAGATTTCTAAATCTGTGCCGTCATCATATTTACGGTACCTCATCGTATCCAGTATCTCCATGCTTTTCCTCGTTGGCTGCATGCTGCGGTCGCTAGAAGCCATGACATCTATTTATCTGCCATTACTCGTCTCTTCACTATCCACCGTCTTTCTCGCCAGATCTCACCCTGTAAAAAGTGCCAAAGATGACTCCTTTAGTTTGTGATCGGTCCCTCGTTTTGATCATTCTTCTGTTTCCAGGTGAAGGAACGACAGTGGATCACCAGAACAAGGCATTTCGTCGAAAACCTTCTTCATACTGCGCAGGTATACCATTTCATACTGGATCTGCAGTCATTTTTCTTTCAGTATGATGCATGAACTTTTTGGATAATTCATGAAGAATCATTAGAATTTAAGCCTCCTCTTGTATGAGTGTGACACTTCGAGATTGTAGATATGTCGGTAGAGAGAGAGAGAGAGAGAGAGAAAGAATGATATGATACGGATCTGGGAATCAATTAACATTTCCTACGGAAATAGCATGCTAAAATGTACTAAAAGAAACCAAAACAAAAAAGCAAAAACATAAAAAGGAGTATGGATGAAGTGAAGGCAGTTCTCCTCCCTCGTCCACACATTTGAAATCCCAATGTCGACTGCCTCCACCACACCACCACCACACAAAGCAGAGCCACTTCGACCGCAACAGTCACTGCAGCACATCGACTCCATGGCCTCCCTCCATCTCCTTCCCAACTCCCTCGCTCCCGTCACCCCATCGTTCCCTCCTCCCACTCTCCGCCACTCCTCGGTTTCCACCTTCGTTTCATCTCCACCAGCTCCGCATCCGCGGAGGCTCGCCCTCTCCGCCTGCGCCAAGAGGAAGAAGAACCCGTGGCTCGACCCCTTCGACGACGGGGAGGACCCCGACATGGAGTACGGCTCCCTCTTCGCCGACGGCAAACAGGAGGAGGATCCGAGGCCGCCAGAGGACCCCGACAACCCTTACGGCTTCCTCAAGTTCCCCATGGGCTTCAACGTGGAGCTCGACTCGCTCGCCGCCAAGGTGCGGGGCGACGTGCGGCGCTGCTGCTGCGTCGTGTCTGGCGGCGTCTACGAGAACCTGCTCTTCTTCCCGGTCGTCCAGCTCATCAAGGACCGCTACCCGGGGGTTCTGGTGGACGTGGTCGCCTCGCCGAGGGGGAAGCAGACCTACGAGCTGAACAAGAACGTGCGGTGGGCAAACGCCTACGACCCCGACGAAGACTTCCCTGAGTCCGCCGAGTACATCGACATGATCGGTGTCCTAAAGGTCAGACCGATCTTAATCCGACGACAACCGCAACACAAATTCTCACTCACTCGCTGGCTCATATCTGTGGACAGAATCGATACTATGACATGATCTTATCGACCAAGCTTTCTGGGCTCGGCCATGCGGCCTTCCTGTTCATGACATCTGCTCGAGACAAAGTCAGCTACGTGTATCCAAATGTCAACGCAGCAGGCGCAGGACTGCTGCTCACGGAGACGTTCACTCCTCCGTCTTCCAATCTCTCCCAAGCTGGATTCGACATGTGAGGCCACCGGCATTGCCTTGTTGATGACATAGCACTCTTCTTCCCTTCGATTGCTCGTTCTTGTTCTTGTTCGGTGTTCCCAGTAAATCACGCATGAGATGTTGGAACATTTTCGATTTTTGCTGCAGGTATCATCAAATGGTGGAATGGTTGGGTAGACCAGCTCGGAATGTCCCAAGGCAACCGGTGCCTCCTCTCAAAGTGTCCATCTCAAAGAAGCTGAAGGCATATGTGGAAGCAAAATACAGTAAAGCAGGAGCGGAGAAGCGGAAATTTGTGGTCATTCATGGGATCGAAACAGATTCGGTCGCTTCTATGAGATCCAAAGGAGACACTGATTGCTTGTTGCCTATCCGAGTGTGGGCCGAAATAGCAAAAGGGATAAGGTATGTACAACTCCACATCATCTGTTCCATTTTCTGGACTTAAAACCATGTTTTCAGTGATCTTTCCCACCTTTCTCCTTGGAAACAAAGAGGGAATAAGAAAAAGTCGTAGATCAAGGAAAATTTGGATCGCTAAATCCAACTAGAACAACTATAACTACTGGTGTTTATCGCCAAATTAGGATCTGCTTAGATCTCTAGTTTGCCTTTTGTTGGAGAAATAAACAAAGACAATGTCATTTACTGAGATGGAAACCTCATTAGAATCATTCGCTGAATTGTTTGGATTGAGAACTTGTCATGCTGGTGGTATATTTATCGACTCCTGTAGAGCTCAATTTAGTTCACCATGCGCAGTTCATAAATCACCTAATGTGAAGGATTCAACATCCCTAGCTTGCCTTAAAACTAAAGCACCAAGACATCACTTCATGTGTAATATGTCTTGTTAGCCTGTGGAAACAGGGGTGTGAAGCCTCTCTTCGTCATCCCGCATGAGAAAGTGAGGGAGGATGTTGAGGAAGTCATCGGCGAAGATTCATGCATTCTCTTCATCACCACGCCTGGCCAGGTTTTCTTGCATTTGCTTCTCTTTCGTCTGAGCTGCATCTTTTATGCTGCGCCTGCAAAATCTTTGCATGAAGAGAAACCAATCATGTTCTCTATGTTTTCGTCTTTGCATCAGCTAGCAGCTCTTATTGATGATTCGGCCGGAGTGATAGCCACAAACACAGCGGCGATTCAACTTGCGACTGCTCGTAACAAGCCAAGGTTAGTTCTTTAGCTTCTCCCTCTTCGTTGGATCTTTCATCGGTCATCGAGTGCTTAGTTTTCTTTCTTTTAAGCAGCAAATCAGCACAAAAACAGTAACATGAAAGAATTGTATCTCAACTACCGTCTTTGGGTTGCTTTGTGCAGCATCGCATTGTTTTCCTCCGAAGAGAAAGGAAATCTCTTCGTTCCAAACGCACAAGAAAAGAGATGCTCGATTGTTTCATCACCAACAGGAAAGCTAAAAGACATTGATGTTGAAGCCGTGAAGAATGCGGTGGAAATTTTCGAAGGATCTCCAGTTTTTGCATAGAAAGAAGAGATTACTTCTTCATCACCCCTCTTACAGTAACTGTAGATAAATATGCATATATATACATCAAATGCAGCACTCTTCAATGTATTCCTTCTTATCAATGTCTAATCTTCTTTTGCAAATGAATGTGATCAGCATTCCTTTCCAAGCAAACATCATATACATTTGCCATAACTACAAGAAGAACTTGATTTGGATCATTACTACAATCAAGTTCGAATGCACCAGCTGGATGATAGAATATAAATGTCCTGTTATTCCAACAATCCAAGTTCTAATGCATCATTACTACAATCATAGTCATAGGGAAAAATGGATCTGAACTTTACAAAATCTTTTTAGGACTTATAACATCATCAGATCTAAGAAAAAATAATTTCAAAACTGAAATATGCAAATCACAACATCCACTTAAAGGTGATATTTTGCCCAACATGTTCTTACCATGAGAGACTGACTGACTCCCAAGTACCTAAAGACTGTAAGGTCTAAAGATCACTTATCACATGATCCTTGCACCACATTTTTTTTTTCCACTCAATGATGGTTCTTGAGAAGGCTGTCTAGATCCAGATCCTGAATCCATGGCCAATCCAATTCTTTTATTCAAGTTACTACTACTAATATTAAGATACAGAGATAAAACAATTACTGGGTTGTACTAAAACCACTTGACTAATGAGAGACCTTGTAGTGCAGGTCAAGATTGAAGTCACCATGCTTGGGATCAGCTGCCTTGGAAGATTTCCATGTAGGCCTCCATCATCTCTTCTTTAATAAGCAGTCCACCACTGAGATTTGGGATCCTTTTGAGTACTTGTTGATTGCTTTCTTACCCGAATCAAACAGTGGGTCCCGCACGGGCCCCGTTTCTGCCTCCACTTGCAAGCCATCGTGTGGTCGTACGGTAAGACAAGTCGACCGAACTCTCGTCAAAGGTGAGCGGCCACTTTCGCTTACTTTTTATCCAAAGTTACTTCTCGCGCACGCTGTTTTCTTCCCCAAACGATACCGGTCTCATGTTTAGTGGGTCCTACACGGGCCCAGTATCTAGTTTTGCTCACAGCGCATGTACCCCGGAGGGTAAGCAAAAGTATTCTGGTTTTTTTCTGTTCTCCAAATCTCTACGGCTCTACTCTACGCGGTTACGAGGGTGCTTTTACTTGATTCTTTTCGAAATTAATTCTCCCACACCTTTCTGCTACCCCGGAATATACCTACGCTTAGCGGTCGGGTCCCACGTGAGCCCGACAGTATCAAGTCGCAACTCGAGTGATTCCAAACAAAATGGAGAATACCACAGTCTGAGTGTTTCATATTTCTCAGCCAATGGACACGAGGTATATCGAGCGGGTACAATGTGGACGAGTAAAAAACGTACCACTCGCGTCTCCACCGAACACGCACCCCAGTATTAAACTGGAGCGAAGGACGAGAAGGGGGATTTGGTTGCGAGGGATTGGAGAGGGCGCGAGGGAGAAGAGGTCGTAGATCAGATCTCGCATTGGGCTCCCACGAACCCTAGCGCTGTTCTCCTCCGATTCATGGAGATCTCCCGATCCATGGCGGTGGCCCCCTGGATCGCCGCCGTGCTCCTCCTCTCCGCCGTCGCCGGGGGGCTCGGCTTCTACCTTCCTGGCGTGGCCCCCTCCGACTTCCAGAAGGTGAGATCTCTCTTCCCCCGGTAGATCTCCTTCTCTAGTGTTAGATTTGATTCAGTCGGTGTCCTCATTCGTTTAGACGCGGGGCGGTTTTGGTGTCTGTTGCTTGGATTGACTAGGGATCGTGAGACTGATTTGGGATGCATCTGGATCTGATGAAAATTAGATGTTTGGTTTCGCTGATTACGGTGCAGCTTGATCTAGTTTCTAGCAGTTAGAATTTCTTAGTGGAAACGGGAGAGTTGAAAGAATGGAAGTCCAGATCTAATCAAGAATGCCCTTTTTGTTAGAATTGGTCAGTCGTGCTTGTGTAACACTACTATGAATCATCGAGTATTACTACTGGAGCATGGTTTGAAGCATGGTTTCATTCCAAATATTAGTTTTCCGGATTAAGCGTTCGGATTGCTGCTAATGATGGAGATAAATTGAGACATATATTTATATATATCACGGCCGCTTAAGGCAACTGCATCTCACTCACCTGCAACTTCGAATGCAATAGTTTTCGTTCAAATACAGCTGCAGTACAAATTTGTTGTGCATATGAAATTGGCTCTTGAATCTATGGAAGTATTGAAAATCATGCTAATCATGCTTTTTTTGCATAAAATCATCATTAGATCTTCTTTTACCTTTTTCATGCATGATCATGGTAGATAGTTAATTATCTGCCTTGACTGCATGCCTGCTGAAGCAAATAAGATATCTAGAGTGAGATTTATTGACCTTTTTGGTTCTTTGTGGTCGATACATATCATGCTAGACATTGAATAGATTACCTTCTATGGTCTCTGGCTCCCTCTGCAATTTTAGCTAGTTCATAAGCCGGCCAATTTTCAAAATTTCTCTCGTAGCAGACAACTGTTTGTTTCACATATTCTTATTGTTTCTTCTTTTCTTCTATATGCTTGTTTGGATGTGCATGTGTACACACGGGTGTTCTGTTTGTGTTTGTCTCTATTTAATAATATGATATGTTACATGATCTTTATCTTCTCCATGATGTTCTTTTTCCTCCATTTTGTGAGAGAGTTTTAGATTTTGGATTAAGGTGATCAAGTAATTCTATTTTCTGTTTGTAAAAGAGTGACACTGGTTTCTTCTGACTGCAGAAAGATCCACTTTTGGTGAAAGTGAACAAGCTAACTTCGACAAAAACACAATTGCCATATTCCTATTATTCTCTTCCACATTGTCGACCAGATAGTATAGTTGACAGTGCAGAAAATCTTGGGGAAGTTCTTCGTGGTGATCGTATTGAAAATTCTCCCTATGTGGTTAGTTGCACTTCATTATGCAACAGCCTTCTTCTGTGAACTCCTTTCAGGTCTTTTCTGACAAGCTTTCCTTTCTTGTGATCCAGTTTGAAATGAGGGAACCACATATGTGTCAGATTGTCTGCAAGGTTACACTCAATGATAAAGATGCGAAGGACCTTAAGGAAAAGATAGAGGATGAATATCGTGTCAACATGTAAGGCAAACCTGGTTCATAGCCACTTGGCAATCTGTCTATAACTGTGCACCATATACAATTAACGATATGGCATTTCTTTTTTGCAGGATTCTCGACAATCTTCCACTTGTTGTTCCTATTAAAAGGCTGGATCAAGATACTCCCACATTTTATCAGCATGGCTTTTACATTGGTGCCAAAGGCCAAGCTACCGGAGTAAATACTAGACACTCAAAACAAATCTGCATATTGTCTCTTTCTTAAGAAATGCTGTCATATGAAATACACTTTATTCTTGTGCAGAAAAAGGATGTGAAGTATTATATCCACAACCATTTGTCATTTTTAGTCAGGTATCACAAGGATATGCAAATGGACCTGGCAAGGATTGTGGGGTTCGAGGTCAAATCATTCAGGTTAGGGTTGTCAAAATGCTACCAGTTTCTTTCTGCCCAAGCTATCTCTGCATTATGATTTATCGTTGGTTCTGTTGTAGTGTTAAACACGAGTACGAAGGTCAGTGGAGTGGTAATAAGACTCGCTTAAGCACCTGCGATCCTCATGCCAGACGCTCAGTCGTGAATTCAGATGCCCCACAAGAGGTTGAAGCAAACAAAGATATTATATTCACATATGATGTTGATTTTCAGGTGAGACTTGACCATTGCCTAAATCTTGATTATAGAAGCATGTCTCATTTGATGGCACTTTCAAGAGTATAATTTGGAGATTTAAAAAAGTGTTAATTTCTTTTTCTCCCCGTTTTGCAGGCGAGCGAAGTGAAGTGGGCATCTCGATGGGATACCTATCTTCTGATGGCAGATGACCAAATCCACTGGTTTTCTATTGTTAATTCTTTGATGATTGTTCTCTTCCTTTCTGGTATGGTTGCCATGATTATGCTGCGGACTCTTTACCGTGATATCTCCAAGTACAACCAGCTTGAAACTCAAGAAGAAGCTCAAGAAGAGACAGGATGGAAGCTGGTCCATGGGGATGTATTCAGGCCTCCAGCTAACTCAGACTTGTTGTGCGTCTATGTTGGTACAGGTGTTCAGTTCTTTGGTATGTTGCTAGTGACCATGATTTTTGCTGTCCTTGGCTTCCTTTCTCCATCAAACAGAGGAGGATTAATGACAGCAATGCTCCTACTTTGGGTCTTCATGGGTTTGTTTGCCGGCTATTCTTCTGCCCGCCTCTACAAGATGTTCAAGGGTACAGAGTGGAAGAAAATTACCTTGAGGACAGCATTCACATTCCCAGGCATCGTATTTGCTATATTCTTTGTTTTGAATGCTCTCATCTGGGGGGAGAAGTCATCTGGTGCTGTGCCGTTCACGACAATGTTTGCACTCGTATTACTTTGGTTTGGTATCTCTGTGCCCCTGGTGTTTGTCGGCAGTTATCTGGGGTTCAAGAAGCCTGCAGTTGAGGATCCCGTCAAAACAAACAAGATCCCTCGACAGATACCAGAGCAGGCTTGGTACATGAACCCAATTTTCTCGATACTAATCGGAGGCATTCTCCCATTTGGTGCTGTTTTTATCGAGCTCTTCTTCATCCTTACCTCAATCTGGCTGCATCAGTTTTACTACATATTTGGGTTCCTTTTCCTTGTCTTCCTCATCCTTATCGTCACATGTGCCGAGATTACGATTGTTCTCTGCTACTTCCAACTCTGCAGCGAGGATTACCTGTGGTGGTGGAGGTCCTATTTGACGTCAGGGTCCTCGGCGCTATATCTCTTCCTTTATGCCACCTTTTATTTCTTCACAAAGTTGGACATTACGAAGCCAGTATCGGGAATTCTGTACTTTGGCTACATGCTGATTGCTTCCTACGCTTTCTTTGTTCTGACCGGCACGATTGGCTTTTATGCATGCTTTTGGTTCACAAGGTTGATCTATTCATCAGTAAAGATTGATTGAGAGGCAGCGAGTTCATATTGGTTCTCTAATAGGGAGTAACAAAAGTTAATACCTTCAGTCATCTAGCTGTTTCTACATTTATGGATTTTGCATCAGCAAGACTCTGAGAGCAGGGATTCATTTACCTCCCCGGTTCATTTAGCTTAATCTTTTTTCTTGTTGATATTGTTATATTTGCAATGATCAAATTAGGGTGCCTTTTTCTTTTTCTTGTTCTACAATATTTTTGTCATGCAAAGGTTGTTTTACTCTCAAAGACTTCTGAACTAGTTGTTTCTGTCAGTCAAGTAACCAACCTCGTATCCCATATGCCATGTTTAGTTTTCTGGGGGACGTCACATTACATCGATGCAAATGGATATGTGCAGTTATTGTCATGAGGGCAAATTGCAAAGACAATATGGTGTTACTTGTACAGGAATGTTGTATTAGTTACCTGCATGCATGCATGCTTGCCCATGTTGATCTATCTATTATTGGCCTACTAACTAATATATATGATAAGGCAGACTTATGTTGGAGGCCTCTTTTTAAGTGATTTTAGTAATTTTTTTGTGTTCACCAGATTCATAACATTCATTTACTGGTTCAATAGGTGTTATATTTAAATAATTTTAGTATGATGTTGTTAGGTCTCTTTATCTTCTTTCATAGGATTACTAATACCTTTCTATGACTAAATTTTTAATGATCTTTTCAGCAAATATGTAGACATTTTATATCAATCTCTTATTTTATTTTTATGAAAATTATAATCGATTGCTTATGAATTATATACACACATATATATAGTTTAATTTTTTTTCTATATTTAATAGGTTGTCCTGGTTAGAACTTGTCCCAAGTATCAATGTTAGGACATGATCGAGTTCAGTCGTGTAAAAATTACGATAGGTGTGTCCTAAGTATCACCGTTAGGACATGTTCGAGTTCAGTCTTGTAAAAATTAGGGTAGGTGTGTCCGATAAAGATGTAGCGTCGAAAATTAAAGGTTTTGAAGGGTTCATTGAAGTAGTATACATGAGATCTTTGATAGTAGGCTTTGGGTAAGTGTGAATTGATTCGTGAAAGCAATTATTGAGACATCGATCGTTACCCAAGCATGAAGAGTTAAGATCCAATTTTTAGACATTATGACTAATGCTACCATCTCCCAAGCCGACCATGGTGATTTTGTGGCTATTGATAAGTCACCATAGTCACGATGGGTCTAGATCACGTCGGGTTGATCAAGACATGGATGATTTTTTTTCCTAATATTTTTTGTACTAGAAGGAGAGTTTGACATTGCAGGTGCGTTTGTCCATCAATCCTTCCAATGAACGCTCGAGTGAGGAGACCCTATCCCTAACCCATAGTACTTTTACTCGGGGGGTAGCAGTCAATCTTTATTCACATTGATACATCCACCTCGACACAATATTAGCGCATGTTTAACGACCTGAGGGTGACCCCGAGTCACCTGCTCATCCCCGTTGATGCATTTCTAAACCTCACTTAATAAGTGTAGATGTTAATGAGCATAATGCAAGCTATTGCTCCACTCTTGCCCAACTAGCCCAACAAGCGATGCCACCATCTCAATCGGGGTTAGCATCTCAACTACCACCAGCATCGACGTCCGTCGAGATCCCCTCATCTGACACAATACCAACATCTCAAGAGCGCTTAAAGCCCGTCGAATTGTCAACCGAGGGTGCGCCCCAAGTTCAACAGACCAACACACCACCACTCTCCACCTGAACTAACTTCTGCCGCTCATCAATGGAGGCCTTTAACGATAGTATTGACCCGCTAGAGTAAATCACTACTTTCCATGCTCAAAAGACAAATCAATTGAAGTAGGAAGAATCAAACAATGGGTCGAAGTGGATTATGTCAGAAGATTGGACGTCGGGCCAAAGGACTGGTCGACATGCCAGAAAGACTTCACGTCATGAGTTCGAGCATCGAACCGAAAGATTGGACATTATGCCAAGGAAATCGAATATTACGGGAGGTCAACATATTGAAGGAAAGGACGATGCACCAAAAGATTGGACGAAGTGTCGGATAAACCAATGACATCCCAAATGTTGTTATATGGTACTTCAGATTAATCATGGAAAGATAAATCGATTGAAGTAGTATAAGTTGATTAGCTCAAAAGATTTGACGTCAGGTTGAAGGATTGGTCGACGTGCCGGAAGGACTTCGTGCCATGAGTTCAAGCATTGGGTTAAAGGATTGGGCATTGTGCCAAGGAGATCGGATGTTGCAAGAAGTCAACATGCCGATTGGGCAATACGTCGAAGTAGAGGATGATGCACCGAATGATCGAACGAAGTGCCGGATGAACCAATGACATGTTGGACAACATAGGATTCATGTTTCCATACCCTAATGTTGTTATACGATACTTTATATGCTTTGATGTGTCGCACCTTTCCAACCATGTTAAGAGGCCTGTTACGAGAATGGTAGCTCACTTGAAGCCGCTCTCTATTAGTTCCTTTGGTTAGCTTGTTAGGGAATTTGAGCTTCACTTCCTTGGGAGTGTGTGCTCGAGGCCATCAGCAACAATGCTTATTGGACATAAGTAAGGAGAGGAAGAAATACTCTTAGACTTCATTGCTCGGTTCACCAACGAAATATGAGGCATGCAAGATGTTCATTCGTTGCTTGTAATACAAAACTTTTTGATGGGACTCAAACCCTCTCGCATTTTCTAATTATTAGTAGAGAGGCAACCGGCAATAGTACATGAGGTATTGTAGAGGACTAATTAATACATTGTCATTGAGATAATGGTTTCAGGTAAATGTGAGAAGACATGGAAAAGACCAAGATATAAATAGTTATAATCTATCCCGACCCCAAGGTCACCATGGCGAAGTAGAAATGAACAACCCTAGTTGCATCGCTTGAGGTCTAAGTTAACTCCCTGAGTATGATTAGAAATGAAGTTTTCTTACAGATAAAAGAGAAATGACTCTTAAAAAAACTTTAACTAATGAAGACTCTGTTAGCAAAGAGAGATAGATCCAATTATTGTCGCTTTCATCGAGATTACGGTGACGACACGAAAGATTATCATGACTTGAAAGAACATATTGAAGAACTCATTCATTGGGCACACCTTGAGTGATTCGTCCAAAGGCACCAGGAATCTTTATCCTAACTGTAAGGGCCGGTGGAGAGATAGATTGACATCATCATTTGTGGACTCGTCTAAGGAGGAAATAGCTCCTCGGGTCATAAAGCTTACGCCTGAGTTACCATTGAAAAGCAACGGCAGACGAGTGATGACCCGAAAATTACCTTCAAAAAGGAAGAGACGGAGTACCTCGACTTGAACCACGATAATGTCTTGGTAGTCTCCATGAGGACGATCAACGCTCGAGTGAAGAGGGTCATGGTTGATACAGGTAGCTCTGCGAATATCCTCTACCTTGACACTTTCTATAAACTCAAGTTCTTGACTAACGACCACAGCCCTATAACTTCTTCGTTAATAGGGTTCAATAGTGACTCAATCTCCCCTCTTTGAATTGTGAACATACATATCATATTTGGAGATGAGCCATACTCTAAAACGATGACTACCAGATTTATGGTAGTTGATATCCCCTCAACATATAACATAATCATAGGTCAGCCAACGCTAAACATGCTAAAGGCGGTGGTGTCGACCTATCATATAGTGATGAGGTTCCCGATGAAAACTAACATTAGAGAGTTGAGAAGCAACCTGAGCGAATCATGCCAGTGTTACCTCACGACGATCCCCCCTACCGAAGAAGGCACGATCCAAAGCATCATCTATGGACCTCCAAAATTTCACCAAGCCACTCCTACATTGGAAGGTGATGAAATCGTTGATTGAGACACCCCTAGACAAAGCCCGTCTTGATCAAGTTATCAAGATCCGGGTGATTCCCGAGATGAAACAAGTATAATTCATCAATTTTCTTAAGAGATCGTCTGAGGTATTCACATTGTTGCCAAGAGGCTTACTATTATTTTTGGCTGATCAAAGTTTTTTTTTTTTCTTTCTCTTAACTCCTTGTTTAAGATTTGGCTTATCAAATGTGCTCATATCCATATCATCTTGTCTCATGACACCATCTTCCCCTTCCATTAAGAATTGTCCCCTAAATAATGGCATACTGTACATGCAATTCTTCTTAACCACCCTCCACCACTCCCTCCCTCCCTCCCTTTGCTCTTCCTCAGCTACCTCCTCTCCTTCGAAGCGCCGGCCTTCCATCCCCAATGACTTCCCGTCGCCTCTCTTCACCTTCCCTTTCCGCCTCCGCCTCCCACCGCCACCACGTCCTACATCTCGCAGTCGCTGTCTCCGCCTCCTCCCTGCTACTCCTCGTCCTCGTCCTCCTCGTCCTCTTCTACTTCTACCTCTCCCTTCGTCGCTCCCCCACCCTCCCCTTACCCTCCAACACCTCCCCCGCCACCGCCGCCAATCCCCTCCGCCTCCGCCGCTTCTCCTACCGCGCCCTCCGCTCCGCCACCGCCTCCTTCGACCCCTCCCGGTCCCTGGGCCGCGGCGCCTCCGCCGCCGTCTTCCGCGGCGTTCTACCCGACGGCAAGTCCGTCGCCGTCAAGCGTCTCCTCTCCTCCTCCGCCTCCTGTCCTTCCTCCCCCACCCGCGCCGCCTCTTCCGACCGCGAGTTCCACAACGAGCTCCACGTCCTCGCCACCCTCCTACCTTCCCCCTTCGTCGTCTCCCTCCTCGGCTACTGCCTCGAGGGCCGCCGCCGCCGCCTCCTCGTCTACGAGTACATGCCCAACGGGAGCCTCCAGGAAGCCCTCTTCGGGTCCAGCTCCCCTCTCAACTGGGACCGCCGCTTCTCCATCATCCTCGACGTCGCCCAAGCTCTCGCCTTCCTCCACCTCCAGTGCGATCCCCCGGTCGTCCACGGTGACATCAAGCCCAGCAATGTGCTCCTCGGCTTCGATTTCCAGGCCAAGATTTCCGATTTTGGTCTCTCCCAGATGAAGGTCGACGCCAATCTCGGCGCCGATTTCTTCAGCCAAGATCTCGGTCAGAGCCAGGAGCTGTTCAAGAGCCAGGAGGACCTCGCTCCGGAGAGCCCACAGGTAGACTTCGCCCTCGCCCTCCGTGCTTCTTCATCGATTCCGTGCAAGAAGCAACCGACTCCCAGGGGGAAGGAAACAGTGGCAGTCGCCTCCCCCGTCCAAGACGAGACTTTTAGCTTTGAACACAGTAAGGAATCGAGAGCGGATCCTCCGCTGGATGAAGGAAGGACGGAGTCGAGCGATCAATTGGGGAAGCGTTGGTGGTGGAAGCAGGACGGAAGCGGAGAATTGAGCAGCAAAGACTACGTCAGAGAGTGGATCGGGAGCCAAATTTGCCCCTCGAGCAACTCCGACTGGGACGACGGCCGGAGGACTCCCCCCGAGAAGTGCTTCGATTTCAGGAACTCGAGTCGCGTGGAGCATTCGGATGTTGGAGATGAAAGCCTCTTCGGCGGTTCCCACGAGAGGAATCCGGAGAAGAAACAGGGGAGGAAGAAAGGCGTGCTCCCCTGCGACAGGAAGATGAGGGAATGGTGGAAGGAGGAGTACTTGGCAGAAATGAGCAAGAAGGGACATTGCCAGAAAGAGCGGAAGTGGCTCCGAACGATCAGTGATCTCGGCGATGATGCTAATAAGCATGGCCGAGACTTGACCGCGGATGCAGGCTTCAGAAAGGGATGGAGGAAGAAGAGGAGTCAGTCAGTGGGCAGCGACATGTTCAGCGGTGATCTGCTCAGTAGGGAGCTGAGCAGCACGACGAGCATGAGAGGCACGGTGTGCTACGTCGCTCCAGAGTGCCATGGCTGTGATCAGCTGATGGAGAAGGCCGATATATACAGCTTCGGGGTTCTGATCCTTGTCATCGTCTCCGGGAGGAGGCCGCTGCACGTGCTGCCGTCGCCGGCGAAGCCAGAGAAGGCGAGCTTGGTGAGCTGGTGCAGGCGGTTGCTTCAAACCGGCAATCTCCTGGAGCTCGTGGATGAGAGGTTGACGGATGCATATGACAAGGAACAGGCGAGCCTTTGCATCAACCTGGCTCTCTTGTGCTTGCAGAGGATTCCGGAGCTGCGGCCGGACGGTGGCGACGTCGTCAGAATTCTCAAGGGGGAGATGGAACTTCCGGCTGTGCCATGCGAGTTTTCTCCTTCCCCTCCTGCGAAACACCATGGCAGGTCAAGAAGAAAAGCTTCCATGGATGAAGAGTAGAGAGCCATCTGCTGTTGCCTCAACAGTCGAAGAAATGAAACATACGACCCATAGGCGAGTTAAAAGATTAACCTGAGCTTCTTGCTGTTGTGTAGATAATGATTTCTTTCCTTCCTTCTGATTGAAAAGATGTGTGATTGATTGCTTTCTGCCGATTTCTCTTGCGCATGAATGCATGCATGCAATTTTTGGTCCTCATACCCAGATCAAAAAGAACGTCGTGTTAGAAAACATCTTAATTGTAGTGTTGTTCTCAGACATGGTTAAAGCACATGCAACATTGAGCTGTTGTAATGTACCAAGATATAGTATGCTTCTTTGTTCTTGATAGAGAACGAACGAACGCTTACCAACTTTGAGTTGTTGTTGATCAGCAACCTTCTCCGCTTGGATATTATTCCATGAAACAATTATGGGTAGATAGATGCCCTTTCTGTACAAAGCTTATTATGAGCTGTACAGCAGCTAACAGGCACTCGAAAACAATTTGTTGGTATGAAGGAATCTAATCGACTGGAGCTTTTTGTTCTTCCGGTTCATCCTTGTGTAGATTCTTGAAATGCATTATATCAAGTCTGGAATGATGATTCTGTATCTTGCGCAGTGGTGGTTCCCTGTCATCGGAGCTTTTCTTTAGCTGGTTAGATATCAATTGCCACCACATGTGACATGTCAGAAGATGACATGGATTTCTGTCGTCAAGTGCAAGTGCTACCATACCAACTTGTGATCACATGAAATCGAGCACGCACGTTGGCATCAACTCAAAACCTATTATTCTAGCCAATGGCAGGGTGTCATGCTACATACCAGTGGATCAGGCAAATCTTTGCATCGGATGTCTTCTGCAGAGAACACAACAATTATATTCTTCTTCTTCTTCTTCACGGATTTGACTTTCTTGCTTTCTCTTGAATCATTTGAATCGAGAAAGAAAGATGAAACAGTGTTGGGTGCTTTTGTCTGTTTTGCCAGACTGCTTGCTGCACCTCCATTTTCTATTGTGTCACTGATACCAACAAGGTGGACTGCACATGGTTCAGAGAAGGTATTTTGATGATTGCCAACACACCTGGAGGAAGAAGAGCACCTTTCGATTAGAGAGGGTCATGAAATAGTGCATCACCATAGTCTCTTTCCCTTTGGTAGCATAAAAAGCAATGTTGTCATATGATACTAGCAGCATTATTAATGATAGTGACAAAAGAGAAGTAGCAAGAGAAAAAGTAGCATGCATGCGCTTTTTAGCTTTTATCCCACCACCAAGCAAACCTATGTACAAAACTGATTACTAGTCTTGGGAAGCTTGAAGTTTGTTCTTGTTTGAACTTTGGATTCGAGTATCTTTACCTCTTTTTCTGGGAGAAATAACTTTCACCACTTTGAAGGGGCAGAATCCACCACCACCACCATCACAATCATCATCATCATCCAACTGTGGACCATTCTCTTTAGTCTGCATGCATCAAATTCCAAATGTAACCACAAAATATAAAATTATTAAGGATTAACACTCGATCTTCTCCTGTGTTAACTGACAAGCTTGCCTATAAACCACATACTTGATATTCAGAAACTAATGCAGACACTGGCACAAGAGGTTTCAGATAAAACATATATTGTGCACTTCATTTTATGTCTCTGGTTAAGCTGCAGTGTGATTCTAATCACTAGAACGAGCTAATTACGGGTTAGCATGGCTGTTTGCAATTTGAGACGACAAGCAGCCAACCAAGACTTGGACTATAGTAAGCACACAATGGTCCATCTGACTTGGCTCGATGACTTCTGGTCCCGACCCAATGGGACACTTAGAACATGGCTAATCAACCATGTGTGGGGCTAACATGTGATGGCCATGCCACATACCAAAAGGAAAAAAGAAGAGTAGGCTGATGGGTCCAGTTGTCTCTACTTTGGGAGAAATTGATGGATGGACTTGACCTAACATGTTACCTGAAAATCGAGACAAAGAACATGATTTCCCATCGAAAAATGTGGAATCTACTGCATGAAGCTTCATTCTCAAGGAACACCATCCGCGACACTCTTGCACCTGCAAATCAGCATGATAGGGTTTGAGACAAATTGCATGAAATCACAAAAGGGTGTTTTCTTGATCCAAGTAAAAGTCTATCCATGTCTGATAAGCTGTAACCATTTTGAAGAATAGAAACCCATTAACGATGGAAATAGATAGAAAATTCACTTGCATTCAATCTTCCCAATTAATCGATTCTCACAAAATAGATCGTACTTTGAGGAAAAGTAATATAACACCATTGACCAAATAATTAAAAGCTAGTTTCAGAAGCATTAGCAACATGTTCCCACAAGCATAATGATTACAGCCATGTCTGGAAAAGTAAACTTTCATTATGTGGGGCTTTTCTTTTTTGAATGCTACTCTTCCCTCATTGATTAAACCAGGAATGTGCCACAAGGTGATCAGATTCAAGGATAAAGTAGGGCAATGGTGGGGCTACTCCAGAGTTGCTTTTAATTGACATGCTGCAACCATAAGAACACATTGAGTGGAAAAAAAGATTTTTCTCCTATTCCTTCCACTTAAAAGAGAAGTGCCACATATTCTTAAGGTCATGCAGAATAGTCAAGAGGTTTGCAGGGTACCAATTTATCACATTTTATATGAAAGGACACCCTCACAAATCAATGTTTCAACATCAATGGAAGCCCTAATAATGGGGAGGATCCTAGCACTTCTCTGACCCAGATAGCATTTATGCCACCAACCCATCGAAAGCAACAAGCATTAAATCCCAACTTTATTAATGAAAGCCCACCACATCATTCATCCAATTCATATGCATATTAACAACTCACTGAAAGCTATCGAGAGCCAATCACTTACCTGGGATCAACAACACAAGTCCATGTCCTGGAGCAAAGGTGGGAGATAATGTGCATGAATGTGAGGCCTTCTCCAAATCTGGAACAAGACATCGGTGTGTATTAAAAAGAGACATAATAATAAGAGTAATATGAATCATCAGCATCAAATGACACTTAGTTTATATAAGAGTAACATGCAATACTTACGGGATCAATGGCGTCAGCTGATACAGGGGTACATTTTCCCCTCTCAAATGGCAGGTAGTCTCACCCATGTCACTTCTGCCGTGTGGAACCCACCTGTTTTGTGAGAGCTTCAAGAACCATTTCAACAGATTTATACCACAAGTTAATATTTACACTGGCCCGTTCAAGCCACAATCTATCTGAAATGCTAATTCAAAAGTCCAAATAAATATCACTAGTCAGCTGGTTTATTCACTCGCATAGCAGATCAAGCTGCAGAAAATGTGATACCTCATCTTGGTCATCTTTCCTTGGTTTTATCTCATGACAAAAACAAATAATCCGAAAATAATCAGCAACATCCATCTTATTATAGAATCAGAAAATGATTTACAGCTAGTAGGCCATTAACCCACATTTTATCAACAAAAAAGTGGCACGTAATCTAGCAGTCGATCCCAGCTGTACTGGGTTCATGGTAGGGGAAAGAAGATTGATAACATCTGCAGCTGCTTGCCATTGGGATATTTGTATAGTTTTCTTGGTCACAAACACCTGGAAAGATGAGATGAAAGGAAATGCTAATACAAGGTTAGTCAATATGGAGTTGCTCGAGTCTTCAAATCATCTGACAAAAACATCATACAACACGGTTACAGCATGCAAGATCAAATGAAATAACTAGTCGTGCTAATTCTCCTAGACGAAGTACATATTGCTTAACCAAATAAGCTATTATAGAATACAAGGAAAAGAAACACTAATAGGAGGTTAGTCAATATGGAGTTGAAATATGAGATGAAAGGAAATACGAGATGAAAGGGTGCGATCATACCAGCACTAATGCACTGTATCCTATCAGAACACCTAGTAATCTGAGATGAAAGGAAACTAATAGGAGCTTAGTCAATATGGAGTTGCTCAAGTCTTCAAATCATCTGATATAAGTTGATACAACACGGCTACAGCACGGAGAATCAAATGAAATAACCAGTCAACTGCTAATTCTTCTACATGAAATATATAATACTTAACCAAATCAGCTACTATAGAATCCAAGGAAACATGACTAAGTTTCCAGTCTTGCATATAAAATTGATTAGAGGTATTCAGTACTTTTTTGTTCTTGTAAAGGTAACCGGAAAGAAAAAAAAAGAAACTTCACGCCTAGAAACAAGCTAAGAAGCACGGACACATAGACGGGACATGAACACGACACAGACATGATGACACATCATTTTTAAAAAACTAGGAAACCGACACGGTGAGGACACATGTATTTTTTAAAATGGAGCGATCCCCAAATTGAGGCTCTTCATCACCAAACCGAGCTCATTCACAAACAAATGGAGTGATCGCCCTCTATCCAAATCACTAGAGCCAAAGCAAGCCGACACCAGACTTATCAATGTGACCTCATCTGGTTTCATGCCCATGCCTTTCATCCCCTCTAAATGCAATGCAAGCTCAATAAAGCCTTCAAGGACGTACCCTCTCATTATGACATTCCATGACATGACATCTCTAAGAGGGTTTCCGTCGAATAACAAGTGAGCGGCTCCAAAGCAACCACAACAGATGTACATTTGAAGTAATGCATTGAGCATGTAGACATTAGGCCGCGAGCACAAAGGGGGACGTGTGGTGATCAGACACGACACTTGTGTAGAGCATATGACGAAAGGAAAGGGCGAAAAGGTTGTCATAGACTTAGCTAGTTTTGCCTAAGTCATGCAGCACCCATGCATGTCTGTCCACAAAGAGTCGGCCTCCCCGAAACCTCTTATGGTCCCTTAAGAACCTACAAAAGAGAAGATGGGTTAGAGGAAGCCAACAAGCAGTCATTTCAGCAAACATTTGATAGGCAATGCAAATTATAAACATAGATTTCGCGAGCTCTAAACGGTCGTGCAACAAAGAGTCCAAGGTGGTCCATAGTGGCCAAAAGTCCCCACAAGTGCCCACATGATACTACTATCGAACAAGACAATGAACCAACCCTAGACACTACCCTAAAGGCCCATCCAGCCATGTGCCACCAGGGTAGCTCTTGGGTGCTATGCTGGCTGACACTTCGCACCACTCTACGGAGCTAGAAAACCCCCAAAATGGTTGCTTAGATGGCATGTTTCTAGGCAGTTTTGCCTATGTGCGACGACTGCACACAATCTGTGTTTACAAAACTGAAATGACCACAAAAGTCAAACAAAATGGGGCTGTCAAGCCTACTGCATATTGTGCAAAGCATGAACAAAATCGAAAGACACGAACATACACAAGCATTACATCGAACACCCAGTTCACAGATTTATCCGTGACAAGGTGGATCGAGGCTGCGGGTGTGGCCGCGGATGATTGCATTCCATAGGAAGAGGTCAAGAGGGCGCTACAGCTATGCGAAAACTATGTGGGCATAGTCGAGGTTGTCGAACGGTGAGACAACAAGGAAGGAGAGAAGCTTGCTAGAGCATCGAGGGTCGTCGAGGAGCGCAATGTAGAAGAGGAAGGCGTGGGCCTGCTTGTATTTGGTGACAGAGGTGAGGAAGGGCATATGAGAGGTATGTGTTCGATATGGATATGACGTGTCCAAAAATTAAATAAAACCATACATGTGTCTGTCACGTGTTTGATCGTGTCAGCAACGAATCCATGTGTGACACTTGTCCAACACGGATACACCCACCAAATTGATGTGTTGTGCTTCTTAGGAAACAAGAACCTATATTGTAAGCCTTGAAGCTTCTTTGAAGATATCGACACAGGACTCATATTCTTTCTGGCAATCATAATCTCGTAAAAAACGAGAAACACTGTGCCTGAATGATTTTTATGTGGACAGATTTGCTTCTATCATATCGGTATAATGCTAAAATGCACTAGCAAGATTCATCTACCATGGCCACAACAATCGAAGATTGTAATCATTCCATAGCATCTTCACCATTAAAGTTCTCAAATGCTAACCTGTGCTTCAACACAAGCATCCTATGCCTGCCATTTCTAAACACACACCCACATCATTCAAGGTGTCCAATGATACAAACCATGCATTAGTCATGGTTCACGTGGAATATGAATCTGGCTTCACCATGCATTAGCAACTCACTAGATGATCATGTTTCACCATGATCATAGTCTATGGCTTTAAGAAAATAAGGAATAAAATGGTTATAAAACATATAACATCAAGTATCCTAAGTTCATCTTGGCAAAGCATCTGACTCTGTATTTCTACCTCTCAATCTCAAGAACCATTACTCAAAGAGCTGGAAAGCATATGAAGCTAAAACATACTTAACTATTATATGGAGGATTACAGTAACTAAGACAAACCAAATTTAGATGCGTTTCAAATTGGGGGATAATCCTCTAATGCTGATTGATGATAGCACACTAAGTTTCTAACTAGGCATTAATTTGGCCAAATCAAACCAACAGAAACACTAGAAAGAACTAAAACTTGTTATTCAATCGTCAATATTAACTACTAGATGCCAAGAAGTGGAATTGCTGCGTGAGAACCGACTCGGGGAGCATGCCGCGCACCAGGAAGCAGGCCAAATCAAATCGCCGCTGCTTGCCCATCACCCAAGTCATGATATGCCACGCCCACCAGAAGCGAGGAAGGCCAATTCATGGCCCCGCATCAGCATCAATAGAGCCTAGGTGACCAAACCCCGAGCGCGCGCGACCACCGAAAGGAGACCCGCGGGAAGGCCAGGGCCTCTCATCGCGACAAGGACAAGGATTTGGTTTTGGATCGGGTGAGAAGCAGGTGTAATCCATGCAAGTCGGACTCGTGGAAGACGGCTGAGGGCTCGTCGGAGTCGGTGTCAAAGTCGCTGGCGCCGGGGACGGATGCAGCTCGAAAGGGAGGAAAGAAGGGTGATCTGGAAGAAGATGAAGAGGAGAGTGTGGGAGAAGAAAAGACGAGCGGCGAAGGAGAGGGAAGAGGGAGAAGACGGCGGAGGAGGCGCGTTTCGACGCTTATATGCTCGCTGTGAGCGCCATACAATAAGCTTTACAGTTTTAGTGTGGGTCTATTTAAGCCCACAAGAGTAGGCCCGGCCCGTTAACTTTGAAGGCTCTTATTAGGTCGGATTCGGGAGATCGAATTAGACCCGATCCACTTGTCCGTCGATTAAGCTCGGCCCAACCCGATTTGGTTTGAAGTAATAATTAAAATTATTCAAAGATTCTAAAAATATTATGATTGCAGAAGAAAATAAACATTTTTAATCAATTTATTAATTCTTTTTGGACTAGTATTAAATTATAATATACATTTTTTTTCTTATAAAATAAGAACACACATGTTTGGGGCCTCCAATGTGAAATTAAAATTGTATATAAATAAATATATACCCTTCAAAATCAGTCATCTTCATATTTTTATTTCTTTATATTGAATGTGGTTGAAACTCATATTTATATCAACATCCTTTAAAAGTTGAAACCATACAAAAATTCATCATATCTTTGAGACACTTTTAGCTCAAACTAACATTAATCATTATTAGAATTAACTGACCTGAATTTTCTAAAAGCTTCTACATAAATGCTAATAACATGGAGGATCCTAATATTATTATATGTATTAAAAGATATAATGGCAGATATATTATCTTCAATAGCAAATTATCAATAGATTGCATGAACTGAGCTGTGTACATCCTTCTTGTTCCTGTGTTGTGATGCTCCCATCAAATCATGAATAATCTCTTTTAGAGGAAAAGGAAAGCAAATTAAAGGGCAAATACACACATAAGAAGAGCTTGCAAAGCTGTTTTCATAATTTCTTCATATAAACAGGTGAAACAAAAGCAGAAGCAACCATTCATGATCACCATTTCCTCCCAACATTAACAGGAGGGAAAGGGAGGTTGCAGGGTTCTGCATCATGTCAGCAAACACATCCAACCTACTGCCATCTGCAGCAGGTTGGGAAGAGATTTATGTGCATTATTCACATACAAACACACAAAGAGAGAGAGAGAGAGAGAGAGAGAGTCATCAACAGAGGATGTGGGGGTCAAAGTGCTTGTTCAAATGTAAGGGTTGATGTGCGAGGAGTAGTCTCTGATACCAGCCCCTTCCCACCCCATCCATTCCTCCCACAAATCCCAGCTTGGATCATTCATTCCCCTCATCGTCTCGTCTGCATCGTCGTTCCATCGATCTTCCTCCAACTGAGGTCCTCTTAGGCTGCTCATCACAATCTGATATGAACAATAAAGTAACAAAAGTTCAGTTCAATTTGTGCATTAGCTGTGGAGAACACCAAATTCTGAAACTGATGGATGAAGCCATTCCACACTAGAGAGAACAAAATTGCATCATAGTGGATTTGCACTCAAATTACTATGGTTTCTATGTGTTAGCAATGACATCCACAGTAGATTTCTTTTAGCTTGGTTTGGTCTAAGGATGTGTGGTTGCTGAATCAAGACTGACATCACATAATTCTCTGTAAAATAAACAATAAAATCCTCCAGGACAAGAAGACTTGTAATTTATATCCTGTTCCATGACAAACTATGAGGTTTTAGGATCTAAACAAATAGAATATATATTTCCGCAGCTTTAGAGCAAAAAAACAATTCTATGCTAGCAATTCATTCATTCATTAAAATGAAGAGGACTTCCAAAATTTAGGCTTGAGATTAATCTTAATGGCATAGACCTTAAACAAAGCGAAGAACTACTTACATCATAGGCTTCGTTGATCCGATGGAACTGTACGCTGCAATTGTTACCTTTACATACATCTGGATGATACTGCATTTGTAGAATAAAAATAGCATATTTTCCTCTGATTAGCCACACCAGAAATCAAATCCCAATCTAAATAAAAACTCTACTATATGGTAAGAAATAAGAAAATTCTATTTTATCGTACTTCACACCACGGCACAGAATCTAATGGGTCCGAAAATTTTTGATCTTTTGGAATTACCAAGAAACACATGAATCCAAATCTAAAACCTCCACACAAAAAAAAAAAAAAAAAAAATCCAAAATCCATATCTTCACACGAATCCAATAGTCACAAAGAAGAAAAATTCCCATCTCTTCCACAAACTCCAACGAAAACCTTGAGGCGATCTCATCAGAGCGTCGGAAGGAAAAAGAGCCGAGAAATAAAACCGCAGGGAGAAAGGAAGCACCTGAAGAGCGAGCTGCCTAAAGGCCTTCTTGATTTCCTTCTCCGACGCCCCGGGCTGAACTCTAAGCGTCCGGTACTGCTCCGTCAACCTCCCGGTCGAGGCGGCACACCGCACGTCGCCGCCGCTCCTCCTCCCCCTCGACACCCTGCTCCTCCCAGCATAGATCCCCATCGACGATGCCGACACCGCCCCCATCGATCCCGACATCCCCATCGACATTGCCATCCTCCGAACCGGTTCGGATTTCCCACAATCACCACCAATCGAATTGCACCGGAGAATGGGCCAGCGAGCGATGCTTAACGGCGCAAACGGAGAAGCGATGATAAGACTTCATTCGCGGTTATTATATATAAAGCAGAGTGGGGGCGTGCGCGGCACGTGCGTGGAAAGACTCTTCGTCCTTATCCTTCCCTTTATATCCCTCATTCTGCACCAAGTCTTGACTCACCCAATCGGACGCCCAACCCTAAGCCGTTAGCGACCGGGACCCACACGAAGAATAAGAGGCTGGGCTCCACGACGAACGCGGGTTGGTGAGTCGTTGCTTTTGCTTTATCCTTTAGAGATAACGATGTCCACGTCAGGGTTCCATTTCTCCCCGTAAGTTTTGGTCGTTCGTTGACGGCTACGTGGAGACAACGTGGCAAGAATCGATGTCGTCCATTTCGTCACACGTGTGTGGTGAGGAACGAGTTTTTGTGCCTCCCCGCGTGGCTGTTCTTAGACCATTATTAGTTTGGATAAAATCGGATAAGGTCGTTAAGTTTACAACATAATTTTGGATAACGTACAAATAAAAATTTTGATCTAATCCTACCTCAGCTAACTAATTAACTATTGGGATTATCTGCATCAGCCAAAAAAAATAAAGAAGGAAAATAATTTTTTGCTGGAAAATAAAATCTTTTTTTCTACTAATATCAAAGCAAGCAAATGGCAAGACAAAGATTTATTAATCAGACATATCTAGATATATGGCGATATGTCGTTATGACATGGTTGTTGATATGTCCAGCTCTGGCTATGTCAACCCTTGTATAGAAAGAAATCAACTAATTTTAATTGGATTTCCACAGTAAAAAAGTATTGACGGATTAAGACTCTAAATCTGTTTAGATCCTGATGAGGTCTCCAGTTAAATAACACCTCCTATTCTCTCACGCACGTAGAGGTGAAGGAGAAAAGGAACATTCAAGGTAGGTTATATACAAGGCAAGTGGAGAAAGGAAGAGATTACCAAAACGAATAGAACAAGTTTGGATATCTTTCAACCGCTCATAAGGACAATAATTTGCCTGTCATTTTCTGCTTTGTTACTGTTCACGTAATTAAGTATATAAAGTTGATACTGACTTCAGCGGCAGACGCTGTGTGTGTAGGTCCTTTCCTTCACCCATTTTATCTGACAATGGATTGGGTCTATGCAAGAATGCTTCCCTTCCACGCTAGCTAGATAGGAACAAGTCAATGATCAACATCATATGATAACAAAGGTTTAATCTGTATGTAATAAAGAAAGATATTATGAAAGAATATGAAAGTGAGATCAGAATTTAGTGTCGGGGGCGACCTCCCTCGTCATGGAAGCACTGAAAGCTCCCTCTCTCTTCGATTGGTGACAAGCAGCACTTGTGAATTAAATAAACACACGGGATTTAGCCCAGCTGTTCCATCATCCCAAGAGCCAATCTCCCTTTGCTCTTTTTGCTGCATCCTTTTGGCCTCTCAAAAGTCTGATCCATCCTTCCTGTCTTTGTTTTTTATTGTCTTGACATGATCACCCTCATTCAATATCTTTGCCCTGTGAACCAAATTAGTTGCGTCAGTGATACGTATAGATCATTTTCATGATCCTATCACAATCATGGAGGAACAATCTTAGCAAAACATCAAAACCCACCATGGCCTTGTGAGGTGGTGCTGACAACAGTCAAAAACTTATCTTCCATGCAATCTTCACAACATTAACCACTAAAAAACAAGAAAACCGTATTCCATGTTAATCCAAGTGAAGAATCGCCAAGAAATATGTGCAACAAATAATTGTGTCTCACATAGCCCCCTTAAGAGTTTTCAGATCTTTCCACATTAATTACAAAAACACTGTTAGAATGACACTGTATTCCTTTTAACAAAACCATTTTTTTCGATCTCTGCTTCCATAAGAATCTCCTAATTTAGGGACATCATGTAGATATAGATCATATTATTGAAAATTTTTGCTTGCTTCCAGATAAAAATCACAAGTGCCAATCGATCGCTGTTACGAGTATTGGACTCCATGGTTTAGTTGCAGCTATTCGGCATATGCACAAAAAGCCTTTGTCCATTGCTACACAAGATCATACATCTCAATTGCCACAAACTATTTTATCCCAATCTTTTGATGAAAACTCATCACCAACAAATTATTTTTTTTCTACACTTGTACACGACTGAATAAGCTGTTTTGAGCAAATCATCATCTAAGGTCACCATTATCTTGATCAGGGGAACGACATGAAGGATTTAGGGCATGCAATGTAAATCTTCTCAAACTCGCTGTCACCTGAAAAGGAGATTGACAATTTTTATAACTTACAGAAATATAAAACTGTTTATAATCACATGTGAAAAACAAAAGTGAGGACATGATATGCATAAGATGGTGCAGAAAATGTACCATTTATTTCACCAATCTTAAACTCAAATCAAAACTCTAGATTTCAGACAAGCAATGTCTAATAGAAACATGATTACCTGACAAACAAGAAATAAAACTCATATAACAAATAAGCCTCAACATTGAAATTAATTTTCCATGATATATGCGGCTGCATATATGGATGTCTATGGCCACACCGTATAAAGAATGTGGCATATGTGGTGAAATCGTATATGAAGTATATCCAACCATATACATAGACCACATAAGCATAATAATGCGGTGCATATCATGTTTCCTCATAATTAATTCCAATTGTGTTATTACTACTATCCTTGTATAATATTTAAATTACCACTAGAAATTGCTCAGAAGTACAAATGTAATCCCATACTCTTGATTTGAATACAGCATGTATTAAGCCTACTACCAATTAAAACTTAATTCTAATTTCTCAACTATTATTAAATCAAATATTTTGTTAGAGTTTCTTAATGTGGATCATACGCATCACTTACAACATATTTTCACGTTTTTATCACATTTTGTAAATTTATATATAGTTAAAAAGTAAGACCTAATTGCTGAATTTTCATTCACGTCAATAATGCTTAACAAGATATAACTTGTGCATGTTACAGGTTGTATGAAGCTGATGAAACAACATGAAGTAAATGCATAAACTCAAAGATTCATTGATTGAGAAAAGACTTGTATGAGTCAATGATCTAGGTTAGCATTCATAGTTAGAACTCTCCTGACTCATGAATGCTATATATAAACAGCACTGAAATTGCATTTGTGCGTACAGCATATGGCAACACCCAACCTGTTCTATTGATCAAAGCCACAACAGCATCATCGTCAACTTGCACATGAACAAATAAAAGGAAAGATTTAGGTGGCACTACTACTCATGCTCCAAAATTACGAAATAGTGTTAATGGAATCAGTAGTTTTGGGTGGTTAGATTACCCTTTTTCTGCTAATGTCATTAAAATTTAGCCGCTCCCTAAGATTAATCATTGATTATTGCTAGATTGATCAATCAAGGTTTGTAACTTCTGCCTTATATCTGTAGTCGTTTCAGTTGGATCTGTTCCCGGTACAAATTAACTCGTATGCCGAGAAAATCACACCATGTGTGAAGCTCCCATCAAATATCCATGACACAGAGCTATCAGACAAGTCACACCATATTATCAGACAATGTCCTACACTCAAAGACATGCGACAATAAGCTATTACGGACTACATGATAGTACATGTAAGCCAGTTGTGTACCCTAGGAATGTAAGTCTTGTTTGGGTTAGGTGCAGACCACAAGTCTAGGCTCTCCATGTCCTGGTCAGACCCACATGCCATGTGTCAAACTTATTTAGGATGGTGCACCTATGATAATGTGATATGAACAATAAGTTACTCGTTCACATATGGATGGTGTCATCAAATGGTTAAGTGCTTTCGGTCTATGATTCAAGTTGGCCACCAACACTACATGCAGTATGAAGTGAAGGCTATACTAGGTTATGTAATATCTGACTTGCATGTTATTATGTGAAACCGGGTAGTGTCGCTCATATACACTTGTGTTTAGAACATGTGATCGTACGCCAAGGTCTTCCATTCTGTGGTATACCACTCAATATGGGCTGTATGTACCTATACAATTGCATTATAACAAAAGCCAATCATGTCCAATTGTACCCATAACCCATATTATATATGGCAACCATCACAAAGTTGTTATGTGCTCTAGACTGGATTGTTGCTCATGCTTGCACGATGACATAAACTCATAGTCGAGCCTCACATGACCCAACATATAAGCACAAACTTGACTCCAAATATAAGACAACACAAGCATAAGCCTGCTTACAGGTTTAGGTATATGAGCAAGACATTGTATTATCATTGAGCACGATCACATGTTCCACTTACATAGGTATTGTTTGACTAAACACAAGGGTATATGGGTGACACTACCCAACATCGCACAACAACAACCAAGTCAGACATTACATAACCTAAGATAGCCTGCACTTCACACTGCATGTAGAACAAGCGATCAACTTGGCTCATCAACCCAAGCACTTAACCATTTAACAACACCATCCATATGTAGACAAGTAACTTATTGCTGATATCATGTCAATGTAGTGCATCATCCTAAATAGGTTTGACATTTGACATGTGGGTCTGACCAGACATGGAGAGCCTAGACTTGTGGTTCACACCTAAAACAAAACTTACATGCCTAAGGCACACGACTAGCTTGCATGAACTATTATGTGCTAACATGTGAGCTTGTAGTCCATAATAGCTAGTTATCATACATCTTTGAGTGTAGGGTGTTGTCTGATAGTAGAGTGTGACTTGTTGGAAGTATCAACCCACTACATGATCCACAATGCATATTCTGGTACACGGCCCGATTGTGTGACCTAAACTATACCAGCGAGTCACCTCGCTAGCTCGGCTCATGATTTGCTTTGCACAAATATTCGACTAGTGAAAAGAATAAGCAAAAAGAAGTCTTAAAAGGATTATGTCATTCTTTTGAACATATCATGCTTGAGTGATACTTATACTATTGACCTACAATCCTATTGATGCATTTATGTTGTCTCGCATATGCGCATACATGTTTGAATTTTGATACATGGTAAATGATCGATTTGCAACATCTTTATTGATGCATTTGTGGAATCTTGTAAATGCACATGCATACTTGATGCATGATTGACAGGCAAACAAGTAATCTACTTAGGTTGGTACGTATATGAGATCTCCATGTAGTTGTACCCCCACATGATAGGAGATTCAGACCAAATCATGTAGCGAGTAGCACCCACTAGATTGAAACCCCTATATCATCCTCTAAGTACGATCTACTGCCTTGTTATTATGTATCTGATTGATTGAGCCAAGATGATATAATGACATGTTATGAAATGATATATAATTCTGATATGAGATGTGGATATGTATGGGCCTTGCTGATAGCAAGAAAGTCAATATATTGGTAGGGCGACTTCGTTCGAGATCTAGTAGGTTGTCAGATGTGACAGTTAAATGGTTTCTCCATCAGCTATTGAGAGGAACGTTTCTCCACTTTGACGAGTGAGGGACACTACTTCATTCGTTGTTGGGAGTACGAAATGGGTTCTCTCCACCTTCTGTTATGAGACAAAGAACTCATCCAGTTGGAGAAACACTACTTTATCTGTTGTTGGGAGTATACCATCGAGTTCGACTATACCTTGATATTGATGATATGTATGGATAATTGGCTTTTATGTATGTTATGTTTCATTGATGTTGATGATGATATGCGTGCATAATTAAAATTTTGATATTATTATTGCATTAGTACATAAGGAAATCATAGGACATTTTATGGTATTCCTCCATCTGTTATTGGGAGAAGGGCGACTCCCATCCTTCATCTATTAAAATATATATATATATATACTATTAAAATTGTCTTACCAAAGCAAAATAGTCCTTAACTGCATTGCCTTGATCAATAACATCTCTAGCACGTCACAAGCAATTACTTCTCAGATGTGCAAGAAGGGCCAATGATTGATAGTTCTGCTTCTATTTCTTTATCCTGCCCTTATTTTTGCGCTAATCTTGATCCTCTAACAAGAGGAAAAAGCATATCGCCATCAATATCTTCCAAGAACAAAAGATGGGGCTTAAACACGGATTTAACACCTAAATAATCTCAGGAAAGAAGAAAAGAAAGACGAGGAACGAACCGTGCTGACTGGAAAATAAGCGCAGTGGACTTGTAGGAAATCAGAGGCGGTGGTAGTGGGCCGCTGGCCGCCAGTGGTGGTGGCGGTGGCAAAAAGAGCGCGTCCCCGGCCGACGTCTAGGTTTGGGGCTGGGAACGATGGTACGGAGAGACTACTGAGCTCGCGATGGTTAGTCTTGCGGTCGCTTTCTTCCCGCCGTTGGCTTAAGATAAAGGGATTTATAATGCATGACGGACTTGATGGTATACACAGTAGCGGATCGAAAAGACAGGGATCCGACGCGTGGTAAGGTCTGGGGCTTCTTTCTCCCGCCGTCAGATTAAGATCAAGGAATTTACGAAGCATGATGAACTTGATCGTACACCGTAGCGGATCGAAACAACAACAGGGATCGGCCGCAAGTGAGAGACGACAGCTAGCGGATCGGGTATCCACCCGGCCAAGACTCGGATCACTGAGTCACGGGCCCAACCAGAGAATTAACTCAACTAATAATACACAGAATTAACATGCAATCCAACAAAGAAGAAAGCATATGATTGATTTATGTGTTTCTTTTAGTGCGATATTCTTAAAAAAAATATTTACATTTTTATTTTTTTATTAAAAATATTTTTTTATTTTTTTTCAAATAATACTTTTAAATTTAAAAAATATAAAATTTAATTATTATAGTATTTTTATTTGATTTGTTTCCAATGTTTCCTAATAAATTTTATAGTGCTTTATTCATTAAAAAAATTATAAAGGACATCATAACAAGCCTCTTTAATTATCATTGCTTATAAAATATTACAATACATATTTTTAGACATATAGTTAGTTTGGTTGAAGTTAGGAATCAATTTAAATTATTTATAATATTTTTAAGTATATTTTACAGTACTTTTTTAATAGTCAAATCATTGTAATAGATCAAAATAATACTAATAATAACCAAAATACTGTTACAAATAGATCAAAAAATTATCGACAAATACTAAAAAAAATATTTTCTAAAATAATCATCCTTTCTTTAATGCCTCCCAACTTACAAATTATCGATCTACTAAAATAAATGACAATATATATATATATATATATATACATATGTATATATACATACACATATACATACACATATACATATACATACACACACATATATATATATATATATATATATATATATATATATATATATATATATATATAATACCTTGAGAAATTTCCACCATGAAGTTGACCAAGTAACATTTATTTTATAAAGAATGTCTATTATCTAATATTTATTTATTTACTTTCTCCGTTTCAAAAATAAAAACTTATTAGCTCTATAAGCCAAGAAGAGCATATGTGTACATCCATACATACATACAAAATTCTCCATGAAACTTAAAATATTCATTACTAATCATGTTTAACAAATATGAAAGAGTAAATTTAAAAGAGAGTTAAAATGTAAAATACTGAAAACACCCTTGGAATTCTAAGGGAGTTTCCAGAAGATATTAAAATTATCAACTAACAAAGATTAACTACAGATTAACTACAAAAACACATGTAAGGTTTTGGATCTTGCATGAACATATATGTAAAATTTAAATTAAAAGAAGTATATTATTAAATTGTAGAAGTATTCATAGACATACAATTTTGCAAAACAATTATAGTAGCCCAAATACTTTAGTGGACATTGTTACTTCACACTTTCTCCATACTTAGCTATGGCTTTCCTTTCATTTCATTTGCACATAACTCGAAACTTAAATCTCAAATACCAGCCTGCATTACATTAACAGACGTACTTATCTCTCCAGTGCAAATTTTTGGACAGCTGACCCAGCAAGCTATAATTAGATGGTGATGAACCAAACCACCTCTCTACAATTTTTTTAGCAGCAGATCCTCTTCAAATTATAATCCCCTATCACAGGAGACCCAAGATAAAAACAATCAAATTCCAAAGAAAGATTAGTTTCACCAAACTGGTCGATCTCAAGAATGCACAAGTTTTCACCAGAGCCGAAGAGAACAGAGTGAATGACATGTTTACAGTTATCGAACTTGCAAAACATGAGTAAATCAGGGCAAAGGCAGCATAAATTATCAAATCAATAGTAGCACAGGGTGTAAAAAGATCAAGAAAAAAGGTCCACCAACATGAATAGAGCCTCTCAGGTTGCGTTTCGATTCACTTTGAGGTACGGTAGTGCACCAATGACATTGTCGTAGTCACTCTTGTTTACTGGATGCTGCAAACAAAATTTAGCGTGTATCATAATCATATATTACTCTCCATATACTATGATTCCTAGTGGCTATCCAACAAGAACACCCACATAGTTATCCTCTTTATCAGAAAGATTTAAGTCAAGATTCTGTATGATCATGATTAGAAGGATATCATCTCTAAACAATGGACAATGACAACAGGAAACCCTTTTTTTCACCATGGTAGAAAACAAAGATATGTGATTGTCCCAAATGCAAAAAACTTGAGCAATCAGTAAATCCAAAGCAACATGCTAGATACCAAAATGCCAAGCATTGATAATCCATTTCTCAAGGCATGACTATGGGATTTATAAAACACATCAAAAATAATGAGAAACATTTCAGTAAGCTTCATGGTCCATATTTCATAGGCTCACGAAACATCATCAAGGTTTAATGTCATGTGACCAACATGAAGCTCATGAAGCTCCACTAATGAGCTGGAAATTAGCATATCTAGATGACTGTTCAATTCACAGAAGAAAACGTTCTTTACTTGTATACTCTACATTGTATTCTGGAATTTAGGTTACAACAATTTGCTTAAGAGAAATTTAATTCATCCGAGCAACCTCACTATACGCATCATTTTAAGAGGGAAAAAAACATATTGTTGGTTTATTCTCAGTTAGTCAGAGCACATAAAATGCATGTAAGAAAGCAAAAAACTTCAAGTTTAAGTTGATTTTGAGGCCTATGTAACAGGATCTCCAACTCACAAATAATTCTAGAGAATGAAAGTTGTCAATTATCGGATATTAGCAGAAGCAAATCCATGCTCTAAAGTTCATAATTATGATATCTTCTATTGACAAATCATGACAACATTCTCCTGCATGGAATTCATGTTGCCACATAGTATATGAAATCCACCCAATCTTATGCCCTGCATACATATATTTGTAGGTCAGGAAGGGAGAAAGAAGAGTCCTTTAAATGTAACTAAGCATATGTTAAAAGTTTCTTCATAGGCAGCAATCTGCAAAATCACCCACCTTTCTTATGCAAGGGAAAAAAGCCACAAGGATTAACTTGGGTCAAAACAAATTGCTTCCAATTCTTATAGGCAAGCACTATCAGTACCCAAATTACAATCTGAAACATACCATCTTGGACAGCCGGAGCTTCCTCTTGGTGTTCTTCTTCGCCAGCAAGTGCTGCTTCCCCGCCCGCCTCCTCACAATCTTCCCCCGCCCCGTTACCCGGAACCGCTTCGCGGAGGCCTTTTCCAGCCAAGAAAAGGGAACAACCACTTACCCTCAGATGGCATCAAGGAGGCTACAGAAGCAGGAAAGAAGGTACCTTGTGGGTCTTCATCTTGTATCCTTTGGCAGCAAAGACCACGAGACTCGAAGATCTCCGACAGAGGGAAGAAGAAGAAGAAGAAGAAGAAGAGGGGATCGGAGAGTGAGTTCTCCGGAGCAGCAGAGGAGACCCGTATAGGGTTGCGGAGGAGGTGAGCTTGTTCTTGAGAGAGACTGCAAGTGGAGAGGGGGAGAAACGGACGGCATTAGAGCAGCGAAGTGGCGGTAGCGCGAGGGGAGAGAGCTTGACGACGAAAAGAGACGATGAGGCCATTGTTTGTTCCGTTCCATCGGCTCAGGTTCGTCGTCCTCTTATCAGGTCGAACGCACGGGGTTTCCTGCTCTCGTGGATAAGAGTTGGCATTGGCCCGCCCGGGACCGGTCCATTCAGCCAAGCCCAAACCGGATAATAGAATCAGATGGGCCGGGTCAAACGGAGCCTTTGAGGACTAGGCATGGCAAATCGGCCCAAAGTTTTCAGGTCAGGCCGGGTTCGGCCGGTCTGATTCAAAACCAAGTCACCTTCCCGCCCTCCCACCGCCCGAAGCAATCATTAAATAACTCCAAACCAAGTGTACGATGCACTTCCCAAGGTTTTACTAACCGTTAACCCCTCCCCTCTTTCTTACCCAGACTTCATTCAAATTTGAACCCACAGCTGACCCCACCAACTCCACACCCATAAAACCCGTCGAAGAAGCCCCTAACCCACTTGGCTCTCTCTCTCTCTCTCTAGCGATGACTGCTGTTCCAAAGAAGCCCCATCCACTGCCCTCCTCCCACCACCGCAACTCCGCCTCGCCCCACCAATCCCGCTGCCAAGATCCCCTCCTCGACCCCGACAAGGAGAACCTCGTCCCCGTCGTCAGCCTAAATGCCTGCAAGGGAAAGAAGCTGGACGTCAAGCCCGCGCTGAGGCCATCCTCCCTGCAGCTCTGCATGAAGCTGAACGAGCCGCCCCAACCATCGTCGTCGTCGTCGTCGCTCCTCGGGCCGCCCAAGCCGTGGGAACCGCTATCCTCCTCGTCGGACGTGTGGGATCAGTTCTCCGACTCCGAATCCGCGCCGGCCTCGTCTTGGTCCACTCTTCCCAACAGGTGAGCGTTACAGAGACCTACGCGGGGATGGTTGAGCTAAGCTGCAATAATCGTGCTGTGTGTGTGTGTGTGTGTGTGTGTGTGCAGGTCCTTGTTGTATAGGCCTCTGCCTCTGGATGTTGGGAGATGCACTTGCATCATATTCAAGGAGAGAACACAAGGCAGGAGTGGGATGTCTTTCTACACACTTTACACCAATGTGAGCTTTCCACTTACAATCTCAGTTGGGATGATGTTTGTGGCATTCTAATGATCCATCCCCGCATGACATATTGTTAAAGCTTTCTTCGATGCATACCAACACAGAAATTCTAAGAACTAGTTGTAAGAAACTTGGGATTTTGCAAGAATTCAATCTTCTCTGACAAGATTTCTTCTACTTGAATAATCTCAAAAACTCTACAAAATGCTTAGTTCTTCTGAGAGTTATCATCTCGATTGGATATTGCAGGAGGGCCAGGGACGACAAGATCGGAAACTGGCTGTTGCATGGCACAGAAGGCGAAATGGCAGGTCTGAGTTCATTGTTGCTCAGAATCCAAACGGAATATTCTGCAACTCAGATGAGAGCTTCTTGGGCAGTATAACAGCGAACCTCATGGGATCAAAATATCAAATTTGGGATCAGGTTGTTGACATCTCTGCATTCATGTTGAAGTTTGATACAGAGAGAGAGAGAGAGAGAGAGAGAGAGAGAGAGAGGAGCTCATGGTTCAATTTGACAGTAAGCAGGGACTTGACATCATGCATAATAATTCTCCCTTCTTTTGCTTCAGGGGAACAGATTTGATCCTAGAAAGAAGCATTCCAGGCATCTTCTCGGGCTTGTAGTGTGAGGAAACTTGGTCTATGGTTTATTCTATGAATTCAGGATGCGTCTCATCATCTTTTTCAGGAGTGATCTAAATGCATTCGTTATGACAGGTACCTTCCTACAGTAACTACAATCACAGGGAACTATAGAAGCTTGAGGGCATGGATTCCCAAGTATCAATCCATGCAGCTAAAGAATTCGAACACCACCCAGGTGAATTCCACGATCATCCTTGTAAAGACCAACTGAGATTAAATAGTTGGAGTGTGCATCTAATGTTTGGCTTTGGACTTGGAGCCATGGCAGATCCAACACATTAATGGACTTCCAAAAGACTGGGGGGAGAATTCGAACAGAGCCAATCGGCTTGTCTCGAGAGTGCCGTATTATAATACCGTAAGCATTCCCAAATTGAATCTGCATGAGAGTTCTTTCACTTGATTGGTGATGCTAATATGCATTGGTTTGGTGCTGGTTAGTTTACAAAAAGACATGAACTGGACTTCAGAGAAAGAGCTGGAAGAACAGGGCCAATAATTCAAAGTTCGGTCAAGAACTTTCAGCTGACAATGGAGGTATATCTTTTTTGCTCGGACTGCATCAATCACATTAAAGCATGGCTTGGTTCTTGGCAAATTTTGCGTTGGTACACAAGATTTCCCCATTTATTTGCTTTGAAGATTAATTAGCTGTTCATACATTGTTGAACAGGAGAAAGGAAAGCAGACTATTTTGCAGCTTGGGAAGATTGGGAAATCAAAATATGTAATGGATTATAGGCAAGTAGTAATACCTTTGTTTAAAGCATTCATTTTGTAGAATGCGCATCTAAAACAACCTTCTCTCTCTTGTGCAGGTATCCTTTGACTGGTTACCAAGCATTTTGCATTTGTTTGGCATCCATTGATTCCAAGCTTTGTTGCTCAGTTTAGATGTTCAACCTCTGAACAAAGAGAAATATGAATCCTTGTAGCGTAACATCAATGGCAACCATCATTAAGGCTTTCATCATCAAAGAAGAGGAACAAATCACTTGGCATGTCATCCAGGAACATCTATGAACATGGATCTGAAGGAAGATCTCTCTGACAAACAAATGAAGGATGGAGGCCAAAATCCATTGTAATGTTTCATTACCTGCTTCACTATCAGAGTTATGTAGACTTTTCTTATGCAATGAGATGTTTTCAGCGCCCCAAAATGCATGCGATTATTTTGCAACAGATAATGCGAGTTCTTGACACTCAATTCAAGAACTTTTAGCTGCTTGTAAGCAAAGCTCTCACCATCAGCTACCAAAATACAAGTGAGCCATAACACCAAAATCAGTCACCAATATGTAATATTAACTTGTTCTGAGCTTGCACAGAAAAGAAAATAATACAGGATATTTATCAACATTCAGTATCGTACCCAAAAAAATACAAATAAGATTAGATAGGCCATTATGATTCATCGTAAGCAAGATTATTCAGGGCTTCCTCATCTACAGGGTAAGCAGGCTTCTCTGCCTTATATCTGAAGCCTCTGATGACATTATTGATGATATCAATTGCTCCTTAATGGACTATATAGAGAATAATGTCAAAAGAAAAGGTAATCATGCTTCTACAACAACACCATTAAGATGTGCTTCTCCAGAGGCCTTCTCCTGCAATCTGGCTTCATGCTGCTCCAAGTACTCCCTGCTGTTCATCTCGGTTAATCTGAAAATATAACAATATCATTAGTAGCTCACACTAAAAGTATTATAGCACTGTTGGTTTTTCATATATCAAATGCAAGAATGGAAGACCTCCTTTCTTGTTACGACTGATGGAGTCATACCTACTAATTGTGCGGTCTTTAGCAAATCCTAGCTCGTTGTCGACACAAAGATCAACATCATCTTTCTTCTGCGACCGTGACGATGTTCTTGGTGATATCTTTTGAGCATCGGCAACTGTCACAATACTTTCAAAGAGTTCGACTGGGGATGCCTCGGCTGTGCATAGCAGCCTAGCCTTGTTTTCATACATCACCTGTTGAAAAGTGACTCGTATAATCACAACCAAAATACAGAAGTAATGTTTTGTACAACAAACTATGGCTCGTTTATAACAAAATTCAACCCTTCTAAGTAGAATTTTGCTAAAATGAAATAGAAATGTGACAGAAGTCGTATTGTCAGGTCAAAGAACACTATGAAATTGGTGCAGATTCAGAACCTAATATACATTATGTTCATTCAAATGAAAGAAACTGGAATTCAGAGGACTTTGAATTTTTTCGATGTCAATGAGACTTACGTCAATCAGATTATTTCAATAAGTTCATAAAAAGACAAGATATCAGTCAGACAAAAAAATTTGAATTTGACATCAGCGTAACATAGATAATATTATTTTCTCCAAAAACAAATCATATAAATGTCTGTTATTTTATCTAGACAATGATCGCATGAAAAACTTCCTTTAGTAAAAGAAATATATAGAAATTCTCTAATAATTTATCCAACAAAAGTGCGTAGTTTTCATTCAAGACATGGAAAAGTTGTTCTGTAACATGGAAATCATAAAGCTCGTTACAAATCATGAGACTCACATCAACCAATGTGACAAAGCGATATGCTGCAGTCCTGTTGTGGATCCCAAATCTTGGCACCCCATCCAGGGTAAGTGTATGAAAATTTTCTGCATGGCAGTGGGGCAAAATTCGATATTAAATTATAGAACACCACAATAACATGAAAGCCAATGATACAGCCTATGAAGAAATTTAATTTTTCACCACAAAGATAAAAGGGGAACACAGATAACTTACTAAATAGTCCAAAGTAGTCTGCTGCCCCCAAAGGTCTATCACAAAGTTCTTCAAATGGAAAATATGCACATCCATTAGCACCAAAAGGAACCTGGAGAAACAAAAAAAAAACAAAGATGCCAGACCATGAGCCACTGAAAGTGCTAACTATTTTAGAATGTCAGGTTGTGAAAAAGGACCTGCAATTTTCTTCCCATAACAACTTCTACAACTTGTTGTCCAGGTTTATCATGTCCTATCAAATGCTGAAACTTCTGTTTTAAAAATCCAGTGTGCCCCTTTCCAATAAAATAGAAACCTTTCTCAGCCTGCATCAAAGTACTTAAGTTTAAATTTTGAGTTGTGTACAAAGACAAACTTCAGATTTGTATTGCTGAAGAAATGAACTATACTTACCGAACCTATTTTCCGGTAGTCAGTCGATGAGCCAATTGCATGAACTACACACCTTTCCTGCAACAAACATTTCCATTCAACCCAACAGCAGAGTCCTTGTATGCTTAAACTAGTTGCAAACCAAATGGAAATTTGAACAAATATATCCATTCCATTGCCTTCAAGGTCTCAATAAATGGTAAAAATAGGTCCCTCTGCAATCCACCTTCATACAGCTGATCTGGAGCACGATTTGAAGTTGAGACAAGGACCTACAGAATGCATATAGTAAGTGACTTGGATTAACGCATTTTCAACTTATACTTTTAGTAAATCTGAAAGGATCAGAGAACACACAATGCCTTCACTGAATAAATGCCGAAAAAGACGATTCAATATCAGAGCATCAGCCACATCAGTTACCTGTTAATGACATATTCAATGATTATTCATAAAACAACACTGTACAGAGAAAATTATTGTTTAGTACGCATAAACATACCATAAATTCATCAAGACATAAAAGAATGGATTCATCTGATATCTCTCCTGCGACAACTTCAAGTGGATCTGATACTCCTTTGTGCATCTAGATGAATGTTATGCCAGGCAGAGAATATAAAAATGCATTAAGCAGAGGAGGAGAAAAACCAGTTTAAAAGATCATCTGACTAGGTGTTGTGAAAATCTCAGGATAAAAAAAATTTGCAGGTATGCAAAGAACCAGCTGTACCTGCAGGCGGCTATGTACATTCAACATAAAATCATGGAAATGAATTCTTTTTTTCCTCCAATTAGACGGCCTGCACAAGAACAAAGGAGTATTAGAAAGAGCTCTCGTAGAGTATGATAAACATGCTAGTCATAGTTACAATGATTCAATTGTATGCCGTTAAAATTTACATTGCAGAAAAACAATTACTTGCAAAGAAAAAAGTCTGATCGTAAATCTATATCAAATCAATAAAAAAGTGAAAAATTGCAGTTATACTTTTGGCTGTCTTCAATTTAGAACCTTTAACGTCTATCCTGAACTAGATATCAGTTGGTCCAGTCAAGTACTACTTGCATTGAAGCAAACATGAAATTATCAAGAATTGAGAATTTTTTGAGAAAAGTGGGATGCATTTTGCTACGTCATTAAGATTGACAATGGAAATACCAAATGCTTGCTGTCAAGCATCCACGTAGAATGTTACAGTTCAAGTCTATATGCTTCCGATTTACGTTAAACTTCATCATACTTGGGCATCCATTTGCAGGTATACTATTATAGCAAATATCTGATTAACTTGTCACTAGCCTTAGGCTCGACTTTGAAATAATTTAGCAAAAGCCAGACCACTTATCACATAAAAGCAGACTGATTGGCATAAAATATTATTAACATTTTGAATGACAATTTGCCTTTCCTAAAGTATTTTGTCATATGCCAAGCTGGATCTCACCCAAGGGTTTTCAATAACAAGACAACTAAATTTAGCTTGGCCGGTTCAGGACTGGACCATCCTGGACATGTTGAAAAGCAAAGTTACTAAAAATGATAAAAGGGGTTGGTACCATTTTGCATATATTTGATATAAACGACATGGACTGGTGTGTATCAAGTGCAAACTTCCTATTTAGTTCCTCACTTTTGCCATCTAAATGAGATTTTAAGGCGTTGCTCCAGAAAAAGATCAAGAGAACAGAAAATAACAAAGTGAGAGAACAGTCTTATATGGCTCTGTAAAACAGTAATCAGAATTTCTTTTCCATAATTTTTTCATGATCAGTCAGTAGCAATAATTAGTTACAATGCCAAACTCAGGATTTGCATTTTTTTAATTCTGAATGAGACCACCTGCCAGTGAAGAGAAGCCAATAAAGAATTTGAAAGGACATCTATATTGTGAACTTAATCATGACTAGAGCTATGCTTTAACAATCATAGGGCACCTAGACATGGTAAATCTCCCCAGTTACACAGACATGTCAAGGAACTAGTATCCACAGAATGCATCAGAATGGAATTCACAGAGTGCTCACAGTTGATCAAAAAACAAGTCCATAAGCATTGTTTTTCCAGTGCCTACTCCTCCATACAGGTATAGACCTTTGACTGGTGAATATGAAGATTGTGGAATGAGACGGGACCATAGCCACCTACTCCTGCAAAAACCCTAAAGGCCAGTAAATAAACCACAGGAGACCAATAAAGAAGGAAAACTCAATGTACAACAGAAAAAAAATAATGCACCAACAAATATTAACAAGATGTCATATTTAAGTAACAACACATGTATTACCTCTGAGATTTCTTGGATGCAGTATATCTATCCAATTGGCAACTCTCTTCAAGCTCAGCAAGCTCCCGATAGAGCCTTTGCAGTTCTTGAATGGTATCTACCTAAGACAAATGTCAGACAACAATTAGAGCATCCAAAAATTCCAATTAGCCAACGCTACTTTGATTGAAATTAGTGACTGCACCTGAAAGTCATCTCCATCAACAAGTTCTCCTGATGCAATTCTCCTTTCATACTCCGACAAAGGGCCAGCTCCTCCAGCATAGTTAGACACTGGGATTAGCATAGTCAATGACATGTCAAAACAGAGAACCTAATTTTGCATCGGTGTAGAAATCTCCTAATTGTCCATGTTTATTTGCATTACATACGCAAAATCAGCTGAAAAGGCAGTACCCAGAAATTTACACTTTGCACGACAATAGTATAAATAGAACACAGGATGGAAGATTTGCATTTAAATTCTCTACCACAAGGGAGGAAACAAAGATAACAAGGTGATGATGGTAACAAAAAGATAACCTTCAGAGTCATTTGCTGCAGGAGTAGACAGAGATCTCGATAGCACCGTACTCTGGTTCAAATATCTACCAATTTCTCTGCCGTGAAAGGCGTTCCGCGAATAATCAGCAACTGAATTACCCAGAATCAAGACTTTCCCATCTTTCCCTAACCCAGTGTGCGAAAGCGCTCCCCGATGAACCCCAGATGGAGCTCGAACTTGTCGAAGAGCTCGAGCAAATGACCTCATCCTTGTCGACTGAGAACGTACGGTAGTCTAACTTCAGTTGGCAGCTATCGTACCTATATAGGCAACACAAAAGCTATCAGAATCAATAAAGATAAAACCTTCATGGCATCACGTAATTCAAATGCCAACTTGCAAAAAAAGTTCCCCTTTTTGTTGTAAAAGCGAATATAAAACGAGGAATTTTACAGTAAAAAGCTTCATGGAAGAGAGAACATCTTGTACGGCTCTCAAAGCAACGACCTAAAAATTAGTGCTGGAGAAACTTCCTACATACCGAAGCGGAACACTCGCTACACAATTGCAAAAGGTAGTACAACCAATTCATGAACCTCTCGATGGTGCACCGAATCCGTTATATTCAAATCCAAGAGAAAGATGAAACTGTAGAACTTTTATCATCATCATGAACAGAATCCAGATCCGATCGACAGTAGATTCCAAGCCGGGCCGAGCAAATTCCGACCTTTGCATCTCGATATAAAACATGCAATCTCAAAATAATTTCCAATTAGTTTTAACGCGATTTGAAAACGAAAGCTATAAGAAAACAAACAAAGGGAAAAGGTAGGTTAATGCATCACAAAAAAACTATCTTTTTGGCCTTTTTTACACCCAGGGGGCAAAATGAATCCTCCCGATTTAGAAGAATTTTTTTCTGACTATAGCCAAAGGTAGAAACCAACGAAATCAACACTTCAAAGAAGAAAACACCATCAAAATTTATCCAAAAAAGACATCTTAATAACGGAAGCATATTCCGCAAGCCACCGGAATCAGAAAAACTCCAAAGTCAACCAATCTCCTCCAGTCAGATCCTGAACGAAAAAGAATCGTCAACAGAACTCTACAACGGCATCAATGGATTTCTCCGACGACGACTTCGAGGATGTCGAGAAGCCACCAAGCCCTAACCTTGGTCCTACAGGGAAAACGGGTCGGAAGACCGAAATTCTACTGTCTCATGAAGAAAAGGCGATGCCTGTAGCAAGGTGCTGGTCCGCCGTAGGGTCGGTTCCGCGTCCTAATCTCTTTGGCCTCCAAGAATCCGTCTCCGGGAAGGAATAGGAGAGAGAGAGAGAGAGAGAGGCGTTAATTTAGTATGGGAAAAGGACCGGAATAGGACACGCACCCGCCTCGTTGGCAGCGGGGCCCGCCACGTGCTGCCGTCATGCTCCGGAAACGTGCACGGGAAACACGAACCCAATTGCCTAGCCCAGAGAAACGATGGGGCCCGCAAGAGGGTCGAAGGAAGAGGGATGCTGTCTGATCCAGTCAGGAACAGAACACCAGGGCGCAGGTGACGTCGCGTCTGGGTGCGGGAAGAATCGGTCGGTCCGCACGCTGGGATTCCGTGTTCCCGATCCTGTGAAATGCCATTCGCGGGCGCCGAGGCGGGGACACGCGCTGCGCGGCAGAGATCGTACGGTTGGAATGCGATGAGAGACGGCGCAGTTGTGTCGCGTCCACGGATGAGGGATCCGCTGTTCCGGGTCAGAGACGATCCGCGGTAACTCGCACGCGTGTCGTATCTTCCAATTAGACGAGTTTGGGGGAGATCGGACCCCCGAACACGTGACGATCACGGATCGTCCATCGACCGGATTGGGATGATTGACTAAAATAAAACACGTTTTCCGTAAGGAAGTGAAATAAAAGACAACTAATTATTCTTCATACCTTCCTTTCTTTTCTTTTGCTCTATTCAAAATTCAAATGATGGTGGCATGTTTGAAAGTTTCCTTTTGTAAAGTTGATTTCGATCTAATATGACCTATTTCTCGGATCGATTAAAACTATATCAAGACACTCCCGATAATATCTCTTTAATATCTAGGTTAATATACTAGTCGAACAAATCGAATATATATGTTCAGTAAATTTTATAATATATCTATGAGTCTCCTTATATAGTAAGTGTTTGGTAGTGTTGTCGAAGACGAGATAAGATAAGAGAACATGGAACTTTAAAACAGAATGAACATGCCACATGAGAACCATGTGCCATCGATATACTACTTCATGAGGCCTAAGATTTGATTACGTGACATTGACGTAATAAAATATTATATCATTCATGTGGCTTGAGTATATCTATCGGGTGAGATCGAGTGATCAATCATGTGACATTGACAAGTTAAGTGCTACATAGTAAATGTGTCGATTGCATAGTCATGATATGTCGACAAAGCATTGTCGATTATCGACATGTTGATCTTATCGTTTCTCAGTCATTTTGATTTCTTAAGAAAATAAATTTATTTTCTATAATTATATATAAAAGGTCGATATAACTATCTAAATAGAAAAAAATGTGAACATGATTTCGATAACTATCCATCCTAATTCCAATTCTAAAATAATTGAACCTAACTAAAGTGGATCAGATAGTCACGAGAACCTAAAAATACCCAACCTGTTGCAATTTCTACGCGTAAAATATGCAAGCTACAATAAATAATCTACAAAAGCAACGATGTGGCACGAATCACGAGACGAGCCTTGGCGCGGCCATCGACACCACGCTGTAGTGGACAACGACGTCGAGTGAGTTCGACGGTCGCTATTGACTCACCACAAGTAGTCGATCGTATCACCGTCAGGATAAGATCGACGGCCACGAAGTGACGGTCACATCACCGACCGTGTCGTGCGTGATGAGTCACCGATGTCCGCATGCTGTTCCATAGTCGAGGGTGGCCCGCACCGTACGCGGAGGTGATGGTTTGATTGGTGACCGCTGGGTGCGTTTAATCCAACGCACATCATGTGTCGTGGAAAGTAGGGAATCTCGACGCCGTCATGTCGCGTCGTGCTTTGTTTAAAGCCGATCCACTGCGGTGACGGGTTACGCCAACATCGGAAAATTCAGAATAATCCGATCCACGTCACTTTCCACGTTGGAGACCGTAGAGATATTAACTCTACTCCTTACATGTTGGATGTATATACCTTTTGAATTCGCTGATGCCAAACACATGTCATGTGACATTTGTTTTATATTCATTGCTTTTATTTTACTACTACCAACGTAAGTGGAAACATTAGGTAGTGGCCTACCTTAATTATATATCTTATTATAATTAAAATAAAAATTGAATTAAAACAGTCCTCCGTTGTAGTCTAGTTGGTTAGGATACTCGGCTCTCACCCGAGAGACCCGGGTTCGAGTCCCGGCAACGGAAGATTATGTTTTTTTAATTTTCAGAAATATATTTTTTTTAATTCAGTTTATTTTAGCACCATTTCTTTAATATAATTTATATTTTGCAGATTTTTGAATGTAAGTTAAAATTTATTTTTGGATTAATTATTTATTTCCTCTTGGATTATGTTTTTTAATTTTCAGAAATATATATTTTTTAATTCAGTTTATTTTAGCACAATTTCTTTAATATAATTTATATTTTGCAGATTTTTGAATGTAAGTTAAAATTTATTTTTGGATTAATTATTTATTTCCTCTAGGTTTTTTTTAATTTTCATAAATATATATTTTTTATATTAGAAAAGTCCTCCGTTGTAGTCTAGTTGGTTAGGATACTCGGCTCTCACCCGAGAGACCCGGGTTCGAGTCCCGGCAACGGAATAATTTATATTTTGCAGATTTTTGAATGTAAGTTAAAATTTATTTTTGGATTAATTATTTATTTCCTCTTGCATTAGTGAACACAATCTGACATTACCTTTGTTCTTAATTAAGAAATTAGCTGACATTATTTTTCACAAGGAAATTTTAATTTTAATTTTAATTTTAAAAATTAATTTTAACTTTTATTTAACCTTCAGAAATTTTAATTTTTATTTAACCTTCAGAAAACATTAATTTCTTTTAACTTTGTTTTTTTTTTAATTCAGTTTATTTTAGCACCATTTCTTTAATATAATTTATATTTTGCAGATTTTTTAATGTAAGTTAAAATTTATTTTTGGATTAATTATTTATTTCCTCTTGCATTAGTGAACACAATCTGACATGACCTTTGGCTGACATTATTTTTCACAAGGAAAATTTTGGCTGGTAAAAGGGTTTTCTTTTCTTTCTTTTACTTTTTTTTTCCTTGAAAATAAGCTGATTTTTTAAATATATTTTGGAATTATTAATAATGAGCTGGCAGTACCATTTTGTCTTTTTTTTTTTTTTCTTTTGAAGGAGATGTAATCAAAGAAGTTGTATGTCTCATTCTACCAAATTAAATCAGATGAGCAATCAATCCTATCAAATTATTCTTTCTCTCACAAATATGAGCATTAAATCACAAAGCATGTCTTATTATATGAATTTATCCAATAATGTTAATTTTTAATTTCCATCTTGTTTTATATTAGTGAGACGAGGCTGGCACTGCTTTTTGTGTTTCAGCTTTCAACAGAGCAGATCTCATTGGGCCATTTCATTCTTCAGCCTCAGGTTGAGCATCATCTTGTAACACCATTCTATATAACTTTAGGCCTGCAATACCTTGTGTTCTTACCAAGCAAAGCTCATTGCCATCATATTAATTTTTTGGAAGAATACTTCTTGATCAAGCATAAGAAGTAACCTTACAATCTTGCAGTGCTGTGTAGGAACCAAAACATGCTTTAGGGAATAATCACATCTGATACAAACCCATCAAACATGATGCATTGAACATTTTACATTCCTCTAAATTCTATATTTTCACCTGTGCCTTCCAAAATAGCTTACATTTGCATGAATGCATCTCCCTACATTTTCATATTCTGACACAATGTAATTTGATTAAAAGAAAATACTTCAAAGAAGCCTATTTTCTTATTCAAATTAAAAAATTTTTGAATGATGATTTTTTTTTTATATTTAGTATTTGGTGTTTTTATTTTTCTGTAATACCCATAAATATTTTTTCTAATGAAATATTTTTTATTCGAACCCGTATATGTTTCACTAGTCTAACTTGACGTATCGATTTATGAAATATAAAATATATCAAAGAAAAAAATTTTAAAAAGAAAAAAAATAATCTATGAAATCACTTACTTTTAAAAGATATATACATAATAAAAAAATAAAAAATTTGAAATCTGCAGCTAAGTCATAAAACAAACAACAGTTCCTAAAATAATTTGCCAAGTGATTCTTTCCCTCCATAATAATCTAGCAATGTTGATGAAGGACTCCCAACCCAATGGCATTTCTGTGATTCCACGGAACATAGGCAACATTCATGCTGTCTTCTACTTCACTCGATCACTGCGGCTACTACTCCCATTACTTTGCTTGCGACGTCCGTTTCTTGCCATACCCTGCTTGATTTAAAAGTTTCCTCCTTCCCACTCCCTCCTACTGCTACTCCTCCTCTCCCCTTGCGCCATCCCAAGCCCTAGTCCCTTGATGAGAGGGAGAGGCGGGCGGGGATGGGGAACCGGATCAGCGGCTCCCGTCGGAGGCCGGTGGAGGAGCGCCTCACCCGGCCGCAGCGCATCCTTCGGCAACCCACCGATCTGGACTACAAGAAGCTCCGCAAGCTCATTCTCGCCCGCAAGCTCGCCCCCTGCTTCGACGCCCTCGACGAGCTCCCCCACCACCCCCGCGACCTCGAGGAGTGCCCCATTTGCTTCTTCGTAATCCCCTCTCTCTTGCCCTCCCATCAAAATCGCGTCTTTTTTGTTCGAACTCTCTCTGTTTTATGTTCGCCATGGCTTCTGACGAGCAGGCTCGTTCCTTTTTGCCTTTGGACAGTACTATCCCAGCCTGAATCGATCCCGGTGTTGCTCGAAAGGCATTTGCACTGGTGGGGAATCTGCTTAATCTTGTTTCGTTAGGCGTATATTGCTTCTTATTATTATTTGCCAACATCATTTAACACTTCCTTTATAAAAATTGCAGAGTGTTTTCTGCAGATGAAGCCTTCCGATGCGAGTCGTCCCGTTCAGTATCCTACACTGTCTTCATCGTTTTGTGCTGTGGTTCTACTTCTGCCTGCATTACTTTCTTCAATTCGTATCTTTTTGCGTGTTTGATCGTTGCATTTACCTTCATGAATCATTGCTGTTGATGAATCTTGATTTGGATGCCCGAATTGCATCTCTTTCCTTGGTTGTGATAGTGAATGCATGTGAAATGAATTAGAGTCATTTATAGTCATTTTTGTCTGAAAAGATAAAAGGTGACCAATAATCAGGTTTTCATGTCTTTTCCAATTGAGCTGCTGTGGTGTTGCTGCCGACAGAGAACAAAAAGTTGACCAAACCAACATGTGTGTGCGTGTGTAACTGTGTATATATACACACACACACCCTTTGATTACTCTCATCACCATGTTTCTGGAGTCATGATGCCTCTCTTGTAGAAACGTATATTACATTGTTCTCTGTTGGAATTTGCAAAGACACGACTGCCAAATTACTTCATATATTTCTTTTGATTTTGATAGAAATCCATAGAAATAGCACTGCTTATTTACGAGTTCATGAACCATCTGCTAAAGTTTTAGGAGGATTATTCTATCATTCTACATAATTGGGTTTTACCTTCTTCCATGTTGGCTTGTAATCAGAGAAAGTCTTCCATCAAAAGTTTCATCTGTATCCTTGTATTCTTGTGTTAATTGAAATGTAGGAGATTAGCACAACAAACAATTTTGTCATGGGGAGTTTTTTTCGCACTTATGACAACTTGTTCAATTCAAATCCATCTACAGATATTCACTCAAAATTTACTATGCTCGTACTTTGATTTTTGGAAACAGAATCCATTGTCATTGGATGAGATTTGCTGCATTAGATTAAAGTGATGGCTGACATGATTCCTCCAAGACAACTGACGCCAAGATAAAATTTACTAGTATTGGACAAGAAGCAAGGATGTAAAACAAGCATGTTACGAAACCTCAGACCTTTGAAATGGCATTCAACTTGTAAAGAGGACACATCATGATGAAAGAATGGTTTAAAACTTAACAAACTGGTTGGTGTCGGCAGGGCTCATTTGGTACTTAATATAGTAGGGTGACATCTCTCTAATGGCTTCTTTCTTTATGTGACCTGTTTTTTTTTTAAAAATGTTCTCTAAGATGGCTAAAATGGATATCATTGGGTATGACTTGTTTGTAAATTGTAAAGTTTTCATTTTTCTATTTCAAAACTTGTCGCCTCGTTTGAAGTACTTATTGATAAAAGATGCCCATTCTGCAAGACTTCCTGGTATGCAGTTGAGTATCGTGGTGCTAGAACTGAGGGAGAGAAGGACCTAGAACGAGCTGTATGTATCTTACTTCTGATTGAATTTTGAGTTCATGTGCTTCATATATAAATATCTTATCCAATCCAGAAAAGAATAGATGATATGTTCTCACTGTCCTTTAAATTCTGGCAACTTTGCTGTTCGCTTATAGGAAGAGCAAAAGGTCACTGAAGCAAAACTTAGGATGCAACATGAATATGAAATTGTTGGGCAAGTTATACCATCAGGTGAATCTCCACTTCTCTTCAAATTCTAATATCCCTTTACAAAGTTTGAGGTGAAAAATCTGTGCCTATTTAGTTCTGTTTCTAAGTTATTACTTTTGCCGTTGCAATATAGTATATCTGTGCCTATTGCAGGTGCGCAGAATATTAGGGAAATGTCTGAACGAGGGGCCTCTCTGATGCAAGGAAATGACCTGGATGGTCCTTTCCGGACTTGCAATAACAGGTCATTTGGTACTTCCCCTCATATATTGTGCTATGTCTTTCCCCTATTATTCTGAATTTTTGTAATGCCCTTATTGTTGAGATTCATTGTCACTAATTTTCTCAGTGATTCTTGCCACTGTGAAAAATTGTCATGGCCTTGGGTGCATCACTAAGCGGAATTCATAAGTTCTAAACAAAACTGTGTGAATTATGCATTCTCTATAATTCAAATTAATTTGCTTTTATTTGCAGGACTCATACTGGAAAATAAACTGAAAAAGGAATAAATATGATTTTGAATTTTCGTATTTAAATATTTTCTGGACCAGAAAATTACATAATTTACCCTGTAAAATCACTTTATCTGTTGAAATTGTGAAAGTGTGCAGAGTTATCTATCCGGTATATATTCTTGTCATCACTATTCTTTTGAACTCCATCATCAGATCTTATGAAAATATCATTTCTTGTAACCTTTTGTTATATTGCTGCACTGCAAAATTTACCAGCAACAGCCTTTGCTAATGTCCCTCTAGATATGCTCGTCGTGTAATTGAAATGATGGTTCGTTTGATCTTCATAGTTCACTGAGTGCATGTTGTTGATTTATATTTTGCAACACTATTTCTACAATGGCAAAAGTACTATGTAAGTTGATACCCTGTCTTATTATCTGTAATCAGGATGTTCATGCCTCTTATAAACAAATAATTAGTCCTCCATTGATTAAACGTCATAAACAGGCAATGTTATTTGGGGTTTGCAGGATTACATGGTCAGGATGAAGGCATTTATTTTTCAATAAGTCCTTTCTTTATTCCTAGTGTGTTGGTGTTTCTAGAAAGGGTTAGTGATTGTGAAGTTTTTATGCAGGAATGAAAATCTAAGTGTAAACCTTGAAGAAGTCATGGTCATGGAAGCTATATGGGACTCTCTTCACGTGATTGTGAGTTTGCTGTTCTTCTATGATTCTCTGACCATCCCAATCTCTTTGTTGCCTCTTTTTTTGTTTATCATACTGGTTTGCC